>NC_135576.1:6368764-6992597 GCF_965152235.1 Eretmochelys imbricata
TGGCCTTTCGAGGGGAGCTGGATTGGGCCGTAGAAGCGAAGCTAGGCCCGTATGTTTTGTTGTGGGAGGAATGCAATCTCAGACCTCTCTGCCCTGGCCTGGTGCTGCCCCTGGGAATGGCTCCCTTCACCCAACCCCCTCAGGCACATTCAGCGGTTAAAGGCTTTGGGGACGTGAAAGGTTTATTGGGAGAAAGTGTTAATACTAACGACCTGCGTACTGCTGCACTCCAGCGTAGGCTTGTTGCAAGGGGTCTGCTGCAGTGGGGCTCTGTGCTGTGGAGACAGAAGAGAGAGAGGGAATAAAGGCATTAAAATATCACGTTCACACTGGCTTTCTCGCCGCTTAAGTGTTTAGGGGGCGGGACAGATGAACCTGGAGAGAGAAACCCACAGAACAGGTGCGGCATATGCATCCCACACAACAAATTACACAACTCTTGTTTTACCGACCCATCACAGAAGAAGTGTATTGTCAGTCCTTGTGCAGGGGAGGGGGATGGAAATGAAACAGAGCTGAATAGCTTTTGGTCCTGAAATTGGGATGGACTTTTCATATGAGATGTTTCTCCGGAGAGCTCTGCTATTTCCCATTCTTACCATGAGAACCCATCTTGTGGGACTGGGGGACTTCTACCTTGCGCTGCCTGGCAAAACGTGACTCCAGGCATGCGCAGGTATACACGATTGATCTACTTAGCAGCAATGCTGAACGCATCAATTGTTCTTGGACTCAGCCCCGCTCCGAACAGTGCCCTGATCCTCAAGAGACAAACCTTTCTACACTGCCCTCTGGAACTCCTCTCATTCCTCTCCCGGAAGTGGAGAGATGTACAATAATAAAAGAAAAAGCAAAGAAAGGAAGAGAATCCTTTCAGAACCAGGACTCTCCTTAATGTGTGTCCTCTAGCTTTAATGTTACTCAGCCATAAGGGTCACAAGACAGACGCCTGGGGGTGTGGTGCACTGAGGCAAGAACCAACGACGTGATGAGTCTCTACTTTTTCTTACATACAATGCGTGTGTCAGGGTGAGGAGCTGTACGTGGGAGATGGAAGGTGTGAAATGAAAGGAAGAGCCTGGATTTCGCAGAGAAGTCATTATTTTCCTTATAATAATGAGCACTAGAGATAGCCCTGAGCCTATCCCAAACTTCGGGGAAAAATTTAGATCTAGACCCAACTCTGGAGTTTGTGCCCTTCTCTAACTATACCATTTATCCAACTTATTATTATTACTATTTATTTGTATTACTGTAGCACCTCAGGACCTCACTGTGCCAGGCACTGTACAAACACAGCACAAAAAGACAGTCTCTGCCCCAACAAGCTTAAAATCTTAGCACAGAACAAGAGACAACTGATGGACATGGACAGACAGATGGGGAGCAGAGAGAAACAAAAACTCATTTGCTCTCTGAAGCCTCCCAGAGCCCTTTACAAAATTTTGCTTAATCTGCTGCACAAATGCAGCCACCTCTGTGGCAGAATACGGCAGCTGTTTCAAAGGGCATAGCAAGGCTGGCCAACAGCTTTAGGAGAGGAAGCAGCCAATCTCTGTGTAAGCCACTTAGTCCTCTTCCCAGTGCCTTTTCTTTCTGCACAAACCTCCCGCATGCTCTCCTAAAAGTGTTTGTTTTTGTGAAACTTTGAAGTCTAGTTCAAGTGCAGCCAGAGCTGGTAGGCTTTTTTTCTCTCCCTTTCCCCTCTGGTTGATGAAAAAAAAAATACAAAAAAAAAAAAAACGTTGGATAAGCTCTTTCTTTATCTGCAGCCATAAAATATTTAAAGCAAAGCTTGACTGAACCTCCAGTCCGAATGTCACCTTGGCCCTAATATTTCACTTCTTGTTATGAGTTTAATTTGTATTTATTGGTGCGGCACAGTTTTACATTTATGTGGCCCCCTCCAGGCTTTGTACTTTTAAGACAATCCCTGAGGGAGCTGATACTTCCCCCCTCCCCTGTCTCCTTTCTCTGAGCATGGAGGTGTGGCTGGAGGCAAGGGCTCAGATGGCACAGCCAAGGATGTGGAGGTCTCGCAAGAAAGTCTGGTTGCCCTTGGTAAGGCGAAGGAGAGACACTGAATGTGTGACAGGGAGGAGTACAGGCTGGCTCTTATCAGCCCACTGAATTATGGGAGAGCTCTGTAGCTTCCCTGTGTGTCTCCCTTCCCATCTGATTTGAGCCGAAGTGTCAAAGAACAATATTAACCATAATGGAGGTCTTCCTAGTTGACTTGCCTCACCAGGGCTTGGGACAAGGGCAGAGGCAAGTTGCACATATCTTAGAGGGCAGAACCCAACTCTGGCCAGCTCTCAGACTGAGTTTAAAGCATCTCTTTGACTGGTTGGGCTGTGAGAATGGGTCATGTGGGTGCAGGCTTAGAACAGGGACTGGAGTCAAGATTTATGGGAGCCAGCTTTGCCACAGACTGCCTGAGGACAAGTCTTTAGGAGGGGTCTACACTGAGATGTAAGGCCAGGGTTAGCAGAGCTTGAGTTAGCAGACCCAGGTTTGATAACCTAGGGCTTGAGCATCTACACTCATTTGTAACCCCGGCTTAGGAATTGCTGAACCCTGGCTCCCAACTGGGGTCTCCAGCATGTACACTGCATTATGTGGGCCCAACTCCAACCATCCATATAGCAGACTTCCTCGCGCCCTCCCAAAATGTGGCCACTTTAGCACTTTGTTCGTGGTGCAGAGTAGGAAAGCTTCTTGACTGCCCACCAAACTTGACTGTCCAGAGGACAATGAAAGTCGGCCCGTGGGATTCTTCTGGTGGACTCCCAGAGCACAAGTCCAGTGCAAAGTCCAGAGCACAAGTTACTGCAAGGCAATAGGGCTGGAACCCTGGGTCCCAGCTTGCCTCAGGCTCAGGCCCCAGGTGAGCACGATTTATGTGCAGACAGAATGGGGGTTAGGCTTGAGGCTGAGTTCAAATCCTGGGCTTACATTGCAGGAAGTGCATCCAATGCATGGTCGTCTTAGACTATGTGTCTGCACATGTTTTTGCCCAACCCTCCTACCATCCACACACAGCCTTAAAGCACATGCTAGTTTGTGCTTTGAACCCACACTCAACTACAAGGCTGAAGGTAGGGTTAAAGCCTGAGCTGTGCTTTAGCTTGGGCTGGAACCATCCCACTTTGCAGTGACGACATAGGCAAGATCACCCGAGTGCTGATTGTCCCCCACTGCCTTCCCACAATTCCCCCTGAGGGAACAGATACCTTCTCCTGTAATTGACAGAATTGCCTGGGAAATAATCCTAGAGTGTTTCAGCATAAAGCACCGAGGGCGAGTACAGAGGACACAGTTGTGGGGCTATGCGTAGCTGTGGGGATGCTCACACTTAAGTTAACCTGAGTGCTCAGCTGCAGATTTTGATCACCCAGGCTACGTACCCTTAATTTATACATGCCTGAGTTTAATCTATATGTAAAATGGGTAAGTACTGTGTTGTCATAACATTCACCTCCCCTTCCAAATATGGTTTAGTCCATGCCTTGAGTGCTAGGTGAAACCTCCCAGTAATAACAAAGTCTTGTGACCACCAGAAGATCTCAAGGTGCCAGTTACAACCCTCTCTCCCCTTCTGTGTGCTGGATAAATATTTGGAGTACAGCTAGCTGGAAACATTCCAGAGAAACATTTTTTTTCTCGGAATTTGCTAATGAATCCAAATAGAAACATTTTGCAGAGATGGTTCAGTTCTGACAACATTCCTTCAGACACCAGGCAAAGCTCGGATACAACCTGCCATCTTGCCCTGCAGGCTGCTGGGGGGGCATAGGCTTTCATGGTCCATGGCACCAGGGCAGCCCGTCTATGCAGGCTTCCCTGCGTTGGGGACCCCAGACCTTCCAGGGTCTGTGGATCCAGGGCAGCTGGCCAGGGACCCTACGTCTCCATCCCCTTTCACAGAGAATTTTGAAATTTGTAGTTTTCGTTCCTAGTTGAAAAAAAAACAGATTTCGAGCTATCTAAATCCTCAGCTCTATGGAATTATCTTTCTCTGCCCGCTCTAATCTGGAGCCTCCTTTTATAAAGGTACTAAGGCACAGAGAGGCTCATGATGGCCGGCTCTCACAGAGATGACAAATGCCGGCAGCCCCTATGGAATTTACTCCTCATTTCTGACAATCAGACTGGACATTAATTGTCCAGTACCAAATAGCCACTCAGTGGCAGAGCTAGGAACAGAAGCAGCCTTCCTGACTCCTAGATCCCTTGGTCTGTCTCCAGCATCCATGGAAAGCTCACCTAGCCTATAAGCCACATTCTCGTCATCAGGGCCAAGGCAATCATCTTAGGAAACTTAATTTTAAATTACTTTTAACCTTTTAAGATTAAATATTAAAAAATGGCAACATGTTTTATTTAAAGGGTTTGCAACAACAGGCCCCTAAATGCAGCTCTGGTCCCTCCCATACAAAGCTTTTAGAGGTCGTAATTTTCCTCTACCTTTAGGAGACTTGTCAGCATGGGCATTATCAAACCGTGAAACTGTGGGTTTCTCACAGGGATCACATGGAGAATTCCCCCTGGCCCATGGAAAGTTTCCTTATTGATTTCTGTAGGCTTTGGATTGGGCTCCTGGAACGTTACTGACAGGTAAGGAAGATGCAGGAGTCTAATGCTTTCGCCTTACTGCTGGCACCTGGGCATAGGTGCAGCCCCAGTCATTCTGTACAGACCTGCCAGCCAGGGAGTGGGGTCACGGAGAGGGGCGATGCCCTGTATCTCCACACCAGTAAAGAGACCTGCAGGGAGGCAACACTCCAGCAGCTTGGGGCTCTGGGAACCATACAACCAGCTTAATTCTGTACCTTATTCCTTGCCCAGACCCCTGGGAAAAGACGATGAGGTGGAAGATCGGTAGTGTAATGATGCCCCTGGCTGAATCCTAATCTGTGGGGCTGAACCTCGGACCGGTGGATCTGAAAGCTTCTACTGCTTGAGCTAAAGGACCCAGCTTCCTTAGCTCAAAAGCTATAGCAGATTCATGAAGCTCTCAGCACAGACTAGGCACTAGAGGGAGACAGAGCCATGCTATGTTAATGTGTATTGCAGCCAGTTTGTATCTCAATTTACCTATAAGTGAAATGAAACAGGAGTTAGGATTTAAGATGGGCCCAAGCCACACAGTTCAGATCCAGATCCAAAGTTTCCCAGAGTTTAGTTGTGTTTGGATCTTGGGTTTTGACTGGGGTTCATATCTCTAGTTAAAATTCAAAGTGAAGGGGATGTCTGAATTAATTCTCTGTGTCCTAACATAGGAGTGTGTGCAGGGATTTGTTTTATCACTCACCACACACATGCCCATTAACACATGTTCCACATTTTACAGGGGCTAGTCCCAGGGCATCCAGCATCCTTTCAATGGCAGGGTTCAGCTGTGGTAATGGAACAGCTCTGTTCATTGTGACAGGTTTCAGAGTAGCAGCCGCATTAGTCTGTATCCGCAAAAAAAAAAAAAAAAGGAGGACTTGTGGCACCTTAGAGACTAACACATTTATTTGAGCATCCAATGAAGTGAGCTGTAGCTCATGAAAGCTTATGCTCAGATAAGTTTGTTAGTCTCTAAGATGCCACAAGTCCTCATTTTCTTTTTTCTGTTCATTGTGGCATTTCCCCTTCCCTTTCTGTGTAGACACACTTCTCTTTTCTGTAGCACTATCTTCTCCTTTATAACCAAACTTAAGCTGAAGTTAGCATGGTACAAGGTGTTGGACTGACAGCACTGGAAATGATAGGCCAAATTCAGAGATGTTGCACACAGAAGTGTAAGTTAGACACCCTTGCAATCAAACTCCCTTGCTGTCAGACTCACATAGCTCTTACACCCATTCTGCCGATGTGCAAGGTCATCTAAGCTGATGTCACTTACACACTGAGGATCTGGAAGATGGTGTCAGAAAAGGAAAAAGGCTACTGTTTACAGCTGATCTCAAAAGGCCAGATTGCTGGTGGAGGTTACGTTAGCTCTGCTTAAGCCTCTAGAGCTACATTGATGTACAGCGGCTGAGGATCTGGCCCAGTAAATGCAAGAGAAAGGTGCACTGTGCAAACAGATGTTAGGAGTAACTTTTGCTGGCAGCTCAGGGCAAGAGCCTTATCCCTGGACAGGAGACTGAGGAAAGGAGATTGCCTCGATATTAATTTGATCATTTCCATATCTCTACGGGAAAAGTCCTGCTCAGATACAATCATCTCTTTGCAAGATGACCCTGGCCAAGATGACACAAGGTGACCACAGCAGATAACCTTCCATAAACCTGGAGACATAAAGCAAGCCAATGACCTACTTTACGACCATAAATATAAATTTAACGAAGGCAGCACTAATTCGTTAGGCAGAAGTCAAGAAACAACTCCCAAGTCCTTCAAAGAAAGTAGATCCATTAATGTCACTTTCTGAATCCTTTGCCCAATGCCAAAAAAACCCCAAGGATGACTTCCCAAAGTCAGCACGAAATCCCAGCGCTTTCAAATAAATGCAAGGAAGCTTTCATGTCACTGTAACGTGTATCTGCTTTTTAAAGGGACACCCAGCTGCTTTTAGGCCCAATATTTAGCTTCCCTAGGAACATATGGGGATGATGGTTACAGAATCTAATATGTTTTCTTAAAAAGAAATTCAGTGAAAATAGTGCTTTGAAAAACATGTAATAAATATCCCATTCCTCCCCGGGCATCAGTAACTCAAACACAACAGCTGCAAGTTAGCCAGTGTCTGGGTAACCAAAAGGTGAAACTGACTACGTACAAAAAGGGCTGGATTCTGCTCTCTTATATTTCAGGGTAAATCAGTAGGAGCTGAACTGAAGTCAATAGAGTTACACTGGTGTAGATGAGATGATTAAGATTAGGGCCTGATCCAGCTCCCATTGAAGTAAATAGGAGGCTCTCCATTTTCTTCAGTGGGATTTGGATTGGGCCCTGAGGTCCAATGTATCCAGAGTATTGTAGTTTCACTGTCCCAGGTCAGGTTTAAACACATGCAGTGTACAGGCTGCCAAGCAACTGTTATTGCTGAAATCCATTCAGTTTGATTTAAGTGAGTTCTTTGCTCCTGTGAGGTGTGGAGCAGAACGCAGCAAAGAACTGATTTTTCGGTTCAGGGACTGAATTGAAATATCTGAAAAAAAATTGGGTTTAGTTCAAAATGAAACTGAGTTTTTTTTGTTTCTCCCCAAAATGAAAAAAAAAATTGTTTTGAGTGGAATGAAGCATTTTATTTCACCCCAAATGATTTCCCCCCCCCATTTGTTTCATTTTGGGATTTTGGGGGCTTTTTCCCCACTTTTTGGGGGGGTTGTTATAAATTAGCGACATATCTATATGAAATGCCATTGCCAAACGAAAAGTCAAAACTGTTTCATTTCAATCGGGCTAAAACGAATCATTTTGACTTAAAAAAAAAATCCTGTTCTGTTTTTGTCTGAAACTATTTGCTGAATTCGACCCGAATTGATGAATAGTTTTGTTGCCCCGAAAAATTCATTTTTCAATTAATTTACTAGTTATCAAAAAAATTCCCCCAGCTGTATTGCTGAGCACCCTCAGGTCGCCCTATCAGAGCCAGTGATTTCCCTTCCGTGGAATGATCTAGGGCAACTTTCTCTCATCTTGCCATTCTCTGCCTCAACATGGTCAATAACAGCCACGCACAAGGAATTCATTTCATTCAATCTGTTTTTCTGTGCTTCGCACGATCATTCCTTATCTATACGATGAGGGGCTCTTGCCTCAGGGTGCGGCTTCGGGACCTTTTGCGCAGCCTTGTAGAAACTTGTCCAAGAAATCCGCGAGCGGTGCTAAGACCGTGTCACCTCTCACAGGGTTCCAGAGGGGTGGATATTGAAAGTGTGTATTTGGAGTTGAGTATGGTGAAGTCGGGTGATAAAAGCAGGCCATGCTGTTACCCGCTTTTCAGTTTAGAAGGAAATA
Source organism: Eretmochelys imbricata (assembly GCF_965152235.1). Taxonomy (NCBI): domain Eukaryota; kingdom Metazoa; phylum Chordata; order Testudines; family Cheloniidae; genus Eretmochelys; species Eretmochelys imbricata. The sequence continues at coordinate 6,376,721 of NC_135576.1, forward strand.
AAATAATCACAAAAAGAAAACCCTCTGCAAGGTCAGGATCAAAATAAATAAATAAATAAACGAGTGGGAGGACTCTAGTCACCTTCTCCTTAAATCCAATTTAAATCACTCTCTACAGCCCTAATCTATATCCATAATTATATCATTTCGTACAACAAGCTTGCGAGAGGTCTTAAGAAATTTATGTAGATTAAAATTCATGGGTGCCATAGTACGGATTCCATATTATTAAGATTGATTAGGACAGCTGATGCTGTGATTAAAGAAGCCAGCGTTTACTGTTGTAATTAATTAGGTATTCAGACACAACAATAACTGCAATAACAGAAAGAATGTGCTGATCCGGCAGAAAACAGCGACCGATCCTGTGCTTTCTGGTCTCGTTTCGCCTTACAGGGGCAGGATGCTGTGCTGTCAAAGGCATGCTATTCCATCCTCCATGCCCTCCACACTGAGAAACTCCTCACAAGACCCAGGGAACCTGTTCTTTTGGCCTCTCTCCTGCAGGGCTGAGAATCCCTGTCCCTGTCCACATGGCAAGTTCAGAGTATGTTCATGTATGTTCAGAGTAGAAAAACGAAGGGGTAAGAGGCCCCACCTGCTTTAAATTAATATAACTTGCCTCTGGGAATTCTTATCTTTACTCGCTGTGTGTCTTATGGCAAAGCCTATGTGCCCCAACGCAGACCAAGGCCCTGCTGTGCAAGGTGTTATTCAAACTCATTGTGAGCCACAAAGAGCTTCCACGCTAAATAGACACAGGGAAAACAGAGGCATGGACAGTTGAAGTGACGTGTCCAAGGTCACGCAGCAGGTCAATAGCAAAGCCAGGGATAAAGCGCAAGTCTCCTGATATATTATTATTTATTTAAAATACACAGATATTGTGGTAGCTCCCAGAGGCTAGATAGTTTGAGTCCCTGTTGTGCTAGGTACAAACAGAAAGCAAACGACAGTCTCAGCTGTACGGGGTATGTCTACACAGCCCACGGCAGGAGCCTCTGACCGGGGCTAGACAGATTTGGGTAGGTGGGGCTTGTGCTTCAATGCTAAAAATGACATTGTGGCTCGGGCTGGTGCCTGGGTTCTGAAGGGCTAAGGGGAAAGGGGTGTGCTTCAGAGCCACAAATCCAGCCTGAGACACAACTTAAAAGCACTCTCCACACAGCTGGTTTTAGCATGAGCCCCGCGAGTCGACCTGGGCTCGGAGACCCACTGCGGCGGGCGGCTACTGGCCATGTGGACATCCCTAAGGAGTCTAAAAGACGCCTTGACCGGCGGATGAGAGACACAAGCGGGCCTGGGCACAGGGCGGGAGAGACAGGATAAGAGACATCCCAGGATGGGGGCAGATCTGAACCAATCAGGAGCAGTGAGCCCAGCTTGCCACCCGGCTAACCATTATTAGGCTACAGTTTCCTGTAGAGGAGAGGGCTGGTGAGGGACTGGAAGGAGGACAAGGTGAGGGCTCTTTCCAGATTCTGGCTGGGAGCTTTTCCCAAGTGTAAGAGGTGGGGTAGGAGAGAATGCCAGAGAGCCCAGTGGAGAAGTAGAGAATCAAGCAAGCCAGGCTCACACCCTGGGCAGAGCACAGCGGGGAATCAACCTTGCAATGAGATATGAGGGTGGATATGTGTGGCTGTAGCCAAGATAGAAGATGCTCTTGGGTGAAAATTTTGGCAGTGTGAGCAGATTTTGGCTGCATTCTCCTGGGAAAGATCTAAAAGTGACCTCTTATCAACTGTGTGGGTGAAGGAACTGCCAAGGGTACTAGCTTTGTCATCCTTTCCCTGCATGGTGATCCTGCCAGGTTCACAACACTCCCCCAGAGAAATCCTGCTGAAGTCACACTGAATCTCCATGCTTTTTTCCCCAGGCCACAGGGTGTCCTGTGTAGCTGGTGATCATAGTGCCTGTGTGTTTAATCCCACCAGGCTTGCCCAGGAGGCTTTTTATGTTGATTTCATTCTGCCATGTGGCTTTCATGCATTCATAGACTGACAGATTCCGAGGCCAGAAGGGATCACTGTGATCATCTAGTCTGGCCTCCTATATAACACAGGCCCTAGAACTTCCCCAAAATATTTCCCAGACCAGATCTTTTAGAAAAAACATCCAATCCTGTTTTAAAATGTGTCAGTCATGGAGAATCCACCATGAACTTTGGTAAATTGTTCCAAGGTTAATTACCCTCTCTGTCAAAAATGTAGGCCTTATTTCCAGCCTAAATCTCTCTGTTTTTTACTTCCAGCCAATTGGTTTGACACCACTGTGCTCACCCCCTAATAAAAGACTGGCAGCCTGTCTACCTTCCACCTTATCAGTGGCAATCTATCCTCATCAGAGCCACTTGCTCTAGACTGGGAACTGGACCACATTGCTGTAAACCACATCCTGGCTAGTGATGTGTGCTACAAGGGATGTAACATCCGGCCAGCTCAGGAGTGTGAAACCATATCGCCTTCTAGTGGCTGGAGTCCCACAGAGGATGTGGGAGGAGATTTTCAAAAACGCCTTGGGAATTTAGGAACAGAAATCCCACCAAACGGTGGTTTTGAAAATATGCCCCCATAACCACTAATGCTACCAAAGATAATGAGGGGACCCTAGGCACCCATGTATTCACACACCTTACACACTAGTGTAATAATATTTGTACACAATGCATCTTGTGAGGTAGCATCTGAAAACTAACAACACACCATAATATAATCGTGAAATATATGTAACAAGGTTACATGTGAAGTTATAAATGCTCTCTGTGTTATGTTACTAGAACATGTTTAAGACCAGACAGCCTAGCCCAGGTAAAGGGGATAAACAGGTTTGTTCTAGACAAAGGAATGGGGGTTTCCTTCAATTTACATATTAGCAGTAAACAAAGCCATCAAGCTAAACCAGAGGGGGCTATCCTGAGACTGCACTCGAAAGACAAAGAATTAACATGGCTCCTGTACCCCACAGAGAGTCAGGAGGCCTTCCTGACTTTTAGGGCAAAGATAATTCCTTTGGGAATATAAGGGCCAGAGAGAGATGCCATCTTTTTCCTACACCTTAAGAAGACAAAGAAACCAAGTGATTTGATCACTGTGATGAGTCCTGGCCAGTAAAAAGCCAGAAAGGAGACTGTGGATGAGAGAAACCATCTTGAACAAAGACTCTATCTTGCTAGATTACGTTTTAGACTTTTAGGGGGGTGTTTTCATTTGTTTGTAACCGCCTCTACCTTTATCCCTTTTACTTGGTATCACTTAATCCACGCTCTTTTGTTAATAAACTTGTTCTGCTGTCATGAGAAATCATCAGTGCTGGGTAAGTTCAGTAACCTGTGTGTGGTTCCAGGAAGCTGACAGGTTGGAATGTTTTGCTGACTCTGGAGAGGCACCAACTTTCCCTGCAAGGGCCCAGTGAGAGGGCCTGGTCCCTGCAGTAGGATGATTTTGGGGTGGATTCAGAGCTGGAAGGGTACCAGGAGCAGCCTGCCAGGAGTAACCAAGTTGGGAAAGACAGGGTGAGGCTTGTGAGTTTCTGGCAGACGGTTGGGGTCAGAGCTCTGGACCAAAGCTGCACGGCTACAAGACACCCAGGGTTACAAGGCAGGTGGTGACTGAAACCCTTACAGGCCTGGGTGAACCCCCAAACCTCACACATGATTCTTCTTTGCCTCAGATGGGGGAAACATGGGTTTCCAAAAGCTCCTGATTTCTGTCATCCATTCAACTGTAGCATAAACCATATCAATGACATCTGCCTGGTTCAGTAGCAATGTATGAGGAGAGGCTGAGGGAACTGGGATTATTTAGTCTGCAAAAGAGAAGAATGAGGGGGGATTTGATAGCTGCTTTCAACTACCTGAGAGGTAGTTCCAGAAAGGATGGTTCTAGACTATTCTCAGTGGTGGAAGAGGACAGGACAAGGAGTAATGGTCTCAAGTTGCAGTGTGGGAAGTTTAGGTTGGATATTAGGGAAAACTTTTTCACCAAGAGGGTGGTGAAGCACTGGAATGGGTTACCTAGGGAGGTGGTGGAATCTCCTTCCTTAGAGGTTTTTAAGGCCTGGCTTGACAAAGCCCTGGCTGGCATGATTTAGTTGGGGTTGGTCCTGCTTTGAGCAGGGGTTGGACTAGATGACCTCCTGAGATCCCTTCCAACCCTGATCTTCTATGATTCTATGAATGTATCAGAATGGCTGCTTTAGGAAGCCAGTAGGTTTGAAGGGCTTATTTGAAAAATTCATGGGTCTATAACTTGCCCTCTCCCCTACGTATTGTCCTTGAGTATAAACGCCATCCAGCACAAAAAGGGGACAAGCAGCAACTTGGTCACAAAGATGTAGGGCAAGGGGCCTGTGATAAAATTTTCAAAAGCACCGATGTGAGTCAGGAGCCTCAGTTCCATTTTCCAAAGTGACACCGTATTTGTGCATGAGACCTAGTGAAAGAATGTGACCTGTGTGGTTTTACTGTATACAGCAGAGTCATTAGTAACAGAGGAAAGGGATTAATGGTCACTACCTGAGGCCAACTTCTGCTGTCCGTTACGCACTATAAATACAGAGTAATTCCACGAGGGTCACAGGCTGTTAGTGGTGCAACGGAGAACAGAATCTAGCCCATAAAGAGGTCATTATCTTTCTTATTACATTTCTTACGCTCCTGTAAATGAAGCACTGAGCCCTCAGCTCTCATCTCAGCTGGTACGAGGCCTCGCCGGCCGACTGCAGTCCCTGTCACTCCTGTTAACCCGGAGCCGGTGAGCACTCTTTGCGGTTGCTGTGACGTTGCTCACAATCTCGTGGCACAAAGGATTAGGCTTTTGCTCCTGCTATATGTTCTGACACACTGCCATGTTCAATGGCGCCCTGAACTGAGACACTGAAAGGCCAAAGGGCCTGCAGATAAACTAGTGCAATTCTCCAAATGGCCTGAGATTAGCGTAAAGGGAAGGAAAATATTTGTTCCCTGGACAGAATCCCTAACTGTGAGAGAACCTCAGAACAGTGAATTCTGGCCAGGCTTGGCGGGTGTGAGAGGAGGGCAAGCTTGCCTGAGGCTGACTGATCTGCAGTGATATTGCATGGGATCCGTTGGTAGGTCACAACAGCACAGTGCAGTGAAGCTGTAGGAACGGAGGCTGAGAACACACCCTTGACAAGCTGTGATAGCTGCACTCATGTTGCCTAATTTCCAAACCCTCTCAAACACGGTGGGTTCAAAAGTTCAACGTGAACTTGAATGATATTGGGTTCACGTCCTCTGCTGCCCGGCAGGAGAGAATGGTAAAAAGGAGCCAGGGAGGAGAGAGAAAAAAGAAAGAGGATTTCTTTTCAGATGTGTCTGCTGCACCTACTGTGACTGCACTCTTTGGGTTTTGTTTTGAAGCTTTTATTTAAGAAAAATGAACAGAGAAAAAAAATCCAAGGAAAAATAAAGGGAAGGCAATTATATGATGTCATCCTGCCTTTATGTTTCAAAGATTGAAGATTTTTGGTGGAATGCTAGAGTAGTTAGGTGTGACAGACAGACAGACAGACAGACAGATAGATAGATAGGCTTCATGATTAATGGAATTTACATTGATTCTGACACTCCAGACCATATGTATCTAAAGACAGCGGTTGTTCTATGTTTTGCTATTTTCATGCAAGGAAGGCAGTGGGTCAAATTCTGCCAAACTTTACAATGGTATAAACCCACAGTGGAATTGTTCAGCATTTACGGAAGAGTAACGGAGAGATGAATTGGGTCACAAGGTGCTATATATGCTGCTAAATAAATAAATAATAATAAATGTTCCTGGACATTTTTGTGCCAGATGTATACTGTAAACCAGAGGCTGGTGAAAGCTGGGTGGGGAGATGTGGTTTGGGGCTGTGAACATATATATTATGGGAGATCTGTGTTTTTTTCCTGTGCAATCTATGGGTGTAGACATGGTTACATACCCTGTTTTCAAATTTAATTACAATTGTTGTATATAGAACCATTGAACCACAGGAGTATAAGGCAGTGCCAATATTAGATATTTCAGAGGAGGGTGCAAGATATCTCATAATGGACAATGATAGATTAAGCTGCTGAACATTAAAAGTTTCTTCCTAACCCTAGGCGGTTGGCTTCTATCATAAAGCATGAGGGTTTGTGTCCTTCATACGTTTTTATCCAGTCGAATATAACTGTAGATGTTCTCATTATCCATATAAGTGTCTAATCCTCTTTTGAGTCCTACTAAGCTCTTGGCCTCAATAATACCTCGTGGCAATGGCTAAAGTTTTGGCATTTGCACAGAGCCTGAGACAGGTACAGAGAGGAAGTTGGAACTGATACACACAATAAAATAAATCAATCCTATTTTGGGAATGCTTGGATCCAGGCTTGTCCTCTGGGCTCATCTCAAATTGGGACAAGCAGCACTGAACCAGTAGGCTAGAATCTGACCCACTGAGATCTCTGGAGAAACGTCTGATTAACTTCAATGAGAGCAGAGTTAGGCAAAGGCTGATTGGTAACATGCTGCATTTTCCATAGCAAAGAGGTCCACAGAGCACAGACAGTGTTCCAAGTTTTTTCAAATCATATTGTTTGCACGTCGCTCCTCACTAGCTGGGATTGGCCAGCCTGGGAGCGATTTGGGTTTCTGCAATATCTCTGGCTGAAAATATTTTATATAGGGCTGGTGGGAAAACAAGAAGTCAGTTTTGTGAAAAATGTGCAGGTTTTGAAATGTGATTTCTTTCCCCATTTGAATGAATCAAGACCTTTTGAAATATTTTAGTAAACAAACAAACCAACAAACAAAAATAAACCCCCCAACTCTCTCTCACTTGCTCTCTGTTTCCTGATTTGACCAGAAATTCCATCCTGGAGCTGAGAAATGCTTCCCAATGAAAGTTTCATGGACACTGATATGTTTCTGTGAAACATTTTGGTTTTGACAAATGGGCATTTTCTGACACAAAATGTTTTATCGAATAATTCCTGACCAGATCTAGCTTTAAGCTTCAGATTTTATGAAACTTGATTGAGTTCTAGAAAACTATTTCCCCTTAATATAAGCCCTGGGTTTTCCCAGGTAAAATAAATTGAAAATCTATTTCTCTAAGTAGCCAGAGGCCTGGGCTAGGCAAACAGTAAAGATTTTGATTTGAAAGGAATTCTCTTCCTGCCAGGGCTATCAGGGAATAAAACAATATTAATAAAAACCCCGCCATGAAGCAGTTCTGCAAGGCTTTATCACAAGGGCCTGATCTTGAAAATCTTTCTTGTTAGTCTAGTTGGACTAGCATGGGGAATGGTGGTAGGATTGGACCCCTTAGTATAACAACTCAATGGGCCTAATCAACTCATTAGTCAAATAATTCAAGTTAAACGAAGGTGAATTTCACCAAGTAGTACCAGGAATCGTAACTAAAAGTGAGTAGCATTCACTGCCTCAGATCTTAGGTGTTTGTGCAAACATTCTCTTTGCCTGGATTCACATGCCTTGAGCTTCAGTTTGAGGGTTTGAATAAGCCCCCAAACTTACACAAAATTGGACAGATGCCTCCAACTTTTACCCAGTCTTATGTCAAAACCATAACCGAGCTTGAAAACCCTCAGAACCTTTCCTGGGGCTTGAGCTGAGACTGGAGTTGGGAATGAGATCTGGAGGCAGCCAGATTCATGCATGTGCATACAGAAAGGTTTCCACTGCTCCAAACATGACAGTGACGGGACTATACATACACAGACTAGCTAAAGTGAGCAGTTAGATAGCTAGATCATTTGACCAAACTATTGCAAAATGACATTTTGTTTTGAAATTTAGCTAGATTGAAGAAAGCCAAAAAACAACAACAACAAGGGTATGTGTGTGATAGAAAAACCATAAAAAGGAAGAAAACGAAGCCCCAAACGTTTTCATTTGACCCCAAATAAAAACATTTTTTGGATTTTTCAGTTCAGCCACCAAACGGAAATAACTGATTATCTACTCAGCTCTGCTTCTATCACCTAAGACTTCCCGTCCCCACAGCACATCAGTAAAGTTCCCTGCGAGGCTGAGCTCACCTACTCCAAGGGAATGGCTGAAATGGAAGGAGTGCTTTTTGTGTCGCATGAGGCAAACTCATTGGCTGAAGTACTGACTCAGTGTTCAACTTTCTAACGAGCTAGATTAATCGCTGCGTGCTCCAGAGTAAAACATTCCTACACCAGCTGGTGGTTAGTGTTAATTAGTAACATTTATTTAAATCATTTTTTTTATTGTGTATAAAACAGCAAGAAATGCCTTTTCATCAGCTTGAAGAGGGATGGATGGTTATGGTGAGATAACCGCACCACAGAGAAATCTAGGTGCATAGGTGGGCCTCGTGGGATGTTGCTGCATCCTTGGCTTGGTTGTACCAAATCAATTATATATATATATATACACACACACACATAATATAATATATCCCCCATTCACTGCTGACTGCCAAAACCTGAAAAAAACACCACCTCACAACTGACGCCCTTTGTGTCAGCCATAGCAAACAGGCTATATGTTGAATGCCTATGGAAACTGATCTAATCCCTCAACCCTAGAGGCAGTCTCTCCAGTGCAGGGTTGAGCCATATTTGTGGTGTGGAGCTGGACCTATTCTGTGGATACATAAAGGATTTCAGTCTCCAGGGCTGTTAAGTGAGTTGAGCAGGGATACGACCAGGGGGTCAGTGAACGGCACTGATCCACCACATGAAAGGCCTTGTGTAGGCCCCGGCTACAGCACATGGGTTGCAACACGAGATGGAGAAGGCAGGCTAGCTGAGTGCCAATCCCATCCCATCCCATCAAGACAGACTCCCACAGTGTCCTCCTTCTACAGTCACTCTTCTGCCCATAACTGAATTCAGGGAGGAGATCAGGAAGAGTCGGCCATAAGAGATGTAGCTGACGATCTTCAGCTGAGACAGGCTCAGCACAGCTCATACAAGATCAGCCAGGAACAAGCCCCCTTTTGGTACACCTGGGAGAACTGCCACACATGCACCATGTTGGTTTCAGCTTGACCTGGCCGCACATATGTGCAGGGTGGACATATGTGCATGGGGCCGGCTTACCAGGTAAGATCTCCTGACCTTAGTGTCCAGCTACAAGGTAGCTCCTATGGCAGAGAGAAACACACTGGAGCAGGATATCATTGCTCAGAAAGAGAGGACGTATCAGATAAAGTTATCAGCACTGGACCGTCTCAATAGGATGGAAACCAACTGGGTCTGAGAATCGGGATGGTTTGGCTTACCTGGGTAAGGGTGGATGCCATTAGCGAACACAGCTTCTGCGGCGGGCTGCCCATTAGCCTGCGGTGGGAGGCCAGTGAAACCATTCACCCCGATTGGGGATGGGATGCTAGGCACAGCCGGTGCAGTGATGCCAGGAGGTGTGCTCCCACCTACAGGAAGGAAGTAAACAGAGGGGAAAAAAACCAGCCTTAGGATGGTGAATTCCACAGGTGGTGACCACACACAGCAAACCCGGATACTACGGTGATGAACACCAGAGGGACGCCTATAGATAACAAAATGAATAAAGGTCAAAACCATCTCACAATGCAATGGACAGTTTGCACCATCACGGGCAAGACTGTGCAACAGTTGCTCACGTTGCGGAGAGCGTAACACGAGAGGTTTGCCCGAGCTTGTTTAACCCCAGGAGTGGGCTTTTCCTCCAGTGATCACAACCTTTAGACTAGATCCTCAGCTGGTGTCAACTGGCATAGTTCCAATGGTGCTAAGGTCTGGCCTAATTTATTGGCAAATCATCAAGGCTTTTGTTTTCAAACCATTGTTTGGCCTCAGAAGAGTACTCTGAGTCCCACCTGCATAGAGAATCTCATGTCATTTGGGTTTTAGTCTTGGAGATGTCAACCTTCTGATCTTATTGAATCCAACGACTGGCCTACGGGCAAGGCTGTCACATGACCTGCCTCTGAACTAGTAGGCTCTTCAGTTTGAGAATACACTGAGTAGATGGCTAGTCCAAGAAGGAAAAAAGAACAGCTACAGTTTGTAGCATTATAACAGCTACCCCTACAAGGACAGCCTTTCACTGGTGCAGTTTCACCCAACCCTGTCATGCACCTTGCCGTTCTGGCTATACTGAGAGAGGCAGACAGAGCAATGGCTAAATTCAGGGGTGAGTCGAGCGTGCTGCCTACATTAGAGAAATAGGTGTACCAGTGATGAGCCCAGTGTGGGTATGCGGCACCTATGTAAGACAAGGTCAACACTGCTAAGATTTAATCTCATAATTTAACAGAATAAGACGAAGTCATCTCTTCTTGACTTCAGTGCATCTGTGTATTTGCACCAGATTAAGTTTTGCTAATGGAGACAGGACCTAAGGAAGTCCAGGAGTAGTCTAAATTTAAGCAGCCTCCCAACATGTAAATTACTCCAGCACACACCTTCCAGACTCAGCGAGACTCACACCCATTTAATGTGACCAGGTGCATTCTTCTTTTACCTCTGAAGAAGAGCTGTGTGTGGCTTGAACGCTTGTCTCGCTCACCAACAGGAACTGGTCCAATAAAACATATTAACTCATCCACCTTGTCTCTCTAATATCCTGGGACTGACATGGATTCTGCTGTACTGCATACCCACTTAATGTGTCATTCACCCCTCCCTTTGTATAGACTCCAAGGCCAGACGGGACTATTAGATGATCACATCTGACCTCCTGTATAGCACATGCCATAGAACTTCCCCAAACTAATTCCTTTTGAACTAGAGCATACACTTTTATTAAATATATTATATTTGAATTAGGCCATTGACTCTAATGGCATGTAAGAGGCTTTAACTCATGCACTACATGTAATTTGCACCAGTGTAGACATTCTTACACAGCAGTAGGTGGGAATAAGTAACAGAGTGTAATTGAGTCTAGTTCCCTCTGCCTCACACATCATGTCTGAATTTATTATCATGATATTTTATTAAGGCAACGCTTAGAGGTTCCATCTGAGACCAGGGCCCAGTGGTGCTAGTCACTGCATAGACACAAAGTAAGAAGATCCGAAGATTTTACAAAAGAAATAGACAAAGGGTGAGAGGGGAAACTGAGGCACAGAGCGACGACATGACTTGCCCACGGTCATGCAGCAGAGACAGGAACAGCACTCAGCTCTCCAGAGCTGCAATCCAGTGCCGTAATCAGTAGAGAACCTCGCCTCTGGGAAGCTGATCTCCAATAGCAACACCCAGCAAAGTGATAACCATTCACCCAGCTGCAATACTCTGACGGAGGCTCCTTGCATGTTTTCAGGGGGCCTTACGTACAATCCCACCACCAAAGTGACATGAAAGTTGGGGTTGATTCCCTGCTTCTGACAAAGACACCCTCTACCGCATCCCTGCCAGAGGTGACTCACTAAAAATATTTCTGAAGAGCAATTTTCTTTTTGCTTTTGGAAGGGATCAGCTTGTCCAGGTGGCAGGTATTTTCAAAATATTTCCCAGGGGCAAGAGTGATTGGTTAATCGGTCAGCTGGCTGGCTAGCAGTGATTTCTGCAGAGGAAGAGTCTTCCTGGATTCCAACTGCAGACTCCTACAAGCAAGTGGAGGGAAGATGTTGTTTTTCAGAAGGGACCATTATGATCATCTAGTCCGACCTCCTGCACAACGCAGGCCACAGAATCTCACCCACCCACTCCTGCGTTAAACCTCTCACCTATGTCTGAGCTACTGAAGTCCTCAAATCATGGTTTAAAGACGTCAAGGGGCAGAGAATCCTCCAGCAAGTGACCTGTGCCCCATGCTACAGAGGAAGGTGAAAAACCTCCAGGGCCTCTTCCAATCTGCCCTGGAGGAAAATTCCTTCCCGACCCCAAATATGGTGATAAGCTAAACCCTGAGCATATGGGCAAGATGTTGTTTTAGATTCCGCAGACTGTATAGATTTGGTGATCAAAGACTCTAACTGAGACTCAGGTGAACAAAACCTAAGCTTTTGGGAACTCTCTGTTTTTTCTCACTGTGTTTCTGTGGGTACTGATTTTAATTTGTTTCCTTTATTTGTTTTTATGTATAACTGTGAAAGTAATGTCTGTGGGTTATAAAATAGCCATGTCAAGCTGTAAAAATTAGCTTATTATTTATTTATCGTATGATTTTATAAAGTTATTTAATTAAATTCATTTCTTTAGTTCCTTTTGGGACTTGAATGTGGGGAGGTTGACCCTCTGCAATCCTTGCTGAAAATCTGTAGAGACTGAATTCTGGGTCTCCAGTGACTTTCTGTGGGAGTTGTTTTTTTTTTAAGGCACTGGAGATGGGAAAAGAAATGAACTCTAGCCCACGCAAAGGTTACACAAACACTCCGCTTTCACTATATCATAGCGGATGCTATTTCAGTGCCTTCCTGCTACCCAGAACAGACACGTTGCTGCTTCCCCTTTGCTTCAGATGTTGCTGGCCTGAAGAAATTCCCTCTATGCCGTATGCGGGTCCAGGGAACAAGAGGTGACATCCTGAGGTCCAAGGGCAAAACTCTTTGCACACATCATCAGTCTGAATGTCACAGAGGCTAGTTAGCATTTCAGTCGCTTTTCCTGACCTCTCCTCTATTTGCATAGGAAATGTGATTTCTTTACTTAAAATTGCACTGAGGATTTTTTTTAAGTTTATTCCCCTCAATTTTAAAATTTTCCTTTGCATAAACCCAGTGGGGCCGGATCCTGAGCTGGAGTAAGTCAGCGTAGCGCCGCTGAAATGAGTGGAAGGAAACCACTTTACACTAGCTGATGATTTGGTCCTATATTTGGAAATATGTTGTTGCGATTACACAGATGATGTGAGAGATGCAAAACTCACATAGAAGGAACAGTAGAAAGGTGGGTGTGGGGGAGGAATAAATGGCAAATTCTGAACAGCAGGGTGATCAAGTTGTGGCCTAGAAGTCCAAGGCCACACATGGTCCAAGGCCACTAGGATCAAGATGGAGCACTGCTATCTAGTTAACTACCATGCTAGTTTAACACCAACAGACCCCAGTTGGCGGTGGGTGGGATTGAACCTGGGACCTCTAGAGCTAAATGCATGAGTCTGTACTATATGAGCTAAAAGCCACAGGGCCGTTAGCTAAGGCTGTAGCAGACTCATTAATCTCTCTCTAAGTGGTCTTGGTGCCACTTGAGGGGCCAGAGCACCACACCCAGGTGTCTGGGTTACAGTAGCCACATTAGCAATACCATTGACAGACAGAAAACAAGATAGAGGGGCATATATGGCAGTAGATGGATAGATGTACTTCTCTGTTTTCCCTCCCAGCCTTTGTCTGTCATTTTTATTCAGACAGTAATCTGTGTGGGGTCGGGATTATGTGTCTGCACAGAGCCTAGCACAATGGGACCTTGAGTTCAGTTGGGAAGTCTAAGTGCTACCATAATGCAGATAATAAATGATGATAATTAGAGCTGGTCGGAAATGTTCTGGCTGCCATCCCCACTGACTCTAGGGACCCCCATCCTTCTTCATCCTAATTTTGAAAATGGACCTGACCAGACCAGGCCAGGGAGAAGGACTCAGATGGCATCACCATCTTCTCCGGCTCCAGCTGAATCCTGAACACCACATGGCATGTGAGACTTTCTCACCCGCACTTTGCATGTGTCTTTTTCCTTCTCCACCTTATTTCTTCTCTTCCCTAGCCTCCTTTTGCCTTCTCTCTACTAAGAATCTGTCTTAGCTGGTCAAGACTGTAGATTTTGCAACACTGCTGTAAGCCTGTGACCAGAAAGAGGAAGTTAAATGCAATGCCCTAAGCCTGATACTGGTACAAGTTTGCCAGGACTCTGAGTGGCTGATAAGACCATGTGGTGCGCCTGGGTTTCCCAGCAGTGAGGTTGCAAATGAAAGCCAACACCAGAGACAGAAGGTGCATTTTCTATCTTTGCTGGTCTCTTCTCTCCCGCTTTGGGTGGGTTTGTCTTGCTTTGTCTTCTTGGAAATGGGGTTGAACAGCGGCAGCTACAACATAGCTCCAGCCCATCTCAACTAACTTTTTCTCTTTTTGCCAAAAAGGACAGGTATTATCCTCTAAGAGATGAGACAGACAAGGTGGGTCAGGTTTCAGAGTAGCAGCCGTGTTAGTCTGTATTCGCAAAAAGAACAGGAGTACTTGTGGCACCTTAGAGACTAACAAATTTATTTGAGCATAAGCTTTCGTGAGCTACAGCTCACTTCATCTGGTAGGTGATATCTTTTATTGGACCAACTTCTGTTAATGAAAGAGACACGCTTTCGAGCTTACACAGAGCTCTTCTGCAGGTCTCTGTGTAGCTCAGAAGCGTGTCTCTTTCACCAACAGAAGTTGGTCCAATAAAAGATATTACCTTACCCACCTTGTCTCTCTAATATCCTGGGACCAACACAGCTACAACAACACCGCAAACATCTAACAGACTGTCAAACAAGAGATTTTGCCTTTATAGACTCTCTCCGGCTAGAGAGAAAGGGAACAAGGGATGATGTTAAAAAGAAAGCTTTACTTAATGCTTTATATTTCAAATGCATTAACTGTTTCTCCTTCTTTTCTGTATCTTTAAGAAAAAGTTAAAGGGCTGTTTAATGGTGTGTTTGCCATAGTATTAAGCAGGCTGAGGTCTTTGTGTACCAAACCCCAAATCTTGTTTAAAACTATTTAATGTTGGACAGCTTCAGAGTCATGTTAACACCTTTGAGCCTCTGGGCCAATTTATTCCATCAAAATTGATACAACAGTTCCCTGGCTTCCTAAAGCCTGGAGAGCCAGCTCCCCATTAGCCCATCTGGCAGAATTTTGTTTAGAATTTATCAAAATGCAATTTTTCGGTTTTTCAAAACCATTTTTTTCCAGGTTTCTGTTTCAAAATTTGCGGGTGGGATGGGAGGGGTTGTTTCAAATCAGAAAGAAAATAAATCTTCCCTGAAGCAGAATTTCTGTTCTTCTCCTAATAACAACAGACACACCAATAATGCATGTTGGGTCTGCAGTACCTCCTGGGTGTGGTGGTTTGGATGTGAAATTCACCCTCTACATTTCTTCGTAGCAAGTTTTGTGTCTGTTACACAATGCTGTGTTACTGGATGGGGACATTTCCAAAGGTAGGCTTTTCATAAATGAATATTAATTGGCTATTCATGAATGGGTATTTTCATGGGATGGTCTAGGTTTACTTGGTCTTGCCTCAGTACAAAGGGTTAGAATTGATGACCTCTTGAGGTCCCATCCAGGCCTACATTTCTATGATTCTATGAATGGCTATATTTGGTTTTCATGAACGGAGATACATAAGCAGTGTGAAATTGGAGTAACACCATAGTGGACTAGGCCCTAGAGTTGGAAATGTCTTCCCAAGGGAATACAGTGTCACAGATGCTTGCACAGAAGTGGTGCAGGGATATAGTTCATACACTGTATATCATGGCAGCCAAAGCATTTGGCTGTTATATTGGTATTTACACAACTAAGTTGCAGAACGCATTCATTTTCAAGCCTTATTTATATGCAAAAGAGCTTGTGCTCTTTTGTGTCAGGGCTGCCATGTACCACACGGGATGGATTCAGTGCTTTTCAGACCCTGAGAGCGTTTGAATTCCAGGCGTTTGCTGCTTGACGCTTTCTCCGCTCCCACCAACACAAAACAAATCTAGCTAATGCAAATATGATAATCTTGTCAGCAGCGGGTTTAAAGGGTGCAGATATAATTAAGCCACTTTTCTATTTGGTTTTGCAGTAGCTCCATCGACTCGTTGTTTATATATTTACCGTTGTGTAAACACACATTTTGAAATGTATGGGGTAAGATTTCCAAGTCAAGCGTTTCCTTGGCTTTTCGTAAACCAGCTTGGAATGAGATTTGTTTTTCTATAACAAGAGAAGCAAGGAGAGAGATAGGTAAGAAGGCCCTTGACTGAATCAATAACCGCTGACACTGTCCCCAGATGCAGCTGCAAGGAGATGTTAGGGCTTGTGTGAGCCAGTGGACTCTCATGGGCCCAGGGAGTTCGGCAGACAAATGCTAAGGTGACTTAGCTTTTCGCTAAGCCCCAAAGATCACCCTTCTGCACCCAAAGATCACCTGCAGTTCCCACTGAAGTCAATGGGAGCTGAATGGCGTCAGTACCTTTGAAAACCTTTTGCCAATAAGAGCTGGAGCTCTCAGGGAACAAGTCAGGCCTCATGCTCCCAAGACTGTGATTGCTGTGGGTACACTAGGCTGGTATGACAGGGCTGGCAGAGTTAATGCCATCCAAGGATGATGCCCCCATGAAACAGAGCATCTAATAAGCTAAGGTGCCTCTGGCTAGACCTGTTATAACTACAGATGGTCAAAGGTTTACATTTAAAAGTGGCTTTTCAAATTACATGAAAATCTCTGAGCCTTTTTTGGGTTTATCTAGATACTTATCTGGCTGCCATTACCATAGTATCTGAGCACCTCTCAGTCGTTAATGTATTTTTTCCTCACAATACCCCTTAGACGAGGACAGTGCTAGTGTGCCCATTGTACAGATTGGAAACTGAGGCACAGAGAGACTAAGTGACTTGTCCAAGGTCACACAGGAAGCCTGTGGTAGAGCAAGGAATTGGACTCTGGTCTCTCAAGTCCTAGGGTAGTGCCCTAACCACTAGACAATCCTTCCTCTCCACCAGAGTATAGGTCATAATTATCAAATTTTTTGTCAAAATGAAAAAAAAAGTTTTGAATCAATTTTATTCAAATCTAAGTGAAAGATGTTTGGGTTTCAGTTTCCTTTCCCTCTCCTTCTTTCCAGAGGAAAAAAGGGAAAGAAGGGAGTGGAAACCAAAAAAAAAAAAGAAAGAAAGAAAAAAAGAATTTTTTTTTGTTATGATTCAAATCAAGTTGAATAAAAATTAAAATTTTAATTTCAGTGAAAAACCCGGAAACCCAGACCAAACAAAACTGATGTCACTTCTCCCCAAACTTTCCAGGGAATGTAGTTACTATTTGTCAACCAGATCTATTCTGGACAATGACAGCCTGCAAGGAGCAAATGGAGGCTACGACAGATATTGATCTCCACCGGAGATGTCTGGAAAGACGAATTCAGACTGGGACAGGTGCAGAGAAGGGCTAATAGGAAAATCAGGGTGATGGAAGGCCTATCTGACATGAGAAGACAAAGACCATGGCTTGTTTAGTATAGCAAAGAGAAGGGATCTGATTGCCCTCTATAAACACATCCCAGGTAAATACCAGGGAGGGGGAAGAGCTGTTGAAACTAAAGGACAATGTTGGCCCAAGAACAAATGGAGATAAACTAGCCCTTGGTAAATGAAAGCTGGACATTAGGAGAAGGTTTCTAACCATCAGACGGCTGAGGTTCTGGAACTGTCTCCCAATAGGAGCAGTGGAGGCAAACAACCTAACTGGTTTTAAGATGGAGCTTTATGAATGGCATTATGAATGGCAAATGACTTTATGAATGGCATTATGTGATGGGGTTGGCTGGACGTGCTGACTTACGGACACTGCGCCAGGCCCTGCAAACACCTTCTGATTTCAGGATCTGGTCTGTGCACAGCCTGTCCACCCCTCTGCTGGAGACTTCAGTGAAGTACATCCCCTCACAGCCAGCTGTGAGACAATGCTGGCAAAGGCAAATGTCGCCAGTCTTTGAAGGAAACCTTGATATGGTGCCAAGATGCTGTGCTGTGCTGCTGATTGCAGAGGATTTTGGTACCAGATGGGAAAAGAAGTTGCTGACCAGTTGTGGGGGCGACATGAACTAGGAGAGATCAGCAACACGAACAAGGAGAGCAGCTCCTTGAGTTATGCGAGTTGCCCTGGAAGTTTTACTTCGGCATCCTAGCAGGGCAGAGGTCCGTGGAGCTCTCCATAAGCAGCACCGCAAGAACCAACACACCAACAGTGCGTTACTTCCTTTTATATGGAGCACACGATCCTCAAGTGCTGTAGTGTGTTATCGTTACAGGAAGTGGACAATATATGGGATCTGATCCTCAGCTGGTGTCAGTTAGCGTAGTCCCATTGGAGTCACTGGAGTCATGCTGATTTACACCAGCTGAGGACTGACTCCTGGTGTGGAATGCTGAGAAGTGGTGGCGCAAGTGAAAGTGATGAGAAGAAAATGAGCACATTCCCGCGTAAGGCGAATAAGAGAGGAAGAGGCAAACAAAGAGGTATAGGGCAAGTGAGCATAAGAGACGATCCCTGACATGAGATGGAGACTTGACAAGACATGAGATGTCGAAGAAAGATACACAGGGGCAGGAGCTGCAAAGGTAAAGTTGTCACACCCCCAAGACTCTCAGTGGGATGCGAGGACAAAGGAAAAGCCCGTGCAGGTGGCAGAGTGGTGAGCAGAGGCAAAACGCCAGATTTAGAAGTGAGTCTAAAAGAGGAGTCCAGAGTTCCTGATAAATGTGGAGTTCGTGCCCAGTGGTGGAGTTAGTGCCCAGTTGTGTGTATGCAAGCATTTTCAAACCAGATTAACTCAATCTGACCCATTTTAAAATCACCGTGTAGACAAGCCCTACCTGACACCTTTTTGCAGCCCCCTCCCTCAAATGCATTTCACACACCTCCTAATTCAGCCCAAACTCTGGAAGACAGGTTGGAGCCAGGTTCCTGGAACATTTTAAAAAATGAAGAGGATGACTGTGAAGTCAAATTAAAAAAGATGCACGAATGGGCTTAACAAGTGCACGCCTGGCATTTCTGGGAACATAGTGGGTCCTGTCGAATGGAGTCGGGTGAATAAGAGATTTTTTGGTTCACTGGCAATTCCAACTTATTTTTTTTTTAAATTCCATTTTGGGGGTTGAAACAAACATGAAAAATTTTGACAATTTTCATCAAATGGAAAAGTAAAAAAAAAAAAAAAAGTCCGGGTCAGGTTGAAACGAAAGGTTTTATTCTGACCCGACTTTATAAATGTTATTTTGATTTCAGGCAATGTGACAAAAGCAAAGCATGGCTAGCTTCACAAACCAACCAGTGGTGTGGTGACGCCATCGCCCTTAGGAGCTTTAGCCCACTGGGAGGCACTCATCTGGGATTTGGAAGACCTAGATTAAATTCTCCCCTCTACCTGATGTAGAGAAGGAATCCTAATGTGGGTCTCCCACGTTGTAGGCGCATGCCCTATACTCTGGGCTGTGTGAAAACCCGTAGCTGCATAATCCACTGTCTCCTGTTAAAGTTGTTCCACGCTGTATAAATAGTCATTGGAGCAGGGACTTCAACTCCAGCCACTCCCTCTCAAGGGAGTCCTGAAGACTAGGCTATAGAGTCATTCGCACCCTTTTCCCTGCACTCAATGGCTATTTATTGTCATCATGAATGACTATGACTTGCCACTACGAATGACAATGAATAGTCATTGGGTCATGGAAAGGGAGTGAGAATAACTCTCCACTGGCTTCCCATGGACCATCCATATACCTATATCTCACATCTATCAGATGTCTAGATTCTCTGATGATACAGAGTGGGTGTAAGTATTATATGGGGTGTGACCAAGAGAAGAGGGTCATGGCTGGGATTCCACTGCCCTGGCAATCCTCAGCTGTTGTACTTGCAGCAGGTGTAACTTAGAACAGCCTCCAGGCTGCTCCACCATATGCTTCAAAAAAGCCTCAGAAGAATGGTGACCGACTTAGCCAGACTTCCTGCTCGGTAGCAGCCCTGTGCAGCAGAGCCCCTGCACACTCCTAACGGGCAGCAGCGGAAAGCCTCCATATACCCCCCTAAGCCCCCTGCCTCAGTTTCCCTTCCCTTCCATGGTGGTCGTGAGACCAGATTGGCTAATATTTGCTCATCACCTTAAACGCTCAGGAAACGGGAAAAGTTTGACCAGAGATGAGCCTCACCAACCTCCGCGGGGGAGCAATCTCACACCACAGTGTGTGCGAAATCTAGCTCCAAATTTTACACGTATTCCCCAGTGCCCTCTAAATAAGGCTGCTGCACTCAACACAAAGTGGCTGATGCCCATCATCTGCCCTTCCTGCTCCCCCCCCGGCACTGTCACGACTCACAGCACTTGGGGCTGGTTCCCCTGAGCCAGACAGCTCTCGTTCTCTTGGCTGGGCAGCCAGAAGTACTTCAGCGTAATGTTGCAGGCCGAAGGGCTTGGGGCAGGAAAGCTCTTTGTTAAAACGTGTGTGAGCTGAAGGCCAGGAGAGCCCTGCGCTCCCACAGCCTAGTGATCCCACAAATAACAGAGATGCCTACGGCAGGAACTGTGCCCCCCGCCCCCGAGCTTCCTACTGAGCATCGTTTGTCCCCAGTTCCTCCCTGATAACCCTGCCTTGCGGCTGTAACCTGCACATGTCCCGGTCTGACTTCACCGCAGCAGTTGTTATTTTGTGATACGTCACCTGGCCTCTCTGCCCTTGGCCAGGCCCTCCCTCCTGCTCCAGTCTAGCCCCTGCTCTGAAATGGACAGTAGCGGCTGGTTCTTTGTTCTTCGATCTCCCTTTCTTGCTTTGCCCTATCACACTGTGCTACTGTTAGCACCTCTCCCCCGACATCCTTTACAAACACACATCCAGACTCACAACGCCCCCGGCAAGCCACACGGAGTCTAATCCTCATTCACACTACTGGGGAACTGAAAGATTAAGGCCAACATTTTCAAGCTCAGCTACAGGTATCTAAGCCCACCTAAGCAAGCGACCTGCCTCTGAGAGGCACTGACCACCCGCAGCGCCTGCTAAAGTCAATGGGGAACGACAAGCGCTCAGCGCTGCTCAGGATCTGGCCTGCTGCATTCAGTGCTTTTCTTTGAAAAACGGTGGCCCTCACCATTAAGGCTTGGGTATCAAAAACCCCACAGAGGGGTGTGGGTGAGGTGCTGGGAGCCGAGGTGTCTGCTCTGCTTGAAGCTATCCTGCTGGGTGGAAGATCATGCTTCCTTGCTGGGCTGTCCCCTTTGTTGTCAGGCCTCCCCTGCAAATCAGCGCCACCCTCCGGCATATTTTCCCACTCACCCTTTCTCCTGGAGCATAGGGGAACAGGGGATGTCAGGTACAGGGGGATGTTTTCTCTGCTTTGCCCCAGTCTACCCCACATGCTGGCACAGTTGATGGTTTTGGCTGGGCCAGGCCAAACCCATCCTGCTGTGTTTCCAGCAGTCACAGCTAGCAGGGTTTCTGCTGCAGCTCTTCCCTGACATCTTAAAAGAGAAGCTTCAGCTTCAGGGGAGCCAGAGGATTGCTCCTTGCCTATGGCACGACAAAGGATGGCGTGGACTTTGCTGGCAGAGAAGGGCCTCAAACCGAAGCTCTCTCTCCCTGGATTGGTTCAGCTCCAGAACCAAACACCCTGGCTCTGGTCTCTCGCTAGACTGTCTCAGACTGGAACGCCACACGGGAGTGTGCGCAAAACTTAGGGCAAGTTCAGAATTGACTGTGACATCAGATCTGAGCGGGGTGACTCCCTGCAGATGGCAGGACAATCAGGCCTTTCCACGTAGAATGCCTTTCTGTGTTTTCCTGCTACCCTCTGGGCGCCCGCTGAGTGATTCCCCCCTCTCTCTGCTCTGTAGCACAGCTACCTCGGCCTCCCTAGCCCTCTGCGTCCGACTCCTCCTTGCTGCCCAGTGGTTGACTGCTCCTTACCTGAGGTTGGCGTCATGGGAGCAGCAGCCAGACCGTTCATGTTCAGAGCTGCCATCTGCTGCATCTGGGCTGCGGCAAAGGCTGCCATGGGATTCAGGTAGCCTCCTTGTGCCACGGATGCCATGATAGCCGCCTGCTGCTGCATCAGCTGGAACAAAGAGAACAGGGAAAAAATATCACGCGCTCACCAGCAGGGCAACCCCAGAGAGGAGACACTGCAAGCACAGACCGGTCACTCAGGCTCTTCCACAGTGCCGGCTCGACCAATGTGGTTCTGCGCTAGACTTTGTTTTGTCCAAAGCCAGAAAAAGCCACTGGCAACCGTTTTCAATCAGTGTCTGTGGGCTCTGGATCGGAAACACTTTGCTATGTGCGTGAGATGGGCTGATTTCCATTGGTCTTAAGTCACTGAAATTCATACTTGCATGTCCTAGGACAGGGGTTCTCAAACTTCATTGCACTGCGACCCCCTTAGGACAACAAAAATTACTGCATGACCCCAGGAGGGGGAACTGAAGTGTGAGCCAACCTGAGCCCCACCGCTCCAGGCCGGGGGACAAAGCTGAAGCCGAAGGGCTTCATTCCCAGGCCTGGGGCCTATAACCTGAGCCCTGCCACCCTGGGCTGAAGCCAAAGCCTGAGCCCAGGAAGTGGGGCTCAGGCTTCAGGTTTGGCCCCAGGAGGTGGGCCTTGGGCTTGGGCTTTGGCCAGGCTAACACCAGCCCTGGCGACCCCTCACGACCCACTTTGGGGTCCTGACCCACAGTTTGAGAAGCGCTGTTCTAGGAAAAACCACAGGATGAGGAGTCAAGTACTCCAGTCTCCACTGCACCACTCATTCACTCTGCGACCAGGGGCTAGTCATTTTAGAGGAAACCTGCAGCGATTAAGTTACAAGTTACATGTGTTGGTCCTGCTTTGAGCAGGGGGGTGGACTAGATGACTTCCTGAGGTCTCTTCCAACCCTAATATTCTATGATTCTATGTCATAGGACATCTCTCTCTCTCTCTAATGGTAAGAATCTACATAGTCATCATTCGAGCTGATCAATAATTTTGTGATGGACAGTTTTCCACTGAAAAATTCAGTCTAATTGAAATTGAAACATATCATGGGAACATGAAAAGGAGTACTTGTGGCACCTTAGAGACTAACCAATTTATTTGAGCATGAGCTTTCATGAGCTACAGCTCACTTCATCGGATGCATACCGTGGAAACTGCAGCAGACTTTATATATACACAGAGAATATGAAACAATACCTCCTCCCACCCCACTGTCCTGCTGGTAATAGCTTATCTAAAGTGATCATCAGGTTAGGCCATTTCCAGCACAAATCCAGGTTTTCTCACCCTCCACCCCCCCACACAAATTCACTCTCCAGCAGGGAGAAAACTGAAACATGGGAACATGTCAATTTTAGATAAGACAAAGTCAGAATATTTAGTTTTGACACTGTCTAAATATTTCGCTTTGGCTTTATCGTTTTGATTCATTTTTTTAGACTTCTATGCTATGGCAAATTGTTAATTTAATATTCTATGATATGCATTATAGTTAATGTTACCTAGGTAACATTATTTAACATTTTTGTGTAATATAGAAGTCTACACAAAATGAAATGCTTCAATGGTCCCAAATCAGGTTTTTTTTTAAATTTTCATTTAGTGGAAAATGTTAGCTTTTCGTTGTGATTCAGAATTATTTTTGTCCCCAAAATGTCAGAATTTCCCCCGGGATGGAAATTCCAGTTCCCAACCAGCTCTAGTCATTGGTTCTCACAATGAGCTGGTTCTCCACTTGTGCTGTTCATGAACTCTTATGCAGCAGGAGTGAAAAATGCATGTCAAATGCTACCATTCAGGTGAGTAAGAGGAGCATTTTGATTGGGCAGCATTTTACTTTCTCTTTTCACAGGTGTAAATGAGAACACAAGGAGCGGGGCAGGGCAAAACCAGCACCTCTTGCATTTAGAAACGTCTCTCGCTGCTTCACTCGCTCTAGAGCTGTGGGGGACACTACTGACTCAATCTGCTATTTTGGTGCCTTCTCCATCAGAACGTGACAGCCTGATGATGTAGTTTAGCACGTCGGCCATGGATCTCAGCATTAGAAGGAAGGACACTTTCAAAGCCATTGCAAGGGAAGGTTTATTGTTGTTTACTGGCAAATTTAACAGTTAAGAAGCTGCTAAATTAACCACAAACATAAAAAAAATAGCAATCACTTTACAATGTTGAAAGCATCCTTGCCGGGCATTCAAATGCAGAGGCAGTCTGGTCCAATGGACAAAGAGTGACCGAGGAGCTAGATAGGCTCAGCTCAGCTACTGATGTGCTGTGTGTCCTTGGCAAACCATTTCAATTCTCTGTGCCTTAGTTTCCCCTGCTGTAAAATGGGGATAATAATATTTGCCCTCCTTGGTAAAAGTGCCTGAAATCTATGGATTAAAAGTGCTGTATAAGACTGGAATATTATTATTTCTTGCATCTTAACACACAGCAACTCAGTGCCAAGGTGGAGGCTTCCCTTTTGATTGTTAATTACCCTTCCTTATTATATACTGCATAAGACACTTTCACATTTTAATTAGTGATTTACTCTTCTTTGTAATTACTGATGGAGTGATTAGATGAGCTTTTTATATTACAGCACAATGCCAGTCCCCTTTAAGGAGCAAATTTGTTGTAGGCATCAATTGGATTTATTCTCCAGATCAGACACTGAGCAGGTGATTTTATTAAGTACTCCAATAAAGTGAGGAAGGGAGAGGGAATGCATCCATCTTTAAACAAGGATTGACTCTACCTTTGGGTGTCTACTGACCCATAGCTCATTTCCTGCATGGGATATTTATTCTTCTGTCTGGCTGAGGACAGAGCTTGCTCCATGGCTGGTTATGTAAGTGATGGCTGAGGTCCAGGATCGGCTTAATACTGCTGATCAAATTTGTATTTCTCGGAGGTAAGGAGAGCTTCAAGGGCTGGGAGGGAGCTGAGTCTAGGCTGACTGCGTTAGACTTTCCTCTTATTCCTTCAAGGTATGTCAGAGATGGAAAAACTTTTGTGACCTGCTTGTTTATGGTGTTTATGGTGGTTAGTCTGCAGAGTGGCTAACGGCCTACTACTGGTTTCAGTTACTGGAGCTAATCCTTCTGCTCAAGTGATACAGCTTTGTGTTTTGGTGCTGAAGGTTTCGGGTTCAGACACTACTCATGACCAATAATGGGGATATCATAACGTTTGCTCGTAACCCTGGTTAAGACACTGGACTGTGACTCTCCAGTCACTCTCTGCACTGGAACTCTGCCACAGACACCATGGATGACCTTGGTCAAGTCATTTCATTTCTTTGGGCATCAGTCCCCACCTGTAAAATGGGGATAATAATTCTTCCTTTGTCTTATCTAGACTGTACGACTTTCAGGCCAAGGGCTATCTCTTACTAGACACAATGGGGCCCTGATCTTGGCTGGGGTAACTCGCTGATACCATAATACAATTAATAGTCATGCTGTTCCAAAGACAATCCCTATTATGCATGTTGCATGTTAGTTACTAGAGCCCAGCAAATTGTGTGTAGCATTTGACTGCCTGGATGGTGTAACCTCTTGTTCTGCTCATGACACGTCCAGGAGCTGTTTGCAATTGTTTCAAACATAGCGGGTGTTCAAAATGATCTGCCGAATCCCACCTGGTCTGTCAACAAGTATACAGTGGGAAATGCACACGAAATGGTGGCCTGATACAACCCCAGGTTGAGGCATGCACAGTTTTGCAACATACTGTCATTACTCCATCTCTGTTACATCTATCCAGAGTCACAAATGGCATTTTCCTTTCTGTGTTCATGCAGAAACTGAGGCTGCTCCTAACCTGCCGATTACAGGTCAACGCACTGTGGACACCCTAAAGTCCCACTGATTTCAGTGGAATGGCAGCGCAAAATTGACTGTACTGCTGGTAGAGGGAGCGGAGTAGGCTGGGAAGAGCGGAGGTTACATTTAACTTACACTTAGAGAGGAAGGATGGTCCAGGGGTTAGAGCACTTGTCGAGAACTCAGAAGGCCTGTGTTCAAGTTTCTGCTGTGCAACAGAGTGCCTATGTGACCTTGAGCAAGTCACTTAGGACATGGCTACACTATAGGGGTTGATCTTTGGCTCTGCAGCTGTGCAGACATGGCCAATATTGATGGAAGGGATTGAGGTAGGTAATCCTCCTCTCCGAGAGGCAGTAGTTAGGTCAACGAAAGAATTCTTCTGTCAACCTAGCTGCAGCTACATGGGTAGCCCTAACTACAGCGCTAAGGCTGTGAAATTTTTCACAACCCCGAGAGTGACATAGCTAGGTAGATCTAATTTGTAAGTGCAGACTAGGCCTAAGTCTCTCTGTGCCTTAGTTCCCCACCTGCACTATGGAGATCATAGCACTGCCCTCTCTCAGAGGGGTGGCTGTGAGGAGAAATGCACTGAAGATCATGACATGCTCAGATTAGAACAATGGACAGTGGGAATTTCCCTTCCTTGAGAAATTTTGGAGAAAAAAAAGTTCCATGTCTGAAGAAAAAGTCGAAATGTTGAAAATTCCAGCAAAAACCTGTTTTGAAACAATCCAATTATTTCATTTCAAAAATGTCTAAATGAAATTCTACCTGGGATCCCAAACCCCAAGGCTCCCGGCTCATCGACAGCTCCTGGCTCCACCTTGGAGAGCCTAGAAACTCTGGGGTCTCCAATCCGGGGGCAATCTGCATGGCTGGCTGCCCCAGAGCCACGGATCCTGGAAACTCCGGGGTCCTGACTCTGAGGCAGTCCAAGGAGCTGGGCAAGCGAGCTGGCAGGAAACTGGTCCACGTTCTGTCAGAACATGGGCTGAAATTGTCCCATTCGTGGGAAACATTTTGAATTCGATGAATCTGCCTTTTCTGTCAGAAAATCTCGGAGCAGCTCTGATCCTATGGCAATGGAAGCTTTCTTAGAAAGTCACAGCACTGTAAGAATAGAACTATACCGCGGGAAAGGGAACTCGGTAACCTTGAAACAAGCGAACGGAATAGACCCGTCTCCCCTCCCCTACGGTGAGTCAAGGGAGATTTATGAAAGGAGGGCAAGTCCTGCAAGGGTCATCAGTCTGTCTTATAAAATCCCTGGAGCGTTGCCTGGGGCATTCAAATAAGTCTTCCCACTCCTTCCCAGCTACCTCCTGAAGACAAATGTCCTATCCAACCTCCTTTCATTTAAAAGAGGCCCAGTGTGTGAGTGAGCTTTTTCCTTTCTTGGCCAAAGGAGGCATTTTTTTTTCTATTATTCCTTCCTTGGGACGATCTCTGCCTGAGCAATTAAGGAGCTTTATCCCGTCCTTATCTGATAGACAATTCCCTCCTCTCCCAGCCCTGTCATTGTCAGTATTCAAAGCCTGGGCTTATGGTGACCGGTGGATGGTTCCAGGGTGGTGTATGTTCATGGAGAGCATCTGCTGAGCTATCTGCTATCTGAAGAGCCCTAGCTCCTAGTCCCTGAGCAGGAGGATCTGCTAAAGGGTCGCTTACACAGAAATGAGCCACTGGGAAGGGTTGGGGGCAATACCTGCCAGGAGGAAAGCAGAGCGATTGGGATGGGGTGGGGGAAGAGAGATGATTGGTTGGGCAGTGGAGACCTGCCCACCGATGGAAGAATCTCCACCCACCCTTTCTTCTGCAACCACTGATCCTGTGAACCCACTGAAGGTTCCTCCAGGGGCCAAGCATGCCTCATCACCCACTGACTTCCGTGACTGGAGAGAGGGCCCTTGCAGTCAGACACGAAGCACTTGGGCCTGGCCCCTAAATGAGGGCAGGATTTGTCTTCGGGACAGAGTTGAAATGCAGAGTCTCCCAGGAATCTTTGCTTCCACTTTGTTTCACTCAAGCCTGCACTTCTGGAGTTGAAGCGCATACAGGCCCCTCACACCAGTTTGCTTTGGGCCTCAAAAATACTACAGCTAGCAGTGAGCAGACCCACGAAAGTTCCCCCAGGCTGCCCCTCCTGCTGGGGAGAAGCTCCCCATCAACAGCTGCAAAACAAACTCATTGTCCTCCTTCAAACCCCTCCTCAAACTCTCCTTTGCTCTGATGCCTACAAAAACCTTGGCAATGGCCAGGCTACTGGTGTGCTGAGACCACCATCTACCATGCTGACCTGTATTGGCTCACTGTTTCCTTGCACTCTGCCATCTGTCTGTATCCATCTGTTGTCTCCTGTCTTACACTTAGACTGTAAGCTCTTTGGGGCAGGGGCTTTCTTTCTGTTATCTGTTTGCACAGCGCCTGGAACAATGGGGCCCGGGGCCATGACTGGAGCTCCTAGGCACTATGATAATGCAAATAAATAATAGTAATAATAATCATAATTAATAAGTTGAATTTCCTGCAAGATTCACTTCACTCTTCACTTCCTGTCCTAAGCCACTGTGTAGTGTGACTGGCTGCTGTTAACCAGCTTCTGTGGTTCCAGCTCAGTGGTGGTGACATCGTACGCTGGTTGAAACCATTGCTCTGCCCAGTGAATTATTATGGGTGAAGCAACTCTTACAGAGTAGGTTGCACAAACCTTCCTCTTCTATTCACTTGTTTATAACTTCTTGTTTTTTACTTTCCTGGCTGCGGGCAGGTTTGTTCTCCACCAGGAGCACAATTTCCAACCAAGTCTAAGCCACAATGGTTGAGAGAGACAAGGCAGGTGAGGTAATATCCTCTCAGCGATAGAAGTTGGCCCAGTAAAAGATATTACCTCAACCACAGAGTCTCTCTAATATCCTGGAACTGACACAGCTCCCACAACACTGCATATACCAGGATGGTTCAGACATTATAAGACAATAAGGATAAGTGCAGGGTCCTGCACTTAGGACGGAAGAATCCAATGCACCGCTACAGACTAGGGACCGAATGGCTAGGCAGCAGTTCTGCGGAAAAGGACCTAGGGGTGACAGTGGACGAGAAGCTGGATATGAGTCAGCAGTGTGCCCTTGTTGCCAAGAAGGCCAATGGCATTTTGGGATGTATAAGTAGGGGCATAGCGAGCAGATCGAGGGACGTGATCGTCCCCCTCTATTCGACATTGGTGAGGCCTCATCTGGAGTACTGTGTCCAGTTTTGGGCCCCACACTACAAGAAGGATGTGGATAAATTGGAGAGAGTCCAGCGAAGGGCAACAAAAATGATTAGGGGTCTAGAACACATGACTTATGAGGAGAGGCTGAGGGAGCTGGGATTGTTTAGCCTGCAGAAGAGAAGAATGAGGGGGGATTTGATAGCTGCTTTCAACTACCTGAAAGGGGGTTCCAAAGAGGATGGCTCTAGACTGTTCTCAATGGTAGCAGATGACAGAACGAGGAGTAATGGTCTCAAGTTGTAGTGGGGGAGGTTTAGATTGGATATTAGGAAAAACTTTTTCACTAAGAGGGTGGTGAAACACTGGAATGCGTTGCCTAGGGAGGTGGTGGAATCTCCTTCCTTGGAAGTTTTTAAGGTCAGGCTTGACAAAGCCCTGGCTGGGATGATTTAACTGGGAATTGGTCCTGCTTCGAGCAGGGGGTTGGACTAGATGACCTTCAGGGGTCCCTTCCAACCCTGATATTCTATGATTCTATGATTTGCAAGAGTGAAAGAGGCAACAATAATACACCCTTCCATTGTATGGAATATCTATACACTCCTCCCTAGGAGGGAAGATTGAAAAAATTGGGTTTGTTTAGTCTGGAGAAGAGAAGACTGAGAGGGGACACGATAACCGTTTTCAAGTACATTAAAGGCTGTTACAAGGAGGAGAGAGAAAAATTGTTCTTCTGAACCTCTGAGGACAGGACAAGAAGCAATGGGCTTAAATTGCAGCAAGGAAGGTTTAGGTTGGACATTAGGAAAAACTTTCTAACTGTCAGGGTGGTTAAGCACTGGAATAAATTCCTTAGGGAGGTTGTGGAATCTCCATCGTTGGAGATTTTTAAGAGCAGGTTAGACAAACACCTGTCAGGGATGGTCTAGTTAATACTTAGTCCTGCCATGAGTGTAGGGGACTGGACTAGATGACCTCTCGAGGCCCCTTCCAGTCCTATGATTTTATGCAATAATGGCTCACAACTTATTTTGAACTCCCCTAGCTTGACAGTGGTAGATGGGAGACACTTGAAATTAGACAGTGAGAGATTCCTTGGTTGCAGATACACTTTTGGTTGCGATTTGTCTGAGTTAAAAGATGTATTTTGCAGATGCCAGCTGGATTTTGTAATACATTCCCCTAACAGTCCACCAGTATTCTATTAGGGTGTGCACAGAACCCCTCACTAATGCAAACACGGCTGAGTCTGTATGAGTGCTATTAATTATTTGTATTACAATAGCACCTACAGGCCGGAGCTGAGATCAGGGCTTTATTATGCTAAGCACTGCATAAGCCCATGGTGAGAGACAGTGCCTGACCCAAAGAGCTGACAAAACAGACAAAGAGCAAGAGAAAGGAAGTATATTATTCCTGTTTTCCAGATAGGGAACCGAGACACAGAGAGGTTGAATGCCTGGCCCAAGGTCACACAAAAAGTCCCTCCTGGCCAATGTGGGAATTGACTGAGGGAAGGGTGCTACAGAAAAACATAGCACGGGATCATGAAATAAACATATTATTGTCTATCCCAGTCTTTGAACAGCCTAGCATTTTGCTTGCTTTGTCTTCTTATTCTTTTGCTCAGAATAATAACAGCGGGCGCTTTCCACCTCCCAAGCACTACACAAACACTTTGCTAATTAATAAACCCCTATGGGAGAGCCAGGGGGGCAGTAATGTCAGGATCTAGCTCGTGTTTATGCCTACAGATCGGCTCCCCCTGCTGGAGGGAATGAGAACAGCAGAACTGTTCAACTTGGGCAACGCTAGGCAAATAAAATTCATCAAATAATTCAACCCATTTTTGTGATTTAAAAAAAAAAAAAATATATATATATATTAGACAGTTTCCCCCTATTCCATAGAGCTAGCAGGATAATGAGTGAATATTGTATAGGGCCTAATCACATCAGCCACACTATCAGAGCTCGTTCACCTGCACATCTACCAATGTGATATATGCCATCATGTGCCAGCAATGCCCCTCTGCCATGTACATTGGCCAAACCGGACAGTCTCTACGTAAAAGAATCAATGGACACAAATCAGACGTCAGAAATTATAACATTCAAAAACCAGTCGGAGAACACTTTGGTCACTCGATTACAGACCTAAAAGTGGCAATTCTTCAACAAAACAACCTCAAAAACAGACTCCAACGAGAGACTGCTGAATTGGAATTAATTTCCAAACTGGATACAATTAACTTAGGCTTGAATAGAGACTGGGAGTGGATGGGTCATTACACAAAGTAAAACTATTTCCCCATGTTTATTTCCCCACCCCCCACCGCTCCTCGGATGTTCCTGTTAACTGCTGGAAATGGCCCACCTTGATTATCACTACAAAAGGTTTTTCCCTCCCCGACCCCGCTCTCCTGCTGGTAATAGCTCACCTTACCTGATCACTCTCCTTACAGTGTGTATGGTAACACCCATTGTTTCATGTTCCCTGTGTATATAAATCTCCCCACTGTATTTTCCACTGAATGCATCCGATGAAGTGAGCTGTAGCTCACGAAAGCTCATGCTCACATAAATATGTTAGTCTCTAAGGTGCCACAAATCCTCCTTTTCTTTTCACAAAATCTACTGTTGGTGGAATAATTTCCCTCTCGTTATTCACCCAGTTTATGTCATGGATCCGACACCCTTAACCATGATTCTTCTGCAGCTCAACGGGGCGGGGCCCTGAGCTTCTAGAGCAAAGGGATAGAAGTTCTAGCTCCGCTTCTGCCCCGACACTGCACTGCCCACTGCCTGTCGAGATCCACGGAATCCTGGGTGACCGGAGATTTGTTGCAATTCAACAATTGCCGTTATTATCGCCTTTGCACAGCTAGGGGAATGGTGAGTCACTGACAGTAAATGACTCACCCAAGCCCAAACAGCAAAGTCAAAGTGCGCCTCCTAACTCCCAGCCCCTTCCTTAGCTGGTAATCCCATGCTCTGTGCTGCAGAATCTAGTTCCTACCCCCGTCTGGAATTTAGCCAGGACACCATGGCTAACACTCGCATGTCGTTTTTATGCAAACTTGACAGATGGCTTTGATCTCATTTTCAAAAATTAAATCACTTTCCCCATGGTTGTTACTTTCCAGGGGCTCCTTCCTTTCTGCTTGCTTTTCTTGTCTGAATTTTCCTACCTTCTCTGGTTTACCCTCAAATGATTTCCGTTCTGCCTAGTGGGTGGCAGCAATATAAGGGAATCACTAAGGGGTCAGCTGCCTCTTCGTTAAAAAAAAAGGGAGCTCAACAAACTTTGTTATGGCAGCTTACCTGGACCTGATCTCTAGTAGTGAGTTTAATATTCTGTGCTGCTTTTTACCACACATGGCTTCGATGCTGCTTGTTATCTATGCTTCTGAATGTATTACGTGAAAGAAAGAAATATTTTCCCATTATTTTGTGGGGGAGGGGTGTTAAACAGGCCGAGAAGATTCAGTTGGGAGACAAACACTCATTCGGTCTCTGAAGTAAGAGATTTCATCAAGCTGTGAAACTTGGCTCTCGCTATATTAAGAGCAAAGAGGGGCCGATACAACTTTCTGCCTCTTGAGTGTCAGCAGAGACATCTATGTCATTAGGACCAGATCCACTGTCATAGGCTTGCCTGGTGCCCCACGTGGGTTGATATGCAAAGGCCAGGTGTAGAAGAGAGCTTGAACCTTCACATCCAAGCCCAGAGGGCACAAAAAGGGGGCATGTTTCATAGATTCATAGATATTTAGGTCAGAAGGGACCATTATGATCATCTAGTCTGACCTCCTGCACAACGCAGGCCACAGAATTTCACCCACCACTCTTACAAAAAAAAACCTCACACCTATATCTGTGCTATTGAAGTCCTCAAATTGTAGTTTAAAGACCTCAAGGAGCAGAGAATCCTCCAGCAAGTGACCCGTGCCCCATGCTACAGAGGAAGGCGAAAAACCTCCAGGGCCTCTTCCAATCTGCCCTGGAGGAAAATTCCTTCCCGACCCCAAATATGGCGATCAGCTAAACCCTGAGCATATGGGCAAGATTCATCAGCCAGATACTACAGAAAATTCTTTCCCAGGTAACTTGGATCTTACCCCATCTAAAACCCATCACAGGCCATTGGGCCTATTTACCATGAATATTTAATTACCAAAACCATGTCATCCCATCATACCATCTCCTCCATAAACTTATCGAGTTTAATCTTAAAGCAAGATAGATCTTTTGCCCCCACTACTTCCCTCGGAAGGCTATTCCAAAACTTCACTCCTCTGATGGTTAGAAACCTTCGTCTAATTTCTAATCTAAATTTCCTAGTGGCCAGTTTATATCCATTTGTTCTTGTGTCCACATTGGTACTGAGTTTAAATAATTCCTCTCCCTCTCTGGTATTTATCCCTCTGATATATTTATAGAGAGCAATCATATCTCCCCTCAGCCTTCTTTTAGTTAGGCTAAACAAGCCAAGCTCCCTGAGTCTCCTTTCATAAGACAAGTTTTCCATTCCTCGGATCATCCTAGTAGCCCTTCTCTGTACCTGTTCCAGTTTGAATTCATCCTTCTTAAACATGAGAGACCAGAACTGCACACAGTACTCCAGGTGAGGTCTCACCAGTGCCTTATATAACGGTACTAAAACCTCCTTATCCCTACTGGAAATACCTCTCCTGATGCATCCCAAGACGACATTAGCTTTTTTCACAGCCATATCACATTGGCAGCTCATAGTCATCCTATGATCAACCAATACTCCAAGGTCCTTTTCCTCCTCCGTTACTTCTAGTTGATGCGTCCCTAGCTTATAACTAAAATTCTTGTTATTAATCCCTAAATGCATGACCTTACACTTCTCACTATTAAATTTCATCCTATTCCTATTACTCCAGTTTACAAGGTCATCCAGATCCTCCTGTAGGGTATCCCTGTCCTTCTCTAAATTAGCAATACCTCCCAGCTTTGTATCATCTGCAAACTTTATTAGCACACTCCCACTTTTTGTGCCCAGGTCAGTAATAAAAAGATTAAATAAGATTGGTCCCAAAACCGATCCCTGAGGAACTCCACTGGTAACCTCCCTCCAACTTGACAGTTCACCTTTCAGTAGGACCCGTTGTAGTCTCCCCTTTAACCAATTCCCTATCCACCTTTCAATATTCCTATTGATGCCCATCTTATCCAATTTAACTAATAATTCCCCATGTGGCACCGTATCAAACGCCTTACTAAAATCTAAGTAAATTAGATCCACTGCGTTTCCTTTATCTAAAAAATCTGTTACTTTCTCAAAGAAGGAGATCAGGTTGGTTTGGCACGATCTACCTTTTGTAAAACCATGTTGTATTTTGTCCCAATTACCACTGACTTCAATGTCCTTAACTACCTTCTCCTTCAAAATTTTTTCCAAGACCTTGCATACTACAGATGTCAAACTAACAGGCCTATAATTACTTGGATCACTTTTTTTCCCTTTCTTAAAAATAGCAACTATGTTAGCAATCCTCCAATCATACGGTACAACCCCTGATGTTGGCTCCTCAATGTGTCTCACTTCCCCTGAACCTTCAGAAGACTCTCCGTAGGGGCTTAATCCAGCTCCCTTGAAGCCAGGGGAAAATCTCCCATTGACTTCAACAGTGCAGACTAAAGCCATGGGTTCGTTATGGGGGTTGGACACTGCCAGTGGGAAAGGGTGGGGCTGACCAATTGGCTCTGTTTCTCTGCCTTCTCTCTGATCAGCAAGGGGATGGGTGGCCAGGAGGCAGTGTAGACATGTAGGACTGCTGAATCAATTGGTCTGGCCTTTTGGAGCGTGCACAGGCCAAAACAGATCTGCAATGGAATAGGTAGGAGGCAAGGCTATGAGTACAAACTCAGTGTCGAGTCCCTTATGTAGGTCATACTCTAGTAGGGTATTAGCCATTGAGCCATTAGTATTGTCTGTTTAATGGTAGCATCTAGAGGTCCCAACCAAGATGATGGCCCCACTGTGCTGTCCCTACCCCAAGGGCCTTTCGGTCTGAATAAGGATTATTACCATTTTGTAGATGGGGGAAATGAGGAATAGAGAGAGATTAAGTGATGTGCCGAAGGTCACACAGGGAGTTGTTGGCAGAGCTGGAAAATGAACCCCTGTCCCCTAAGTGCTGGACACTTTAGGCCAAGCTTCTTCTCCCTTTAGCTGGGGCCTTACATCCAGGCAGCAGGCTGAGCTCTTAAATGTACATTGCATCTTCCCGTCAAAAGAAAATGCCCCCCCCACCCCTTTTCTCTCTATCTGTAACCACTCCGTGTCTCTCTATCATTCTCTCCATCTTTCTCTGGTATTTCTAGGTGCCAATCACCTTGGTATCTAAGAGCTGGCAGTCCAATGTGGATTAACTGGGGCTGACGGGACACTGCACAGCCCGAGCGCTTCACTCCCTTTCTTTTGTGTGCGATTCGGAGATGAAACAGATAGGAAGAGGCAAAGATAGTTCTGCTGATTGAAAGACAGGCTTCAAGCCCATCTTGGCTATGCAGACGCCACACAGAAATGTGATCCCGTCACTTAGACAGCTCGGAAGTCTCCAGGGTAATTGGTGTCACCAGCCTGTCATATCAGAGGGCTTGAATTCTAAAATGTATCCCCTCCCATTAACATATTTAGCAGCAAAAGATGGTGGGACCATATCCTGCTTCCACTGAAGTAGATGGAAAAACACCCATTGGTGTCACTGGAAGCAGGAACAGGCTCAGTAAAGGTTCTTCCTCTTTCTTTAGAGACAAATCCTCACTCCAGCGTCTTCCCACCCTGATTTCCTTTGCTTACTACAGGGGAAAACAGATTTGGGGTAACTTTCACTGTTAAAAGTAAAGGGCCAGAATCTGCTGCCAGTTACAGCAGAGTAAATCCGGAGGGATTCAGTCAGTACCTTTACAGCTATGGCAGAGCACATTTAGTGCGAATCCATGACCACGGAAATCATCAGTCACACCCACACTGGTGTAAAGACAGACCCCACCTCTGCTGCAGTCAGTAGGGTTACAGCCGGATTTGGTCTAGCGGGTCAGTGCAGCGCAGCGGGCACCTCCCAAACTGGCCGCACTTCTACATGGTGTGCTTTGTGCAATACAAGGCCTCGGGACATCTTCAGAGAGGGAGAGACAGAAAGCATGGGTAGTAGGAAAGAAGGTGGGAAGGAAACAAAAGAAAGAAAGAAAGAAAGAAAGAAAGAAAGAAAGAAAGAAAGAAAGAAAGAAAGAAAGAAAGAAAGAAAGAAAGAAAGCAAGCAAGCAAGCATGTGTAAACAGGGAGAGCAGAGAATGGGTTCCGCTTTGACTTGTCTTGCAGCATTTCTGCCTGAGAAGTAACAATTGAATCTCTCTGCCTCTCAGCCCTTAGAGATGCTCCTTCTTGGCCCACATTTCTTGTGGTCCTGCATGTTCCCCAGTTGATACCTCTACACAAGGGGGCACTAAGGC
The DNA here is from genome assembly GCF_965152235.1 of Eretmochelys imbricata. Classification (NCBI taxonomy): domain Eukaryota; kingdom Metazoa; phylum Chordata; order Testudines; family Cheloniidae; genus Eretmochelys; species Eretmochelys imbricata. Next base: position 6,412,915 of record NC_135576.1, read on the forward strand.
AGCATCCCCTAGCTGGGATGCCCCTGAGGTGCTGGGTGCAGCTTGACCTCCCTGTGGACTGGCAGCAGGGAGGGTCAGCCCGCTCCCCTGCTGACTGCTGGGGAGGTTGGATAAACGCAGCCAGGCTGGGGGAAGGATGTTTCATGCATCATGTCGGGAGAGGAGTCGGGAAGGGTGGCCGAGGGCTCCTCTCCTAACCACTAGGGAATAAAACAAACAGGAGGCTGGAAAAAAAGATGAGCTTGCTTGATGGGGAAGGAATGAAAAAGTGCGGCTGCGCGGTTCTGGGGTGAGGGGGGCAATTTCTTGGGGTTCCCAGGATGTTTACAGAACGCTAAACTGTATTATACTATTCTGCCATTAGGTTGCACTGTATTTTAAATACCTTATTTAAAGCTAACCTTAGCCTACCTGGCAGAGCATTAAAGGATCTTATGATGAATATATCTGGTCTGTATAAGCAAGCTCTGTAATCACTCCATATCCGACACAGAAGTATATGGCACGGTGTCAGGAGTAAACTAAGGACAGGTCTACACTTAAAACACTGCAGTTGCACATCTGCATTGGTGCAGCTGTGACACGGTTAGTGCTTCACTGAAGACGCTACTACACCAATGGGAGAACTTCTCCCAGCAGCATAGTTAATTCGCGGCCGTGAGAAGCAGAATCTCTGATATAGCACTGTCTACACCAAGCGGTTAGTTTGGTCTAACTGAGTCGCTCAGAGGTGTTGACCTGGCCTAAGACCAGAAACAGAAGGAATGAAGTCACAAAAGTTGCAGACAGAAGGATTAGCAACAAAGGTTGCAGGAGCTCATCAACATGCCATTCTTCAATGCCCCAGAGAATTTCAGCTTAGATAAAGCTTCAGCGTGGATAGACTGGAAACAGTACTTTGCAAGATTTCATGTTGCTACCAAGTTGCACAAAGAAACTGGGGATATACAGGTATCATCTTTAATTTATGCTACAGGGAAGCAAGCAAAGCATATCTTTAAATCCTTTGACTTTACTGTAGACAGGAACAAAGATAACTATGAAAGGGTTCTGGCTATATTTGATGCATACTTTATACCTTGGAGAAATATAATTTAAGAAAGAGCATGTTTCCACCAGAGAATTCAAGAACCAGGAGGAAAAGTGGAATGTTTTATAAGAACTCTGCATGGCTGAAAGCTGTGATTTGGGGAATGCAAAACATGAAAATATGAGAGACAGACTGGTTATTGGGTCAACAGATAAACCCAAATAACCCAGATAAACCCCTTCACAACATCTACAACTGAAGGGAGATTTAATCCCAGCCATGGGTATACAGAGAGCAAAGCAGTCTGAACTAGCGAGACAGCAATACCTACAGCAACTTGAAAAACCTGAATCCAGCTTAGAAACTGTAAACAGACACTTGAATGTTAAAAGTCATTATCATAAAACCTCTGAGGCAAGGAGAGAGAACTCTCAGGCTAAGAGGGACAAATTCCAGCCTACATGCACAAGGTGTGGGAAAAGTGCTCTCCCAAGAGATGATGCATGTTCAGCCAGAGGCACACAGCATAACTAATGCACGAAATATAGACATTTTGCAGCTGTTTGCCACACCAAAGCAGTCAGGGAGTTTAACTCATATTACAGACAATCAAGACCCATTTTTTTCTGGGATCTATCACTTGTGATGACATAGAGCCTGCCTGGAGAGTGAAATTGACTATGCATGGCAAGACTATTGACTTTCAAACGGACACAGGAGCTGACATCACAGTCATCTCAGAAGGGACTTACAATCATCTTCAACCTCTCCCAGAGCTGAAGTCACCTGACACAGTTTTGACTATCCCTGGAGGGATGCTGAACTGCATGGGTCTGTTCACCACAGAAGCAACTTACAAAGACAAAAGCTTTGCATTCACAGTGTGTGTGATCAAACGACCACAGATCAACAGGCTCCTCAGCCACAGTGTGGCAGCCATGATGGGTCTGGTGAGAAAAGTGGAAGAACTCAATGGACTATTTAGTGAAATATGACTTTTCAAAGGCGATCCAGTACAAATCATCTTAAGAGACAATGAGGAACCATACCGCTTACATACACCTCGCAAGATTCTTATCCCATTACTTCACAAAGTGAAAACTGAGTTTAGGAGAATGTAATGGGATTGGCATAATCGAGAAAATCTCAACACCAACAGCATGGTGTGCCCCAGTGATACCAGTGAAAAAGAAAAATGGGAAAATACGAATATGTGTGGATCTTAAAAGACTTAATGAAGCACTTGTGAGAGAAAAATATATATCCTTCTAACCCTAGATGATTTCTTTCCCAAAGTGAAAGGAAGTACAATATTCTCCAAGCTGGATGCCTCAAGTGGATTCTGGCAAATCCCTTTCGCCAAATCAAGTACTAAACTGACTACATTTTTCACACCCCTGGGGAGGTTTTGCTTTTGAAGATTACCTTTTGGGATTGCTAATGCACCTGAAATTTTCCAAAGAAGGATGGCAGTATAATTAACAAACACAGATGGAGTGGTAGTTTTCATGGACGATATTCTGATATATGGATCTTCAGTGGAAGAACACAAGAAAACCTTCAAAGAAGTCCTAACCCTAATCAGTCATTCTGGATTGAAGCGACACAAGGAAAAAAGCGTTTTCCATCTACCCCAAATTGATTTTTTGGGGAGAGACAATAAACAAAGATGGAATCAGTCCTAGCCCTGAGAAAGTTCAAGCAATTTGAGAATTGAATGTACCAACTAATGCACAAGAACAGAGATGTATCCTGGGGAAGGAAAAATTATCTTGGTCAATACCTACGAGACCTTTCCACAGTGACAAAACCACTGAATGAACTGTTAATGTCCAAAACATCTTGGCTATGAAGGCCAAATCAAGACATTGCCTTCAGAAAGGTAAAGGAAATGACCTCAACAGCTCCAGTTCTGAAATACTATGATGTGAACAAACCTACAATGGTCAGCATGGAGCAAGCAGCTATGGCCTGGTGATGAATTGTTGCTACAACATGGGTCCGAGTGGAAGCCAGTTGCATTTTGCTCTTGTATACTCACTGAAGCAGAAAAATGACATGGACACAGTGAAAAGGAGTGCTTGGCAAGTGTATGGGAAGGTGAGAACTTTTACCGGTGTCTGGGTGGACTGGTTTCATTTTCACTGGTAATAGACCATAAACGGCTTATAACCCTCATCAACGGAAAAGACCTGGATCGAGGAATGCTGAGATGCCAACATCTATTGTTGCGGTTAATGTGACTAACCCAGTTACTAAACATGTTCCAGGGGAAAAGGCAGTAGTAGCGGGCACCGTGTCAGAGAGCCCAACATCGCACTCAATTACCTGGGAGCTCGAAGTCGACATAAAGGCACATGGGGATGCTGTGGAGACATGCAGCCCAATGTCAAAACCGAGACTACACCAGCTACAGAAAGCAACCTCAACAGACATACAACTTCAGGAATTTCGAAGTTATACTAGCGGTGGCTGGCCCAAGTATCTAACAGACCCTAAGGAAGTGACAAGACACTATTTTGTGGTGCATGGAAAATTACGCAGTTCAGATGGACTCATGATTAAAGGCAACTGCATCATAATTCCAAATGAAACCAGAGGAGAAATCCTAAATCTCTTCCATGAAAGACATCAAGGGCTTAACTAAATGCTGTGAATGGACCAACCAGTCAGTGCGGTGGTCGGGCATCAGCCAGGACATAAAGAGTAAATATCTGCATATGAATGTTGCGGAATTAACAGATCAACACAACACAAAGTAACTTTAATAACAACACCTCTACCAGACAGGCCTTGGAAGAGACAAGTTGGAGTTTTATGCAAATTCAGAGGACATCATTACCTAGTCACAATGGACTGTTTTTCCAGGTATATAGAAATAATGCACTTGGAAGACATAATGTGTTGAAGTGTATTTTTAAGGTCAGGCTTGACAAAGCCCTGGCTGGAATGATTTAGTTGAGGATTGGTCCTGCTTTGAGCAGGGGGTTGGACTAGATGACCTCCTGAGGTCCCTTCCAACCCTCATATTCTATGATTCTAATCGAGAAACTGAAGTTCACTTTTGCTTATTTCAATATTTCAGTCCAAGTAGTGACAGACAACAGACCACAATTTACTGCAGCAGAATTTAAGTCATTCTGAATGAAATATTATTTTGATCATATTCCTAGCAGCCCACATTACACACATGTGAATGAAGAGGCTGAAAGAGCTGTACAGACAGCCAAGAAAATCCTACAGCAGGAAGATCCATTCTTCACTCTTCTCAATTACAGATCAGCACCAATACAAGCTAATGAATGTAGTTCTAAACAATTCTTGAAGGGAAGACAACTCAGAACTCCTATTGCAACTTTGGAAAAGAATCTATCTCCAAAGTGGCCAGACATTCAGAACGCAGCCAAATCAAATAAAAAGACTAAAAGAGCTTTTGAACACTTTTACAACAGATGTCACTCAGAGAACTGTTGGGTCTAAAATCTGGTGACTGTGTACGTCAAAATGGATGGAGGAAAAGGATGGACAACTCCAGCTGTCATAAAGAAAAGGAATTCAGCACCCAGGTCAGATGTGACTGAGACCAACAGTGGAGAATTCAACAGAATCAGAAAGAAGGATCAACAGAGCAAACTCTACAGATGTCAGATGGAGACCAAGAAGAAGACTCAAGGATTCCAAACGGACTATACCCAGTCGTTGCAACTAATGGACAGCCAGATGACCAAGTTGTTAATGTGTTTGGGACGTGTAATTAGAAAAACAGTATGATTCAGAGACACTTAATAGATTGATACATACTGAACCTCAGTGATAGCATGATCATATAAATATTGTAAATGGCAGGAAAGTAGAACGTAAAAGGGGGAGATGTGATGGAATGCTAAACTGTAGTATACTGTTCTGCCACAAGATGGCACTGTGTAAAATACTTTATTTAAAAGGCTAACCTTAGCCATACCAGGAAGAGCATTAAAGGATCTTATGATGATCCTAGTGTGTATAAGCGAGCTCTGTAGCCAGTCCATATCTGGTACAGAAGTACATGATAGGAAGTGTCCTCACAAACTCAATAGCTCCACACATGCTGGGGAGAGAGCAACTCAAGAAAGGGGAGGGAGTTCCCCAAAGGAGCGGGCGATTTGAGATAGATCGGGGCATGCAGGATTCTCCATGGCATTCATAGAATATCAGAATCATAGAATATCAGGGTTGGAAGGGACCTCAGGAGGTCATCTAGTTCAACCCCCTGCTCAAAAGCAGGACCCATACCCAATTAAATCATCCCAGCCAGGGCTTTGTCAAGCCTGACCTTAAAAACTTCTAAGGAAGGAGATTCCACCACCTCCCTAGGCAACGCATTCCAGTGTTTCACCACCCTCCTAGTGAAAAAGTTTTTCCTAATATCCAACCTAAACCTCCCCCACTGCAACTTGAGACCATTACTCCTTGTCCTGTCCTCTTCCACCACTGAGAATAGTCTAGAACCATCCTTTCTGGAACTACCTCTCAGGTAGTTGAAAGCAGCTATCAAATCCCCCCTCATTCTTCTCTTCTGCAGACTAAACAGTCCCAGTTCCCTCAGCCTCTCCTCATAACTCATGTGTTCCAGACCCCTAATCATTTTTGTTGCCCTTCGCTGGACTCTCTCCAATTTATCCACATCCTTCTTGTAGTGTGGGGCCCAAAACTGGACACAGTATTCCAGATGAGGCCTCACCAATGTCGAATAGAGGGGGACGATCATGTCCCTCGATCTGCTCGCTATGCCCCTACTTATACATCCCAAAATGCCATTGGCCTTCTTGGCAACAAGGGCACACTGCTGGCTCATATCCAGCTTCTCGTCCACTGTAACCCCTAGGTCCTTTTCTGCAGAACTGCTGCCTAGCCATTCGGTCCCTAGTCTGTAGCAGTGCATTGGGTTCTTCCGTCCTAAGTGCAGGACCCTGCACTTGTCCTTGTTGAACCTCATCAGATTTCTTTTGGCCCAATCCTCCAATTTGTCTAGGTCCCTCTGTATCCTATCCCTGCCCTCCAGCGTATCTACCACTCCTCCCAGTTTAGTATCATCCGCAAATTTGCTGAGAGTGCAGTCCACACCATCCTCCAGATCATTTATGAAGATATTGAACAAAACCGGCCCCAGGACCGACCCCTGGGGCACTCCACTTGACACCGGCTGCCAACTAGACATGGAGCCATTGATCACTAACCGTTGAGCCCGACAATCTAGCCAACTTTCTACCCACCTTATAGTGCATTCATCCAGCCCATACTTCCTTCAGTTACGCTGAGAACACTTAGGAGAGGATGGAAGCTTCTTAGGCCTTCATCGAAAAAGAGGGAAGATGGGGAGTCAAGACAGGGGACAGAGGGTACTCTAGCTGAGTGCCAACATACTAGAGAAAGCTGGTAGGGTAGAAAGCATGGTCTAGTGAATGGGGTACTAGGGTAATATTCAAATACACCTGCTTTCAACTGGTGACTCAGCAACAGCCTCCGGATATAACCTTGGGCAAGTCCCTGATCTCTGTTTGCCTCAAGTTCCCGTCTAGAAAATGGAAAGAGTGGCCTCACCCTACCTCACAGAATATAAGGATCAAAGCCATTAAAGACTGTGAGGTGCTCACATGCAATGGCACGGAGGGCTAGCTATGTGGCTAGTGGGATCTGTGCTGTTATGTCTGCATGTCGCTCCTGAGTTCACCCAATGCTGAGGCACCCAGAATCACTTTTACATCTGCCTACAGCAGGGTTCTTACACCTTCCTCTGAAGCATCTGGTAACAGCCACTCTCAACAATGCGATACTGGACTAGATGGACCATGAGTCCAAATCAGCAGGGCAGCTCCTGTGTTCCTGTGTAAATGTGTCTCAACTGTTTTGCCTCTGTCTGACCCAGATTTAAGCTCTTTGGGGCAGGGACCATGTATGAGTGTGCGCATGTGTGTGTTACCTGGCATCTTTTGACGACCCTGAAGATGCAAAGACTAAGGCGGCCATTTTCTACACTGACCACTGATTTTGACTGCCTGAATATGGGGGTTCACAAAATAATTAGAAGACACTGTCGAAAATATGGGCCTGGCTGAATACAGTTGAGAGCTATCTCACCGGCCAATCCGATGCAGCTTAGGGGTTATAGCCTGGGAAGGCCAGAGGGTTAAACCCGGGATGGTTTCCATTTCCTGAAACCGATCTGGGGTTGGATGTTGGTGACACAACACTAAAAACTGGGGTGGAATTGGATTTGGGTCCCATTTTATCCAAATCCTTGACGCTTCGTGGTGTCTGGCTTTGGTGGTTATGGATTGGACCAACTGAACGTAGCTTAGTGGTGGCTGGATGCGTGGCTATGGTTTGGTCATAACTGGAAGCAGACGTTTTGCCTTCTGCACTGTCTGGGAAATATCCCAGCCTACAGCAAGCTGAGTGGCTTCGTGGCTCAGACTTGTCTCTGACCTATCTCTGCAGAGCCAGTTTAATGAAGGAATCACACAGTCTTTCTTTCCTTTCCTCACTCTTTCCTCCTGTAGGGTGTCTCTGTGTGCTGTGCCATTGTCTGTATGGTGTCTGGCAACGCAATTCTCCTTCACGTGTAGAGAACAGTAGCTATACTTACTGCCTGTGCGTAGGCACCGTACGCTCCAAACTGGATCGCCATGGGGTTGAACATGCCCATCTGTCCTGCCATTTGCTGCATGCGCCTCATTGTACGCTCCTTGTCCGTGTCTGCAAACTTCACCACCAGGCTCGAGGAGGCCCCCTGGAGGTAGGAAAACAGAAAGAGAGAACACAACAGGGGTATTTTCCCATTAGTGCCTACTGGGAGCAATCTGCATTTGCACATGTAACAGAGACTGGCTGAGATTCGGCTCCAGTGGGCTTTGAAGACAACCCTGGGCATCCTCCCGTGATCTTTAAGTTCCACGCTGATCTCAGCCTGTGGCAGGCTGGAGAGAGCAGCAGCAAAGAGGAAAAGGAATCTGTGCCACGAGGGTGGGGTGAGTGGGCCATCTGGCCAACTCTCATTCTTCTCTGAGCTCCTCCTTTCTTTGCTTTGGTTTAAATTCCCCCTGCAAAGAGGTGGGCCTTGTTCTTTTCCACCTAGTGAAGCTGCTGGTCTATTAGGGATTTACACTGAGAGCTGGTGCCACTGCACTGCAAGCTAGTAACTTCTGCAGTACATTTGGCCTGATTTATTTTTTGGACAGTGCAATGGGTTAGTTCTATCCCTGCCAGATCCTGCCTGTGGGACCCCTGCCTCCCGCAATTGCTTGGCACTCACTATTTTTACGCTTGTGTCTGGTGAGAACACAAGGGTCAGCTTTGATTCCAGAACTTAGCACCCCACAGTCTGCAGACGTTTAAGCATCCTGCAGCATCTCTGTGAGACGCAGTCAAGTCAGGGAAGGGAAAGTGGTGATAAGTGGATCAGAGTTTCCTCCTCTATCTCGAAACTGCAGAAAGTTGAGAGGTGACCTCAGTAGAGGTCATGGGAAGATGAATGCAGAGTTTGTTAGCTGCAGTTAGGAAAGCTCTACTCATTTGGAGCAATGGAATTTCTCAGCAAGGAAAACAAGGTGAAAACCCTTTTGTGCAAGCTGGCACAGACGGCATGCTGTAATGACAGTGGAAATGCAATAATTAGGGATGGGCAAACTCTTTGTGCCAAACTTTGAACCCGCTTGGGTTCAAATTCAAGAGACACTGACTTGATCGTTGTTGGGTAGGGATTTTCCAAAACACTCAGAGTTGCTCTCTCTTTCTGCTCCTGCTGAGACTAGTGGAAGTTTTACTAAAGATTTCAGTAGGAACAGAGATAAGCCAGCTCTGAGCACTTTGGAAAATCTCACACGGTTGGGCTTATTTCCCACTTAGGAGAGAGTACATGGAAGGCACACTGATATTTTTCATACGCATTGTAACAGAACGACAGTGCGGTTAACATATGGGATTTTCTGGTAAACACATGTAATATATGAGTCATAACTACAGCTGGTAATTAATATGCCTTTTTAACACATGCAAACTCAAACTAATCATGCAGCTAGACTTTCTTCCATTTGTTCCCTTGATGGAACCATGTTTTCTTCTTACTCCTAAGGCCTTGATCTTCTATCCAAACAAGGAAACCCAGATCACCCTAGCAGGTGACTGGTAGGAAGCAATCAGCTGTGAAATGGGACAAGGTACACTGTTCTACCTCTCACTCACTCTTGTGTCTTAGGCTCAGTGGGACAAGAACTTGGCTTTAATTGGCCTTGACACTTGAGCTTTAGTACTATTAATCCAGCCACAGCCAGCAATCTGCAGCTACACCCAAGGTAGCAGCAATGCCAACCTGCTTGGGCCCCTGTCTACACTAGAACTCAGCACTGGTAGCTAGACTTGGATGGCAGGTCCCATTTCCCTCCCATGGAAAATTTTGAATTTTTGAAAAAATATTAATCCTGGCTTGGGATGTTTTGTGGGAGAGAACAATAAAAGAAAATCTAGTTCTGGGAGAACCAAAGCAGAATTTTTCCAGGGAGTCAGGCAGCCCAGGTAGCTGGGAAGTTTGGCAGTTGGGAAGTTTGGCAGCCCGTACAGCCTGCTGTTTGGAGAGCCCAGCTGATGCAGTCATCCTGGGAGCCTGGGAAGGCAGAGGACCTGTCAGGAAACCAGGCAGGTCTCCATGGGCAACATGCGCGGTTTCCATCTAAATGGACCCATTCCCATGGAAAGGTCGGTTTCGCCAAATCAGTCTTCCGCTACAGAAAACCATTCCACCGGAAAAATTTCTGAACAGCTGTAGTGGGAGCAATGCTGTGGCCCCAGTTTAGCACCAGAACAGTGGCGTTGTTGCTGGCTGTTGCTGCAACACGGGCACTAATTGTTCCAGTACAGGTGCACCCTTATGGAGATGGGGGGAGTATAATTGCTGGCCCCCCAAACTGGGGAATAATATCCATTTCACTGAAGGCAGAGCTGCTTTGCTGCTCGTTAGGAATATCTTAATAAAATACTTTAATGCACATACAATGCCTAGCACAGCAGGGTCCCGGTCTCTGACTCCTAGGCACGACGATAATACAAATTAATAAATAATAATAATAATAGATACGTCTGCAGGAGCCCCAGCACATGCATATGCAGCACCTGCTGCAGATCCTCGTAAGGAATAAAAAGCTTAGGAATTAACTTGATAAAGAAACAGTCTGAGGCCACACAATGAGTGATGTTCCCCTGGATTAGCAGCACTGGAAGAGATTTTCGTTGGTGAGGAACCTTTCTTTTTGACCTGTCACTCTCCCACTCTTTCCCTCTTGCTAATAAATCTATAACCTGCCTGAACAATGTGGTGAAGAACAAAAGAAGTGAAACAAATGACTTAGCAAAACAAAGGGAGGGAGAGATGAATGCCCTATTCAAGGCTGTACGGTGGGATCCAGGAGTTATTAAGAGAGCGAAGCAGAATAAAATCCACATTCACCAGGGTTTCTGCTCAAGGCTGGGCAACTTCTCATTTTTTCTTAATCACATGATATAGCTATTGATCCTTCCCCAAATCACATTCTTAATTGCAGCTCATCGACAAATGAATATTTTAATGCATACATTTCCTGCTAATTATCGCCCCGACCAGTCCTTAATTAGATTTCAACACTCATTTAATTAACCCTGATCCAAGAGGCTGTTTGGTAACCTGGATCTAATGATCTGAACCTATTTGCAGCCGCACTGGAGAGAGGCTTTGGGTCAGGGTAGGTTGGGTGGCTCAGTGCAGCTTAGAAGCCTAACACGGCAGAGCTGGGTTAGCCAAGGAGGAACACAGTTTAAAGGACGCAAGATTTTGAAGCTGAGTAAAGGGAATTATTGTTATCTCCTGGGACATGTGTCAAAAATGCAGAGTGGTCTAGTGGAGAGGGTACTCAGGAGAGGGAGGAAGCAGGAGACAGGATTAGACCTTGAGCAAGTCACTTCGCCTCTCAGGACATCTTTTTCCCCACCTCCAGTCCTTTGTTTGTCTTGTCTGTTCAGGCTTTGGCACTGTCTCACTGTGTTTTTGGACAGCCTAGTACAACTGGGTCCTGATCTTGGCTTGCCCCTTTAGGTATTACCATAATACAAAAAAAAAAAAAAAGCTGTAGAAACATGGCAATCTACAAATAGTGGGGGATTTGGTATTGGAAGTGTTATCGAAATTTTGAAGGAGGAGGAGAAGGAAGTCTACTGGCTGCAGCCAAACAGAAGCAGCATGTTACAAGATTGCTCTGTAAAACAGAGATGTCTGTATATATGCAAATATATTTAGTATATATGCAAATATAGTTAATAGACAAATTGCCAGTAGATGGCGCTCACCAAAATGCAGTACAGCTGGTTTTATAGGACCAATCAAATTGATCGCTGTGCCCTGCAAATGGCTCCTTAAGTGCAACTCTTCCCACGCAGCACTGAACAAACAAGTGGTGGAGTCAAACAGGGCTTTAATCTGAGGATTATCACCAAAAAATGCCATGCAATGTAAAGGAGACTTCTCTTCCATGGCTGTTGCTTCATTTGCAGCACAGAGTAACTTGGCATCTACCCCTCTGTTTATTCAGACTTTTAGAATTCTGTTAATTCTGAGAACTGAGTGTCGTTGTGAATTGAAGGGGGTTGTGGGGAAAAATGAGGCCTTCGTCTGAAATATCTCATGCTTGCTGTCATAAATATAAAGGGAAGGGTAAACCCCTTTAAAATCCCTCCTGGCCAGAGGAAAAATCCTCTCACCTGTAAAGGGTTAAGAAGCTAAAGGTAACCTCACTGGCACCTGACCAAAATGACCAATGAGGAGACAAGATACTTTCAAAAGCTGGGAGGAGGGAGAGAAACAAAGGGTCTGTGTGTCTGTCTATATGCTGCTTTTGCCGGGGATAGACCAGGAATGGAGTCTTAGAACTTTTAGTAAGTAATCTAGCTAGGTATGTGTTAGATTATGATTTCTTTAAATGGCTGAGAAAAGAATTGTGCTGAATAGAATGACTATTTCTGTCTGTGTGTCTTTTTTGTAACTTAAGGTTTTGCCTAGAGGGACTCTCTGTGTTTTGAATCTAATTACCCTCTAAGGTATCTACCATCCTGATTTTACAGGGGTGATTTCTTTACTTCTATTTACTTCTATTTCTATTAAAAGTCTTCTTGTAAGAAAACTGTATACTTTTTCATTGTTCTCAGATCCAAGGGTTTGGGTCTGTGGTCACCTATGCAAATTGGTGAGGATTTTTACCAAACCTTTCCCAGGAAGTGGGGTGCAAGGGTTGGGAGGATTTTGGGGGGAAAGACGTGTCCAAACTACGTTTCCCAGTAAACCCAGTTAGACTTTGGTGGTGGCAGTGGATATTCCAAGGACAAAGGATCAAATTAATTTGTACCTTGAGGAAGTTTTAACCTAAGCTGGTAAAAGTAAGCTTAGGAGGTTTTCATGCAGGTCCCCACATCTGTATCCTAGAGTTCAGAGTGGGGGAGGAACCTTGACACTTGCCAAAGCAGGTAAGACCTTGGCAGCAACGGATGGTTAGTTGGCAGATGTTTTCCTCCACCACCGCTAGATTTTGCCTTTAATCCTCATAAAGAACAAAATGAAAGCCAATGGGAATTTTCCACAAGGATCCCGCTGAGTAATAAGTAATAGATGGCTACTGTGTGAAAGGGAGGGCGTTGGACAAGTGGTTAGAGCAAAGGCCTGGAAGTCTGGATTCCTGGGTGACATTATTAGTAGCAGTATTACAAGTAGTGCTTAGAAGCTTCAAATGACATCAGCACCCCAGTGCGGTAGGTGCTGTACGTACACCTGCAAGAGACGGCCCCTGCCCTTCAGAGTTTACATTAAAAAAAACCCAAAACCCAACAAGACAGGGAGATCACTGAGAGTCACTGTTGCTATCTCCATTTTATAGCTAAGGAACTAAGGCCCAGAATAATTGGACGACCGACAGTTTATGTGTGGCAGAGTCAAGAATTGAACCCAGCTATTCTAAATTACAGGCTCATACACTAAGCATAAGACCACACTTCATCCCCAGCATCTGCTACTAATACATTATGTAGGATCTTGAAGGTCATTAAATTAAACATCATTGATTTAGTCGGGGTTGGTCCTGCTCTGAGCAGGGGGTTGGACTAGATGATCTCCTGAGGTCTCTTCCAACCCTAATCTTAAGAACATAAGAACATAAGAATGGCCCTACTGGGTCAGATCAAAGGTCCATCTAGCCCAGTATCCTGTCTTCTGACAGTGGTCAATACCAGGTGCCCCAGAGGGAATGAACAGAACAGGTCATCATCAAGTGATTCTGTGATGCTATGATTAAACTGGCCAGATTCCGAATGGACGTGTGTGATGAATTCTGTAGGGCGTTCATGTGAAATATATATCACTTCCCAAGGCTGGTAAAACCTGAGTTGGTGTAAACTGGTGTAGCTACCGGCTGAGAATTTGGCCTTACTCATCTGCAAAATGAGGATAATAGAATTGGCTCCCTGCTTACTGTCATCTACAGACAGGCTCCCATTGGACTCCCTGGGACTGGGCCCCTTCAGTACTTCCTGAGCCCACAGGGTGGAAAGAGGCTTAAATCACTCATCTGTGGAAAATGCTTTGAGATCATGGGTGAAAGCTGCTGCATACTGTGGATGGGGAAGGCTTACTTATTTGTCCACCTCATGGATTCATTGCTTTTAAAGCCAGAAGGCGCACGATGAAAATTTAGCCTGACCTCCTGCCTAGCACCTCAGCTCCCTGTCATACAATTCCACACAAAGCATTATTACGGGAGCTCCCTAGTGCCGCTCGGAGCGGAGAATGTTGGACCATGAAGGACCACATGCGGCCCGGATCCAAAGCTCATGGAAGTCACTGGCTTCCACTGGTTTTGAATCAGGCCCTCAATGAACACGAGACAGTGCCATATATTTCCTTTGCCACAGGCTGGCTAAAACTGGAGCTCATCTCCTTTCCTCCTGACCTCCTTTATTAAGTGCTATGAGATCTACTGCTGAGAAGCACTATAGTAGAGGGAGATATTATTTCCCGTTTGCTCCTAGGCTGGCAAGTCTACTTAACGTGACTATCCTTGTTTGTTCCCCTGGGGCAGCTGGTAATATATTGCTCCCCTTAGTCAGCACAGGCAGACACTCTGCAGCCTGGTGCTGCAAGGGGAAAAAAAATGGAGGTAAAAATCCCCCTCCACTACACTCAGTTTGTAATCCCTAATCAGAGTCCTCTATGGGAAAAACTAATTTCCCAGCCTGTCTTGACGTGTGAAATAAAGTCACACTTGAAAACAGGGGCTTGACAGGTCGCTTGTGAAATTTCATATTCAACTAAAAATAAAATATCCATCCATTGATATTTCATTAAAAGGGCACAAAAACAAATCTCTTCCCTGGATGTCTGGAGTGCTTCCTGTTAGTTATGGCCCTCCAAATGGAGTGTATACACAAATTAAGCATAAACTTTACAGAAGACTAAATAATACTGTACTACCCCAGGTAAACCTATGTCTTCCAGCACAATTGTCAATGAAAAAGTCTTGAGAAATTATGTCACTGCAAAGTACAATGCCATATATTTATATTTAGTAGGGCCTATAAGCGTAAGAACCTCGGGGCTCAGCGAGGCAACTCGCCCCCCTAGTAATATATAGAGATTATTTTTATAAACTCGTGAATTACAGCCCTGATTCCGCAGAGCATTTAAGCACATGCTTAATTTTAACTATCTGAGCAGCCGCACTGGAGTGCAGCATGGGTGAATTCAGTGCTTTGCTGAATTGTGACCTATACCTGGTATAGGTGGGGTCAGCTCACTGGATAGATCCAGGGCTGGGAAGTCGAGAGGTTTTGGCTGCTTAAAGTTAGGCTTCGAGGCTGGGATTTAAACATGTCCAAGAGAATCAGGTGCCCACATTTGATTTGGGTCCTTTTGAAATCCCAGCCCTGTGTCCATATCGCGGCACCTATGTCAATGGAAACTGCTCGGGGTTCAGCATTTTTGAAAATCAGGCTACTTATTGAGCTGCCACAATATGAATTTAGGTGCCCACATGTGAGAATCTTGGCCTGCAGTTCTATTCCCAGCTGTGGAACTGATTTGGATAGGTGCCCTTAGACAAGCCACGAAGGGCAATATGTTCAAACCAGCCTGCCTGAAGTTAGGCATTGAGAGTCAATGGGAGAAGCTGCTTGCCAAGACTGAAAACAGGGCTACATCGGCTGATGTAAATCTGTGTAGCTCCACTGAAATCAAGGATGCTATATTACATCAGCTGAGGATCTGGCCCCAGTTTGTAAAGACACTTGGGTATCATAGATTCATAGATATTAAGGTCAGAAGGGACCATTATGATCATCTAGTCTGACCTCCTGAACAACTCAGGCCACAGTATCTCACCCACCCACTCCTGCAATAAACTTCTCACCTATGTCTGAGCTATTGAAGTCCTCAAATCATGGTTTAAAGACTTCAAGGAGCAGAGAATCCTCCAGCAAGTGACCCATGCCCCATGCTACAGAGGAAGGTGAAAAACCTCCAGGGCCTCTTCCAATCTGCCCTGGAGGAAAATTCCTTCCCGACCCCAAATATGGCAATCAGCTGAACCCTGAGCATATGGGCTTGAAGTTCAGGACAGGAAGTGAAAAAGAACAGTGTATCCATTTAGACCTTGCAGAGGACAGGGAACGTTAGATAGGCAGAATGTAATTACACAAGTTGGAATTAGGCCAGGACATCAGGAAGAACTACCCTCCTCTTGTGAAATATGCCATGGTATTTTTCCATGTCATGTCTCATCTGAAAGGTGAGTGGGAAGGCAGCCACAAGGAGCAATTTTACTTTAGATTCCTGAGATCCAGTTTAGACACACTCGAGCCGTGGGTGACAGAGACGGAAGGAGATAGGAGACATTCATCCAGCACTAGAGTGACAGAGGCCTTTGATAATGGCACTCCCTTGGCAAGGGAATGTCTAAGCAGAGATAGTAGCTACAGGTACTTCCATCCACAGGTCTCCTGAGTTGTAATTTATTTGGAGTAGATGCTTGAGTTAGGTCTTACTCCCCCAAACACTTGTCAGTTGGTATCACTCTGAGCTGAAGTAGTTACTTCCTTCAAGGTAACTGAAGTATTAACTGGTGGCGAAACTGTACCGGATTTTAACTAGGAATAACTAGATACATACCTCAGATATTAGAGATGGCCCCCGAATCAAAACTCCAAGTCTTTAATACCTCAACACTTTGGGAAAGTTTGGATCCCAATCCAGAGCTGGATTTTGTGGCTCAATCTACTTATAATAATTCCACACACGCCAGAGCTATTCACGTCGCTTCATGCACTACTGGCAGGCGATCGTTATTGTTGAGTAATGGTCAGAATGTATTTTTTCCCATGAAAAATTTTGACAAAAAAGAAAAAAAAGTCTTCATTTAATTTTATTGGGTTTCCATAGAAAAACTGAAACCCTCCAAACCCTTTTTTCTTCTCGGATGATTTTTTTTGTTTTGAAAGTTTTATATTTTCAATGAAAATCTGTTGTGGTGGTATTTGGTTTGTTTTTGGGTTTTTTTAGGCAAATGGATTGTCTTAAAATAAACCTCACTTCATGGGAAAAAATTTTGAACAAAAGTTTTTGAGCCGCTCAATTATTCGTATTATGGGAGACAAAGCTAAGATCAGGACCCTTTGCGTGAGGCATGGTACAAACACATAGTAAGAGACCGTCCCTGACCTACAATCTAAATAGGCAAGATGGACAAAAAGTGGGAGGGGACATAGTCACTGATAGGAGAAGTGAATTGTTTAAACTTAAACAGCAGGTCAATGGCTCAGCCAGGAATAGACCCTTGGTCACTCCAGGTCACTGATTTTAAAAAGAAATAAGAGTTAAAGAAGGGCCAGCAAATGAGGGAAATATACAATTTTTAAATAGCTCGTTTTAAAATTAGAATATTGCACAGGATAAGGAATACTGCAATAACATTATTTAGTTATAAATATACTGCCCATTAAAGCATGTTACAAATCACTTCTATACTGTATCCATTCTCCATTAACACATTTCAATTTGATAGCCTAAATAATAAGTCTTTGCACTTCCACAGCACCTTCCATTTGAGGATCACAAAACTATGGCCAACCATCACTCTGTTAATTAATCTCATGTCATCTTTGCATTATCATCACCATTTCACGTATGGGGAAACTGAGGCACAGCAAGATGATGGCCATATGGTGCTATACCCTTGGCTGGTGTAAAATCAATGTACCTCCATTTGTTTCAATGGAGTGATACTGATTTATACTAGCTGAGGATCTGGCCCTTTACATGCCAAAGAATCTGCTTCCATTTGGACTGAAACAAATGGGAATGAGGCGTAGATTTTTAATGGGGAGAGCATTTAACCATTGGAACAATTTACCCAGGGTTGAGGTGGATTCTCCATCACTGACAATTGTTAAATCAAGAGTGGATGTTTTTCTAAAAGATCTGCTCTAGGATTATTTGGGGGGTAGGTCTCTAGCCTAGGCTATACAGGAGGTCAGACTAGATAATCACAATGGTCCCTTCTGGCCTTGGAATCTATGAATCTACTAGAGAAACATGGCAGCTGTTGAACAGTGTACCACACCACCATGCAAGAGCTTAGGGCAGGAAGTGAAGCAGAATGGCATATCTGATTGAAAGAGCCAGGGGATTTTAGGAACCCAGAATGTAATTACTCATTGGAATTTGGCTGGGACACCTGGGTTAATAAATCTAATTTTGTCAAAAATACTATGAGATCCTTCACAACCACAAATTACAAGGGTCTCGGCTTAATATCTCATCCAAAAGTTGGTACTGTGACCTTGACCTTTAAAAATGATCTTGGTCAACATTTGACCACTTTGGCCAAAACCAATCAAGTCACCTACAAATAAAGGCATTCTGGAATGGGTTAACACACACAGATTCCTGAGGATTATCTGTGTAGGCTGCAGGAAAGGGGTTCATTCATTCCTGAGGAGACTTCAAGGGAACTTCTTCATTTCATCCAGTGAAGATATCGTGCTTTAAGGGTGAGCTGGCTGGAAGACAAGAATTCAAGGGAAATAGTTGGAAGCATCCAGAATGATTCAAACCTGGTCGAAAGCCCATGGAAAGGTCCAACTGACTTCACAAGGCTTTGGAGCAGGACCCTAGTGAGAAAGAGGTGCAAGAAAGGAAAGAAAACCATCAAAGCAATAAAGATCCAGTCCTGGGACTGTAATTCTTCCTCTTCTACAGGACGAATGTGTTCTTAACACAGGATCTCTGTGTTATCCAATGGAATTCCCTCTGTTGGGCGAGAAATCCCCCTGTAAGAGAGGGAATGTTTTATGTCTCCAGGACCATAGGTTTATAAATGGCTGTGATCCCTCAGGAAAGGTTAGTGCTTGGAAATTTTTTTAGCCCTCTTAGGTTCTAATGTCCAAAAGAGACAGGTGTTGAGCATGGAATATCTGGGACCTCTACAACATTCCACTTCTCTGTCTTTCTTCCCCACCCCCCAGCAACCTCCTCCTGTTGTTGATTTAGTTCCTTCCTCCCTCTGGAGCCACAAAAGGACATTATAGCGCCAATTAGCTCCTTTTGTCTAAAGCAAAGATGTGAGGCTCACTATCGCTTATCCCTCTTAGCCCATTTGGAGGTAATGAATTCTGCAGCGCAGAACAGTTTGAAGGGAAGAAAGAGAGAGAAAGACTGCAACTGAAGCCTATCAACTCCCCTGGGCCTCTTAGCTGTCCTGCCAGATGCCTGCACTGCTACGGAGATGTGACTAGAGAGGAAATGCAGCTCAGTTGAGTGCTTAGGCCCCAAAAGGCCATCTTCGGTGCCGGTATGATTCATACCCCCTGTCAGGCAGCCGGGCTGCCTGGCATTCTATTCCGGGGCCTAGAAACATCTGATTTATTAGTTCATTTATGAAACAATGGGGAAGGGAGGGAACGTTGCCCTGGGATTTGATTTTATTTTATTGTAGGACGTAAGGGATATTATTGCTGGGGTGCTACCGGAACCTCTGGCTAAAGGAAGTGAAACAAGTGGTGGTGGTGGCAGGAGTGGGGTGGGCCAAACTGTGAAGGTCTATCCCCTATTGGGGGACCTGGTGACTGAGGGAAAACTGACCCATAAGTTTTAGGCTGTGGTGACTTTTGATAGCAAACAGAGACTGGGCTAGATCAACTACTGAGAGATGGGAAACCCAAGTTCTAATCCCTTCTCTACATCAGATACAGAAGAGTATTGAACCGGGTCTCCTACATCCTGGGTAAGTACCCTGACCACTGGACTAAAGGTTACAAGGCAGAGGCCCACCTTCTTCTCTCTCCCTTTTTGTTTGGAGTTAGGCATGTGCTGCCACCTTTCTTGCAAAAAAATGTCTTAGGTGCCTATCTACAGTTCCTGGCTGAGAATCCCAACTGGAGATAGGTGCCTAACTCCTGGAGACATATGAACACAAGCACTGGAAGGTGAGGAGGTGGAAGGGTGCCATTAAACTTGACTCTTAAGACTTCTTTCTAATCACCCTCACTGTGTTGTTAACCGTAATATTTTAGGCACTCAAGTGTCCTTGAGTTAACTCTTCTCTGCTGGGACTCGGGTGTGCTGCTGCTGTGACCATTTCTATTGATTGGCTTATTACAGCTGTGCACAATGCTCCTCTAAGTCAAATAATTTAATATGGAGATATACCTATCTCATAGAACTGGAAGGGACCTTGAAAGGTCATTGAGTCCAGTCCCCTGCCTTCACAGCAGGACCAAATACTGTCTCTTATTGTTGCTCCAGATCCCTAAATGGCCCCCTCAAGGATTGAACTCACAACCCTGGGTTTAGCAGGCCAATGCTCAAACCTCCCTCCAAACCATGCTGTTGTCACTGCTACCCTTCCTCCCACCCATTTGTTTCACCTCCCTGCTATTTCTTGCCTTTTACCTTGTAAGCTCAGGGGACGGGGCTCTCTTTTACGGTGTCTACCCAGTGCCCAGCACAAAGAGATATCAGCTTAGCTGAGGCCTCTTGGGGCTACCCCAATACGAACAGTCAGGAGAAACAATTGGAGTCTAGTTGTGGAGAAGGAATCCGCTAGGGTGAATCCAACCCTGCTCCGACTGAAGTCATAACATCTCTTGGCATCTAAAGGAGTGGGCCACATCCCATGAGGCCTCATGCACTTGGGACCCACACCTGCCAAACTTACTCAAGTGAGGAGCTCCATTGACTTCCCACGGATGAGTCTTCCTGGCATGAATGGAATATGGCAGGATTTGGGTTTGGGGCAAATGCTCCCCAACTTTTCAGAAAATGACACACCTGCCTTTAAAAAAATTAAAAACCAGGTAGCTGCCGGGAGCCAGCAATGGGAAGTGGATTGTGTGTGTGTGTGGGGGGGGGGGGGGGTGAGAGAGACAGACAAGGAAAGTTTCTCCTATGAAAGAAATGATCCAATTTGAAGTAAGTCCCTTATGGGAAAAGCTGTGACAGAGGCTGCTCTGTTCCTGTTAATTTTCACAGTGCAGCTGTCAGCGGGTCTGTAAATAGTACTCCATGAAGCCAGCACTTCCTATCCACACATCAACCGTTCAATTAACAGAAGAACAGAAGAAGGAAATAAAGTGCACCACAGCCTTCTATCACGGCTTTGATGTTTCCCAGCAATTTATGAAAGTGTACACAAACCTAATTACAAGCCCCACTGCTTCCCATTTACATGGAGCTTCTCAAGTTCAGAGCTGTTTATATCAAAATAATTGTTAAAAATACCTCAGCTGATATATGGCTTTGTGGGGCCCTGCTCACCGCAGCCACCACACCCCTCCTCCTGGGGAGTTTCTGCCTACCCAGCTCTTTGGCACAATAAAAGTAGCTTCCACACCGCCGTGCATGCGAGCTGCACAAGATACATCTTCATCAGGACCTCAGCGGCTTGTTTCCTCTCCTCCCCCTACTTGCCATCTCCTCCCACTTTTCTTCCACCTCCCCTGTCGTCTTTCTCTGCATTTACCCCCATCCCGAACTTGGCTGAATGTTCCTCTGCTATGTTACAGTGGAACGACAACAGCTGTTTGTCCCCCTCTCCCCCCACCACACTGTAATGGAACGGTCTCAGCCTATGCTTTGTAAAGCACTGTACAGGTTAGCTGCACTATAGGAATGTATAATAAAAAGACTCAATAGTAATAATACTGTGATGTTGCAGGTTAGTATTTTTTTGTATCACTGCCCTCTGTTGGTTGGATGCAGAAGCTCTCAGCTGCGTGACATCAGCCCCACCATGTAATGCAGCGTCTCCATGAGTTTACCTGGTAGGGACCTGTGCTTGCGAGTGGGGATCTGAGTTTTAGCACCACTCTCACCAGGACAATGCATGCATCCGATGAAGTGAGCTGTAGCTCACGAAAGCTCATGCTCAAATAAATTGGTTAGTCTCTAAGGTGCCATGAGTCCTCCTGTTCTTTTTGCAGATACAGACTAACCCGGCTGTTACTCTGAAAACTCTCACCGGGAAGTGCCGGGTGGCTACTGACCGCAGGAGCACGACCACCGGGATGGCCCCAGCTGCAGCATGAATTTGTTACACTCATAAATATTTTAGTAACGCCAGTCCAGTGACCTATGTGATCCGATCCAGAGTTTTCGTCCCACCAGTCTAGTGAACTACAAAATCTGTTCCAGCCTGAAGAGAGAATTTCCATGTCAAGTGCAGGCAGCAAAACAGCTGCTTTTCTGGGCTATTAAATACAGGAAAAGCTAGGAAGACCTCAGCATCTTCAGGGTCATGGCTGGGGTAAAGAGCAACAGGACACATGGCTGATGGTGCTGAATCTACCCTTTTCCGGTTGTTTAAAAAACTCAGGTAAATAAAATCCATTGCAGAAGTCTCAACTGGCTGCCCAGCTAGTCATAAGCAACTGGGAATTTCTCATTGCCTTCATGGGAGAGTGGGGATATTGAGGAAGGATCTGTAGGAAGAATCATAGAATATCAGGGTTGGAAGGGACCTCAGACAGGGTGCTGACCAGAGCTGGTTGAAAAAGGCTTTTGTTTTCAGCAGAAAAAGATTGACTCTGTCAACACTGCCCCAAGCCCAAAAGTTTTCAAGAGGAAAACAATTCCATTGTCAGCTTTGCCAGGAAAAGCTGAATGTTTCTGTGGAGAGGAGACACTTTCCGCGAAGTGTAGCTGAAAAGCCATTTTTTTCTTTCCTTTTAAGCTCCTTGGGGCAGGGACTGTCTTTTTGTTCTGTCTTTGTACAGCACCTAGCGCAATGGGGCTGTGACTGGGGCTCCTAGTCACTACGGTTCTAATAGTATAGTAAAAAAAACCCAATTTTCTGTCAAAGAACTGTCGATGAAAAATTGTCAGCCAGCCGTAGTCGTGACTTTAGCGAGTAATTTGGGGAGGGCCCTCCACAGACAGGTAAAAGGATATCATAGAATCATAGAAGATTAGGGTTGGAAGAGACCTCAGGAGGTCTTCTAGTCCAACCCCCTGCTCAAAGCAGGACCAACACTAACTAAATGATTCTATGTTCTAGTTCAATCAACAGTTGGTGAAGGCCTGTGCTTTACAGGAGGTCTGACTAGATGATCATAATGGCCCCTTCTGGCCATATGGTCTATGACTCTATTAATAAAGAGGGAGGGGGCGCAGAAGAATTGTTAAAGTATAAGGAATGGGGGGCGATATGAGGAGATCTGTGGGCTGGTAAGTAGAGTATGGAAGAGTTTATGTAGAACTTTAAAGGTAATAACAAACAGCTTGAATTAGATAAGGTGGAGGCAGGGGGAAGCACTCAGAGAGGTGGGAGATGTGGTCAGAGCGACAAGCTAGGAAGATGATCGTCTCCATGGGGTTTTGAAAGGAGGTGAGAGGCTTGATGTGAGTGTTGGAGAGGAAGAGGCTGACAAAGGCGAGATGATGAAGTTCTGGCTGTGTGGACGGAGAGACAAGGCCTCCTCCTTCTACGCGTCTGGCGTGGACATTTTCTGGTTAAGCTATTGGGCTGCACTCAAGAGACCTCAGTTCAATTTCTGGCTCTGCCACAAACTAACTGTATGACCTTGGGCATGTCACTTGCTCTCTGTACCTCAGCTCATTGCTTATAACATGGGAATCAGAATACTTCCCTACCTTACTATTCATTTCTGTGAGACATTAGAGGTGACAGAGGCCACGTAAGTACTTAGAAGACCCATCCTCTAGGGAGGAAACATCCTTATGAGCTAGGCTGGGAAGCAGGAATAGGGCAGCATGTATCTCTAGTTTGCATTGTAGAAACACTTCCATACCACCCCCTCCTCACAGCTTATTTGGGGCTTGAGAGAAGGAGCAAGTGCTGTGAAGAGTTTAACGGACACTTCTCACTTCTCCAGGAAGTTTACGATGCTGGAGAAGCTCCCTGAAAAAGTCACAAAGTACATCTATGAAGAGATAAGCGTGCATCTGTGCCACCAAACACAACCCTTAACCTTTGCAGAAGTTTAAAGAATTCAAATAGCTTGTCTGAGGGAAATAAGTTTCATTTCTGGTTCATGTGTGCACTTCCGGATTCCTGCTGGGAGTAGGGGACTGGTCCAATATTCGGGGAGGTCAGTGTAAGGACTTGGAACCTGATGAAGTAGTGCCGGAATACTAAGAGGGTGGCTTGATCGGGGAAAGAAGCCTTGGTAATCAATCATGAAACCCTCCCTTAGGAATATTTCCAGTTTGACCTTGCATCCCTGAGAAGCTCTGGTTGAGCAAGTGAACATTTGGGTGCTTAACCATGGCAATCCCCTACACCTCTGGTGTTTATTCCATTATTAGAGCTGACAATAATAATAGGCCAAATCATGAAGTCTTAAATTTTTACCTTGATCAGGCAAAACTCCCATTGAAATCCAGGGGAGATGCGATTGGTCAGCACTTGTGAAGATCACACCTCTCTCTCCAGATCACAGGTCTCTATCCATAGCCCTTTAACTAGGATTAACTAGAGAGTCTGCTCACTTTCAAATAAACTCTAATTTTGCACTGGGTAGCACCAGCAGATTTTCAAAGGAAACTGAAGAAGGGAACAAGCAAGCACTAATAGGATGGGACAGAGGATGATCCATTGACTAGAGCATTAGCATAGGACTTGAGAGACCTACACTATGTCTACACTTAATTCTGAATAATGATGATTTGTTATTACCATAGGACCTAGCAGCCCCAGTTCAGGACCAGCACCCCATTGCGCTAGGTGCTGTTCAGACATAGAACAAAAAGACAGACTCTGTCCCAAAGGGCTCACAATCTAACTATAAGACAAGAGAAAACAGATGGATACAGACAGACTGATGGGGGAGTACATGGAAACAATGCGACCACATTGGTCAGCGTGAGAGACAGCAGTCTCTGCGCACCAATAGCCTAACCATTCTCAAGTTTTTTGTAGGTATCCTGGCAAAGTGGGGGTTAGCTCAGTGGTTTGAGCATTGGCCTGCTAATCCCAGGGTTGTGAGTTCAATCCTTGAGGGGGGCCATTTAGGGATCTGGGGGAAAAATTGGGGATTGGTCCTGCTTTGAGCAGGGGGTTGGACTAGATGACCTCCTGAGGTCCCTTCCAATCCTGATATTCTGTGATTCAAAGGAGCATTTTGATGAGGCATATGGAGGAGGATAATGAGATCCTTCTGTGCATGTTGATGGGGAGCTCCTCCTAAGTGTATGGGGAAGCAGGGGAGAAAGCACAAAGATGCTTGTTTGAAAATGTAACAAGTGAGTGATGGAGGCGGGCATCGTTGGGTGATCTGAGGTGGGAATTGACATTTTGATAGTGAGAGATGATCAATAGGGTGGGGATAGTTCGCAACAGGCCTTGAAAGTGAAGACAAATATCTTATTCTTGATGCAACAGAGAAGGGGGTGCGAGTGGAGTTATTCGGTGAGAGAGGGAACATGGTCAAAATTACAGGGTAGGACAGGGTAGGACAGGGTAGTGATCTTTGTAGCAGCATTCTGAATGGATGTGAGCAGGGCAAGATGGCATTTGTCAGAGAAAAGGATCTTGCTGTCATCGAGACGAGATTATGAGGGCCTGGATGAGCGTTTTAGCTGTGATGAGGATGGATAAGGAGGTCCGTATCTTAGAGATGTTGTGGAGAAAGAATCTTCAAGATTTAGACACAGTCCGGACGAGAGGAACTAGAGAGGCCCAAGTGGAAGATGCTGGGCAGGTAATGGGCCTGAATGACAGGCAGGATGCTGGTGTTGTCTGAGAAAGGAAGTAGTGGGACAGGAATGGGGGGAAATTCAAAAGCTCTGTTTTAGCCATGTTCAGCTTCAGCTGACACTAGACATCTACAAAGACACGTGAGAGAGTCAGGCTGACGTTTGAATTCAGACAAAAGGAGACACGTCTGGTGTAGAGAGGTGGATCAGTAAGTAGTCAGCCTGGAGCTGGCAGCTGAATGTGTGTATGTGGAGAGAGAAGGTATAGAGGGAGAAGAGAAGAGGGCCAAGGATCAAGTCCTGTGGAACCCCCATAGAAAGCTGGAGGGAGGGGGATGAGGAGCCTCCTCTGAAGGTATGCTGAGGGAGCAAGCAGAGAGATAGGAGGAGAACCAGGAAAGGACAGAGTGACAGAAGCCAGGGAACCCAGGCTAAATGGGGCCATATAAGTATCACAGACAGAGAAATGTGGATGAAACTGTTGGACTCATATAGAATGAAAGGATTTAGAGTCAGTAAAATACACTCAGCAAAAGATTGTGAGGTGCTTAGATACTATAGTAAAAGAGGCTGTAAAAGCACCATCAGTCAACAGCTGTGGATGAAATTGTTGACCCCATACAGAGGCAAAGGACTTACGGGCAGTAATTCCCTGAATCAGCTGCTTTGGAACAAAGAATGGCCCTTTTGTACCACCATTGCCTGCACTGTTACTGGTCTCTCTAAGGGAGAAAAAAATTCTTGCAGAGGTACAGAGCGTGTGATGAATGGCAGCTAGGCTTCTATCCAAGGAAAGGGTTAAAAAAAAAAAACTTCCACAAAAGAAAGTTGCCTTTTGAAACTATTAGGCAGCATATGTTGTGTGAACAGGAAGTCACAGCGGAGCAATAATCCTGGCAGCTGTGGAGAAACAGGAGCCTGCTGCAAGAATGAACAATTCGAGACCTGACAAGAATGATGATGGATGCCCCGTTGGTCGTACGCGAGGACGAGGCAAGAGCCATTTAAACTGACTGAACCACAGGGACAACTTTGAGTTGGCATTGCAGCCAGACAAGCTGGCCTAGCTCTAACAGCAACGGGAATGGGAGGAAGTGCGAGGAAAGAGAGAAGTGCTGTTCCTCTCCTTCCAAAGTATGGGGCCCTAGATCCTGGACCTGATTCACCAAGGTACGTCATCAACTCCCAGCCAGTGAACAGGCCCATTGACTTTGATTTAGACATACACTTAAGTACCTTCCTGAACTGGTTCTAAAAGACAAAGGGACGGGTGTGACCCTAAGCATCCCTTTATGCCAACTGGCAAAGGGCATACTCAATACACTGTTGTCAGAGTATCTAGCCATATAGTGTCCTGTAAAGTATCACATAAAAACAGGCAACACAATGGTCATGAATCTCATCACATGGTGTATGTAAAGAGTTATGTATATGTGTGGGAATATGTTCCTAAAATAAGTTTTGGAGGCAGTGGGCACACAAGTCTGCCTTAAGAACATAAGAATGGCCATACTGGGTCAGACCAAAGGTCCATTCAGCCCAGTATCCTGTCTACCGACAGTGGTCAGTACCAGGTGCCCCAGAGGTCGTGAACCTGACAGGTAATGATCCAGTGATCTCTCTCCTGCCATCCATCTCCACCCTCTGACAAACAGAGGCTAGGGACACCATTCCTTACCCATCCTGGCTAATAGCCATTAATGGACTTAACCTCCATGAATTTATCCAGTTCTCTTTTAAACCCTGTTATAGTCCCAGCCTTCACAACCTCCTCAGGCACGGAGTTCCACTCCTTAGAAAAAGGAGTGTTGTTTTTCCTCTTTGCCTGGTCTCACAGCAAACTTAGCAAGGTGAGGCCAGAGTACATTTATATCTAAGGTAAACAAAGTGATTAAGCCAACCAGAGAAGTTAAATTGATCAGAGGAGGAGGGAGACAGCATTGCACCTGCACAAGCAGCAGGGAAGAAAAAGCCTTTTCTGGAGGTACACTTCAAAGGTTCATTGGACTATAAAAAGAAGGAGAGAGAACCCCCTAGAAACCCCTTAGATATCCACTTAGGAAACAAAGGGGACAGCACCCTCTGATTCTGTGAATGTTGGATCTTCCTGCCAGGAAGGGCTGGAGATGCAGGAAATGAGAAAGCTGTTTAGGCAAAGACATACCTTGCTAGAATTAAGTTTTAGGCACTAGAAAGTGTGCTCTGTTTTGTTGGTAACTATTTTCTTTTCTGTGATCTTGCTTGATATCACTTAAATCTCTATTCTTATGAATAACCTATTCTTAGTTTGACTATAAACCATCTCAGTGCCGTTACAGTGAAACAAAGAGGGAGTCCTTAGCTAACCAAGCAGGCTGGGGTGTGTACTTTCTCTGTGGAGCCAGTAAACTCAGTAATTTCTGTGAGTGTTCAGTGAGGAACTGAACATAGCGGAGAGACATCTCTGGGGAACTCAGGAACTGGGATTCACTGTTGGTTACCTGCCCAGCAAGGTTAAGATGGGCAGAGTCTCGAGGAGATTGCTGGTGAGGCAGATAGACTGGTGTGGCAAGGAGCTGATGCACTGTCTAAGCCCCAGCAAAGCTCTCCCTTGCTGAGGCAGAGGGGTCACACAGGGGCTTACGGTTCTGAGTATCCTGAACAGAGAGTCACAACCACACCTGCAGCCATTACGCAGCTGATTAGTTTTACTGGCACTGCTCTCACAAAAAACCAGGCCCAAGGCCCTAGCCGTTTGGGTCATTAATGACTATTTTGCACCTTTGGTAAGAGCAGGGGCGATAATTCTGTGGTGCCGGTCAAATTGCAGTCTGGTCATTTGGAAATGTATAGTTCCTTGCTTCCTACCTCAAAAGAAAGATTCCGAGAAAAACACAGGACACAACAAGAAAACTCAGATGAGCTGTCTCCATGGAATCTATGCTCACTAACACCAGCTGGGGATCTGGTCTTTGATCCATAACGTTCTCCCAGGAGTGCTTTCTGCTGAACCTTTGCTCTCCGTTCACCTTCCCCCATGGTCCGCTTTCCTTTCTCATTGTGTTACCCGTCTCATTCCGACTAAGCTTAGTGGGGTGAAATCCTGCTTCCACTGAAATCAATGGCAAAACTCCCATGGATTTCAAGGGGGCCAGGATCGAACCCCTGATATTCTTATTTGCTTGAAAAACACCTTATCCTCGCCCCCACCCCCCAAGATGCCACACAAATAATAAATGCTAATTTTTCCTCCACTTTCAAGAGGTTGCAGTATACTTCTCCACTTCCTGTCCAATTTTTTCAGTGTAGTGTTGCTGTGTGCTGTTAAACAGCTGCCACGTTCTACCCCTGAGATGGCTGTATTATCAATCTCCCTATGGCCCAATCCTGAAAGATGCCGAGTGTCCTTCAGCTCCATTGAAATGGATGGGTGCTGAGGCTACTTGTGGGATTTATAAAGCACTCTGGAGTCCTTGTGGATGCAAGGCACTATACAGAGTAAAGCTAATGGTATGATGCCTTCTAAGAAGCCACAGGTTTGGTTATTGAAGGATATTTCAGGCACAAGTAGTTAACAGAAACAGCAATAACCATTTGGTCTAAGTGAGCAGGAAAAACGACTGAGGCAACGGTCCAAATTCTGCACTGACCTTCACCCTGAGAAACTCAGCTGATTTCACTGGGGTGGCAGAGGAGAAATTCAGTGCAAATTCTGACCCTAATGCACAAGAGATAGATTTGAGTGATGAGGGATGGTGAGGAAAAAGGAAGATGGCATGATAACAGCTGGATTGGTGGTGAGCTATATTTTGTGCACAGCTCAGCTACAAGACAACATGCTCATATTACCCTTACTTCACCCTCCTCCTCTCCCCCAACCCCCACCTGTGGTTCCCCCTGCCTACCTCTTGCATCTTGTCTTTAACAAAGATTGTAAGTCCCTTGGGGGCTGCCTCTTTGCTACATGTCTGTACAATTCCGAGCCCAGTGAGGCCCTGATCCCTGACTGCGGTCTGGGAGCGCTACCTTGAGAGATTCATAGATTTTAAGGCCAGAAGGGGCCATTATGATCAACTAGTCTGACCCTTCTGCAGAACACAGGTCAGAGAATTTCATCCAGTGGTTCTTTCATCAAGCCCATAACTTCTGGTTGAGCTACAGCTGGTCTTTTAGAAAAGACGGCCAATCTTGACTTAAAGACTTCAAATGATGGAGAATCCACCATGTCCCTGGGCAAGTTGTTCCAATGATTAATTACCCTCATTGTTAAAAATGTGCACTTAATTTCTTTTCTGAAGTTGTTGAGCTTCAGCCTCCAGCTATCAGATCTTGTTCTGCCTTTGTCTACTACACGAAAGAGCTCTCTACTATCTAAAATCTTCTCTCCTCATAGATACTTGTAGACCATGATCCAGCAACTTCGTAACATTCTCTTGGATAAACAAAAGAGACTGAGCTTTTTAAGACTCTCATTCTAAGGCAGGTTTTCTAGACCTCAAATCATTCTTGTCACTCTTTCCTGAACCCTTTCCAATTTGTCAATATATATTTTTTATCCTTGCAGTATTTATCCTACTGGTAATTAGTAATAAAAGTCACAAACCAATAATCATAAAGCAAAAAATGTTAGGACAGATTGTCTCTCCCTAAGGTTTCTAAATTGTGCTTTCTCCTCTGTGTAAGGCAGATGAGTGTGTGTGTGTGTGTGAGTGTGTGTGAGAGAGAGAGAGAGAGAGAGCAAAATAAGCCTACCATGTTTTCCCCAAATATCAGGCTGGAACCTCAACCCTGTTGGGCGTTTGTCCAAATGGAGTGATCTGAGGTTGATGGCCAGGAAGACTCTTTAAATATCTTCACAACTTTTAATTCTAAGTTGTAGAGATGAGGATAAGAACCGAATTTTGCACTTTTTTGTGGTTGCACACAGGTGCAAATCAGAGTTCAGCTTGGCTCTAAATTCTGCTTCCGTCATATTTGTGTGCTTTTCTCTGCTGAACACCAAAAAGGTTCCTCATTGTTCCCATATAGACCGTTATTCCTTGGCAAAGAAAAAGCATTTAGACACTGGCAACAAGCCTGAATCATCCCTGTGCAACCAGTGGGGTTACCCCAGGGATAAATCTGGCCCAGCTGGTACAACATGTGTGATCGTGTGTCTTTGCAGACAATCAAAACTCTATCATTATCAGTCACGGGACACTGCACCTCTTGAGCTCACATGTATGTGAAATGATATCAGTGCCACCCTGGCCTTTTAATGGAGTAGCTAAACAAACCCGAGGCCCCACACGCCTCAGCTGCAATCCATTTTCCCTGGAAGAAGATTCAGAAAGCACCAATAAATCATCAGCCCTTCCTCCCCTCACCCCTTCATCAGGCCTCTGGGCCGCATGGGCAGAACAGATCCCCGAGGCGTTCTCCTCCATTAGCCTGCTACTCACCGGCATTGTCTGGCTGCCATGCAAGGCGTTGATGGCTGCTTGGGCCTCTGCATGCGAGGAGTATTTCACAAATGCACACCCTGCAAGAGGAGGGAGAGGAAAGAGAAGGGGTTTTAAAACCAGAGATCCGAAGGCAGCAGGCGTCTAACATGGGCAACCGCAACCAGCCACATGAAAGGGATTTACTCTATTGAAAACCCACGTGTCTCTCCTATCTACATAAATTATTTGCTATTTGCAGAGTGCCACAGATGGGCATCACCCATTACAGTCCACAAGTGCTCATCTCTGCCCCAAAGAGCTTGCTGTGATGACACAAGAGGTGAGAACAGGAAATTGCATTTATGGGATGGGCACCACCTTGGCCAAGGCCATCTATAGAACCTTGGACTTCCAGCGCTAAATAGCAAATGTCACGACAACTTGAGCTGGAGCGCCATGCCTTGGAGCTGTGGGCATCAACAGAGTCACATCCTCTGTGCGTCAGCCACGGCGAGGACACACAATGCACACAGATCTGGGGATTACATTTAGGTGTTCAGAGGTGATTTCTCTTAGCCTCTTCTAGCCAGGTTTGGGGGCTGAGTGGTGAATTTGTATGTAGGCACTTCAGGTATTAGCGTGAAGAGCACCATATCGTAACTTTACCCAGGAGTAAGCCCTGTGTCAGGGGCAGGGAGTCTCACATCATCAGTATGGAGAAGGTATTACTATAACTATTTTAATTGACACAGAAGAAGATAAGAGACTTTCACATAAGCAGTGGCCAAGGTGAGAAAACCCCCAGAAGTCCCGGCTTTCAGCCCTTTCTCATACTATCTGGCTATCCTCCCACACGTACCCCTGAGGATTACAAAAGAGACTATTGAAAGCATGGGAGTTAAAAACATTGGGTTTTTTTGGGAAAACAAGCCCAACCCTAAAATGTAATTGGGAACCTGTAAATTTCCCCCCCCTCCAACACTCAGACTGCCTCTCGGGGGGAAGTGTAGCAATTGCAGTTGTAGACGGATCGAATTTATAAGGGGCTAAGAGAAGACCATCGTGAGAAAGTGAGATAGATAAACTTCAGCTGGAAACAATAAGGATCGATTATCACATACTTCACCTTCCTTTTCACTAATCAGAGATAATCCAAAATCAGGGTGTTTAAGTATTTGCAGAGATTCTTTTACACTTTCTGCTTCTAAAAGGAGGATGATTAGCAAGTATACAAAAGCTTTCCGGGTCCAGTAGCCCAGAATTTTGGCTGCAGCTATCAAACTGTGTTCCTTTGTTTCTTGGAGTGAAATCCACCCTCTCTGCACAAAGCCTCAATTAGTGGGAGCTATGCAAGAGTTGGAATTTACTCTGTTCAACCCACAGGGTGTCAACACAACCCCTCTGCCGCTGTCATTCCCTGTTGGGTTTTGAGATTAACTGAAATTCTTGCTCTGGACAAAGGACCAATGGTATTTAGACACCTAAAATGCAGCTAGATACCTAGTGGGATTTTCAAAAGACATCTATGCACCTACCTCCCACTGAAATAAATAAGGGTTAGGCACTGAAGGCGCTTTTGAAGTTTGCTGCCGGCAAACTCAGGTGCCCAAATGTCTAAAAAGGTACCTGATTTTTAGCTGATCGCTTCCTGAAAAATCAAGGTCCCCCTCAAAGGTGTTGAGATCCTCTGCAAGTCCCTCAAACCGAGGCCCCCAATACCCTTCAACACAGGAAAATGTCGGGCCATCTACTCAGCAGGGGCTACACTGATTTAATCCAGCTGAGGATCTGGTTCCTCGTGTCTAAGCACTATAAGAAACCACATAGAATAGAATAGAAAAACAGCCCAAAGTACACTATAGGCATCATCATATGGGTGACAGCCGCAGCAGCTTGCCCACGGGCATCATCACTGGAGATCTCTGCTGGGACAGCTCACCCTAATACGTTAGTGGGGAAGAAATGGAACAACAAACAGGAGTTTTTTGGGGGGAATATTGTGTGCTCTTTGCCAAATGGGGTGAAATATGCAGTGTGCAAAACCTGCAACATCGCAATAGACATTATATGTGGTGGTGTTTAAAAACATAACATCAAAATAAATAAGCTGATTAAATGCAGAAAAATGGAAAGGAGAAAAAGGCCCAACATATTGATTATTTGTCTTCCTGTAGCACCTAGAGAGTCCAAAGATCAGGACCAATAAGATGATTGCTAGACACCGTACTAACACCTAGGAAGACTCATTCCCTCCCCTGAAGGGGTGCACTCTAAACAGAGAAGACAAGAAAAAGGTGGGAGAAAGGAAATATCATCAACTGCATTTATAAATATCGTTTACAGATGGGACCCTGAGGCCCAGAGAAATTAAGGGTCACGCTCAAGGTCACACAAAAAAACAATGATAAACTGAAGCCAGATCTCCTGCGTCTGAGCCAAATGCCTTAAGTCCAAACTCATCCTTCCACTCTTAGGTCTTGTCTGTTGCCCACAAAGCACAGTATGCAGCAAGCGGGGGTGTAAATCTCTAGCACACTAGCTCACTGCAGAGAACTGTCCATGTGGATCCTGCTATTGCACATTAAGAGTTCACCGAGCAGTTTGACGTTCTGTTGTGAGGCCTTGTCTGGGCGAGGCTAGAAGGCAAGTTGGCACATTTTAGCTCACATGTGCTAACGAAAAGTCTAGTGTGATCAGGGCAGCGTATTCTTTGACATGTGCTGAGCTGGTTGAAATGAAGCCCTGGCTCTCTTGATGTCCTTGATCTGCTAACACGTGTTAAAACTACAGCTGCCTTGTCTAACCTTTTCCCCTAGGATAGACATGGCCGAAATCCTACTCTAGACAAGGTCTTAGAAGAAGAAAACACCATGAGAATGACTGTGTCCTGAAATAACTAGTTCTTCCAGGGAGATGTATCACACTGGCCTCTGGCAGGTGGAGTAGCAGCTTACCTGGAGTTCCTGCTAGCTCTTCCCCACATCTAACTGTCTCATGAGATAAGATAGCTACCCTGTGCTTCCCTGTTGGCTGGCTGTTCTGTGTGTGTAAATCAGGGGCCTCACAGCTTCCGTAAATAGCACCAGCAAATGGAAACTGGTAATATTAACTCTGTCAAGGCTCAGTATTGATCCCAAATAGCTTCTGAAAAGCAAAGGCTGAGACTTCTGCTCACTCGCGCTAATAATTAAACTGGTTAGCAATATGGAGCTGCCACTCAAGTTCAAGTTGTAAAAAAAAGAGAGAGAGAGCAGGAGAGAATAAGTCTCTAGGGCTGTGTCCTCCTTGGAACCAGCTGCTGACAGATCTCAGTGATTATTGCCTTTATTATTACTGAGGTTTGATTCCTTTGTGGTTATCTTTTATGCCTGACAGCTTTGGGTGAGTGCAGAGGGGCACTTGAATTTCCTGCTTTCCCTTATCCCAACTGGTTTTTCCAATTAATGGAGTGTCTAACCTCATAAGATCAGTGGGGTGGAGCCCCTCCAAGTTAGCTCAGTCTATCCCCTTCCAGTCTGGCTGGCTTTTCCTC
This sequence comes from Eretmochelys imbricata, assembly GCF_965152235.1. NCBI lineage: Eukaryota > Metazoa > Chordata > Testudines > Cheloniidae > Eretmochelys > Eretmochelys imbricata. Next base: position 6,447,129 of record NC_135576.1, read on the forward strand.
CCCAGTTTATATAATACAGTTAGTTGAAAAATATATTTAAAGAAAAATGGGGAAAATTGGTCCCATTTTTCCCCTATTGAAATTCAAAACTGTGATGACCTTTTTCATTGAGATTTGAAATTTTTCAGCTGGCACGAGAACAGGTCATATACCAGGGCTGAATTTGTCCACAAATATTTATGTGAAAAAGGACACCCAAACTTTCTGTTTTGGTCAAAACTTTGATGAAAAACTGAAATTCAGAAAATGTTGACCAGCTGTATTCGTCAACCACCCGTCAGAACGGATACATGGGATTGTCAGCACGTCACTGCCTTTTCCTTCGGCGTCTCCAAGCGTGCAGTGGCTGAGGTGATTTTTCAGCTTTCTCCACCTAAACTAACCAACTCTATTCACTAAAGCAATAGACAAGAAAGCATTCATTTCCCTTCCATCAGCAAAACAAACCGTGCACTGAAGAAAAGTACTGTCATTCTTGGGAGACCAGGGTTCAATCCCCTGCTCTGCCCAGACTCCCTGTGTGACCTTGGGCATATCACTTAGCTCCTTTCTGCCTCAGTTCCTCATCTGTAAAATGGGGGTGACAGCACTACCCTGCCTCACAAGGGTGTTATGATGCAGAGACATTGGGCTGAGTCCAGTCCCCTGTTATCACAGGAAACTACTACATGCCCTACTGTATATTCTCGTAGGCTGCATCTGTCCCAGATTTCAATAGCTCCACCAGTGGGGCTTCTAGTACTTTCTTCAGAGGTCTTTCCTCATTGACCTTATTACCAGGAAGTGTTTTCCTGAATTCCAAAAGAAATGTCCTGGTTTTTTTTATTTCATCCCCAAGTTCTTCAACTAACTCACCCTAAAAAGTTCTCCCTGCATACAGACTGTCAACTACAGCGGGTCAAAAAATGGAAACAAAAATTTCAACATGGAGAATTTCACAGAATTTCAAGCCAATGTATTTCAAACTTGTGAAAATTTCCAACCAGTTCTGCTGTTTGGCATTCTTTGGATATTTGTCACCAGCGATCACCGTGTGCAATTAACTTTGCAGACACCAGCCATACCGCGTCGCATGGCTACTTGGACATCATCAGGAGGGAAAGAACTTAGAAGGAACCTTCCACTCCACAACCACAGGTTCCCAATGTCTGAGCTAATGGGAAATTATTTCAGCTGTATTGGTGATCTGTGCTTTGTGGGCATCCAGCCACAAGAGAATGACATAATCACATATTAATGATTAGTTCTGACATTTCATGAGACATTAAAACCCTGTGGAACTTTCTCACGAAGGGGCCATCTATCAGAAGTCAGTGCAGTGCTGCCAACCTCACATGTTCAAAAAACTCATGAATCGGCCCTAAAAATTCCGAAGACTGGCTTAAATCATAGTATTTAAAAATAATAAATGTGCGGTTCTTTTTGCTTTCTGGGTTTTGAGCATCTAGATTACAGCCGGGTCTTGTTTCCAGCCTTTCCCCGCAACTGTGAGAACCAGACACCTACTTGTTTTTTAGAAAGTGAAAGCTGAAATCCTGACGACTCCAGGAGCCAGGACTTTATGGGAAGCACCCAACTTTCCAAGACTCAAGTTATGAGAGCTGGCAACACTCTCAGATATATCAGATATATATTTACTCTGTCTTCCCCCTCACAACCCTCTACTCCAATTCTATGACCTTATACGATTAAAATATTGGAATGCCACTGTGGTTAAGGGCAGAAAAGCTATGTATGAGAGAATCAGCCTGTCTTCCTGCTGTTCTTATTATCCCAAGTGAGTTTTCAGAACTAGGAATTGGGAGCAACTGAGAGAAAGGGTGAGAACGTTCTTGTTTCTTCCTCAAATGAAGTGATTCACTTCATACACACAGAAAAAGGCTAGAAGAAAAGGGTTCTTGGCTTCTTTTTTCATTAAGACCTTGGGGAGTCTGGTGCCTCTTGTTCTTGTTCTTGCCAATGTGCTTAAGCAAGTGCTTAAAGTTATCCGTGGGCCAGATTTTTTAAAGGTATTTAGGTGTCCAACTCTCATTGATTTCAATAGGAGTTAGGCCCCTAAACACCTTTAGAAATCTGGCCTCATACATTTAAGTGCATTCCTGGTTCGGGATGGCTTTCTAAACAGGAGCCGAAAATGCTGGGGGCTCTTGGCCAACTGGTGTTTGGCAAACTCTGAGAAGTAAATTGGTGGGTCTCAGGTTAATTCTAATGGACAAAAATGGCTGGACTGAACAATCTCTAACCCCTAGAGACTGGCCCTCTCTGGGAAGATATTGGCAGAATGGCAGGGAGGTGGGTATGTAGTGGGGGAGATTAGTGTTCTGTCAATCCAGCCCCATTCACAGCACTACACTCATTTAATCTGCTTTACAGCGCTGGTTCAACAGCAGGATCAGACAGAACAGTAGAAGGAGCTACAAGGACAGAGGGAGACCAAGGAAATACTTTATTGAACAACAACACAAAATTAATCCATGGAACTCACTGCCATAGCATGCTGTGATGGCAGAAAGTATAACTGAGTTCCAAAAAAGAACTAGGTAAATCCATGGAGGATAGATCCATCAATGTCTATTAGCCAAGCTGGGAAGGGATGCAAAACCATGCTTGGGGTGACCTCAAACCTCAATCTGCCAGAAGCCAGGAGGGGAAGATGGGGTGGATCTCTCCACTATTGCCCTGTTCTGTACATTCCCCTGGAAGCTCTGGTACTGGGAGACAGGACACTGGGCTAGATGGACCATTAGTCTGACTCATGGCAGCTGTTATGTTCTTAAGTTTTAGTCTTTCAGGAGATGAAGCTGTAATTTACAGGCAAACCTGTCCAGCTCACAATGGGTCTGCAAAAGGGCTGGAAAAAATACATCAAGACACAGGCTGGCATTTGTGTGTGTCTTCTTCTCTAGCCACCATCAGGCTAATACTTCCATAATGAGTAACAGGGTTGGGGGAGCACTGATGCATCACATGGGACTGTGAAAAAGCAGAAAAGTGAGCCCTATGGAATCAGAGCCAGATTCAATAGCCATTCAGATCAGTGGATAGAATCCCATTAATTTCAACGTGAATTGGATCAGACCCTCAAAAAGTAAGGTTTCAGAGTAACAGCCGTGTTAGTCTGTATTCGCAAAAAGAAAAGGAGTACTTGTGGCACCTTAGAGACTAACCAATTTATTTGAGCATAAGCTTTCATGAGCTACAGCTCACTTCATCAGATGTGATGAAGTAAGTGGCTTGGAGGGAATCGTGGCTGGGAGAAAGCTGAGATCCTCTGGTGTGGAACAACACTCCCATTCTGCCATGATTGCTACCTCCCTGCACAGTGTTAGCATCCAATTTCTGCTCTTGGTGTTCGACTTTCCCAGACATTCACTCTCAGAGCAGAGAGTATATCGGATGGCACCCTCCCTTTCCCCCGTCTGTTTCCTACCACAGTGACAAGCTGTGGCCTGTCTGAAGATGAAGAATCTTTGCTGGCTGAGAGTGACTTTCCAGGCATATCAGAGTCTTTCTCAAATATGTCACTGTGGTTAGGATCCTCCGTCTTCGTGTTGCAGAAATATGCCCGTCGATGTTGTCACATGTCAAAATAGCTGGTGACATATGAACTGCAACAGCAGGGCTGGTGTCTTCTTCACCCACGCCAGCACATTTGATGAACTATTTATTACATGCCGATCAATATTTAATGGATGCATTTCGTTGTCAAGAGAGGAGGGCTTCCTCTTTAAATTAAAGATACTTTTCTAGGAAATGGCTGGAAGAATGACCCTGATATTAGATGGAAAATTCTTGTTCAAATGCTGACGCTGGAGAAAAGGCTTCAAGGACAGAACACCCGCAGCTGCATGCGGCCAGGTGGTAAGTACTGTCTCAAAAGGGCCAACAACTGGCTAGTCAATCCAATGAGACCAATTTTCGCATTTTAAGTATTTGCCTTCGAAACCTGATAGAAGAGCTTTTAAATTGGGGATGGCAAATACCGACGAGTGCAATGGGCGCACACTCAAAAATATATGTGCATTTGTTACCCTGCAGTTTGTGCAAGCTAGTGGGTATATGCACATGCAAAATGGCCCTTTTGTGTGTATTTACCTCTCTTACAAGTGCAGATTCCTATTTGTATGCAATTGGGGGTCTTTGCGTTGTACACACACATTATGCCTTGCTGTGAAAGTTAGGTCCATGTGATTATTCACTCCATTCTTCTGGGGAAAAATGCAAGATCATTTCCTTTGTTCTATACATTCTTCACCACTTTGCCAACGCCAGCTTTAAGTGATGGGGCTTCTACCATTTCCAGTTAGGAAAAGCACAGTACGGGGAGTTGAGAAATCTGGGTTCTCAGTTCAGCTGCATCATTCTGCCTCCTTGGACACTGCTGGCTTCCCTGATTTTAGACTCTGCTAATGGTGGAGTAAATTCTATTTTTAAATGTCCAAAAATCAAATAAGAAAATAAGTTCAGAAGTTGATCTCCATACTCAGAAGTCAGAATGCTTATTGGAATCTGCAATACTGGTCTGCATATTACAACTAGTTGAAACATTTGGCTTTTTGATCATAGAAAATTTTTATTTTGGTCAAAGTTACCTGGCTTTTCTCAGGGGGCGAGGGGCACAAAAAGCACCCTTCCCGCAATTTTTTGGGTAAAAGATTTTGGGTTTTGAAACTGAGTCACTGTCTCCAGATTGCCTCTTTGTGGCCAAGGGTGGCTTTGCCTCAGTTTCCCTCCGAGGTTCCTGGAACTAATCCACAAAGGCTTTCCCCTAGCTAATGACACCCCTGCTTGGGGCTGGTCTAATAACAAACAAGTTGAAACAAGCCTCAAAATCCCACAGTAAAGTCCATGAACCCACAACACAACAATTCATTCACAGCTCTTGCTCTTCTTCAGGCCCAGTCTACCCTTCATCAAGCTGCCAATCCCAGACGTTTCTAGCTGGAGTCCTTCCCTGCTCTCCAAGCAGCCACTCACAGGCTTTCCTACCTGGAGTCCTTCCTTTCCCTTGAATTGTCTTCTCTATCATTCAGAGAGACCAGCAGATAAACCCCTTTGGCTGCTCTGCTCTTTTGACTCTTAGCCTTCCCCAACTCTCTCTGGCTCAGAGACCAGCAGGTGCACACCTTCTGCTGCATGCCTGGTCCTGGCAATCTCAGGGTCTCCTGCAGGAGACTTGCTGCTCTCTGCAACCCTCAGCAACCTTCTCCAGACCTTTGCTGACCTTTCTCTCTCCCTCTCCCAGGCCTTTGCTTTATTTATCCAGGAAGCTTGATGGAATCACATGGCCCATCTTTCTATTCCCCACCCGCGGAGAGGAGTTAATTGTCTCACAGGTGAGGCTGAGACCCATTTCCCATTAAAGGTCCAGCTATCCAGCGACACCCCCAAATTTAACATTTTAATCAAACCTCTTTTGTGAAAATTGACGTCTTTTCAATTTTTGTTTTCTTTGGAAATTTAGGGGAAAATAACCATTTTAAAAACATGTTTTTCATGAAAAATAATGGGGATCTTTTGACCAGCTCTACTGAACATACTACAAGAACTGCCTTCCTTCTGATATTTCATTACTTTTGCTTATGCTCCCAATGGAAATGGTCAAACTCCCATTGGCTTCATTGGGTGCTGCAGCAAACCCTAAAACACTATTTCTGTAGTATTGGCATGAATATTGATAGCCTGGAGTGGCTACAGTGAGAATTACACATGATAATGAAGAGGAACTTTTGTGTTGGAGGTGAGAGAGAAGAGAAAGGGGCCCTGGGTTCCATTCTTGGCTCTGCCGCTAGGCAGCTGTGTGAGCTTAGAGAGGCCTTTTCTCTCTACGGGCCTCTTTTTTTCCCCTCCCACTCTCTGTCTTGTCTATTTGACTATTAGCTCTACGGGACAGAGACTGTCTCTTATGGTTCGTACATCACCCAGAATAATGGGGCCCAATATGGATTGGGGCCTGTAATACACATAATAAAATCATCTGGGACTTGGGAAGAGCTAGTGGTTGAAGATGGCAAGTGGAACACTTGGTTGTGTTAAGAGAATGAATGAGCATGTTTCACCTGAAGGCACACAAACGCAGACAAAGGAAAATGTGGCTCTGAATTGCTTCAGGGCAGATTATGAAAGCAAATTTTACAGGACATGGGTGGGCACATTTTCAGAAATAAGTACTGTACTTAGGTGGTGCTCACAAAACACGCACTTACAAGGTGGGCAGTGATGCATGCAAGCTGATATGCATGCAAAGAAGTGTACGCACATAATCATTTGTGGGCATGTACTTTGTGCACGCAACTGGTTCTTTGTGCTCAGGCACACATATCCTGCAGAGACCGGGCCAAACTCAGCTGGTGTACTTGGACTTCAATGGGCCGTGGCCCATTTACAGCAGCAGAGAGTTTGGCCCACTCCTTGGGGACCTTAATTTGAAAGTTTGGCCCTAATCAATCCAAGAGGCAAGATTCATCTAGCCACTGAGTCACCCTCGTCTACTGGATGCTGTTGTTCAGAGGTTGGTGCTGGCTGCAGGGGCCATGCACCGTGTAGCATGAGCCGTCTTACCTTTGCTGTTGCCATCGGGTCCCCGGAGGATTGTGCACTCCTCAATGTTCCCGAACGCCTCGAATAGCCTGCGCACATCGTCTTCTGACTGCTGCTTGTTGAGCATGCCCACAAAGAGTTTTCTGTCTTCTGGAACAAAATAAAGAGATGCTTACCATATTTCAGGAGGAGTGCGAAAGCCAATGTGACTCCACACAACATGCAAAAGAAAGAGGTGGGAGGGAGACGCGGCCCTCCCCCATCCAAGGCAAACAGTTTCAGAAGTGGCTATGGATTTTGGATGCCAAGCTGGAAACGCCTTAAAGGGGCCTGGTTTTTAGAAAGTGCCGAGCGTCATGTTGAGCACTAGAAAACCGAGGCACCTAAAACCAGTTAGTCACCTCTGAAAATTGATGCCCCAAGCCTCGTGAGTCAGTTCTCTCTGCTCAGTCTTTGCAGCCGAGTCCCCAGAAATAAAACACTGGGATTTTCCAGACTGCCATTCAAAGGGAATGCATACAAGGATGGCATTTAGAACCAACCTTCAATTAGGAAGTGCCCTTTTTAGTAGCCACACTTTACCCTATAAGCTGCAGGAGAAAATAATTAAGTTTAACAGAAGTGGCTCTGTTTTGCATTGGTCTTTGATTTAGAGCAGCGAGGGAAGTAATTAAATGGAATGGAAGCCCCAGCTTGTAAATGAAGATTTTGGTCTTATATAAATATATATAAACGTTGACATACACGTTATACATATAAACACATTTATGTACACACACAGATCTCTACACAGAGAAAACTATTTTTGAAGGTCAGCTGATTGAAGCCAATGGAATGGATTTTGCCCAAACTTGCCCAAACTTGCAGTGGTCACCATTTAAAGCCAAAATTTACTAATACAAGTATCTGAGATAGGACAGGTACTAATACAAATATCTGAGATATCTGAGATAGCTCCTATTTCAACTAATGGGCTAGACCACTGTGCTCTGTTGGTAGATGTTGTTTTTTTAATGGCAAGCATTGTATTTACCTTTGGGCTTATAGTAAGGCTATGTTTACAGTACAGGCATGTCAGTCGGGTGTGAAAAGGTATGATCCCTGATCAACACGGCTGTGCCTGCATAAACTGCTAATGTAGACACAGTTTTATCAGAAAAACTGCACTTTTACTGGTATAGCTTGTTTAGCTTGGGTGTGGTATATGTGTGGAATAAACTACACCAGTGAAAACAAAGCTTTGCCAGTATAAGCAGTGTCCCCACTGGAAGCATTTTGTCATTATTCTATACCGTTATACCTATATTGGTCAACAGCTCCTAATGTAGACCCGGCTGTTAAAAGGAACAAACCTCGACAAACCATCCTAGGCCCAGTCCAATGGCCACCAAAGTCAATAGAAAGACTCTCATGGACTTCGGTGGGCACTGGATCCACTCTTAGAATGGATTTCTATTCATTGCATTGTTACGGGCAGCACTATACAATATCACTGCATGAAGGGGAAAAAAGGAAATTTACATTGTTTACATTGTGTATGTAAATAGGCAATTTACACATGCTTCATAAATGTGTGACTCATCATTCATTAAATACTATGTAAATGTGTGTGAACCAAGATGTTTTTTTTTTTCTGGAAGCAGTTTACAGAACAGATGCAACCAATTTGAATAAATGCATGTTAGTAAATAAATACTTTGACTTTTTTTAAAACGTGCATGTTAATAACCTGAACCTGACCAGAATGCCCATTTACAAAACTCCTTTCCTGGCTGAGAACATGGGTGATTTGCACCAGCTTTACTCATTGAGAAAGTGGTGATTTAGGCAAACTGCTCTGCTTAAACTGGTTTGATCAATGTTCACATACCAATGGGTCATCTGTAAATTACCAAATTGCCTTAGAAACTGAGCTAAAGGTCATTTTTCATGCAGTGGATTAGAACCCTACCCCATTAGGGTGATCCTGATGAACCAAGAGCACTCAGCGTATAGAAAATGCACAGATGGCTAGAGTAGGAAGATGACCAGCCTTTACATCGCCTTTATCTGAGTAGGCAGAACTGAAATCGTAGGAACAAAACACACTGGGTTATCCTCATGCCTTCTTTTATTCCCATCTCACTTGAAGCAGCTAAAGTAATGGACAGCTCAAAGGCTTGTTTTCTAGAGGCATGCATAAGGAAAGTGATAGCTTTGATGACTGTCTTAACCGGAGCTACTGTGAACCATGGAAATAGGAGCTAGGAAGATGGGATAGTGCAGTTTCAGACTTCCACACTGTACATTTTTCAGTGCTTTGTCTAGACTGTTTTTCAAGTAATTGAGTCATTTAATCCTCCAATGGCAAGGAATGGACTAAATATTATAAATGTTCTCTATAGCTCTATGAGTCTGAGGGGCTTCCAGCATCCCCCTTGGTCACATCTCTGTGATGGGCTGCATGTATCTGCCAATGAAGGAATATTTCCTAACCATTGAGTGGGCACAGGGAGAAAGGGAAAGCTTCAACTGTAGAAAAGTCTCCCCCACAGCCAGATGAAACCATCTTCTTCAAGATACAATGTGTATGGCCCATCAGAAACCACTTTACTCCTTGGGCAAATTGCTCTGTGCAATGGAATCTCTGAGATGGAGTGTTACACCTTTGAAAGGTCGCTATTAAAGCTAGTCATATCCTCAATGAAACATCTTTTTAGGCCTTGGCTAGGCAAAGCCTGAGAGAAAGCAGTAAGTCAAAAACCCTACTGTGTGTCTAGGTGTCTGGGGAAAACTGGTTTGGAGAAGGAGCAAGTTAAAGAAGTATGGGTGGGATGAATGGACTATAAGGTGGATAGAAAGCTGGCTAGATCATCAGGCTCAACGGGTAGTGATCAATGGCTCCATGTCTAGTTGGCAGCCGGTATCAAGTGGAGTGCCCCAGGGGTTGGTCCTGGGGCTGGTTTTGTTCAATATCTTCATAAATGATCTGGAGGATGGTGTGGACTGCACCCTCAGAAAGTTTGCAGATGACACTAAACTGGGAGGAGAGGTAGATACGCTGGAGGGTAGGGATAGGATACAGAAGGACACAGACAAATTAGAGGATTGGGCCAAAAGAAATCTGATGAGGTTCAACAAGGACAAGTGCAGAAGAAGAATCCCATGCACCACTACAGACTAGGGACTGAATGGCTAGGCAGCAGTTCTGCAGAAAAGGACCCAGGGGTTACAGTGGACGAGAAGCTGGATATGAGTCAACAGTGTGCCCTTGTTGCCAAGAAGGCCAATGGCATATTGGGATGTATAAGTAGGGGCATTGCCAGCAGATCGAGGGACGTGATCGTTCCCTTCTGTTTGACATTGGTGAGGCCTCATCTGGAGTACTGTGTCCAGTTTTGGGCCCCACACTACAAGAAGGATGTGGAAAAATTGGAAAGCGTCCAGCGGAGGGCAACAAAAATGATTAGGGGTCTGGAACACATGACTTACGAGGAGAGGCTGAGGGAACTGGGATGGTTTAGTCTGCGGAAGAGAAGAATGAGGGGGGATTTGATAGTTGCTTTCAACTACCTGAAAGGGGGTTCCAAAGAGGATGGATCTCGACTGTTCTCAGTGTTAGCAGATGACAGAACAAGGAGTAATGGTCTCAAGTTGCAGTGGGGGAGGTCTAGGTTGGATATTAGGAAAAACTTTTTCACTAGGAGGGTGGTGAAACACTGGAATGCGTTACCTAGGGAGGTGGTGGAATCTCCTTCCTTAGAAGTTTTTAAGGTCAGGCTTGACAAAGCCCTGGCTGGGAGGATTTAGTTGGGGATTGGTCCTGCTTTGAGCAGAGGGTTGGACTAGATGACCTCCTGAGGTCCCTTCCAACCCTGATATTCTATGATTCTATGATAAGGAGGGTTGGCTGCCCCAGATGGAGGTGAGGTGCAGGGAAAAGAGAGATCTTTGAACACAACTGAAGCCAAGTCTCCACTAGAAAAATGCTTGCTGGTATAACTACACTGGTATGGGTATGGAAGCAAACCTTCCCAGTGTTGACATAGCTAATACTGGCAAAAAAGTGCTTTTGCCAGTAAAGCCTGTACTGGCTCCCAAGAAAAGCACTTTTATGCCGGTATAACTGTGTCTGCTCTAGGGTTTTTGCCGGTATCGATGTGGCAGACAAAATTCACACCCCTAACTAATGTTATAATTGCAGCAAAAGTTCCTAGTGTGGACTTGGCCTGAGACTGCCTTGTCTAGTTTAGTTTATGCAAAGCATAAATCTAGGTATGTTATGCAAATAATTTATTATTTGGTTTGACTCCCTTTTCCCTGACATTCAGTCATCCGCAACTCACTGAAGACTGTGAGCAAAAGGTGCCCATCACCGCCAGTTTTGTGACACGTCCACCAGGTGGCCACATGACCACCAGCTATTGGACTGAGACCCTCTACTCACTTACCCATGGCTTTAGGGCCAAGATTTTCAAAAGCGGTTTGTGACTTTGGGACCCAAGTTGACCCACCTTAAAATGGTCTGATTTTCAGAAAGGGCTGAGCACCCGCCTTGCTGAAAATCAGGCCCCTTTAAGATGACTCAAATTTGGGCACTGCAAATCACTTTTGAAAATATTTGCCTAGTGTTTTTTATAACAGGGATTTATGGCAACTGCTGTCTCAGACACCTATTTGTTCACACAACCGGCTGGTGAAATGAGTCGCTTGAACAACCACCGGCTCCCAGGCAGTCTTTTAACCAACCATTATGTTTGCTCTTTGCATTCCAGCCCTGCAAGAAAGCTCATTGCGATGTTATAATAACATATCCCGTGCACTGAATGGGAACAGCGGAGGAGCACGGCAGCAGCTGGGAACATTCAGTGGGCTCCTGATCTCGACGTCCACCTGGATTCATTTGCATGCGACTGAAATTACAGCCCCGTAATCCACTAATGAGCTTACACTGAACCTTTCACACCACCAGTGCCCCCAGATGCTTTGCCAAGTCCCAAACAAAAGGCTGACATGCTGTGCGCCACAGTAACTCGGCTCAACTTCATCAAATATGTCTGAGAGAGCACGAGTCAGGCCATTAGGCCAGCAGAGCAAAATGGAGAGGGATTGCATTGGACACGGTGTGTTGTGCATGGGGATGAATGTACACTATATACTCTCTCTATTGGGGATGCTTCCAGAGCATCCTGTTATGAGAGTTCACTGCACTGGGTTACTGTCCCATCATTCAGATCACGCTGATTTTGCTGCTGCAAAGGGAAAGGCAATGTCTGCACAGTGGAAGTTCAACAGAAAGGGAGAGACATCAAATGTTCAGGACTGGGCCTGGACTTGGACCAATCCCCTGGATCAAACCATTCCGGAACGTTGTGTGTGTGTGTTAATTTCCAAACTTGGATCTGAATTCCATGCAAGCCTGTGGGTCTGAATACCCTACATTCTGAACTTGTCACATTCAGAGAGTTTTGCAACCATGGGCTACGTCATTCTCAGAACAGCCCTTTGAAGAAGGTGGAAATCATCATCCCGATTGACTGAGCTGGAGAAAAAGGGGGGTTATGCTCTGAAAAGTGACTCCCTACAAACAGCTCCACTGAGCCCCACGGTTATTATGTCTCAGTGATTTCAGATCAATTAAGCTCAGTTTACGAGTAAAAACTGCCTAGTAGAAAAAAACCTGAACTTAGAATCTGAGAATCAAGCTGGTTCCTTTCCTTCTTAGGAATCCTCAGCAAGAATAAAGCCAGCACTGGTGGACACTGGTAATATTTTCTACACTTTTGACTGTGATTTCTCTGCTCAGTGCTGATTGGCTGTTTGCTCCAGCCTCCTTTTCCTGATCTCAGTCTTGCGGTCTCATTACCTCAGTCTCATTCTATGCCTGACTCTCAGACATTCCTCCCTCCCTCTTTTTGCCTTTTATGTCACCCTTACCCCTCTCCCTTCCCTTTGTTTTTCTATTTAGCTGATCCCCTTCTATCTAACACTCTTCCCTAACAGGTCGTTTTCCGCCATCCCACTGATTGCTCTGCTCGACCAGCTGCAGCTACTGTGTTGATTGGTCCTTTCCCCTATTCTGCATCTGCCTTGCCTATTTAGACTGTAAGTCTTTGGCGCAGGAACTTTCTAGGGCTCTGTGTTTGTACAGCACCTAGCACAATGGGGCCCCAGTCTTGATTGGTCCCTAGGCATTACAGTAATAAACATGATGAATAAATTAAAATATAAATTAACCACAAGGTCACCCTTCCTCCCCGTAGAGTAACTGTATGTAGCCAACATTTCCCCATCCATTCCAGCAACAGTGCAAGGTACCTTGGTCTCTGCTGGGACATCAAAAGCTGGAGAAACTAAACCAAAAAAACAAATATAGAAGATGTACCCTTAATGACACCTCTGATATTACAATGTAACAAGGCTTCCCACCCGCAGGCTCCTCTGTCAGCCCGGCTAGGGCTCGCTTGAGTCAGTGTCACTGGCTTCACATGGGTGAAGAAATGTATCTTGTTAGCTAAATATACGGTGTCTATAAATCTCCCGGGCTGTGTTTATATGAAGGCCTGGGCACCTCTCTTGGCGTGAATAGGGGTTAAATTATTCCCTGTTCTATCTGTATTTAAATGTTATGTTTCCATGATAAGCGTAAGGCAGAGGTGTCAGACGGGCCCAGGGAAGGAGACGGCAGGCAAGAAAGGTGCAATAATCGAATGTTGTACACCGAGTGTTGAGTGGGGGAAAGTGCTAATTCAAAAGACAGAAGGGACAATGAGATGCAGGATGCCTGACCCTCTGCAGGGCAAAGGATGTATATGATACTCACAGAGATTGTGAAGGGCCTAGGGGAAACATCAGGGTCACACACACACATGTATGTGTAGCTAGCTCTCTCTCGCTCTCTGTATGTATTCTTCATACTAAACAAAGAGGTTGAATCCCTGCTCGAGCAGAAAAACAGATTTCAACCTTATTATCTGTGAAGTTGCAACCAGTACCTCCATAATACAGAGATAGATCTAACTGTCTTCTGTGGCCTGTGTCATGTAGGAAGACAGAGATGATCACAACCATGTCTTTTGGCCTTAAAAGCTATGAGTTTGTGTATCTGTGTAACAAGCTCATTGCCATGGCATATGATACGAGTGGGTAGATTATGAGTGGGTGGGTGTGTATTCAATAGGCAGGTAAAATACAGATGTGTCTACATTCTATAGGCAGGTACAATCCAGATGTGTGTGTGTGTGCTATAGCAGGGACCATACAGATGTGTGTACGTTCTATAGGTAGGTACAACAGATACCTTTTCAGATCCTGCCAAAGGCAAACACATGAGGAAATGCAATAAGGCAACTGCTGACTTTCTAACATTCAGGGCTCACCCTGCTGCCTTTCTGCCTTTTGGCTACGAATCCAGATATTAATTAATTCCTTATTAGTATTATTCATCCCTGTTTGTCTCACTACTATTCTTTTCTGCTTGTAAATGTTACCAGTTGCGACTGGGATTGCACATACAACTAGTGACCAGCAGCAGAGCTCAGATCCATCTGCAGGGTGTGTGAGCCTGTGTCCTCCAGCACCCTGGAAAGATGCTCCAACACCCGAGCAGAGAGGGAGCGAGAGGTAGAGTGGATCTCCCCAGCGGTCTGCTACCCACTCCAGCAGGCTATGCACTCTGCAGCGAGGAGGGGCCCTGCTGCATTCAGTGTGTCCTGGGAAGGCAGCTCCTGTTTTGCTCTCCTCAGCAGCTGCTAACACAGGCACCAAGGGCCGGTTTCTTCTCTTTGTTCCCAGCAGGTTGTACAGGCCTCCAGGTTCTTCTCTGCAGCAAGCAGCCTACAGGCCAATGGCAGCAGCCGGAAAGAAGGTGGGGGAGGGGTGCGTGAAGCTAGTGTCATGTGACCAGCCAGCTCGATGCAAAGTTCCCCGCAGATCACAAGTGACCCACGTGCCAGTTTGGGTTACACCACAGGAAGCAAAAATAGCCCTTCAGCTGTGTTAGCTTTCAGAACAGAGGTAGTGTCTACCTTGGGCCAAAGCATAGGGAGGGAACTCCAGATCTGAGCTACTGAACTTTGGGAAAGTTTGGAACCAGCTCCAGTTCCGAATCTGAATTTGCTGGCTCAGGCTAAATCCCTCATCCTGAGTCTCTGTCTAGGAGTCCCCCCACAACTCTCCCCCTCGTCACATTTGCTAATCAGGCAGCTCAGTAGGCTAAAAGCAGGGCATTTCCTGTGGTCCGAGCCGCGTGCTCCTACTGCCATTCTCACAGCAGTCCTACGGCTGCGAGATGATGATTATGTCCCTTTCCACAGGGGAAGCAATTACGAATTCTGTTGTAGCTAATTGTAAATTAGCTAATTAACTTCTCCATGGTACCTTGCTGAAAAACACATGAACCTTGTAAAATGGAGCGGTTTCGGAAATTAGGACAGAAAACCCCAATCGCCCCCAACAACTTAACTCAAAACAACAAGAACAAAATCTACTCTCCTCCCGCATAGCCCCCTTCAAACAACACATCCTCATTCTAATTCTGCTGCAGGCTTTAAAATGTTTGCTGAGTTCACCTGCTCATCGCAACCCAGTGGTGTTTGGGAGCTCTAATCATATCTCAGCTGGAGCAGTTTCCTTGGGTGTAACTCTCCCCCTTCTCCCACTTTTGTTCTATTTAACAGATTCTTTATATCCCTTACATTAGGAGTTATGATTGCACAGATGCCAGTCTCCTGGTGCTGGAGACAGAAGCTTCAGAGACGCCCGGGCTAGAGAAAATACCAGCAAATCCGAACAGCTGTGTCATGGGGACAAGTGCAAATGGCCATAAGCCCAGGTGTGGGCTTTAATTGTCCCATGGAGGGAAGGGTAGATCCATCTTCCTGTAAGCGTGCTACTCCCCAGTTACCCCCTTGAAAAACTTCTTTTGCAAGGTTTTTTTTAACTGTACAATTGTACCTTGAGTCCTGAATTTTAAAGAGATCCTGGCCATGCTGTACAAAGTCAGAGAGTTCCTATAAAGTAATCACCATCGGAAATGCCAAAGGAAAGAAGCAATAGATGAAATGCCCTTCATCTTCACTGAGCCTATGAACATCCTTCTCTTCTTTTAAGTCTGGGAGTCAGGGTTCTATCCTGAGTTTTGCCACAGATTTGCTGTGTCCTATCAGGCACAGTCACATAACCTTTGTATCTTTCATTATTCTTATTAAGGAGGAGGGATTGTCTTTACCATTACTCTTACAGTACCACTGAGGGACCCCAATCAAGGATCAGGGCCCCATTCTGCTAAGCACTCTACAAGCACTGGAATAAAAAAGACACTGTAAAATGAATATGGTGGTGCTCCAGCCCGGTTGACAGGGATGTGCTGAGGATCCATCCATGTCCTTGGACCCTCGGGCAAAAAGACCCATCTCTGTCTATGGAGCAACAACCACAGCACTGACAAAGCTCTCAGAAGCCTGAGAAGTTCAGAGCTACATGCTGTTATTAAAGCTTTCAATGCCCCATGCTACCCCAGCGGAGTCAAAGGATGTATAAAAGAGGTGAGTCAAAGAAGACTCTGGCTCCTCATGTAAAGCCTTGTTCAATAACAGGCAGCAAAGCTAGTTAGGTGCCTGACTCCCCTGGGAGGGCTGGGAGCAAGTACTGACTTCAGAGTGACTCTTGGGAAAAGGTCCTTGAGTGATTGTGCTTCTGCATCCTTCACTACCCGCAGCCGACCAGTGGTGCGCAAGGATAACCGCAAACACAGTGCATCGCAGTGATCTCGCCTGGAGGTCAAGGCCTGGATCGCTCAGAACAGGCTCTGATACCCTGACCCGTATTGACTACCAACTCATCCCAGTAGCTCACCTTCAGAACCTGCTGAAGTCAGCGGGGCTACTTTGGAGTACGGCACTGCTCAGTGTGAGTAAGGGGGTCACAATCTGGTGCTAAAGGCTTGATCCAGCGCCCAGCGCCGATGATGGAAAAACACCCAGTGACTGCAATGGAAGATGGATCAGGCCCTAAGCCAAAACGCAGTGTGTTCCTCCGGGCAAGGGCATGAGTTCAAGCCAAACTGCAAAACAGGCCCTTTTCTAGCTTTGTATTCACTTCAGTCCAAAAGGGAGCAAGTGATTTTGGAACTGGGGATTTAAGTCCAGGGACCTGCAAGGCTTGGGGGGCGGGGTGAGGTTCCAGTTTGTCCTCTAGTAACTGCCATTTGTTTACTCCTTATCATCCGCTGGGCAGGCTATGTCAGAGGTGCAGCTTGTCATCTCTGAGCAACCTTCAGCAGAAGCAGCCTCCCAAATTCAGCCCCCCACCCATCTGTAATAAACACAGCCGACAATCTCCCCAGCAATCCTGCTCTGCCTTGGGATTACAGCTGTCATTTCTTTCAGCACTTGGATCATATCAATATGACCCCTCACTAGTGCATCACTGGAGCTATTTTAATTGCATGCCTGGAATTGGTAATCTAATTAGTTGCTTCAATGTCAATAACCCTTTCCTTGCCCACAGTAAGTTTAACCCACCATGGCCCCCACTAGACTATCTCAGTGCTTATCACAAGCCTGGCCTGGCGAAACAAGAGGCAGTTTCAGTTCACCTCCTGTTAGGCAGATCCCAAAGCAACTCCACCGCTGCTGACCTTAGATGGTGCCTTTCTTGGAAGTGTCAGAAGAGCGGGACACAGATTGTATGGGCAATGGAGAAAGAGTTCCGCTCTCACGCCTCGAAGTGCTCTCACCAGGCAAAATGTGGGGAGCAGGCTACACTCTGCCTTTTTCAGGGATCAACAGAAGTCTTTCACCTCCAGAGCTTTCAGCCCTAGCACCTTTTATCACTCCTGCAATCACTGAAATACCCTTTTAACAGGAGTATCACTTCCCCTGTCCTAAGGTAATGAACAGAGCTGGGGGAATAACTGGCTTCTCAGTTTGGTGGCAGTCCTGAAATATTGGAGAAAAAAATTAGTTCAAGTCGAATTGTATCTGAATGTTTGGGGGCATTTTTACTGAACCAAAAAAGTCCAGTTCAGGTCTGATCCAGAGCGGGGATTTGAACTTTGTTTCCCACATCCCTGGTGAGTTCCCTAAGGACTGGGCTAAAGATTATTGGGTGGGGAGGGAAGAAGGGGAAAGTACACCATGGCATTTCCTCCTCTGGGCATTTTGTGAATAGCTGAAACAACATTTTTTAGCAAATAAATGATTTTTCTGACAAATTTTGCCCAGCTCTAGTTATAGCTTCAAGGCAAATACCAGCAGTTCTGGCGAGTTGAACCACTGTCTTAGGACAGCAAAGAGGTGTAATTCCACACTTACGTGTTAAATGATAGGTTTCTTTATGGCACTCCGGGTGTTCAGTATAGAGCTGGGAAAAATAGTTCACAACAAATATTTTCTAAGATGAATTTCAATTCTATTCCCTATAGGTTCCTTCACAATAGAGTAGATCACAGTTTCCCCTTTTCTGAATTGTCCACAAACAGATCAGGATTCTCCCCAGTTTATTCATGACCTGAAATTCTCAGCTAAAACATTTCTGTGAATGGCTCTTTTGGTGTGTAGCTTTTTGGTGAGTATTCAAAATCTGACCTGATATTTGATTCAATGTGAAGATCATGTGGCCTGTTTTTCTTCCCACCATCACACTTCAAATCAGGTTTCTGGTTGTGAAAATCAGTTTTTGTTTCTTGAATAGTCAGCAGCATTTGCCTACAATTCACTATTCCATGACCATCCCTGCTGGTAAACTAGTTCACTGGAATATTAATGGGAAGCAAACACAAAAGGAGGTGAGAACACTGTAGAAGTGGTGTGTGCAAGTAGATATATTTTTCTCACTACTGAACTTTTTATGACTCTCTTAAAAAGTTGTGGGTTCGGTATTTTTATATATCAGAATCTGTTCACCAATCCAAAATATAACTGATCAGATTTCCCAATTAGAGAGATAAAGCCATCACAGCTTTAACTATGAACTGATACTTCAAATTAATATCGGGTCCAGTTACCTCTGGACCGCATCAGTACCTGTAAGTGTGGCTTGGAGAGAGAGCTCAAACACTGAGTTCTGCTCCTGTAATCCACTTCTGATACAGAACTTGGATGCGATGAATTTAGCACACCTTAATTCTTACACTCTTCTGCACTGATATAGCACATAGTATGGACGGAGCCTACAGGGCAGTTCAATTTTCACGCCTGTTCAGTGCAAATCTTAAAAGATTCTTGACAAACTTTGCAGGGCCAGTGGTGTGAAGTCTGGTAGGTCAAGAAAATAAGTTTAAAACCCTAAATTCATCTCTCAGGTAACCTGTAGGGTTTGAAACCCTCGCCAGAAGCCTAAAAAGCCAGGATATTAATCCATTGCACCACTCAAGCCTTGAATTGCTGTAACAGCACGGACATGGAAAGTGGGGGAAAAAGGACATATTTTCTCTTGCAGGAGCTGTGACGGCATTTCAGATCAAATTAAACTTCAGTTTTTAAAGACTTCAGTGGAGGTAATTGAAACACTTCCTCACAATCGCCTGAACCTAACTGTTATCTCTCTTTTCCTCTGTATATCATCCCTTTTCCCCCAAGCCTGAGACAGCCCTGCCTGGCTGCAGCCTCCTTAATATTAAAGACGGTGATTAAATGGGATTCGCCAAAAGACAAAGGGCTGAAAACCTGCCAATTGTTAATCCCTCTTTCGCCGTGCTTAAAAATTCCATTTCCTTCATTTGAAGAAAGGGGAGAAAAAAAAAGAGAATTATACGCCTATGTCTAATTTAAATTCTGGCGTCGCGGGTCCTGTTCCCTTCTCCCTCTCTTGACGTCTGAATATATTCCTTTATTACCATTATTACAGCTTTCTGATTGCATTAAAATTCATCCACACGCTTCTCTCCACATTCCACTTTTCTTTTGCCAGTTTTTTTGCTAATTCCCTTTTTCTCCCCCCTCTCCACTTTCAAATTATACAGAATGTCATTAAAGAGCTCCAGAAAATACCTCAACTCCTTTCTCCCTCGCTTTTATAAACTCGCCGGCTTCCTCTCTCTCTCTACATCTACAAACAAAGAAGGAGAAGAAGGAGAAGAAGAAAACAAAACAAACACAGCAGCACAGCTCATCATTTTAAATAACATCTTTCCTGCATAAAACGGCTGAGGGCCAAGTGCTGATTTCACAAACAGAAGCGCAACTCCTGCTAAAGTTATCAGCATTATTTGTATCAGGGTAGCACCTAGATCAGTGGTTCTCAACTCTGGGCCACCGCTTGTTCAGGGAAAGCCCCTGGCGGGCCTGGCCGATTTGTTTACCTGCCGCGTCTGCAGGTTCAGCCCATCGCGTCTCCCAGTGGCTGCAGTTCGCCGCTCCAGGCCAATGGGGCCTGCAGAAAGCGGCACGGGCCGAGGGATGAGCTGGCCGCCCTTCCCGCAGCCCCCATTGGCCTAGAGCGCAAACCTCGGCAAGTGGGAGCCGCAATCGGCCGAACCTGCGGACGCGGCTGGTAAACAAACCGGCCTGGCCCAGCAGGGGCTTTCCCTGAACAAGTAGTGGACCAGAGTTGAGAACCACTGACCTAGATGGACCAACTGAGATCAGGCCTCCATTGTGCTAGGCTCTGTACATACACATAAGGCTTGTCTACACTACCCGCTGGATCAGTGGGCTGCGATCGATCCAGAGGGGGGTCGATTTATACTAGACACGATAAATTGACGGCTGAGCGCTCTCCCGTTGACTCCGGTACTCCACCAGAATGAGAAGCGCAAGCAGAGCCGACGGGAGAGTGCCAGCTGTCGACTTACCGCAGTGAAGACACTGCGGTAAGTAGATCTAAGTACATCGACTTCAGCTACGCAATTCACATAGCTGAAGTTGCATATCTTAGATCAACCCCATGCGATAGTGTAGACAAGCCCATAGAGAGAGACAGATGCTGCTCCAAAGAGCTTACACTGTAGGCAGAAAGAAGAAACAAAAGAAGTTTTATTTTCACGCCCATTTTATGGCTGGGGAACTGACATAAAGGGAGATTAAAAGACTTTGTAACGCAGCAGGTTAGTGGCAAAGCTGGGAATAGAATCCAGAGAGCTGGTCCAAAGTCTCAACCATTCTCCTTCTCAGCTCTTGGAAATCCATTGGGATTGTATATTGGTAAATGAGGACAGACTTAGGCTGCTAGTCTCCTTTCTAACACTGTATTGGTTTGCTTGCTATATAATCTAAACTATCTGTCTACTACCTCTCTGTCTATTTTTCACCCTGCATGCCTTTCTTTTGTTACCCTCAGTTACACCAGTGCAATCAAATACCTACAGCTGGTTGGAAAACAATTTTTGTTCCATGGGAAATTCCAACATTTCTAAATTTGTTTTCACTTTGAATGGGAACAAAACATCAAATTTAAACATTTATTGTGGAATAGAAATTCTAAAAGATTTCAGTTGAGAAACATCAATAATGTTTTGTTTTGATAATGTCGAATCATTTCATTTCAAGCGTGTCAACACATTTTGTTTCAATAAGGCAAAAACATTTATTTTTGTTAACCTAGAAACATGGTAATGTAAACTATTAAACATAATATATAATAATAAATATATAACATATTATTAAAATTCATATTTTAGTATAATATTAAAGTCAGAACTAAATGAATCGGAACAATAAAGTTGATACTAAACAGTTTTACCTTATGAAAACAAAGTATTTTGACATTTTCAAAACAAAATGAGAAAGTCAAAATTATTTATTTTGAATTTTTTTCTGGCAAAAGTTTTGTGGAAATCCACACAGTCCCACAAATATGTTTAGATTTTGATGAAAGTGCATTTTCTGACGGAAGTTTGCAGTGCCCTAGCCATATAATAGAGAGACAAGGCGGATGAGGTAATATCTGTCATTGGACCAACTTTGTTGGTGAAAGAGAGACGCTCCCAAGCCACACAGAGCTATTTCTTCAGGTCTTTCTTTCTTTCTGATGGAAAACTGTTTTGTCAAAAATGTTTGGACCAACTCTGCAAATGATCCACAAAATAAGTGGGATGGCATGAAGGAAGAACCTGGCCCAACATATCCACATACCCAGAGGGTACGTTTGAACAGCAACATTCTATCCAAGGGACGTTATATCAGTACTTGAAATAACACCAGGGACTCAGGGCTGGATCCAAAGTACATTGAAGTCAATGGAAAGACTCCCACTGGCTCCCATGTGCTATGGATCAGACTCTTAGCTTACATGCATTGTTATTTGGTATATTAATTGTAGCTGATAATGCGTCCCTCCATCCTTCCCCACTCTTATAGCCTCCTTCATGCCAGGGGTGTTTGTTGATGTCACAGAGTGTCATAAATATAAAGGGAAGGGTAAACCCCTTTGAAATCCCTCCTGGCCAGGGGAAAGCTCCTCTCACCTGTAAAGGGTTAAGAAGCTAAAGGTAACCTCGCTGGCACCTGACCAAAATGACCAATGAGGAGACAAGATACTTTCAAAAGCTGGGAGGAGGGAGAGAAACAAAGGGTCTGTGTCTGTCTGTATGCTGGTTTCTGCAGGGGATAGACCAGGAATGGAGTCTTAGAACTTTTAGTAAGTAATCTAGCTAGGTATGTGTTAGATTATGATTTCTTTAAATGGCTGAGAAAAGAATTGTGCTGAATAGAATAACTATTTCTGTCTGTGTATCTTTTTTGTAACTTAAGGGTTTGCCTAGAGGGGTTCTCCATGTTTTTGAATCTAATTACCCTGTAAGATATCTACCATCCTGATTTTACAGGGGGGATTTCTTTATTTCTATTTACTTCTATTTTTTATTAAAAGTCTTCTTGTAAAAAACTGAATGCTTTTTCATTGTTCTCAGATCCAAGGGTTTGGGTCTGTGGTCACCTATGCAAATTGGTGAGGCTTTTTATCCAACATTTCCCAGGAAAGGGGGGGTGCAAGTGTTGGGAGGATTGTTCATTGTTCTTAAGATCCAAGGGTCTGGGTCTGTAGTCACCTAGGCAAATTGGTGAGGCTTTTTACCAAACCTTGTCCAGGAAGTGGGGTGCAGGGTTTTGGGAAGTATTTTGGGGGGAAAGACGCGTCCAAACAGCTCTTCCCCAGTAACCAGTATTAGTTTGGTGGTGGTAGCGGCCAGTCCAAGGACAACGGGGGGGGGAATATTTTGTACCTTGGGGAAGTTTTGACCTAAGCTGGTAAAGATAAGCTTAGGAGGTTTTTTCATGCAGGTCCCCACATCTGTACCCTAGAGTTCAGAGTGGGGGAGGAACCTTGACACAGAGCAATGAGGCGAAGGATGGCAGGGCCTTCCCCCCACCCGGAGAAACGCTATCGTCATCATTGATGTGCACGGGTTCTGGAGCGGCACGCGTGCTTGCCTCTGGAACGAACTTTGTTAATGTGTCAAGGAACCAGACAGAATAACAGCTTTGTTCTTACCCTCGGTGCCCCAGGTCCGGGAGGCTGAATAAATCCAAGCACCCACCCAGGTGATGTTATTTTAGCTTCACAAATGTCACAAACAAGCGGACCCAAACCAAGAATAATAGCCTTTGGACCCTCAAGCACAACCACAACTAGCAAGGAGTCATAAGCCAGGGACGGCATCGTGGGATTTTAATGAGAGAGAAAACCTAAGAACATAAGAACTGCCATACTGGGTCAGACCAAAGGTCCATCTAGCCCAGCATCCTGTCTTCCAACAGCGACCAATGCCAGGTGCCCCATAGGGAATGAACAGAACAGGTAACCATGAAGTGATCCATCCCCTGTCGCCCATTCCCAGCTTCTGGCAAACAGAGGCTAGGGATACCATCCCTGCCCATCCTGGCTAATAGCCATTGATGGACCTGTCCTCCATGAACTGATCTAGCTCTTTTTTGAACACAGACACAACGGAATCCTCCCATAGTGAAATCACACATGGGGCCCTCATCCAAAACCAACTGAAGTCAGTGGAAACACACACATACTGCAGTGAGTTTTGGATCAGGCCAATGTCTCTGAGGGTCCATTCCACACCCCTCCAGGATGGGAAGTGATCCTAAAATCAGGGCAGACCTTTCCCACTCCGTGGATTGTATTTTTTTTTTTTTGCTAGGGATGGCAAGATTTCTTTGATGCTACTTAGCATCCCCCTCATCCCGCAACCATTTTATTAAAGATGATTTCCTTCTTCTCCCCTCCCCAACCAGCTTTAAATGCCAGTGTCATTTCCAGCTGCTGACAGAGCTCTCGAGCTGCCGCGCCGAATGGCATTCGCTAAAACCAACTAATAGAAGGAAATGAGGTTAACCTTTAAGAAAGGTGAAGATGAGCGGGGTGCTATTCTGGCAGTAAAGATGAGTTCATAAACAGGCCTCTCGCTGCCAAGACAGCTTAGCCCGCATGCTGCTGCTCCTGAGAGCCGAGCATGCAGCTCTTCACAGGCCAGTTTTGTGAAGGAGAAAGAAGAGCAGTTATGAGAGAGCTATACAAAAAAAGACCTCTGTATGCGTATCGTTAGTTATCGACTACGTGGTGGAGCTGGTTGGAAAATTTTGGTTGAAACAGTTTTTTCGGTTGGAAAATGCTGTTTAGACAAAACTGCCCCCTTCCCCCCCCCCCTTTTTTTTTTTTTTTTTTTTTTTTTTTTTTGCTGCAGCGTAGCGGTTTTGATGCAATTTTGTGTCGGGAACAAAAACTGAAAACAAACAAAACCCCCCACAATGTCAACATGTCCTGGTTTCACATTTTGGGGAACAAAAAAGCTTTGAACATTTGGTTTGCAAATGACAGGTTTCAGAGTAGCCGCCGTGTTAGTCTGTATTCGCAAAAAGAAAAGGAGGACGTGTGGCACCTTAGAGACCAACAAATCTATTTGAGCAGAAGCTTTAATAAATTTGTTAGTCTCTAAGGTGCCACAAGTCCTCCTTTTCTTTTTGGTTTGCAAATGACTTCTTTTTCCCAAGGTACTTTATTTTACATTAACAGTAAAAATCTAAATGAAACAGTTCAATTGACCTGAAACTACTTTTTAAAATGTTTGTTTCCTGAAAAATGTCAAAGTCTCACAATGCCTTGGTGGGATGAACAATCCCTTTTCTGACCAGCTCTATGGAGTGGGATATATTTTAATTTTCAAAGGTCTCCATTAATCCCCCGGTGAGCCTAAGATCCAGGAGAGCACAGGAAAGACCCGCTCTAGGAATTATTTGGGGGAATTTCTATGGCCTGTGTTATAGAGGTCAGCTTAGATGATCACATTGGTCCCTTCTGGTCTTGGAATCTGAATAAACTATGCTCCATCAGGATAGCGTCCCCTAGTGTGGCTCATACGCCCAGGTTTTGTACAATGTGCCTGACTGGCGCCATTGGTAGGAGAAAAGAAGAGCTGGGAGCAGAGAATTAGGTTGTGTTTCCTTGCAGCAATCGCAGGGAGATGGACCCCTGACAGGAAGGACAGAGAGCAGCAGGAGAGAGCTCAGCATCTCACAGGCTCAGGCTCAGAAGAAGGAGCTGAAGCCATGAGATCAGTGCAAATGTTTGGACAGGGAAGGGATCCGCTTCAAGGGATCCGCTGACATCCGATCTCATCCTCAAAGCCCAAATTTAATTTTACAGTTGGGTCTCAGGGAACCTGCAGAACAAATCTCCTGTTATCAACCACATTAGCAGCAGCTACCATTGCCGCAGCAGGATGTGACTGTGTGTGTTAGGGAGGAATTTTGCTCTCCTGTTCTCAGCTGATTTGCTCCATGTGGCCTGCATGTATACATCTCGTCTTGCCCTTGTTACAAGCAGGGGTGTGTGTGGTGGGGGAGATCTCCCATTTTAATCCTGTTGGCCCCCATCCCATGGGAACATGCTGGTATCTGACTTTTACGATGGCAAATTATTCACTCTAGAAATGCTGAAATCATGAAATTGAGCTAACAGGCAATGGGCCAATGCTCAACGGGTGTAAATTGGTATAGTTCCATTGAAGTCAATGGGCCTGATCCCCAGCTGGTGTCAATCAGTGCAGCACCATTAAAGTCAATAGGCTAGATCCTCAGCCAGTGCAAATCGGAGCAGCACCAGTATACCTTCTGGGGATGTGGCCTAATGAACCTTGGTACTGGAGAAATTATTTCTTCCTCCAATAGGTCCCCAGCCAGACCAGCAAGTGTGAAAACAACCACATGCACCCTGCCTCCGTGAGGTGCCTGATCAAAGTCACTTTCTTTGCTTGCCCCAGATCAGAGTCTGAAACTGCCTGTGTCTATCTGTCACATGGGCTCTCCACGACCCTGCAGGGCTCGTTCCACCTCTCACCTCCTCAACACTCAGAAAAGGTCTGAGCTGAGGATGTTTTGGGAGTGCAGGATGGGTGACCCAGACTAGAATCCAGCTTATGTTTCCTGGAACTGAACCGGCCATGGCAGTGCTGCAAGGAACCACATCTTTCTTTTGTCAGCAGTCAGCAGTTACAACTCAGACACACACGTGGGGAAAAGGGGTCATTTTACAGAGCCTCTTTTCTGTGCTTTAAAGCTCCCGGTGCTATTATTTTCCCCATTTCCCATCTTTCGGGCCTTTTTGGTCCTGGGCAGGCTGAGAGATGTGTATGTAAGCGGGGCAATAGTCCCGCGCTTGGGGGGAACTTTCCTGACTTCTGCACTCCCCGGTGAAGTGGGCTAGCGAAAGGATCTGAGTCCTCCCTCCCACTTCCTTTACCCAGTGGCCTCGCTCCCCTTGAGGACTCCCCTTCCACTCTCCTGTCTGGCAGAGTCCTCGTAACCCCAACAAGGCTGGGCCCAGGATTCCTGGGGGGCTCGACCCCCAACCCTGCTGTGGTCACCTAGGATAGGGGCTAGGGTGTCCCCACTCCGGGGTACTGTCTCTGCACTGGGCACTTCTCTGACCTACTGACCATTACATACAATTTGAAGCAAATGCAAGTTATTTAATCAAGAATTAATTTTAAAAAGAATAAGGAAAAATGGGAAAGGTGAAAGGAAACCAATCACCCCGCTCTGTCGCAGGGAACACCACAAACAGTGTCTCTGGAATGTCCGGGCAGTTCACAGTCTGTTCCTTGTAAGTCCCAGGCCCCCTGCTCAGGCCCTGGCTGTGCTGCAGGGATGCTGTGGGTTGGACACTCGCTCTGGTGGTGGCCACACGCTCTCAGGCTCTAGGTGGTAGGACCCTTCTTCCCTGTCGGGGTTACGATCCAAGCCTGGCCTGCAGAGCCCCTTGGCTGAGGCGTCTCCCTGTGCTGGGCCGGCTGCCCAGGGTCCCCCTCGCTCTCCCCAGCTGCTCACCACACCCAGCTCCGGACTGCTCCAGCCCCAGCTCCACTGCTCTGCCTCAGCACGGCTGCTTCTCTGCCCCTCTGGCTCTGCTCCCTGCAGCTCTGCTCCCAGGACAAGTCTACTCTGCAGGCTGCTTCTGTGACTCTGCTCCCAGCACTGACCTGCTTTGTGGGCTGCTTTTCTGGCCCCTCTGGCTCTGGTTGCTGCAGCTCTGGTCCCAGGGCAAATCTGCTCTCTCTGGGCTGTGCCTCTGGCTTTGGGCTGCAGCTCTGTTCCCAGGACAGGGTCTGCTCTCTCTAGGCTGCTTTTCTGGCCCCTCTGGCTCTGGTTGCTGCAGCTCTCCTCCCAGAGCAACTCTGCTCTCTCTGGGCTGTGCCTCTGGCTTTGGGGCTGCAGCTCTGCTCCCAGGACAGGGTCTGCTCTCTGTGGATCTGGCACGGCTCTGCTCCCCAGCTCAGCTCGGGCCCACTCTGCCTGACCCAGGCAATTCCAGCTCACACGGAGGACGGGACCTCCCTGGCCTCCTGACTCCCCGATTAGCCTGCCCGCCCTGTCATTCAGGCTGACCTGGAGCATTGGCCTCTCCCCATTGTTCCTGGGGACTGTCAGTCTCAGGGTCCTGATTCCCCATCAACCCTTTCCCCTTTCAGTACTGGGAGCTAGCAACTAAAACACCCCACTGAATGTTAGTAAGGGGGCAACAGTCCCCTTACATGTAGGTTGTAACTCACTCTGCTTTGCAAAGGCTTTGGACGCCTGGCAGCAGCGTGTCTCCTTGTGAAACGGGACAGCGAGTGGTAACACTGACGCAGAGAGCCAGCAAATGGTCTCAGCACGCTCCCTCTGGGAAAGACCCTCTCTAGTGAGCTGCCCTATCAGGAGGCAGGTAAAAATGAGTATCGCCCATAAAAACTAATCAGGATTAATAGATTTTTTAAGGTCAGTTCCATTTTAACGTGTTCTCTGTTGAACACTGTATTTCAGATCTGAACATCCCAAAACTTCAAGAACGATCATGTTCCAGAAATCTAAATTTTGCTGCTCATGACTGTCTCTAGTGACAGGCAAAACAGATTTGTTTTCCTTAGGAGGGGAGGATCTCAAAGACTCATGGCCCAGTGTAAAACAGTTGTGTCATTATAATGATCCCTCCCTGCAGGCTTTGAAATCAGGATCCAGGAGCTGCGGAAGGGCCCGTGGTCCCGCCCCTCACGCTGTGCCACCCCCAAGGCCCCGCCCATTTCCCCAAGCCTCCACCCGTGCACCGCCCCTTCTCCCTCAGGCCCCCCTCATGCCGCCCCTTCCCTCAACATCTCGCCCCGGGCTGGTTCCTCCCCACAAGACCCCACCCCCCGCTCGCTCCTCTCTGCCCCCTCCCACCCGGCACTTGCCCTTATGGCCAGTAAAAAGTGGGGGCGGGGCCCCATTCCGGCTCCCCTGTCAAGACCTTCAACACCACAGCACAGATCTCTACTACTTGAGTTAAAGCTGGCAGCAGTAGTTGGCTGTTATCCTCTAGCACACCAGGTGCTTTGTCAATGGATTACACCTGGAGGATCTTGGAATGAAACAGTCTGCACCCCTTAGAAGAACCAAGAACAGCTGGAGAGATTGAATGAAAACAATGCCATAGTTACAGTAAGGCTGTGGAGACCGATTTGGATAAAGAGAAAACTCAACGCTTCTCCTGAAAAGTTGCCCCTAAACTTGAATGGAATGTCTTAAAAAATGAAGCTAGCTTATTTTTCTTTTTCCAAATTAATATTTCCTCTGATCACCTGGGGGCAAAGCAAATGTCACCCAGAGAGGGCCTTAGTGTGACTCCCAAGAGATTCCCATCATGCAGGGAAGCCTTTGGTCCTCTGGGCATTTCTCTGAACTAGGAATGGGCCTGAACCCCAGATCTGGTCCGTGAGTGGTGCTCAGAATCCGAATGGTACGCCGTCCCCTAGTTTACCTGGAAGAAAGCTGCCGAGCCTACTTTCAGACCTAGGGATTTGTTTACGACCTTCCCTAAGCTGAACCAAACTCTCGACACTTCATGTTTAGCCATCGCTAATAGACTTTACAGCAATACGAAACTACTGCCTTCTAGAGCATCTTTCAGTCAAGGGTGCTTTTCAGACATTAACCAATGAAGCTTCACCACTTCCACACTTGTCATTGCTGCACATGGCTGCATGCCGCTGTGAAAGGTTCCAGTAGCGGGGAAAGGCTCAGGCAGTGGGGAGACAGCAGGATACGACACGACTAAAAAATAGCCAAGTAGGCATGAGAGGCATGCATGGCTGCACAGAGAGCCATGCAGGGCATATACGCTGGGGTTCCGGCATGTAGGTCACTCTAAGGTACTCGTCTAAGCCACGCCTCACTGTCTATTTATACCACTGCTAGATGTCATCCTCATTGTAAACATTATACCTTGACTGTCAACACGCAGTACGGAAAGAATGACTCCAATTACAGGCTGCATACAAACAGCCAACACTTCAGCTGCTTATTTGACACTTTTGGAGACACACTTGGATCAGGGAAATCAGCTGCTCTGGAATTCCCGCGGGAACATGGTTTCACCTGAGATTTCTGATATTCCGTGATGTGAGCCATACAGAAGATGGCTGGAGAATGTGATGGCTTTGGGCCTGTCTGCATCTGGCCTCAGCTGATTTCATGAAGTGCAGGGTTGGCCAGTTAAAAAAAAAGGAGGGGGGGGGGTCTGGGGCTCAGGGTTCAGCCTAGTCTGAGATTTGTATGTGAGGGGAATATATATGCATGCGTGCTGTGCCAGGCTGGGACTACCTGAATGCAGTGCAAAGTATGTGGTGCAGGGAATAGACAGTAAACAGGTTTATGGGCTGTAAGAAAGAAATCAAGACTCAGGAAAAAAAACCCCAACCAACAACCACCAAAATTACAGAGCAATTGTGCGTGTAAGGAAAATAAAGCTTTGGAAATAAAGGGCTAAATGACATTTGTTTTTAGACAACTCCCCCTCCCCCAAGTGATTAGAAAATGAGTTGGACTTGGTGTGAACTCGGAGTTGGACTGAGGCAGCTGAAACATTTTCAGTTCAAGCTTGACTTGGCAGCGGCATGATTACCCCTCATTAAGTGACCCGGGAGAACAGCCCTGCTGCTGTTCCACAGCAGGTCAGGGACCCATGGGGCACTGGGTGGGGTCCGACAGGCTGTCCTTTAGATCCACAGTCAAAATGCCACCCCCCCATCCCAAAACGCAGCACCCTAAATCAGAGCCAGACCCTGAGATCGTTAATGCTGGTTAATTTCATCCCCTGGGAACCTGGACCTGCTGTCTGCAGAGCAAACTGGTAGGAGAGTTTAGCAGAGATGAGAAAGTATCAGAAATAGGAAAGCAGGTACTTCTTTCAGTGAAGGCCCCTCAGAGCCATCAGATGCTCTGATTCGCTTTGCAGCAGAGCAAAGGGACAAAGGGGTGGGGGTCATCAGCTAGGACCAGGGAGAACCTCATGGAATAGATGTTGCCTGGAATGAAACGGTGCCATCAATAAGGTATGTAGCCACAGCGGTGAATGTCCAGCATGGGTAGCATGAACCAACCAAATTATTTAATGTGACAGAGAGCGACTTCCTCCCCTTTCCTGGGTATTTAACACAGTTTAGTGGAGTTCAAGGTTCACTGTCTCCTCTCCATTCACATCATCCGTCCATCCTGACACAGCCTGATCCTGCAAGGTGCTGAGTGCCTCTTAAGAATGCTAAGCAGCTGGTGGGACCAGTGCCCCTGGGTGAGGCTGGTTTTCCTCCCCATGGCTGCTTGTGGTGGGAAGCTGGAATGATTGAGAGGAGTGGGGCGGGAGGAGGGGGAAAAACACAGTCAGAAAGCCCCGGTTGCCCTCTGCTATTGCGCTGCTCGCTGCAAGGCTCCCAAACAGAACCGTGGTGTCGCTTTGCAAGACTGACTGTAATAACTGAAAACACCATGTCAAAAGGAATTTTTCAGGCTTTGACACCTCATAAATTACAGTTCGTTGACTTCTGCCAGGGTCTAGATTTAAATTAATGGGCAGCCGGGGATATATTTATTTCCCTCCCTCCTCTTGTGTAGTAGGGGTGGTGGAAGTGAAGCACAGTGCTAGATCCTGCCCCACAGCTGTCTCCCCATAACCCTGAGCAGTGAAACTCCCATTCCAACTTTCATTCTCAGAGTTTGGCCATCATGCCCCAAGCCAGACAAGCAAAGCTCTGGGGTGGGACATAGTTATCAGATATGCCAGGAGATGGCTTTTCCAAGTTGGTCCTTCCAGATGGGGCATTTGGCAGACGAGAAAATAGCAGGTCATGGGCAAGTCGTGGGTACAAGTGCCAGGGTGGTGGGGGCTGTATATGACACTAAATAGAACAGAGCCTGTCTTTTAAATGAAGTGAACATTCAAGGTCCTGAATCCATGTGGTCAAAGACCCATTGCACTTTTCCGAAGAGTAAGGGTATTCAAATGCTGTTTATGGTGAGACATATGATATAAATGCCTGGATGGACTGAGGGCTAGACAGACAGACAAATGGTGTTAGCCCAAGTGCTTGACCAAATGCCAGCTGGGCGATTTGGCCTTCCTGAAATTCCTTTTGTGCAGTTTTACTTGGATACAGTATTAATCTGCATGGCTAAAGCTGAGCTATTTTGTAGCATTACTGGGTCTTATTGATCAGCTGCCATGATTCATCTAAATAGAAGCTGTGTTTTGGTGCTGGGTGAAATGCTCCCAGGACACAGGAGTTTATATGTTATATGTAATGTTATGGTTAGCAAGAATGTACACTGCTGCCCTCTTCTGGATAGTCTCAAATGGCTCCATGGTGTACCATAGAACCTACACACGAAAGAGCTAATGGAGATTCTCCTTTAGCTTAAGTAGTAAGGGGACTTGTGCTCTTGGAGCAGGAGGATCTGAGTTCTGTCCCTGCTGTTGCTATGAAGTTGCAACCGGTGTAGCACACAGCTGTGAAATTCCTTGGTGGCCATGGGTTTGCTACACGTGTGGTTTGTAAAATGTGGCAGATGCTTCTGGGACTTTCAGACTGAAAGGAACTCACATAAACAGAAGTTATTGATGGTATTTTAAGTTCATCCCGCATGTTACAATGGAAGCATTGGCGGCTCCCCGGTGCTGTGCGAGGTGCTCCTTTGAAAGAGAATTCCAGAGGCACATTTATGTTTGGGAAGGCTGAACTGGTCAGAGAACTGGAAACGGTAGCCATTTTTTCATTTGATACAACAACACGGTGCCTGGAAGGGATAAGAGAAAAACCAGAGGAAACCTGGCTCTGAGCAGCCTTTATGGAGCTGCACGAGGGGGCAAGGCTCAGATAATCTCATATTAGAGCCATTTGAAATGTCTTTACTCTCAGTGCAGGACACGTTCACACTGGAGTAGAAGGGGCAGTGCTGTGGGAGGTACTTTGAGAAAGAAATCCCTTGCAAAACTCTGCTGGCTCCTGATTTTGGAGTTAAACAACTTGCAGGTCACGCCCTGCTCACTTTCAGATGACCTCAGCTTTTGAGTGGCGTGTCTATGTGAGCTGTACAGCGGTGCTCTCTGTGGTAAGATAGGGACAGGAATGCCCGGATTGTCAAGGACCCCAGCTGCCTCGCACCGAGTGCAACACTGAATTGTGGCACAGCGTTAGTCTGCAGGATCTTTGGATGTCTCCCGAGCGGGTTCAGCTGAAAACGGGCCACGCCCAGAAAGATACAGGGTGAACAGCAGCCCCACTTCTCAGGGCTACACTTGCGAAAAGTCACCCAGTTACGCCTTTAGGCCCCAATCTCGTAAGCCTGTGCATAACTTTTTGCAGGGTTCGGGCTTTAGGGTGCAATCCTGCTTTACTCAAGCCAATGGTGATTTTTGCCACTGAGCTGAATGGGAGAAGGATCAGGCGTGAAATCCTGGTTCTATTCAAGTGAATGGCAAAATTCCCATTGACTTCAATGGGGCCAGGGTTTCACCTCAGCTCTTTAGGATGTAAACTGCATTGGAGAGGGGCTGTTTCCTGCTCCTGGCTTTGTGGTGCACCAAGTACAGCAATGACCATCTTCAAATAAAAAAATAATTGCCAGTGAATATTTGTAGTGATGTATTAAACAGGGATGTTCATAGTTGTTGTTTGCTGTAGCTAGCGGGTTCGTATTAATAGAGGATTGATCATTCTGTAGCGTGGCACAGACATTTGTGACAGCAATCTGCTCCCAGTACTGGAAGAAGACAGAAGACTCTTGACTCCAGGAGATGCAGTGTGCTGAACAGTCTCAAGTCCTGCTGACTTCACAAGGAATTGAGGGAGGTCCGCATGTCACAGGACGGAACCCCTGATCTACTGGTGTTGCATGTGGAATGGGGAACCACAGAGATTAGATACAGGAAAGATTTTTTAGCTGTGATTTATCTAGTCCATTTCTCTGCCAGTGCAGGATGGTTCCCTACAGTGCATTGTCCATATGAGTATTAAATACCCCTAGTAATAGGAAAAAGAAAAGGAGTACTTGTGGCACCTTAGAGACTAACCAATTTATTTGAGCATGAGCTTTCGTGAGCTACAGCTCACTTCATCAGATACATACCGTGGAAACTGCAGCAGACTTTATATATACACAGAGAATATGAAACAATACCTCCTCCCACCCCACTGTCCTGCTGGTAATAGCTTATCTAAAGTAATCGTCAGGTTAGGCCATTTCCAGCACAAATCCAGGTTTTCTCACCCTCCACCCCCCCACACAAATTCACTCTCCTGCTGGTGATAGCCCATCCAAGGTGACAACTCTTTACACAATGTGCATGATAATGAAGTTAGGCCATTTCCTGCACAAATCCAGGTTCTCTCACTCCCTCACCCCCCTCCAAAAACCCACCCCCATACACACACAGACTCACTCTCCTGCTGGTAATAGCTCGTCCAAACTGACCACTCTCCAAGTTTAAATCCAAGTTAAACCAGAACATCTGGGGGGGGGGGAGAGGGGAAGGAAAAAACAAGAGGAAATAGGCTACCTTGCATAATGACTTAGCCACTCCCAGTCTCTATTTAAGCCTAAATTAATAGTATCCAATTTGCAAATGAATTCCAATTCAGCAGTTTCTCGCTGGAGTCTGGATTTGAAGTTTTTTTGTTTTAAGATAGCGACCTTCATGTCTGTGATTGCGTGACCAGAGAGATTGAAGTGTTCTCCGACTGGTTTATGAATGTTATAATTCTTGACATCTGATTTGTGTCCATTTATTCTTTTACGTAGAGACTGTCCAGTTTGACCAATGTACATGGCAGAGATGATGCATCTACTACATGCTACAAGGGGCCACAGCAATGGTTCCCTCAACCCACCTAGCAATATTGTTAACCTATCCAACTATACTCTCAGCCCAGCAGAAGCAGCTGTTCTATCTCGGGGCCTCTCCTTCTGCCCCTCCACCCCCATGAACATGATACAGTTCTGTGGTGACCTAGAATCCTATTTTCGACGTCTCCGACTCAAGGAATATTTCCAAAATACCTCTGAACAACATACTACTCCACAGAGGTCTCCCTACCAACACTACAGAAAGAAGGATTCTAGGTGGACTCCTCCTGAAGGTCGAAACAGCAGACTGGACTTCTACATAGAGTGCTTCCGCCGACGTGCACGGGCTGAAATTGTGGAAAAGCAGCATCACTTGCCCCATAACCTCAGCCATGCGGAACGCAATGCCATCCACAGCCTCAGAAACAACTCTGACATCATAATCAAAAAGGCTGACAAAGGAGGTGCTGTTGTCATCATGAATAGGTCGGAATATGAACAAGAGGCTGCTCGGCAGCTCTCCAACACGAGTTTCTACAAGCCATTACCCTATGATCCCACTGAGAGTTACCAAAAGCAACTACAGCATATGCTCAAGAAACTTCCTGAAAAAGCACAAGATCAAATCCGCACAGACACACCCCTGGAACCCCGACCTGGGATATTCTATCTACTACCCAAGATCCATAAACCTGGAAATCCTGGGCGCCCCATCATCTCAGGCATTGGCACCCTGACAGCAGGATTGTCTGGCTATGTAGACTCCCTCCTCAGGCCCTACGCTACCAGCACTCCCAGCTACCTTCGAGACACCACTGACTTCCTGAGGAAACTTCAATCCATCGGTGATCTTCCTGATAACACCATCCTGGCCACTATGGATGTAGAAGCCCTCTACACCAACATTCCACACAAAGATGGACTACAAGCCGTCAGGAACACTATCCCCGATAATGTCACGGCTAACCTGGTGGCTGAACTTTGTGACTTTGTCCTTACCCA
The DNA here is from genome assembly GCF_965152235.1 of Eretmochelys imbricata. Taxonomy (NCBI): domain Eukaryota; kingdom Metazoa; phylum Chordata; order Testudines; family Cheloniidae; genus Eretmochelys; species Eretmochelys imbricata. The sequence continues at coordinate 6,482,231 of NC_135576.1, forward strand.
TAACTATTTCACATTTGGGGACAATGTATACCTTCAGATCAGCGGCACTGCTATGGGTACCCGCATGGCCCCACAGTATGCCAACATTTTTATGGCTGATTTAGAACAACGCTTCCTCAGCTCTCGTCCCCTAAAGCCCCTACTCTACTTGCGCTATATTGATGACATCTTCATCATCTGGACCCATGGAAAAGAAGCCCTTGAGGAATTCCACCATGATTTCAACAATTTCCATCCCACCATCAACCTCAGCCTGGTCCAGTCCACACAAGAGATCCACTTCCTGGACACTACAGTGCTAATAAACAATGGTCACATAAACACCACCCAATACCGGAAACCTACTGACCGCTATTCCTACCTGCATGCCTCCAGCTTTCACCCTGACCACACCACACGATCCATCGTCTACAGCCAAGCTCTGCGATACAACCGCATTTGCTCCAACCCCTCAGACAGAGACAAACACCTACAAGATCTCTGTCAAGCTTTCTTACAACTACAATACCCACCTGCGGAAGTAAAGAAACAGATTGATAGAGCCAGAAGAGTTCCCAGAAGTTACCTACTACAGGACAGGCCTAACAAAGAAAATAACAGAACGCCACTAGCCGTCACCTTCAGCCCCCAACTAAAACCCCTCCAACGCATTATTAAGGATCTACAACCTATCCTAAAGGATGACCCAACACTCTCACAAATCTTGGGAGACAGGCCAGTCCTTGCCTACAGACAGCCCCGCAACCTGAAGCAAATACTCACCAACAACCACATACCACACAACAGAACCACTAACCCAGGAACTTATCCTTGCAACAAAGCCCGTTGCCAATTGTGCCCACATATCTATTCAGGGGACACCATCACAGGGCCTAATAACATCAGCCACACTATCAGAGGCTCGTTCACCTGCACATCCACCAATGTGATTTATGCCATCATGTGCCAGCAATGCCCCTCTGCCATGTACATTGGTCAAACTGGACAGTCTCTACGTAAAAGAATAAATGGACACAAATCAGATGTCAAGAATTATAACATTCATAAACCAGTCGGAGAACACTTCAATCTCTCTGGTCACGCAATCACAGACATGAAGGTCGCTATCTTAAAACAAAAAAACTTCAAATCCAGACTCCAGCGAGAAACTGCTGAATTGGAATTCATTTGCAAATTGGATACTATTAATTTAGGCTTAAATAGAGACTGGGAGTGGCTAAGTCATTATGCAAGGTAGCCTATTTCCTCTTGTTTTTTCCTTCCCCTCTCCCCCCCCCCCAGATGTTCTGGTTTAACTTGGATTTAAACTTGGAGAGTGGTCAGTTTGGACGAGCTATTACCAGCAGGAGAGTGAGTCTGTGTGTGTATGGGGGTGGGTTTTTGGAGGGGGGTGAGGGAGTGAGAGAACCTGGATTTGTGCAGGAAATGGCCTAACTTCATTATCATGCACATTGTGTAAAGAGTTGTCACCTTGGATGGGCTATCACCAGCAGGAGAGTGAATTTGTGTGGGGGGGTGGAGGGTGAGAAAACCTGGATTTGTGCTGGAAATGGCCTAACCTGACGATTACTTTAGATAAGCTATTACCAGCAGGACAGTGGGGTGGGAGGAGGTATTGTTTCATATTCTCTGTGTATATATAAAGTCTGCTGCAGTTTCCACGGTATGTATCTGATGAAGTGAGCTGTAGCTCACGAAAGCTCATGCTCAAATAAATTGGTTAGTCTCTAAGGTGCCACAAGTACTCCTTTTCTTTTTGCGAATACAGACTAACACGGCTGTTACTCTGAAACCTAGTAATAGGGGGATATTCTGCTGTTTTGGGCTCTTCAATCTAGCCGTGAAAAGTCTAACTAGAATCAATGGCTGGAAGGTGAAGCTAGACAAATTCAGAGAGGAAATAAGGGGCAAATTTTTAACAGTGAGAGTAATTAACCATTGGAACAATTTATCAAGGGTTGTGGATTCTCCATCACTGGAGATTGTTGGATCAAGACTGGATGTTTCTCTAAAAGATCTGCTCTAGTTCTAACAGGAATTAATTCAGGGAAGTTCTCTGGCCTGTGTTCTACAGGAGGTCAGACTAGATGGTCACAATGGTCCCTTCTAGCTTTAGAATCTATGAATCCTTAGGGGGAGCACTCTCTAATTCAACAGATCTCACAGCCAGGAAGAACTTTCTGATATTCAGCCTAATTTCCCCATGTCTTTATAGCAGCTCATTACTCCTAGCTGCACCTGGTGGTAGCACCCCTAAACTGTCTCATGGGTGACCCCACATTTGGAATATCTGTAATCTGTTACGTCCTCCTCTGTGTCCCAGCTCTTTAGTCTGATTAATATCTACTGCAATCCAGTGCTTTAGGATTGCAAAACAGCCTTGCTGCAAAGGGCACAGCAGCAGATGCGACAGTGAAACGAGACAACATTTCAATCCATTTATCAATGTACTTGAAGTTCCTATTTCAAGGAAACAATAATAAATAGGAAGCAGAGAAATTGAATCCGAAATCCAGAGCATTTTAAATAAATGGAAAGGTTAAAAAAACCCACAACAACCCAGCTCTACAGTAATAAAAGAAAATCAGCACTGGGACCTGTTAAGTCTGGCCGGATCTTATTTATTAGAAGGAACCAATTGAATGAGTCAATCCAATAAAACATGGAAATATAATGTTTATTCATCTCCTGTTTCTGCTCCCTTAATTGAATGTTTTGCCTTGCAAAGTGTGAAAATGTTTCTAATGTTGTGTTGTAGCCGAGTGAAACCCATTTAATCACACTCAACGGGTCATACTCAACATTAGGCCATGCGCTATTGAACTGCACCTGTATTCCCCTGGCAAATGCATCATTAGCTAGCGAAGCTCAGCCGGCAGTTACCAGAGACAGAGCAACAAAACAAAGCCATGCCACCCCCGCCTCGGAAATGGCAATCGTTAATGGAACATTTAGACCGGAGGCTCACAACTGGACTTGGTAGCTAGCCCATGCTGCAGTTAATTTACTGCTTATCTGATAAAGGGAATCAGGCCGTGCTCTTGGAGAAACAAACTTATTTCAATGCCGTATATTCGGAGCAATTATTTTCAGACATAGAGACATTTACATCATGAAGCTGGGAAAATGGAGAGCTCAGGGGATCGACAATGGGGTCTGATCTCCCTATCTAGGCGTTTATACCATGCTCGTCACTGTGATAGCTGAACACTTTGTTTGTGGATCAGTGCACACGAGACCTTCGTGAGGGCAGGTTATTCCATGTCTGCCCTATAGGGAGGTTTCTTGAACTTTGTTCTGAAGCAGCTGATGCTTGCCATTTGTATGCAGGATACTGCACTAGCTGGACAATGGGACTGATCCAGTCTGGCGATTCCTTGTTCTACCCCTGGAGATATGCAGGATCAGGGTGCTGCCAGGAGTGAATGGAACAAGGATTTATCCCATCTGGATACCAAACTGATTAAAAGCCAGTCACGTCAGCAATGAACAAAATTATTGTTATTGCTTGCAATTTCCACAGGAACAATAAGGGAATGATGTGCTCAGTTTCAATAGAAGTTGGTCATCTAACTCTCTTAGGTACTTTTGAAAATCCCAGTCTTTATTATTAATTAAGGGAAGAATTTTAAAAAGTGCCTAAGTGACTTAGGAACATGAGTGACTTTCAGTGGCACTTTGTGCTCCCTTTGGATTCCTTGAAAATCCAACCCTCTTATTACTATTATGGCAGTGTGGCCTACTGGAAAAGAATTAGAGATTTCAGTCCAGTTCCAAGTGGACAGGTATGCCCATTGCAGAAGCCACCACCCAAGTCAGCACAGAGGGGCCGCCTTGTTGGAGGCCTCAGTTGAGAAGCCAAAGATGGGATGGGTCAAGGGGATTGAGCTCTTTTTCACCCCATAGTCAGGGATGGGATGGGTCAAGGGGATTGAGCTCTCTTTCACCCCATAGTCAGGGCTGGGGTAGGCTGTTCTGTGACTAAGCAGAGGCCCCAGGCTCCATCTGACACCTCTCATCATTGTGACGTTAACTAATGGGGATTTCTGGTATTTTTAGCAGATGGTCCTTTAGGACCGAACCTGCTTTATGATCAGTCTGATCAGCTGAGGACATGGGGAGTGAGGCTCAGCTGGATGTTACTGCCAAAGGCCACGATAGCCCAGTGTAGTCAGTACAGTGTTTCCATCAAAATGCTTTGAAATCTTAGAACACCTTCTGCGTGAGGGACAGGGATCTCTTTACCACGCAGGAGGCAATGCAGGAAAGCAAGCAGGAAGCTTTTAACCCCTGTCAGTCATCTGTCTGATTCACAAGCCTGATCCCAGGGAAGCTCCCCCTCCACCTGATGGGATGCCTTCACCATGACATAGCCCTGACAGCTCTTCTCTCTCCCAGCACTGAAGCTCTTGATTGTGTGGGTATAAATCTAGGCTGCTCAAAGGAAATCAGGCACTATTTACTCTGGTCCCTTTTGTTAATCATATCACAACAGTCAACCCCCATTTGCTCCAGTAGACTCATGGAACATAGGAATGCAACCCACCTGATAAATCTAAACCAGTCCTCCCGGGACCCTGTGTGTGATGGCTTCCTACAGGATCTGATTAAAAAAAGGACTAGGAATTTGTATGGATAACGAGGACAACGAAAATTACAATACTCAGTGATTAAAAAGATAATTGTTTGGGAAGGGATATAAATCCTGTTGCACCAGGACAAAAGCCAACCTGTAATTCATGGAGGCTAGCAAGGAGATTCCTTGATGGGCAGGTTATTCCATCATTGCCTACTGCTGGACTTCTTTCACCTTCCTCCAAAACATTTGGTACTGGCTCCTGTCAGAGACAGGTAATTGGATGAGATGGAGCACGGGTCTGATCCACTCTGGCAATTCCTCTGCTCCAGTGTTTCACCCAGTAGAGTCTTAACTGTCTCAAGTAATGGGACCACCACCATTTTTTCTTGCAAGGTTTTCCCACAGTCCAATAGAACACAGATGGTTTGAAAAGGAACCTAATTACATTACCCCACCGCAAAGTGTTTTGCTCTAGGTGCCAGTCAAGCAAGGCAAAGGGCAATGTGCCAGGTGAGCAGGAAGACCTCCCAAGCTGCACTTCTCCAAGAGTTAAGAGGAAACAAACAAAGCGTTTCATGCTAATTCACTAGAGCAGCCAAAGAACTGGCACAAAAGTAGAAAGAAATTAATGCAGGGGTTGGCGGATGAGACCTGTTCTGCTGTTTTCATTCCTGCTTTTCCAGGGCACCACATCAATTTTGGGCTGTTTATACGGGGCAACGTAGACTGGAACAGGCTCGTACAGTTCCTCTCTCTTAAGGTTTAGATGAGACCAGGCTGCACCTGGAATACTGTACTGTGTTGGCACCATATTGGTCCACATTAATTTACACGTCATCCATGGTCATGGTAGTAATGGAGAGCTGGAGATTCAGGTTCAGATAATTCAGAGTGAAGCCAAATTACCCATAACTGGCAAAATATGCAAAACACAGGTGGACATCTTGCTACCACATGATTTTTCCTGCAATTATTACGTAGACACAATATATTTCTGGCTGGAAGCAGGAAGTGCAGATACGGGAGTAAATGAAAAGTGGTTATTGGAGGGGAAATGCCATCAGAACTCTTTCAAACCTCAGGAAAGGTTCAGCTTGAGTTTCAGGTGAAGGTTCATGTCAACTCTGAATTTATCCAGACAGGTTTGACAGTTCACTCATGCCGAATTCATAGTAGTATATCCTGCAGCTACTGAGAAAGCTGGGATTGTCGGTATGGGTGGGACATCTTGAACTGATGCTTCGTAGGTGTGTTAATGATTTCAGACAAAAATTGCTCTTTGATTTGGAATGTGAACTTTTAGACATCGCTTCTATTTTGAGGACTAACAGCAAGGCCTAAAAAAGAGCGACTACTTCCAACTATATTTGGTGTGCTGCTGACAATGTGGGGAATTTAATGTCTATTCATATCATGCATGACATCCACCAATGAAAAATATCTTAAATGTTTAAAAGATTCGAGTTTTCATTTTCCTTTTTGAGCCACATGGTTCACGTAAGTATTCCCGGGGCACCTAAATAGAACATGTCCGCAGTTGGGCTGTTGGCTAATCGCAGTTATCTTACGCGATTAACTCAACAAAATTAATCGCGATAAAAAAATTAATCACAGTTTTAATCGCACTGTTAAACAATAGAATACCAATTGAAATGTATTAAATATTTTGGGTTTTTCCTACATTTTCATATACATTGTATTCTGTGTACATTATTTTTGTATTCGCTGTATATGATTTCAGTGTATATTATTTATTATTATATTCGGTGTATATTATTTTCTGTGTATATTATTTTTGATTACAAAAATGCACTGTAAAAATTATGAAAAAAAGAAATAGTATTTTTCAATTCATCTCATACAAGTACTGTAGTGCACTCTCTTTGTTGTGAAAGTGCAACTTACAAAGGTAGGGTTTTTTGTTACATAACTGCATTCAAAACCAAAACAATGTAAAACTTCAGAGCCTACAAGTCCACTCAGTCCTACTTCTTGTTCAGCCAGTCACTAAGACAAACAAGTTTGTTTACATTTACAGGAGATAATGCTGCCCTCTTTTTATTTACAATGTCACCAGAAAGTGAGAACAGGCATTCGCATGGCACTTTTGTAGCTGGCATTGCAAGGTATTTACGTGTCAGATATGCTAAACATTTGTACGCCCCTTCATGCTTCAGCCACCATTCCAGAGGACGTGCTTCCATGCTGGTGATGCTCATTAAAAAAAAAATGCATTAATTAAATTTGTGACTGAACTCCTTGGGGAAGAATTGTATGTCCCCTGCTCTGTTTTACCCACATTCTGTCATATATTTCATGTTATAGCAGTCTTGGATGATGACCTAGCACATGTTGTTCATTTTAAGAACAGTTTCACCGCAGATTTGACAAAACGCAAAGAAGGTACCCATGTGAGATATCTATAGATAGTTACAACACTTGAACCAAGGTTTAAGATCTGAAGTGCCTTCCAAAATCTGAGAGGGAGGAGGTATGAAGCATGCTTTCAGAAGTCTTAAAAGAGCAACACTCAGATGCAGAAACTACAGAACCCAAACCACCAAAAAAGAAAATCAACCATCTGCTGGTGGCATCTGACTCAGATAATGAAAATGAACATGTGTCAGTCCACACAGCTCTGGATCGTTACTGAGCAGAACCCATCATCAACATGGACGCATGTCCCCTGGAATGGTGGTTGAAGCATGAAGGGACATATGAATCCTTAGCGCATCTAGCACATAAATATCTTGCAAATCCAGCCACAACAGTGCCATGAGAATGCCTGTTCTCACTTTCAGGTGACATTGAAAACAAGAACTGGGCAGCATTATCTCCTGCAAATAAAAACAAACTCGTTTGTCTGAGAGATTGGCTGAATAAGAAGTAGGACTGAGTGGACTTGCAGGCTCTAAAATTTTACATTGTTTTATTTTTGAATGCAGCTTTTTTTGTACATAATTCTACATTTGTAAGTTCAACTTTCATGGTAAAGAGATTGCACTACAGTACTTTTATTAGGTGAATTGAAAAATACTATTTCTTTTGTTTTTTACAGTGCAAATATTTGTAATAAAAATAAATATAAAGTGAGTACTGTACACTTTGTATTCTGTGTTGTAATTGAAATCAATATATTTGAAAATGTAGAAAACACTCAAAAATATTTAAATAAATGGTATTCTATTATTGTTTAACAAGTGCAATTAATCGCAATTAATTTTTTTAATCACACAATTAATTGCAATTAGTTTTTTGAATTGCTTGACAGCCCGAGTCTGCAGACCTGCTGAGCATTCTGGGTGTACCCAAGTAGAATTCACCGGCAGAGCTGCTGAGTTCTCCAGGCATATGCAGGTATTATGCACCTGCAGGACTGCTGGACGGTCCAGGTGCACACGAGTAGACTGCACCTCTAGTGGTGCTCAGTGTCCTCAGCATGTCCGGAACACTCGGATGCCTCCAGTAAGAACACAGTTGCATACCCCAAAATGTCACACTGAATGGAATCGAAAGAAATGGCACAGCACGGACCAGAAGGAATAGGTTGGGTTTTTTCTAAAGAAAACCAACAGCAAACGCATTGAAAATGCTCTCATTAGAAATAAGCTCAAATTTGCCACTCACTGCAGGGCTACAAATCTATCCCAGTTGGTCCAAGATACAGCCTGAGGAAAACCCACCCGAGGACCTCTGCCATCCCGTAAATGCACTGGAAAGAATTAAGTACGTTGCAGCGTTCTGGTTTAGATTTGACAGCTATAGCACATTGTGCAGCATGATGGCAATTTCCCCCACAGATCTTGGAGGGTCAGAACCAATTAGCATAGCCCCGCCCATCCCCCCTGGGGGCAGGAAAGAGTGTCATGTAGACAAGGAGTGATCTTGCCAAGCAATATCGTTGGGGGGTGACACAGCTGAGCCCCTGATGAGATGCTTGTTGACGTCTGTCAGGATGGATCATGGCATGCTTCCCTACATGCCCAGGTGAAATGTGGGTATGCCAAGAGACAGGGGGCCTCGTAACATTTTGTAATATGGCATTTAAGACAAAAAGGAATGAGCTAGGCAAATTAATGCATGATGACAACTGCCTTAAGGGCCATCAATGTCCAGAGAGAACCAGGAGAATTATTTCCACCTAGTCCTCAATGTAAATTCTCTCTCTCTCTCTCTGTGTACATATATATATTAATGGGCCAGATCCTCAGCTGGTGTACATTGATGAAATTCCATTGAAAGTCAATAGAGTTTATGGCCCTGTGTGTATGTGTACATCCATAAACTCACACACTACATACACACTTTCATACATGCATGCATTATACATATATACATGTCATGCACATGTGTGCGCATAAATATATGTATAATAAAAGTAGTAATAAGTGATTGGGAAGAACAACTATAAGGAACAAGAACCATAGTAAAGAAACAGGTAGGAATGTGTTAACCCTTTGCAGCTACCTGAATGGTACAAGCACCAAGGAGGTGGAAGAATTGACTGGTGTGGGTCATGGGTCTACAATTAGGCATAATGGGATGAACTTAAGAAAGGAAAAACTTCGGCTGAAAGATTTCCTGATGGAGAGATGTGTTACGCTATGGAATTGTCCCAGAAAGGAAGAGGTGGAAGCCCCATTGTTTGAGACTTTTAGAATTAGACATGACTACACTAGACAATACACAGTAAGGAACAACCCTACATCACCAGGGAGAGGGATTGGATGGGCTGCTATCTGTAACTCTTGTGATTCTTTGAAGCTAGATCAAATACTGTGAAGCTCTCATTGCTAGACTAGATTAGTTAATATTGGCTTGCAGGAGCCATGTGGGTGCAACTGGACACAAACAGTGAGAACTCCTGAGTCTGTCTGATTTCAAATACGTCAATATTCATCTTCTTCATGAAATTAGATTTAGCCCACAAATGAACCATTTGCTGCTTCAGTGCAGGATTACTTCTCCTGCCAGGGGAAGAAGAATCACCAGAAAGGGATCCAGCTTCTTAAGCAGAGGTGGGTATATAGGTCCAAAAATGACGTATGAATACTTGGTTGAATATTTCAAAGATTTAGAAAGAGATGTGGCTTAGAGTACCGTACACTGAATTGGGACTCAGTAGATATGGGTTCTATTTTTGGCTCCGCTGCTGGGTGACCTTGGAAAAGTCACGTCATATCTGTGCCTCAGTTTTCCCAACTGTAAAATGGGGATAATACTACTGACCTGCTTTGTAATGCACTTTGAGATCTATAGATGCAATGTGCTATATAAAACTGGGTATCGTTGTCATATCACAGTCTGTTTGGGTTCGCTACCGGCAAACATTCATGTGATGGTGTTTTACTGGCATGAATGTTCACAGAAAGGGAATTTCAAGGTTCCATTCACGGCAGCAATCTTCAGCTGATTTACACCGTTGACTTCAATGGAACTACTCCCAATGCGAAAACTAAAGCACATGTGAAATCACTTGCAGGATCGGGCCTACATTTGCCTGTGTATGTATTCTGGCTGGATGTGCTTGCTTGCATGTTCACTCAGTCCGGGTACAGATAAAATAGTTTGTGTCTTAAGTAACTTGTCACTGTGAGCCAACCCACAACCCATAGCAGGTAACTACGGTCCTTTATGCATGATAAAATCTATAGGGGTTAAAAAAAATTGTCCCCTGCCCCCAACATGCATCAAATAATAAACATCTGAACGTTAATACATTTGAGATCACTCCAGTCTGCTTGCAGATAATGCATGAGGAGAAAAATGAGGCAAAGCTAATCAGAACGAAATATTAATGGCGAATTATTCTACTGTTAGTGCTGTATTCTGCTGTTAGCCTACAAAGAAAATTCCTAGCTCGAGGGCTAAATGATTCTAAACATGGTGACATTCTAGATAATTCTGCAGCTCTGGAGTTTTCAACATCAGCATACTTTATAGTAATAACACTTTGCACTTATACAGAAGCTGCCACATAATAAGTGCCAAACACTTTGTAAATATATATACAGGTTAATTATGCCTCACAACTCTATGAGATGGGTCCTGTTCATAGCATTGGTTGAAATGCAGAATTTCCACTGCATGGGAAATTTCATCATTTCAGTTGTGACTCAGAACAAAAACAAATATTTTCAAAATTTCCCATGCAATGGAAATTCTATTTCCCCCCCATTTCTGTAAGTTTTTCTTTTGTGGGAAATTGACTCAAAATCAAGAGGAATTCATGAAGTGTTATAGTGTCTTCAAAACAGCTTTTTCCGACAAAAAACTCTTTTGCCAAACATTTTCCGAAATCACCTCTAAGTGTAAGTATCATTATGCCCATTTTACAGCTGGGGACCCTAAGTCACAGAGCAGTGAAAACATTTCCCTACGTTCACACAGTGAATCAATGGCAGTGGTGGGATGAGAACCCCGCTGTCCTGACTTCCAGTCCCCTGGTCTAATCCTCCAGACAACAGTCCCTTAGTAAAAGCTAAAAGTAAGCGGTACAATGAGGAATGGAGTGTTTTGGGGCCTAATTAATGAATTTTTATAAAGGATTTTGAACTCCTTGAATAGATGACATGATCTATGTGCACAGTATTATTTGTTATTAATTGTTAATTGGCATTAGCATTGTTATGAATTTGATCAATAGATATTGTTAGTTGTCAGGTCAGATCATATCACTATTATCTAATTTTTATGACTAAGATTACAGCTTAAAAGGAGTGTTTCCTTAATAAGCAGTTCTTAGAAAGGTGCAGACAGCAATCACACTGCTGCACATCTTTCGTCTTCATTTAGTCTGACGTCTGTGTTGCATTTTGTAAATAATCTGAGGCTGTCCCCACTGGGTAGAAACACAGCTTGATATAATGTCAGTGCAGGATGAAATTGAGAAAGCTGAGCCTGGAGTGAGGGGGGAGACTGCCTCCGGTATTAAATCTGAAATCTTTAACCTACTCTTACCTTAGTAAAAGTCAACTTGCCAACATGTAAATGGCAATGAACAATAGGGAATGACATCTGACAAACATGGGCAATATTCAGAGGAAATGTTTATGTACAGTAGAGTAGCTTGTATTATCAGAGCTGCGAGTTCCCTGAGGAATGCCTGCCCTCCCCCCCTCAGTGGAATAATAAAGTATCATGTTTATATGATGGTACCTTTCATCTGATGATCTCAAAGCATTTTACAAACATCTCTCTCTCCCCCAGTGTTTTCTAGAGTGCCCACATATCACTGTAGTATCTAAAGATTTAAAGGGACACTGTCAACTTGAAGCTGTTTTTATTTAAATTAACTACTCAGATGATTCCAGTTTCTATTCTATTCTATTCTATTCTAGTACTTATACCAAGCACATCAGCATGGTATCTGTGTACATGAGTTTCAGATAATTCTTTAACATTATGTCCTGATTTTTTCATTTGTATTTAATAAATCTGCCTTCCTTCCTTCCTATTTGTTTTGCTCCCCTGGGGTTCACCAGGGGATTTTAACCAAGGAGGATACTGACTAAGACCCCCCCAGTTCTGCCATTAACTTGGCCTGGGTAGACTTCAGTTGGGAAACCTGACCTAGTCTCTATGGCTAGTCCTGATGGATCTGGAAAGCTGGCAGGGAAGCCCACAAGCTGAGGCTGTCTCAGGAGATTCACAATGTATCCCCATCAGGACATGCTGGAAAGACTGTGGGCCTAATCCGTTGTCTCCAATGGGCTTTGGATCAGGCTGTATGAGAAAAATGTTGGCAACTCCACTTCCTTCCTTGGCTAAGAACAGGAAGGACCATGGTGAATAATGAATTCCACGAGACAAACTCAAAAATCATGGAAACTTTTAGAACCTTAAAGGCTCATTTCAGGCTCTGGGAAAAGGCTTGAGTCAGTTCTTATTTCATCCCACCCCAATGGCTCAGTCCCTAGTTCACAGGTGGGTTGGATGCCTGGAGATCACAATAGGCCAATTCTGTTCTCTGTTATCCCCATACAACCCCACTGATGTCGACATTCTTCACTGGCCCTTTGTTTGGGAGTCTGCGGGGTTGTACTGAGGGCAGAATTTGTCTTTTGATTTAGGCTTGCTGGGGCAAAGAGAAGAGACCCCTGAGACTCTCTTTGGGGTGTCTCTTAATCCCTGTCTTCTGTAATGACTGCCGCATGCTCCCTCATAGTTGCAAAGGCTACACGAATGTGGCTGGTGGCTGGAATCGAGGAACAGACACAGAAGGGACTGTGACAGGCATTGAGGGGCCAAACCTGGCCTTGGGTTATACCCGTCTAGCTCCCTTGAAGTTGTGTAACTCCAGGACCACTGTAGTTCCAGAAATGGTACTTTTTAAATATAGACATTTTCAAATTCAGCTCTCAGATGCACCTTCTAGGAGATCCCTACTGAAGCCAATAACAGATGTGCATGAACATCTGAAAGCAGAACTTGTCCCTTCGCTCCCTTCTGTACTGTATCCCCCTGAGGTATTAACTCCTGCTGCTAGGCTGCCATTCAGGGTCCCTGCATGCAGCACATGCCCTTTTTGCTCAGTTATCTTTCTGTACATATCTCTAAAGGGGGTGTGGGGGGGAGAAGCCAAGTGAAGGGAAACATATATCCTCAAAAGTCAAGCGAGAGATCTCCAGCAGCACTGTCTGCAGCATAATGAGGTTCCTTCCCTGCCATTTCTTCCTTAGGTTAGAAAGCTGCCAATGCCCGGAGATGGATTTGCGGTATTTGCATGGATTTATTTGCAAAGGGAAAACAGTGCTACACTGCGGATCTGTGTTACTTGCCACATTGTTATGGGCACCCAGGGGCCCCACAAGAATAAAAAAAAATAATGCAAAAATAAAAAATAATAAATTGCAAACAATAAAAGCCATATTGTATTTCCCAGAAAGCCCTGATATAAGACTGCCTCTGAGTAAAAGCACAGGGGTAAACTTGACACACAAATACAACTCTTGTTCTAGCAGATAACCCCCGACCTGCATCATGTTCCAATTACCACCTTTATGTACCAGACATTTGGTACTGTAGCTGTGCAGATCCTTCCAACCACTTTAGCATCATTTCATTTTAGGGCAAACGCTGATAATCTGAAATCTAACCATGGGAAAAGATCTATTTAACCCTGAAAAGACAGCATCACTTTCCTAGTGACAGATCAGAACAAATGCGGCAAAGGAAGCACACAAACCACCTATAGTATGTATTCCAGAGATGCTCCGTTTCTGATGAGACAAAATCAGAGAAGCTGACCGTTTACAGCCATCAAAGATACCACTGGACTTTTTTGCTAAAATAGGGCTGGTGTCTTAGCCATATCTTTCAGCATTTTGAATGGAATTATGGATCCATCCTGCCATTCCAGCCAACGCCTTGGTCCATGGTGTCCAATCGTTCTGGGCATGAATAATGGATTTATCATATCAAGCCCCTATTTTAAGTATAATCTTAACTTTTGATTGGTTGACAATGGATCCAACCCCAGAGGTTCTTTTCGACACTGTTGTGGGCTGTCAGCACAACTTATAATATGTCCCCAGAGGTGAAATGACTTTTCTTGTCTTTATGATAAATACATATACAAGTAATTTCTTAATTTTTATCATATCCTGATTTCATTGAACAAAATGGTAGGTTTGCCAATGTCTTCAATGGCAACAGGACTGGATCCTGCATAACTCTATTGAGAAACCAGTCTGATGGCTAAGTATCTCTCTCTGCTGTTTCTGAAGGACATAAAGGGCACAATTCTGCTTCCATTAAACTCCAAAAGGAGTTTTGCTGGTGGGTTCAGTAGGAGCAGGACTGGACCCACAACAGATCCCTACAGCCACTGTATTCTGTCAGACACTTTACATTTTAGTTTTTAGTTTGTCCCCAAGACACCCAAACCACTTCAAATGAGGAAGAAGAGAAATGCTGCAAACTTCTTCCCAAGATTCAACGTAAATGCAAATCAAACCCTTTTTCAAGATTCTTGAAATGTTTTTAATTATTTTTCACATTCTTGGGTTTTTGCTCGCCCCATTTCCAGTGGGAACAAGGAAGAGAGAGAAGCGGCCATACTCTGAATAAGTTGGTTCTTTTGGTGTTCCCAGCCGACCTGAAAAGAAGCACCAGAAGAGAAGGAAGTCCCAGAAATCCCCTGCCAGAGTCTCTTCTCAGGAGACAGCTATGGCTGGTCCAAATTTTTTTTATCAAAACTGATTTTCAACAGAAAATTGGGTTTTAGATTAAGCTAAATATTTCATGGAAAGTATCTGCTTTTCACAGAAAAGTTTGACTTATTTGACCAAAAGCTTTTCTTCTGAAAATTTGCTTGTTTTCTTCTAATTTTTCTGTGGGGAAAAAGTACCATTTCCTGACCAGTTCTACTCACAGCCCATGTCTGAATACCAAAGAATGTAAAGACTTCAGATAAGCATCTGAGTGAAAAATTTTGAGGTTCATTAGCCTATACATGTATTAAAAGATGCTGAGCTACTATGATGATAGCTAGGTTAGATAAGTACATAGATGGGCATTTCATTCTTTGTATATTTTGTACAGGTACCTTTTAAAGTAGATTAATATCCTGGCCACGTATTTATTTATTTTTTCCCCCAAAATAAAATTGAAAGAAAACCCCATTTCATTTATTTTCTAGCAAATTTTAGACAACGGTAGGCCGCTCTAATGCCCAAGACAGATCTTCCCGACAAATCAAATCCTAAATTCAACAGCAGCAGCAGCCCCAAGGAAACCAGTTAAAACATTCACCCAACAGAATAAATCAATAAATGTGTAATAAAATAAATGGATTTGATTAAAAATATCCAAGCACAAACTAAACATTTAAGAGGGGTGAGGGGTGGGGGGATGGTTTAGCAAAGGGAGCTGAACTGAAAGATGTATATAGAGCTGGGGCTGGTGGGATGATGTGAAATCAAGGAGCAGCACAGATGAAACCTGACTTTTGAAGTCAATAACTAGGTACAGACTTAGCACTGTAGACAATTACTAAGATAAGATGCAGTTTTACCAATTGTACATCTGTATGTCAAGCAGAACAAACAAAATCCTTGACAGCCTCTTACAGGATCCCAATCCAATTTAAAGTGCATGGTACAAGGATGAGCGCGGTAGTCACAGGTTAAGATAAATCTCACCATTTTGCTGTAGTCTCCCAGCTAATTTATTCTGTCTTGTCAGGGAAAAAAAAAAAAAACAGAAAAAAGAAAAGAAAGAGTTTCCATGTGTGCTGCTTCAACCATGAACCCAGGCAGGCAGGCTATCACAGGGGAAAGAATTGATTCCACCTTTCCGGGAGAGTTTTTAAGATCAAAATGTAATTTGGTGGAGTGCCGAAGCACTGATAATTTTAAATTAATATTAATTAATATCCACCAGCAACATGATCCCTGGAAAGATCAAACTATTTGAGCAAAAGGGTAGCCCACCTGGTACTGGGAGATGAGCAATGCTGCCCAGTAATGAGGTCCTAAAAGTAGACATAATCTCATCTCATGCTGATGCAAACTTGGGCCTGATTCCAACATTACATATAGCAATGTAAACCTGGAGGAACTCCACTAACTTCAAGTGTAGTTGCCTAGGTGCTATCGGAGGACAACCAGGCCCGGTGTCAATGGAGTCACTCCAGATTTACATTGGTGTAAGTGAAAGAAGGAGGAAACCCTCTGAGTCTGGTTTCACACTGACGTGAGATCAGAATTTAGCCTGGTATAAACCCTGGGATCTGAGTGCTTGTGATCAGGCCAGATGATGGGATCTACGGCAAGCATCAGAGTGTTAGTCCTCGTATCTTTAACAAATGCCAACATGGGTGATTCCATTCTGTCCCCATAGCTTCCACCCGCAATATGTCTTGAACATTAGTTTTTATTTAATCTCTAATAAACTAGAGATGGATGCAAACCAGAACCCTGAACCCAAGCATCTCAGAACTATGGGGAAGTTCAGCTACAAGCTCATAGGTTGTAGCTCAAGCTCATCTTTCTTATAAACAATGGTTGGGTGAACATCACAAGGCTTTAAGTACTTGGAAAACCACTCGACCAAATCCACAAATGGTGTAAATTAGCATAGTTTCATTGAGGTCAACACAGCTTAAAGAAATGGCCCCAGTTTCCTGGAAGAGTCAGGAAGTAATTTTTTCCCTGATGAATAATTGTGATTCGGGCTTGGAGAGGGGTTCACCTTTCCCAGAGCATCAGAGATCAGCCATGTCCAGAAATGGGATACCAGTTGGGGTGGACCGGTGCACTGAAATAGTACAGAGAATCCTCTTTCTCAGTAGCTTGGCTGGTGTGTCTGGCTTATGTGCTCAGGGTCTAACTGATCTCCAGATTTAAGCTCAGGAAAGAATCCACCCCGCACCCCCAGTCAGATTGGTAGGGACCTTGGAGGTTTTTTGCCTTCCTTTGCAGCATAGGGCATGGGTCGCCTGCTGGGATCATCTCGGTGTATCCTGCCACTAAACAATTCCCTGCCCTTGCAAGGGACTCAGGGATTGGCGGCACTTCCGTCTCCTGCTGTCTGCCTGTGGCAGGTTGGCTCAGAGGGACCACAGTGGCTCTGGATAACTGTCGACCCACTGCCCAGTCTGCATCATCAGCCTTGGCTGCTCTGACCGCTCAGTTTTTGCAATACCAAAAGCCACCCCCAGGTGCCCCTGTTCTGCAGATCCCCAGACATGCTGCACTGATGAACAACAAAGAGGTCAGATTAGCTATGCTGCCAGCCCCCAATCATTGCAGGCGTTGGGTCCCGCAGTGGTGTGTTTCCATTGGTGGCCCACGTGCCAAATGTTGGACCTTCGCTTTAATGTTTAATTTCATGTTTAATTTTTAAAATTTGATTTGATCATTACCATAAACATTAAACAATATTTCCTGTTTAAATATGAATGGGCTGCATTATTTGATTGAAATGAGTGTTCAGATGGCTAATGCGTTTTATTACAGCCATAGAATTTTACTGTTATTTCCCTTCCAGCTGCTGCTGTTTCAGGGAGCTCGAAGGGGCTGAGTTTTCAATAGGCTGGTCCCATCTGATGGCATGGAGAGGGAAACAAGCAGCCAAGGGGAGACCTTCCCTGCCTGGGGATGCCCCTGCTGGTAACAGTCAGCATGGTTTTATAACACTGAGCGGTCGCTGTCATGGTTCAGTGTCCAGACAGGAGCTCAGAAAGGCCCTTCACGGCCTATCCCCACCTGTCAGCTCTCATTCACTGTCAGAGTGTCAACACCCACCTCTGACCGGTGCATGATGCCAGCTCTGAACACCCGGGTGTTAAATTTACAAACACGCATATTTGTGCTTTCTCCCCTGTGGCTCCCTCGCACTTGTGATGAGCGCCCCGTCAAACATCCACGGATCTCGCACATCAGCCTCCTTCAAAAACTCTCCTTTGCCATACTGCCGACATACAACATGGCAACGGTTTGGCTGATGGTGTACTGGGACCACTGATTGTGCTGACTGATATTGGCTCATTGTTTCCTTGCACTCCCCCATCTGTCTGCATCCATCTGGTGTCTCTGGTCTTCTATCTAGAGAGTGAGCGCTTTGTGGTGGGGGCTTTTTTGTTGTGTTTGTACAGCGCCTGGCACAATTAGGTCCTAGTCCATGACTAGGGCCTATGTGGGTAGGGTAGGAAAAATAGTGAAGACACAAGTCTTTTGGCAGCATGCTGGATACATGCAGACTGGGCATTAATGGAAGATGGTGATGGGATTACAAACTTATAGCTGCTCTTCCTGAGAGCACAGTTGGCATATTCCAACCCCGGCAGGGGGCAGGTATATTCTAGTTGGGCTAGCTCACTCTTTGTAGTAACCAATCTCAAAGGATGTCAGAAAGGCCAGCAGGGCATCATTCTCCATGTTTCACACAGGGGATAACCAAGGCAGAGAAGATCTCTTTGATTTCCTGTTGAAGTCAATGGAAGTCCTGCCACTGACTTCAAGGGCAGCAGGGTCCTAAATGAGTTGGCCATGATTGCACAGCTAATTGGTGGCAGAATCAAGACTAGAATGCTGATCTCCCAGCTCCGAGGCCCATGCTCAGCCCACTTCCCCACAGATGTCTGCCTAGCTGACACCCTCTGCGGCTGTGCTAAGTTTCCCTCGGGAAATCTGGACTGTCTATGGGTTTGCAATCTGGCATTTTGCAGCCACTTGCCTGTGATGGCATCTCTCTACATCATTATGCTGAGGCTTTGTAAAATGCATCTATATTCTTCTTTTTAATGCACAAAGATAGAAAATGAATCTGATTCATGGTGGGGAGGGGGCTGAGGTATGGGAGAGAAGTGTCAGGGTAAATCATAGACACCAGAGATGGAAAAGACCTATTAGGATATGCAGTCCTGTCCCTGCCAAGGTAGGATTGTTTCCTACTGAGCATTCATAAGCGGTTTGTCCATTCTCATTTTAAGTAATTCAAATAATGGAATTACTGCCACTTCCCTTGGGATACTCTTCCACAGTCTGATAGATTTCACCATTAGGACATTATTCCCAATATCGCAGCCTAAATTTCTTTTTGCTTGATTTCAACCACATGATAGGGCTTCTACCACTTCCCTTGAGAGACTAATTACACAGCCTAACAGAGCTCCTCATTACAAAAATCTGAACAGACGCATATGTCCTGGCCCACCTGTATTTGCCAGCCGTGAACATCAGGTATTTCTTTCAGCAAAGGCAGATGTTGAAGCTGGGGTGGAGTAGTCCGCTTGTGGGTCTTTAATGCCACCATAGTGATAAAATCTGACCTAAACAAAAACCCAAGTCAAGGCTTTGCAACAGTTTAAATCGGAACCTGAAGTCTCAGCTTGGGCCTGTCTAACTGCACATCCACTCACCCTCCGATCTGCCTCTATGGACAATATAGCTAACGCTCTGTATAAACAGATTTTATTGCGAGGTGGGGGTGGTTGCATTACTCCCGAAAGGTGCAGCCATGAGAGAGTTGCGCAGGTCCTCTCTGATAAAGCTTGCCCACCACATCACCACCCATTTCCCCTCTCTTATAGACAGATATATACAGTGAGCACTTACATAGCACTCTACATCTATATAGCACTCTGCCAACATTAACAGGACTGATGGAGTGTAAACTGATGCTTGGAGAACACAGGTCCACGCAGACACTGCCAGGCTGAGAATTCAGAGCAAGACAAGAGACAAAGCAACTATTTTCTCACGGCATATGCTCGATTCCTCAGTGAACCTCACTCAAAACACTAGAGCTAACAGTCTGTTTGTACGATTTCGCAAGCACCCAGTGAGTCAAGCCGCTTATATTAATATATAAAAATAGAAATACGGTTATCAATACTGCTCGCAGTCTGAAACGATCTCCTCTTTCATCTCAGCAGTAGCCGTTGAACAAACCCCTGATTTCCATCCCACCCCAGTTTTGCTTCCTTCCTTCCCGTGGCTCTTACGAAGATTTTAATGGAAAGACATTCAAATTGTAACACTCAGTAGCCCATGAGAATCAATTATATTTTTTTCTTCAGTTGCTGGTTACCGTATTATTTTGTATAATTTTTTTTTTAATGTCTGGCACCTAAATTAGCTCTCAGGAAGGCGACTGTGTGCACATTTCTACATAAAAAGCCACCCCCCCCCAGCCCCATCCCTGAAAAAACGTTCCGCGAGTTCCTCTGCCCAGAAAATGCTTGTGTGGCAGATGAGATAGGCTTGATGGCAGGTGATCAAGGGTCAGGGGCTTGCACACACTCTGAAAGGGGTTTGATGATTGCAATTACTCGCCCACGCTTTGACACAGCACACAATACAGCACTACAATTAGACAACCATTATTCCTAACTGCCGGTCTCAACCGTGTCCATAAAAATGCAGCTCACTTTGTCTTTGCATTATTCATACTTAGGGTACGGGGGTGGGGTGGGGGAATAGAAAAAAAGAGGCTGGTATGTGTGTTTATGGTACTGTATAAATTATGTATCCATCCACCAATCTAGACACACGCTCACCTTTGAACATTCTCTTTTTCTCTCTCTCTGTACCAGTGGTTCTCAACCTATTTACCATTGTGGGCTGCATATGCAGCTCTCTGCGTGTCATGTGGGTTGCAGCCACACAATATATCTACTACCTATATGGCCCTGAGGATGTCACATGAGCTGCTGCTCTGTGCTGATTGGGCTGCAAGTGGCCTGCGAGCCGCAGGTTGAGAACCACTGCTCTACACACACACATGGATTGATCCTTTGGCATGCAAGTGTGTTGAGTTCCATGTATAAGCACAAAGGTCCTGGTCACAGGTGAGTGAAGTCAATGGAATGACTCCCATTGACTTGATGAGGCTTTGGATTAGGCCCAACCAGAATGGAGAGAGGACATGGGGTACAGGGAAAGCAGATGCTTGATGTAACACGGTGGCTCTCAACTTGTGTCAACCTGTCCAGTCTGATTTGTCTTGCGTACCCTCAAGTTTTACCTCACTTAAAAACGACTTGCTTACAAAATCAGACATGAAAATAAACAGTGTCATAACACACTATCACTGAAAAATTACTTACTTTCTCAATTTTACCATATTGTTACAAAATGAATGGCAATATAAATATTGCATTTACATTTCAGCGTATAGTATACAGAGCAGTATAAACAAATAATTGTATGAAATTTTAGTTTGTGCTGACTTCGCTCGTGCTTTTTATGTAGCCTGTTGTAAAACTAGGCAAATATCTAGATGAGTTGATGTACCCCCTGGAAGACCTCTGCAGATCTCCAGGGGTATGTGTACCTCTGGTTGAGAACCACTGGCGTAACACACTTCGCACATGTCTTCAGGTGATCCCATGCTCTGCTTGTACCACACCTCTCCTTTACCTTGTGCTCTTGTGTGGAAGGGAGTAGGTGACCAAGGCTGCAGGCCCTACTTCATATAGTATGTGCATAGGAACAACTGAGTCTTTTGTTTTCCCTGCATACAGAGATTCACTTTAACTGGAATACAAGTGGAATCCCTCAGTCATTTACACTGGAGATACTTTGACTAACTCTTGCCCTGTATCCCACCAAAGCAACAGAGAAGAGATAGCTTGGCCTTGTTCTCTGTCCCATGGGTCCATTGGGATTAAGTGGGGCTATTCTTTGGAATGGCCGTCAGTCTTCATGCTTGTCAGTCTGACACTTGTCATTAGCGCTAAGGCCCAGATCCATTGAAATCAATTGAAGATAGCAGCCTAAACACTTTTGTGGATCTAGGCCTAAATTCTCATTAACATAACTCACACCTGCCCCTCAGTGCTGTCTAAAGCCTTTTCTCAACCAGAAACACCAGGATTATCACCAAAGGCATGATATAATATTCATTGAAACCTAATTATGTCTTGCCCATGTAGTTAGATTTGTTTTATTCCACAAGATGTAGTAAAGGGAACTCTCAACAAATATTACCCAAGAGAGTTGAACTTTCCATGGCTCACAGATTCATAGATTCCAAGGCCAGAAGGGATAATTTGTGCTCATCTGGGCCGACCTCCTGCATAACACAGACCATAGAACTTCCCCAAACTAATTCCCAGAGCAGACCTTTCAAAAAAAACCATCCAATCTTGGTTTAAAAATTGTCAGTGATGGAGAACCCACCACGACTCTTGGTAAATTGTTCCAATGGTTAATTACTCTCATCATTAAAAATTTACGCAGTATTTCCAGTCTGAATTTGTCTAGCTTCAACTTCTGGCAACTGGATCATATGATACCTTTTTCTGCTAGACTGAAGAGCCCATTATTAAATTTTGTTCCCTATGTAGATATTTATAGACTTTAATCAAGTCACCTTTTAACCGTAGAATCATAAGGTTAGAAGGGACCGCAAAGGGCATCTAGTCTAAGCCGCTGCCAAGATGCAGGATTTCTTGTGTCTAAATCATCCAAGACAGATGGTTATCCACCCTCCATTTGAAAACCTCCAGTTAAGGAGCTTCCACAATCTCCCTAGGCAATCTGTTCCACTGTAGGAAGTTTTTCCTGAGAATTAATCTAAATCTGCTATGCTGTAGCTTCTTGTCCTGCCCTTTGTGGCAAAAGAGAACAACCTTCCTCCATCTTTTGTATGGCAGCCTTTCAAATATTTGAAGACCACTATCATGTCCCTCTCCTCTTTTCCAAACTAAGCATACCCAGTTCCTCCAGCCTTTGATTATATGGCTTGCATTCCATCCCTTTGTTGCTTGCCTCTGTCTCCTTTCCAGTATATCTACATCTTTCTGTACACTGGTGACCAAAACTGGACACGGTACTGCAGCTGAAGCCTAATGAGCACTGAGCAGAATGGTACTGTCACCTCCCATGACTTGTACACTAGGCCTCTGTTAATGCAACCTAAAATTGCATTTGTTTTTTTCTTTCTTTTTTTTTTTTTGCAACAGCATTGCATTGCTGACTCATGTTGACATTGTGATCCACCAAAACGCCCACATCCTTTCTCGGCAGTACCGCTGCTGCCAAGCCAGTTTTCCCCCATTCTGTATTTGTGCACTTGCTTTTCCTTCCCTAACTGTGGCACCTTCCTTTGTCTTTGTTGAATTTCATTTAATTGTCTATAGCCCAGTTCTTCAATTTATCAAGATCCCTCTGAATTTTAGCTCTATCCTCCAAACTGTTGGCAACTCCCCCCAGCTTTGTCTCATCTGCAAAATTGATCAGTATGCTCTCTATTCCGACATCCAGGTCATTAATAAAGACGTTAAATAACACCGGACCACAAACAGATCCCTGTGGAACCCCACATGAAACATCCCTCCAATCCAACATCATTCCATTAATAGTTATTCTTTGCTGTTTTTTAACCAATTAGGTATCCACTTAATGGTAGTTCTGTTGAGCCCAATTTCTCCTGCTTACTTATCAGAATGTCATGTAGGACTGAGTCAAAAGCCTTGCTGAAATCCAGGTATATTATGTCCGCCACATTCCCCCATCCACCAAATCAGTTTTGTTTAGCTCAATAGAGCGAGCTCCTTGCGTCTATCACAATAAGGCAGGTTTTCTAATCCTTTATTAATTCTCATTGCTCTTCTCTGAACCTCTACAATTTATCACCATCCTTTTTGAACTGTAGGCACCAGAACTGGATGCAGAATTCCAGCAGCAGTTGCACCAATGACAAAAAAAGAGGTAAAATAACCTCTTTACTCCTACTCAGGAGTCTCCTCTTTATGCATATGGCTTTAGCGTCATATCAGGAGCTCATGTTCAGCTGGTATCTGGATGCTCTTGTCTGTGTAGGCACTTGAAGGGCAGAGGCTTAGGTAAAACATGAGTCCTTGATTTAGGCCGTGATCATGTAAATGTAACACCGACAGATCCCGGTTGCCGGCGGGCAGGATGGAACCGGGGACCTCTGGAGCTTAGTGCATGAGCCTCTAACCTGTGAGCTAAAAGTCCACTGGCCCTTAGCTAAGGCTGTAGAGCAGACTCATTAATCTCTCTAAGTGGTCTCGGTGCCACTAGATGGGACAGAACCCCACATCCAGAAGGTGTGTGGGTTACATAAACACTTAAGTATATGTGTAACACTACTCACTGTTAACCCCAATGGGACTACTTGTGTGAGTAAATTTACACAGGTGAGTAAAGTCACACAGTAAGCGTTTGTAGAACCAGAGTGGTTATAGAATCAACAGCAACTTTCCCCACACTTTACAGTGATGGTTTTATGACGCTGGACGACTGTTTTATCTTCAAGCTGAAAGGAACCTCTTTGCTGACATTGTTCGTAAACCTTTGGAACGAGACCTGTCATTCCTTTCAAGAAAGTGAGTGATACCGAAATGAAGTGTAGAGGTAATTATTAATGATAAAATGAAATAATAAAATACAATACAAGAATAATAAACCTCTCATAGGGATTTCATCATTGTTAATGAAGCATATAATCAATAGGTCATTGTTAGAAAGTGTTGCTTGCTGCATAATGGCATTGAGTGTCCTAATAGAGATGGGCTGGTATGGAAAATTAGGCCCAAGAGATTATATTACAGTGAGGTGGGGGCATAACTGCTGAGATGGAGATAAAGGCAGAGGAACTGTAGCAGTGAGAAAAAATTTGAATCCCGGATAAAAGCAGCCAGACTGAGAGGTATTTGGGGATTACGCTGCAAAGTCTATTTGGAAGACTAGAAAGGTGTGTTGGGTGACACGCAACTGACTATGAGCACCTGCATCCTCCAACAGGGCACCTGGAAAAGGTTTAAATTACAGCTGTTGATTAATCACAGTTAACTCACGCGATTAACTCAAAAAAATTAATCATGATTAATTGCAGTTTTAATCACACTGTTAAAAGATAGAATACCAATTGAAATTTATTAAATATTTTAGATGTTTTTCTACATTTTCAAATACATTGATTTACATTACAACACAGAATACAAAGGGTACAGTGTTCACTTTAAATTTTTATGACAAATATTTGCACTGTAAAAATGATAAACAAAAGAAATAGTACTTCTCAATTCACCTCATACAAGTACCATAATGTAATCTCCTTATCGTGAAAGTGCAACTTACAAATGTAGATTTTTTTGTTACATAATTGCACTCAAAAACAAAGCAATGTAAAACTTTAGAGCCGACAAGTCCACTCAGTCCTACTTCTTATTCAGCCAATTGCTCAGACAAACAAGTTTGTTTACATATATGGGAGATAGTGCTGCCACCTTCTTATTTACAATGTCACCAGAAAGTGAGAACAGCCGTTCGCATGGCACTTTTGTATCCAGCATTGCAAAGTATTTACGTGTCAGATATGCTAAACATTCATATGCCCCTTCATGCTTCAGCCACCATTCCAGAAGACATGCTTCCATGCTAATGACTCTCGTTAAAAAATAACGCAGGAATTAATTTTTGACTGAACTCCTTGGGGGAGAGTAGCATATCTCCTGCTCTGTTTTACCCGCATTCTGCCATATAGTTCATGTTATAGAAGTCTCAAATGATGACCCAGCACATGTTGTTCATTTTAAGAAAACGTTCACTGCAGATTTGACAAAATGCAAAGAAGGTACCAATGTGAGATTTCTTTCGATAGCTACAGACCTTGACCCAAGGTTTAAGAATCTGAAGTGCCTCCCAAAATCTGAGAGGGAGGAGGTGTGGAACATGCTTTCAGAAGTCTTAAAAGAGCAATACTCTGATGCGGAAACTACAGAACCCGAATCACCAAAAATGAAAATCAACCTTCTGCTGGTGGCATCTGACTCAGATGATGAAAGTGAACATGCATCGGTCCACACTGCTTTGGATCGTTATCGAGCAGAACTTATCATCAGCATGGACGCATGTCCTCTGGAATGGTGGTTGAACTTGAAGATGAAGGGACATATGAACCTTTAGCGCATCTGGCATGTAATTATCTTGCTCCGCTGGCTACAACAGCGCCATGAGAATGCCTGTTTTCACTTTCAGGAGCTATTGTAAACAACACGCAGGCAGCCTTACCTCCTGCAAATGTAAACAAACTTGTTTGTCTGAGTGACTGGCTGAACAAGAAATAGGACTGAGTGGACTTGTAGGCTCTAAAGTTTTACATTGTTTTATTTTTGAATGCAGTTTTTTTGTATATAATTCTACATTTGTAAGTTCAACTTTCATGATACAGAGATTGCACTACAGTACTTGTATGAGGTGAATTGAAAAATACTATTCCTTTTGTTTTTTACAGCACAAATATTTGTAATAAAATAAATATAAAGTGAGCACTGTACACTTTGTATTCTGTGTTGTAATTGAAATCAATATATTTGAAAATGTAGAAAACATCCAAAATATTTAAATAAATGGTATTCTATTATTGTTTAACAAGTGCAATTAATCGCGATTAATTACAAATTTTTAAAATTTTTTTAATTAATTTTTTTAATCGCTTGACAGCCCTAGTTTAAATCTGTTTTTGCAATACAGTAGTAGAACAAGAGTGGGATAGAGCTATGGTCTCTAGGTGCCTTTTAGAAAGCTAGAGGTGACATGGCAAGATTGCCGTGGGATAATTGCTTGCACACATGACTCTTGAAGACAGTGGTCCCCAAACTTTTTCACTCGCATCCTCCCACCCTTACCTCAGCTGTGTCCACCCCTGGAAGCTGTGGTTGGGAGCCAGGGCCAGAGCTGCAGTGGGGAGCTGGGCCTGGGAGTGGGGCTGTGGCTGGGAATTGGGCCTTGGTTGGGGCCTGGGCCAGAGCGCAGCTGGAGCTGGGGCTGGGACCACGGTCAGGGCCAAGGCCAGGAGCGGAGCAGGGGGAAGACTGGGGCTGGATGGTTCACACATGGGGGCTGATCTGGGCCCTGCTCACCCCCTGAACATTCCTGCACACCCATGAGGGGGCATGCCCCACAGTTTGGGGACCACGTCTCTAAGATGTCTTCTGTGTCCTACCCATCCGTCCATTGATATGTCTGTATGCCTCTCTGCCTACCGTTTGTCAGGCTCTCCATTCAACAGAGCCAGCCCATTGCACAGATTTCCTAAATCACCCATGTTTGGCCTGAGTCACAGCCGGTACTTGTCATTCGTCTCTGGTGCTTTCTTTTGGAAGGCTGAAGTTGCTAATAGCGTGTCTGGTTTACCAGCTTTCAGCGTGGTCATGTCGGTGGCACATGACTGGGCTTGTCACTGCTGGTAAATGTCAATTTTGTGTGTGACCAAGAAGCAGGAGGGGGATGTGCGTTCTTATGATGGGTGCTACTGCCACGCTGCCTACTCCACAACTCAATCGGCGGCAACCAATTCAGGTTCGTTGAAAAAGTTGAAACATTTTTGTTTCGGCTCGTCCTGACTTGAATTTTGTTTTTTTCATTTTTTGGTTTGGCCACTGAACCAAAAAATCATTTATTCGCCCAGCTTTAATTACAATACTGGGACCAAACCTAGTATGAATGTGCACCACTCTACTGCCCAGAATCTAAACTGTTCAACTGTGTGTGTCATGAGATCTATATTGCTATTATCCAATGGAGATTTTCCTCAAGTTCAAGTGGCAGGGGGGCTGTGCTCTGTGGGTGGGAGGTTCTATTCCTGCTGTTGCTGTGAAGTTCAGAGTAGCATGGCTCGTGATATAGCAACAACTAGGAGATCCTATGTGATCACTGATTAATTTTTGTATGTTTTTTCCATGAGTACAGTGTGGATAATAATGTAGGTCTTTGTGTCTCTCTCTCTGGTCAATTTTCCATTGAGCCAAAATCCAGGCTCTTGCTATGAATCTGCTCACAAATAAATCCTCTCCTTTAAAGCTGCTCTTACATGTTGGGAAAATCTCATCAGCTTTGAAAGGAAGAAGCACAACTTTACGGGCCAGCCTGTCCATGGAAGCACCTCGGTGTCTGTGAACACGTGAATGTGAGCCTCTGCATGTAACTGCTTTTGCGATGGCCTCCCTCAGTACATCAGCCTGCTTGTGCTCACAGATCACTGGATCTGTCTCCCCCAGAGGGTGTATTTCTCAAACCCACCTCGCAGGGTCCTGGAGTCCGAGCTCCAGCCTGAGCCTGAACGAACCTGCAATGAAACAGCCCTGCGGCGTGTGCGTGAATCAGCTGGCACTGGTCTTTAATTGCAGTGTAGACATAGCCATTGACTCCCCTGGGCTTAATCTCCATTTCCTATAGTTTATAGCCTTTGACCCCTTCTGTAAATTCATCTAGCCTGCGAGTTGAATTTTGTACTATGCTCTGCTTGAAATATTGCCAGGATAGAGCAGACTGGGTTTAACCCATGTTAGGAGAGAGAGAGAGAGAGAGAGTGTGTGTGTGTGTGTGAGATATGCACATTGTAGTCTAAAATTAAATGCAGCAGGAAGGAATCTCCTGCTGGAATTTCCTAAAATATGGCATTCCTTCTCCCTAACCACTTTACATTTTAAGCACTGACTTTCCTAATCCAGAATAAAATTACGGGCAATGTGTACTAGCCAGAGTAGAAGGCAATTTCTCCCCTATGGTGTTCCATGCATGGGATCCACTGAAAGTCAGTAGGACTAAGTAGGAAAGAGAGAATAAGAATACAAAAAAAAAAAAAAAAAAGAACAAAGCACATAGGCCACTTTATACAACTGTCTCCTTCATCCCCCTTCAGCTAATAACCCTCCCTAACCTCAGAGGTTGGCAGTAAAGAAAGCTTGTCACATTGTTCTTGGGCAGTAAGTTGTACATCTAGGTCACCTCCAATTTTTAGTCAGTCATTTGAGGCTCCCTTTCCATGAACAGTGCACTGCTGCTATCCCCCAACAAACAGTGAGATGATGAGTCTGTGTCACAGTGGAGGACACCATCTAAACTCCTCCTGTCCCCTTCACTGCAGTAACATGATGGGCGATGACAGAGACATGAAACTGGGGCTGATTCAAGCATATAATCTTCATAACAAGTACCCTCCAGAAGGCAGTGAGGGGATGATCTCTGGACATCTCAGAGACAGAGAGAGCTGTGAAGAGGTTGAGGGTCACATCTGAGAGATGCTGGTTCAGAGGTTGGGGCTGGAGGACGGAGACTGAGAGTTATTAGACATGAGAGTATGAGGAAAGAGAAGCTGCTTCTCAGATCGGAAAAGATCCAGGAGACACCTTCTGGACATCTCGCTTGCTGAATGCATCAGCTTTTACTATGTCTCGCTGGCAGATGAGAGGAAGAAAAAGAAAGATAGATCTCATAAAACCAGATTTTGGTGGGGAAATTTATAAAATCTACTGATGGCTCATTACAAAACCAAAGAAACATTACCAGACTTTCTATTTCAAGATAATTCTATTGTAAAATGGGTCAAATTTGGCCACTAGAAATACCACTTCTATTGACTGCAGTGTGGGTTGCGGCTCCTCACCAGAGGCAAAGTTTGGTCCCGTATTTTTAGCTTTAATTCCAGTTCCACTGGTTTTTATCAGCAGTATCATAGACACCTGCTAGAAAATAGGATCTCGGCCACCCACATCAGTTTGTCTGCCCCTGTTGCTTGACCTTGACCAGGAGCTGTAATCCTGTTTGTGATGTCAAAAGTGGCGGCTGTGCTAATCACTGTGATACAAGGAGGCAGTTATGGCTGCATGGAGTGGAAGAAGCAGTAGAAGCAAATGGAACGGTAATCTCTGGAACTGGCTCTCTGGAAATGTAGGCTCAACTCTCTGTCCTTCCATAGACTCTGTGGTCCTGGAAAGTTGCTTAATATCTCTCTTTTGTAAAATGGGGACAGTATTATTATTACTATTGATTATTTATATTACCATAGCACCTACGAGACATAGTCATGGACCGGACCCCGTTGTGCTGGGAGTTGTGCAAACCCAGAACACAAGATGATCCCTTACCCTTCCTTTCTCCCACTCTTTGTCTGCCTTATCTATTTAGATTGTAGGTTCTTTGTGGCCAGGACTCTCTCTTATACATGTATGTACAGCTCCGAACATAATGGGCCCTGATCTTGGTTGGGGCCTCTATCTAAATATAAATAATAATAAATGGACCCTCCCTGTCAAAGATTCCCGTGTCATGAAAATCTCTTTCCCTGGTAATAACGAACAAGGGAAAGAGAACGATAGAGTCTTGATGACAGAAGCTGGAGGTAAGCCCCTACAGCAGAGCTGCACTTTGGGAAAGTTTAGATCTGAAGTTTGAGGCTCAGACTTGTCTTTACAATAAACACTCAGCATGTCTGCACACAAGAGGTTTCCCATGCATCCTCAGTGAGCTTTATTTTCCCTTTAGCGTGCAGGGGATTCAGTGTGGCTCGCTTGCACTGGCTTTAATGGGAGTCACACATAGAACTTGGTGGGTAATTCCACTGTGCCATTGAGTTGCAGCCCTGGCTATCACCTTTAATGTGGTCATGTCTTGCTTACTCCCCTCTTCACCTTGACTGACACTCAGCAAAGAAAGAGCCGCTTTTGTCTCATCTGGTTTTAGACCTTGTCCTGCTTTAATCATAGGAACGTGAATTTGCCTGGAGCCTGTCAAAGATGTTTTTGTTTATTTTACCCCTTAACACTAAGTCAGGAAAGGCTGTTGGTAGAGCAGGGCAAAACTTTTTCGACTAATTGTGTTTTTTGCCACAAAAATGCATTTTTCGGGGACCAACATGATTAGCCGACTTTGGGTTAAATTTGGCAATCCGTTTCATTTGGAAATGTTCGTTTTTTGAAAGGGCCAAAATGTTGCATTTCAATGTTTTCATTCAAAACACGTATTCAAATTAGGACAATTTACACAAAAAGAGTAAAATACATCTGAAACGGCCAACATGAAACGAAAAAAAAAACATAGAAAAACCCTGTTTTGAGTCAATGGAATCATGTTGTTTGACTCAAAACAAGTTGAACCCCCCCCCAATCATTTTGAGTTGACGCAATCTACTTCAGTCAATTAGAGAATATTACTTTCCCTGTGTTTTTCAATTCAGTGTAAACACTTGTTTCTGTTTCAAATCAAACCAGATTTTTTTTCTTCTGATCTTTCAGATTGACCCCTTTGCCCGAGGAAGTGTGTTTCATGTAGCTGCTCAAACAAAGACTCACAGATTCCAAGGCCGGAAGGGACCATTGTGATCATCTAGTCTCTAACAGGCCATAGGACTTCCCCAAAATAATTCATGTTTGAACTGCAGCATCTGTGTTAAATTATACATTTGCTAAGTACAGCATATCTGCCAGTTATGAAGAATACACCACAACCCTTGGTAAAGTTGCTCCACTTGGTAGAGGGTCATCAGTTCTTCCAATGCCCATCTTAGGCAGGTATTATGCAATCTACCGATGAAGAAGTATATTATAGAAGCCTGCAATTAATTATTATTATTATCATATGCTCAAGATCAGTGGGAATAGGATTCCAGAACCCCTGTGCCGTGCTCTAACCAGTAGCTTAACTCTCCCCGTGCCTAAAGAACCTTTTCTACTTTATTCTGAGACTTTTTTTTAGCAAGAAAAGAAGAACTCCCCCTGCTCTGAATCCAGTCTGGGAAAAATACCGTATACAGTATCTTCTCATG
This sequence comes from Eretmochelys imbricata, assembly GCF_965152235.1. Lineage (NCBI taxonomy): Eukaryota > Metazoa > Chordata > Testudines > Cheloniidae > Eretmochelys > Eretmochelys imbricata. The sequence continues at coordinate 6,513,834 of NC_135576.1, forward strand.
AGCGACATTATCATATCACAGGAAGGAGAGCGCGGGAGGAAAGGGAGGCCATCGTGGGGAGCGAGCTCAAGAATCAGAAATTGTGGGAGCAGTAATGCAAATGAGTCAGATAGATTTCTTCACATTTATTTTTTGTTAAGGACTGACCTTAAGTTGAGCTGTTATCAGATAATCCACAACTAGAGTCTCTCTGGTGGTTAGCACCACTTATTTCTTGGCGTGGAATTCTACATGCTCAATAGTCTCCCACCTGCACCCCAGGAGAGCTGCTTGCGAACTTGGGCTAAGTCACGATGGCAGCAGGACAGTCTTTGAAAGGGGACTGAGTTCTGGATGCTGGAGCATTAGCAAAGCAGAAGTCCCCTTGGGGATGCTTATGGGAAACAAGGAAGAGAGGGTGTGAAATAAAAGTCTGGCGCATGCTTCCTATGCATTTCCTCTGTTACCTGTCTGTCTAGGCCCGGATGCACAAAAGGAGTTGGGCATTGTGATGCCAGGTGTCAGAACATCTAACCTTTAGGCACCTAGAAAACCACGGTGATTCACAAAGCCTGAGTTAGGTGCCTAGGCCTGCCAGTCACAATGGTGAGAGATAGGTGCCTTAGCCTGCAAGTCACAAAAGCCAGCACACTAGACAGGGTGCTGCCTAAACCAGCCAATGGGACATGCCGACCACAGTGGTGTGTGCTGCGCCCTGCCCCCTCACAAAGACCAACACCAAAACGAGTGATATAGCTGGGTAGACCATTTGATGGGGATGCATAAAATACACAGTGTTGTTGGCTCTCAGGGTTTTAGCAAATGTCTTGTGATATTTGATGTTTCTTCAAAGTCCCAGCTCCTGGAGTCATAGGATTACACGAGAATCTCAGCTCTCAGTACAAAGAAACATAGGTTTCTAGCCCTAGTGGTTGCCAAAAAAAAGATTGTAAACATGACCCAAAGATGCCTTAAAGGCTGTGAAAGCAGATAACAGATACCCCTCCTCCCCAAAAATCCATTGTTAAAACACAAACAAACATGATTTTTTTGAGGCCTGGCTTATGAGTTTTGAATGCTTGAGATTGGCCATACTGACTGCGTGGTCCTAGGAATCTGAGCACAGGATGGGATTGGTTCTGCATGACGATATTTAAGAAGAGTGCTCAGGAACAAGAGTGACTACTGCTAGATAGCGCTGAAGCCATCCAAACTCCTAGATTTGACCAACCGGGAACTTTGGGAGGGGTTTGCAAGTCCAAAACAGGGATGTATGTACTGTTTCTTTCAATCTATAGAAGGCAGCCAGTGAGGAGGAGAGGCTGAGAAAGGTTCTAGGGAGAAGTTCTACAGTGAAGCAAAGAGAGTAGCTTTAGGAATCAGACTGTTTTCCATATTATTATTCTTATTTTAATAAAGCTCCTTGGAGAGAAGTAGAAGAAAACCACTCTTTCTGTGATACTCTCCCATTATCACATGGCTGGAACATCCTCTGAAGCATAAGACATGCAAAAGGTAGCTCCAGATCAGAACTTAGCCTCTCTAGTGCTAACTAAATGTGCTCAAGGAAAGCTTCTGGACTGGCCCTGAATAAAATGACTCCCATTCTTCTCCCTGCATATGTCATAAGGGACAGACATTTTAAAATAGACGCAAGTCATTTTGTGCAGCTGCCACGGTTACCTTACCATTATGGAATGTCTTTCAGAGGTTCTCTGAGTATTTTGCAAATGTTAATTAAGCCACAAAATACCTTAGCGAAGTCGGGTATAGCATTATTTTTACTGATTTTAGAAAAGGCTAGATTGAGATGCAAAGAGTCTTTCAGTAACACAGAAAGTCAGAGGCAGAGCCAGGAATAGAATCCAGGAGTCCTGACTCCTAGTCCCCTGATCTAACCAGTAGACCACATTATCCTGCAGAGCCAGGGACAGTACCCAGTAGTCCTGGCTCCCAGAAATCAAGTCTCCTACTCTAACTACTAGCCAACATCCCCTCCCCATGTGCATTGGACACAAAGCTTTTCAAACCTGAAAAAACTGCTCTATGTTCAAAGGAAGTAAAATCTTGAAGTGTTTGAAGGTCTTTCTGTCTTAGCAGATTTGCATGAGCAGTCTGGGTAGCAATCACGCATTTCCTGCACGCCTGGATAGTTAGATGCTCTTCAAAGATTTGCAGTGGGCAGTTTTAGCCATGCATCCTCTCATCCTTTATAGCCACACTCCTTATGTTGAAGCCATTACCAATATCTCTAAACTTCCTTTCAATCATGTTTTACGGTGGCTGTTCAGTGCATTGAGGTACCTTTCATGGTTGAGATGACACTTTCATTATATGCTGCTATTTTCAGTGGTTTATCACTTTTCCCCAAAATTACCTTTGGGGGCTGAAATTTTCTCATGCTTTCTTATTCACAGTCCAAAAGTGAATTCATTTGGAAAGTTGGAAGATAATCTCTTTGGCCATTTTTGAGTTATCTGAGATTGAAAAACCACTGGGGTTTTGCCATTAAAAAGAGAGTCAGCTGCTTATTTTCATGCTCAGACAATTCAAACATTGTTTGGATTGAAAACCATGTGCTTAGCATGTACACCGGCCATATCCTTCTAGATATGAATGTGCAAACATGTCACACTTGCTGTTGACTCTCTTGCTTTGACTTTCCTGCCTTTTCTGCATTTAACATTCCATCCGTAACACTGCATCAATCAATGTGTTTTTTGGGGGGTACTTAATAAACTAGGTAATCAAGTACAACACAAGAATAATCAAATATGTAGGCAAAAGTCATACAGATATTTCTGAAATCTTCTAAACATGTTTGAGAGTTTTTCAGCTTGTCTGCTTTCAAATAGTGTATTCAATACTAATAATCACCCAGTTGATTTTGGCTGATTGACTACGGGAATAGCTGAAATGATGACATTTCCAATCACCTCTTCATTTAATTTTTAAGCAAAGAAAACACATATTGACATGTTTATCATCTCAGTAGTTAAGCCAGTTAATCTTCACAACAAGTGTGCAAGCATTACCATGCCTGCAGAAAATCCTGTCTGGTTTATGATTTTGTACCTATTAAGAGGAAAATAAACATGCAGGTTTATTCAGTTTAGGTTAGTCTCTATGAGCCTGATGCAAAGCCCATTGATCTCTTTCTGTTAGCTTCAGTGGACTTTCAGTCAGGCGCTAGGGGCTGATTTTATGTTCAGTGACCCTGCTGCTTAGGTTATTGATGACAAGGTTTCAGACACTTTCAAGTAACTTGAGTTGCCAAATCCTTTAAGACACAAAATGATCACCTTGGCTCATAAATTGTTGTAAAACATTCAGCATCCAAAATAATTGCTAGAGATAAAAGGATCCTGCAAAAGATCTTGAATATTCCCTTGAAACTTCAAAATGGATTTGCTTTAGCCCATCCTAAGGGCTTGTCTACACGGAGAGCTAATGCGTGGTAAACCCGTATAATCTAGATTGCCGTGCGCTAACTGGCTATGCGGACACTAAAAGTTCTGTAGTGCACTTTGTTGGCTGAAAAGCAAATACATCAAAGTACACTGCAGACCTTTCAGTGGGTGGAAGCAGGGTCTACATAGCCAGTTAGTGCCCGGTGAGCTGGTGTGCTACAGATTCACAGCCCGGCTTGCTGTGCATTAAACCTCCACATAGACAAGCCTTTAGTTTTACCCGATGGAGTTATGCTGCATTCAGTGGAGGCCCCTCCTGATTTACAACAACATAAATGGGACAAGGATGAAGCCCTAAACCTACATACTGGGGATCAAGACGCGAGTTCAGCAAGGTTAGGGCGACCATATGTCCCGTTTTGGGCGGGACAGTCCCTTTTTTTAGGCTTGGTCCTGGACGTCCTGACTTGTTTGACAAAACTGGGCATTTGCTCTCCCATTTGCTCATCATTTGGCAAGAGAAAAAGGGATAAATTCCCAGTTTTGTCAAGAAAGTGGGGTGGGACCCCTAGTGGGGCACAGAGGAACATGCAGGTGGAGGAGCGAGTGGCAATGCCAGCCGTGCCCTGGAGGGAGGGGTAGGGAGAGCAACTCTGGCCGTCTGGCCCATCCCAAGGCGGGGGAGGGACGGGGGGGCTCAGGCGGCCCCACACATAGACAGAGGGCTCACACGACCAGTCCCGCACATGGGCCAGCGGCCTCGGACAACCAGCCCTGTGTGAGGACGGGCAACAGGGGGGATCGGAGAACCAGCTTGATGCATGGGGGGAAAGAGGGCCATACAGGAGGGAGGGGAGGTCACGGACGGGCAGTGGGAGGGTTTGGAGGACCAGCTCCACATATGGCAGGATGGCGGGGGGGGGGGGGCTGGGGCCAGCCCTGGGGGAAGGAGGACCTCGGTCCAGCTCCGCGCCGGTGGGAGGCAGGTAGGGCTTGGGCCTAGGGTGGGAAACCCTCCAGGATTGTCCTGGAGTCTCCCAGAATTACAGATTAGTCTTTAATTAAAGATGATGTCCTGTGATGCAACCTCCAGGAACACATCCAACCAAAACTGGCAACCCTACTTGGGCTGGCCCTGAGTGGGGGTGGGGTGGTTTAGGCTGACCTGGGGGTGTCCCATTTTCCCTTGGGAAAATCTGGTCACCCTAAGTAAGGTACTTGAACATGTACTTAACTATAGCCCTCTTCAACAAATCACCTAAGAATGTGCAAAAACAACGAGGAGTCTTTGTGGCACCTTAGAGACTAACAAATTTATTTGGGCATAAGCTTCTGTGGGCTAAAACCCACTTCATCAGATGCATGAAGTGGAAAATACAGTCAAGAAGTATACATTTTTAATTTTAAATCCATGGAACTTAAATGCTTCGCTGAATAGGGGTGTTTGTTGCACTGGGGTCATAAGGGCCTTTTCCAAATCCCAGTGAAGTACAGAAAGTCTTTCCACTAACTTCAGTGGGCTTTGGATTAGGGTTCTAAATTAGATGCCAGTTTACTCCATCCTATAGTATGATATGGTGTATTTAACACTTCCTCTTAAGCTGCTCTGAGCTCAAATGAATATAAATACCCAGTGGTCATTCTCCTTATTAAACAGGATCTACACAAAGGACTAATAATCTGGTTGTCTTGTTGTCCACTCTAATTATGGTGTCTGGTGTGAGGAATCCCTGGTACCTCCTAACTTGGGTTGAAAACAACTAGTCCACAGATTTCTGATTGTCCTTTTATTGTTATCATTACTGCAATTAATAAACTTCATCTCCTCATCGTGACTCTCTACAGATGTGCGTTTTACAAGAGAAAGGAGAGTAGAGGGGAATGGTGCATTTTATCTATTTCATGCCACGCTGCTGTTACCCCTTGGATGGGATTTGTTTTGTATTTCAGGGCAGGGAGCTCAAAGATTTTAAAGCGGGGAAGGAGATTAAAAAAAATGCTCAAAAATGTTTGTGGTAATGGAGGCTGCTGTCAACATTTCTCAAGAACAGGCCACGTAGAAACCTGGAAGAGGGGCCCTGGGGAGTGATTTATAGTACAGACTGATACAGTAAACGCAATTTGTTTTAATTAAGGCAATGGGTTATTGCATAATTCACATTGCGCCAGCTAAAATGACCGCACATGGCAGTTTTGGAGAATTACAAGTCGTTCTCATAAATTCCATTAACTGTAATGCAGCAAATGTTGCAGGAAATAGAGAGAGAGAGAGAATGTTCCATGAAGAAGCAGAAATGCAACATTCTGGATTCTCACAAGTTTACATTAAAATGAACTCTGCCATGTTTGTCTTCGCTGTTCAGCCACTTTATATTGCTAAGCACATTCTCTCATTCGCCAACCCAACCTACCTACCAAACTTGCAAATGTGATTAGTGTTTGAGACCCTAGGCCACGACTACAATGACCACACACTGCCTACCTCAAAGAACGGGTCGGAACCCCCCCACGCTGGATTTCTATGGGTTCTACGACTGAAGCCTGCCACCAGCAGACCATGCAATCCAGCAAGATCTTCACAAGTTTTGGGTGGCTTTGGGTGCTGAATTTGAGACACCTACGCCTTTCAGAGTGAATGTGCCAAATCTTTGTGCCCGCCTCTTTGTCTGTAACCAGTAGTCCAATCAGTATGGGAAAATGTTATGTGGTCATGTAATTAAAGAGTGTATCATAACACATACATACAACTGGGCAAAATTGCCTGTGTCACCTTAATTCTGGCATTGCCTAACTTTTCCACCCTGACTTTGCAACATTCTCTCTCTTTTTATGGAGATTTTTTGTTTTTGTTTTTACAAAATATTTATCTGTGTAAAAAGGTTCTTTGGGATCCTTCAAATGAAAGATACCGTTCGTCTCTAAGCAGTTATCATTTAGAAATGGGCATTCAATGCTTTTGAGCTACTCTTGTTCCAGAAAATTGAAAGATTAAATCAAATGCTTAAAAAAAATGACACCACCGAAAGAAAGAAAGAAAGAAAGAAAGAAAGAAAGAAAGAAAGAAAGAAAGAAAGAAAGAAAGAAAGAAAGAAAAGCTGTTTGAGATCTCAGATCAGTATTGGAATTCATGAGTAGGTTTAACAATTCAACATGTTCAGTAGCGAATCAATAACAACCTAGGTGTTTGTTAGTGTCTGACTCCCAAGACAAATGGACCAGTAGATAAGGGAGGATGGTATTGCTGTACAAGGGGCTTTAAAGTGTGATGGATATTATATGGAGGCTGCTGATGTATTGTTGCATACAACGGTGGCGTCTTGTCATGTATGTTCTAAGCTCTATGGGTCTGACCCAGTACCCCCCCGAAGTCAGTAGAAAGATTCCCACTGACTTTAATGGGAGCATGAAAACACAGGACGGTCTCCTGCTGTCATTTGGGTCAGACCCTAAATGCACTCCCACTATAGAAGCACTAAGGTAGTTGTCATCTTCTGGCAACACCTTCCATTTGTGGCTATGTTGTGGAGTGGTGCAAAGGGACCATAGTGGGTAGGAAGGTGATTGGGCAGGATCTGACCATAATGATTTATATTACGAATGTCTTGAGGATTTGCAGATTCCAGAGGGATAGATTCCACCGTCCTTACCCCATCCTTTCTCATGTCAAATTGCCAGTTAATCTGATTGGTATCCTTCTTGAGTTACAGTGGGACTGCAGAATTTGCACCAAATATGGACGGATGGAGTTTACAGTGCTGTCGCTGTGTTGGGAGTCTAGAGGATACATTGCTCATGTGAAATGTTTGCTGAGAGGGTTGCAAGAAGACATGTTGCACCAATTTTGATTTTCTCTAGACTGACTGTGATCTTTAGTGTGTCACTTCCCCTCCCTGTGCCTCTGTTCCCATGTTCCCAATTGATTTAGACCAGGGGTGGGCAAACCTTTTGGCCTGAGGGCTGCATCTGGGTATGGAAATTGCATGACAGGCCATGAATGCCCGGTGGGGGAGGGGGACTCTATGGGGTGTAGCTTGGGGGCGCTCTATAAGGAATGTTACCAGGGAGCGAGGAGGGGAAACTCATGGGGTGTGGCATGGGGGGGAGAGCTCTACGGGGCAGCACCAGGGACTCCTAGGGGCCCTGCCGGCAGTGACACCAAGGTGGCCGTACCAGGCACTGCCTTGGGCGAAGACACCCTAGCTGGGATAGGTGTGGCCCCTGGGTGGTTTCCAGGCTCTCGAGGGTGGGGCCGTAGGAGACCGGGGTGGGGGGGATTGGGAGGGGTGGTGCTGCTGCCTAGGGGCGGGGTTCCGATCCCGGAAACAGCGCGGTGAAGTCCTGCCTGCGCAGTGTGGCTCTGCGTACCTGAAGACGGTGCTCAGCAAGGGAATGTGAGTCGGGGATCGGGGGGCACCGGGCGGGTGCAGCGGGGAAAGCCCCTGACCCTGCACCCTGGCTGGAGCACTGGAATGGAGCAAGCTCCTGACCCCGCTCACCAGCTGGAGCACCGGAGTGGGGCAAGCCCCTGAGCCCGCTCCCCAGCAGCTTGAGGGCCAGATAAAAATGTCTGACAGGCCGGAAGTGGCCCGCAGGCTGTAGTTTGCCCACCCCTGATTTAGACTGTCGGCTCTCGGGAATATGGACTGTCTTTCAGTCTGAGTTTGCCCAGCGCTTACCACAATGGGGTCCTGATCATGACTGGGGCTTCTCATAGTACCATACAAAAATGGATGATAATAACAATACTAAATAAAAAGTAAACCTTGGTGTCTGTGTTCTTTTCCCTCCTACCCCAGCCTCTCTCTGCCGCACTGTCCGTTTTCCCCTTGCCGTTGTGCTTCCCTTTCGGAACGTCGTTGTGAATTTAGCAGCAAGCCGCAGCTGCTTTTGAGCAAAGTTCCCTTCCTGCATTATACATGAGTTTGGAAACAAGAGGAGTTTGTTCTGAATGCCATTTAACCTCGTGAACTTTTGCAGGTGAATTTCAGACCAATCTGGCTGAATAAAGCTGAAGTTGGAATTATTGAAACTTCGGGGGGGGGGGGGGGCGCTTTGGATCTCCACTGCCGTAAAAGGCGGAGAGAGAGCGAGAGAGAGCATTTTATTTTCAGCCTTATTAAAACTTGTCTATAGAGAGGAAGTCGATCTTTTCAATTGCTCCAAATCCCCAGAGAAATCTCCCACTGATCCTCAACGTGCCAAACTTGCAATCCTGGAACAGTTTTTAACCTGCGACATCTGAACGTTTCAGACTCTTCATATGCCACTTAAAGGCAGCACAGTCCACACACTGCCCTACCAGGGATGGACTCTCTGCAAAGGCAATGGCACCACTAACCCATACCGCACAGACCTACATGTTGGTACTGAGGGAGAAAGGCTATGCCAGCCAGAGGCCACCTCCCCTGTGGTCATGGTTCAGCCCTAAAACCCCCTTGCATTCTCAGCTGACAAGTAGAAATGGGGTCTTGGGCATCCCATCTTTTCCTACTGGGATGCTCCAGTACGAGGCTGGCAAGATGCAATGCAAGCGGTTAAACCATCAAGGGTTCTATTGAAAGCCTGATATACCCGATGCTCCGGGGACAGGCTGATGATTACCAGCTCTCGTCTATGGGTCAGCTGAGGACAGGCAACAGTGGAAATGCTGCTGAGGTTCCAGCTCTTCATTCTTGGATGTGCTTAACTTCCCCCTCTCTACTTCCTCACACAGCCCTCTGCAGAGCTCACTGTGGGGCCCAGTTCTTTGGCTGGACTCTCCATACTGTCCTACCAGCCTTTTAGCATGGTGCGTCTCTGGGTTCCATACTGGTTCTGCCCAGCCCTGGCTATTGAGACGGCTCAGAGATGCCCACCCCTGTTTACTCCTGTTGCCAGGCAAAGGGTTGCAGCTGGAGGATGCAGGTTGAAGAAATGGGACTTTATGGCTGGTGAGGCAGGCTGGAATAGCTCCACCCAGAAGGCCCAGCCTGACTCCTCCTTCCTTACTTCCACTGGCTTCTCCAGTCCTCTGGAAACTGGCCAGTCCTGATGCTTTGCTTTAAAACACTGCAGGCCTTGGCCAGTGCCCTGAAACTTAATGCAACCTGAGCAGCGGGAACACCCACGGACACAAGTTCCAGCATGACTTGTGGGTATAAGCCAGCACTGCCCACTTGCATAGCAAAGTGGGTACTTCTGAATGCCCAATATGGGAATCTGAACAAAGCTCTTGGGTCTTTAGGGGACAATCCTACCCAAGCTGATGAGGGGTTAGATGGGACCTTGTACCGAATTCAGGGCCCCATTGCACTATGGGCTATCCAAAGACACAGTGGGAGACAGCCCCTGCCCTGAATAGCTTACAGTCTAAATAGACAAGAAAGATAAATGGTGGGAGAAAAGAAGCACCATTATTCCCAACCTACAGGTGGGGAATTGAACAAAGAGATTAAGCAGCTCACCCAAGACCGCACAAGCAGAATCAGAAATTAAATCCATTTCTCCGGACTCCCAGTCTAGCAACATAGCCACAAGCACAGTCCTTTGCTGGAGAGGTGAACAAGGCTGCTGTTTCAGCCTAGCTGTGATGGGGCCTTTCCTTTAGGGGCAGCCATCTCATGGTTTGGGCAGGCGATGCGAGACATTTTGCAGCTGAAGTGCAATCTGAGTTTTCCAAAAGCCCCTCTGGATTCAACCCAGGGCAGAGGAAAGGGTCGGGACTCAGAGACGTGATGAGATGGCCCTCTCTAGCGGGATCCTCTGGGAAACTTTCAGTGGTTTGAAAGGAATTCTCTACCTATTTAAGCAATTCCTGTATAGGCAAAAACACTCTGCTGGGATGAAACACTCTCTCTAAGCCTAAGGGGACAGAAATGGATTGAGGAGGGGAATGCTGGAGGAGGAGCAGCCTGCCAGCCACAGAGACAAAAGACAACATGGAGTCCAGCAATCGGAAGGCATCAACTAAGTCTTACCTGTACTTTAGCATTAGCTGTTCAAAGATGATGAGCGCAAGATTAGCAGCCTTTGTTTTCAGATCTTAGCTGCCTCCATTCCCTGGCCCGGAGTTATTCTTTATCTCAATTGCCAGCTTTGCATGTCATTCAGTTCAACTTAATCGCAAGGATCCACAAATCAAGCGATTTCAGGCTGAGGGCTCTGGCTTACAAAGCCTTTTGCACGTCAGCAAATAGGATTTTCTTGCACTTCCTCCTGGACTTAACAAAGACATTCGCTCTCAGTTTACGGCATTTACATAGCGCAGTTTGGGCATTCCACAGGGCTATTGGTATGCACATCTCTTTGATGTCAAAAGGCCCACATGAACGAGTATGGATTAGTACTGCAAATGCAAGCTACGCCCAGGTCAAAGGCTCAGATTATTAAATTGCCAAGCAGTTAAAGAGAGATTCACAGCCAGAGCCTCAGCTGGTACAAAGGATTGTCACCCCAAAGAATGCCGATTTATACCAGCTACGGATCTGTCCCTCACAGTCAGTTCTAAAATATATGAGAGCTATGGTGAAACATTCACCTCACTCACTTAGCTTTCTGCATTGTCTCGGCTATGCTCCATACTCATTGAAGAGTTAAGTAAAGGGGAGGGGGTCTAGCCATAACGTTTAAATCTGGATGGAAATCCAGATTTTGAATGCCTCCCTCCCCTGAAAATTTGGAGTGTGTTTGGGTCTAGGTCTTTTGTTCAGCCCATTATAAAGAAATGCACCGTTTCCGAACTTCAGATCTGGAAACATATTTACGATCTGAGCACCCTCAGAATCCAGAGGGTTTTGGAATTTTGTTCTGGGCTCCTTTCTAGTGTTAAGTGGATTCATATCATATTAGTATGGATAAGTAGTGAGATGCAAGCCTCAAAGATTTGTTTTGTATATGAAGTTAGAATATCAGCAGAACAATGACCCTTTGAGTACAGTACATCTCCAGTGGGAATTAATGCCTCAGAGGAATGTGTAAGATTCCACAAAATGCACCATTAAGCCCTCCTCGTTTAACAGTGAGAACTGAGATTCCCCAGTGTTTCCACATATTTGCCACATCTGAGGTACCACATGGCAACTGTTTGCTTTGCAGTGGTTACCTTTATAATTGTGCAATACTGCATCAGGGAGAGGTGGAGCAGATGATTTACGTAGCTGCCATCATACTGTCCAACTGACTGTCTTTCTTTTAGAATTATTTACCCACCACTAAAATTCAGCCACTTCTGGGGTGGATTGTGGGAGCTGTTTACCACCTCACACTAACAAGACACAAGAGTTTAGGGCAGCAAGCGAGGCAGGATTCTGTATCCAGTTGCCATGGCCACGTGACAAAAAGGGAAATATAGGCTGGCAGGAGAGACTTATCAAACTGGAATTTGGCCAGGACAAGGGTGCTAACTCTCTTTCCACTGAATGCATCCGATGAAGTGAGCTGTAGCTCACGAAAGCTTATGCTCAAATAAATGTGTTAATCTCTAAGGTGCCACAAGTTCTCCTGTTCTTTTTGCGGATACAGACTAACACGGCTGCTACTCTGAAAACTCTCTTACAGTTCCCCAAAGTGCCAAGGTATTTTTAATGGCCACAAGCCCCTGTTTATGTGCTATAGTCCATACCAACAAGTTGGGGATTGAGCTGTTACACGGTATCTCTGAAAACTGCCTTCTACAAAGTTGGAAGCTTCATTTGTTGCAACCATCTGAGATTAAAAAGACAGAAGACAGGTTGTTATTGCTTCTCGCTGTCTTTGGAGAACGATAGCATTTTATTCAAATAGATCGGTTTGTCTCTTTCTGGTGATGTGTGCAAACAGCTCATCAGGAGCAATGCAATCCTGGGTAAATGAATGAATGACTGATTTAGAAACCCTCTGTCATGAACTAGAAAAGCCAACTGTTGCTGAACGTCACTGCTCCAGCCTCAGTAACTCATCCCAGCAGATGTGCAGGCAAATCGGAGACTGAAGAAGAAACACATCAACGAAACTTGTTCACGCGAATCTCTGCAAACTGAAACTTCTGTGTTCCAGCCACCTCTAAGAACTACCTCTGAATGTTGTCCAGAGGCAACACATAGACCCTGAGGCCATAAATTGTTTCGGATAATAGTTGTTTTTAAAAACCCCTGACTGTCTTCATTTTCTATCAGCCTGCAATTCAAGGGGACGGTCAGTGGTTCAGAGGCTGAGGGTTCAACAGTTAAACTGAACGGGAGGAAACAAAAGCAATTGTATTTTAATAAAAGCAAAAGAGGAGTTTGATGACCAACTGCCCTTTGTGCCTCTGAAAATCTTACCCTGAATGGTTAAATTAAGAGGGAGGGGTGTATGGAACATTGAATAAGGAAGTGTTAATGGTTGATTCTCTCTAACGTATGATTCTACGGAAAACCCATCCGTCCCTTTTATACCATGCTCATCAGCATGTATGAAGAAGAATCAGATGATTATCTCCTCTGAGGTCTCCTGCCCACTTATCTATTGGGAAGAATGGATTACAACAGACAGAACAGCTCATTAGTTTGTTGGGGTTCATGTATATTCCCAACATTGTACTCCTTCTTCTTCTTGTAACACCCAAAGGCCAGCATCAGGGTCCATTGCGCTGGGTGCTGTGCAAACCCAGAAAAGAGACAAGCCCTGCCCTGGAGAGTTTACTACAAGGTAAAGAGACTAGGTCTCTTGGCTGTGTGCGTGAGGAGAGACCTACCATCTCTTTAAAACTGTAAAGCAGGATGCTGGCTGGGGAAGATTCTAACAGAGCTACGCAAAGAGAGCGAGACAGAGCAGCTTTAACACTGTTTTCCGCATGCTAATAAAGTTCCTTGTTCAGTGTGAGAGGAGAACAATTCTTTCTGTGATTCCTTACCATGCCACATGCTGGTTTCTCCCTGGATGCAGTGACTGCGGATGTGGCTCCCCCTCCTAACCCATTGATGTCAGTCTGCAAGGCAGTCAGCTAGAGAATAAAGTTTTTTTCTCCTGCTGATAATAGCTCATCTTAATTAATTAGCCTCTTACAGTTGGTATGGCAACTTCCACCTTCTCTGTAAGTATATATATATCTTCTTACTATATGTTCCATTCTGTGCATCCGATGAAGTGAGCTGTAGCCAACGAAAGCTTATGCTCAAATAAATTTGTTAGTCTCTAAGGTGCCACAAGTCCTCCTGTTCTTTTTGCAGGTACAGACTAACACGGCTGCTGCTCTGAAACCTGTCATAGGTGCTAAGTGCAAACTGCCAGCCTGGACGCCTGGGTGTGTGTGTGCTTGAGATGAGGGTGGGACCTGAACTTTGATACTCTCCAGGATAGCAATACGGCACGACGCTGCAACCCAGAACACTGCTGCAGACAGGTCAGACCTGGGAATGGAGGATTTCTTTTTTAATAGGAAAGATCTGTAGCTATATTTGATAAAGCTGGACCTAAGCTGGACCTAAGGAGAAACCTCACTTGTATAGAACTCTGTCCCATGCTCTTGGTCAGAATCTCCAGGGGCTGCTAGCAGACTAGATTCTGTGACATGCAGTTGAGCAGCTCTTTTCCCCTCCAGTAGGGGGTGGTGTATTGCTCTCTCTCTCTCTCTCACCCCCCCCCCATGTCTGCAATACGCATATCACATGGTGTCACTTCAAAGCTGACCACTTTTACAAGTTGCATCCCTTCCTTTTCAGTCTGCAAAGGGAAGAGCCATTAAACATAATACAAGCTGTGCACACCCACGTATCGATCCACGCCCATTTATCAAAATATCCGTGTAAACATTCCCACATACTAATACGGCAGATGCCATGCATCCCTCCCACAGAAAGTGGTAGGAAAGAAAGTTTTGTGAGGGATTCATTTCTCTCCTGGCGAGAAGTAGGTTTTGGCTGTGAGAAAAGTTGCTTTTCTTTTACAAATAGGGCCCATTCGTTTAGGCTGGTTTTTGAGGTGTCAAACATAAAAATGAGAAGAGATGTCAGTCAAGGGCCCTTGGGGATGGGAGAGACAGAGAGCCTGAAAAATGCTCCCAACATGAGCAGCTTGGTTAAGCACTGAGAGCTTTGCAGCCAACCGGCTCTTTGGAGAGAAAGATGAATTTCTATCCATTTAAACATGAATAAGGTGAGATGGAGGGAGGGGGAAAAAATCCATGAAGGTGAAGTGCTCCCCCGCACTCTCCCCAGTCATGATGGATGGTTTTTGCTTAAAGTCCTGAGTCTCCCTCTGAAGAAAATATCTACAGTGATTCTGATGAATAAACATTGAGATCTTCCCATCAGTGGCTTGGTGCTGGAGAGGGAGAGCTTTGCAATTTAAAGTAACTCTTTGGCTAGTGTCTCAGAATGCTGGATTGGACAGCCCTTTCCCACTCTCTGCACCAAACACGGGGTTCTGCAGAGGCAGGGAAGGTACAAATTCAGGCCTGCTGGGACAATTCACCCCATGCTTGGGACAATAGTCGTGTCTGAACTTGGGACCTATATTACTAACAGCGCGAGCCTCTGCAACCTCCCCTACAGCACCATGTGCTCATAAAATCGCTGTGGTCCAGCCACTACAGGGAGACAAACACACTCTCTCCCCACACTGGTTTAGATTGCAAGGCAGCAGGTATCGAGGCTGCAGTAGTGTCTTGGTGCTGTTGTGTCTCCTTGCTCTATGGGGGAGGGGTAAATGGCCAAGGGGTCGATGTGAAGAAAGATCGCTTGAACCTGCAATGACACATCCCCGATTCTGCCTCTCAAACCGCATGGGGATGTGCAGGGAGCCCCCTTGGAACAGCTGGTGTGGGGACCCTATGCAACAGGACTGGAATGGTTCTACCACACATGGGGCCTTGGCTGTAAGCAAAGGAGGGGGCAAGTTTTAGCTGTATGAAATCAAACTATTCCAGGTTAACGTTCCATTGGGAGTGATTGTTAATCATGATGAATATACATTGGTATTGTCCCCATAGATCTTTACAGCCTTTACTCACTGTTTGTACACATTATATATTGAGGAATCCCTGAGCACTCGATAATTGCCTGGTTCTGGCCATTCCCTCTGAAGCATTTGGCACTGGTCACCATCGGAGGACAGGCCATTGGACTAGATGGACCATTGGACAGACCCAGTATGGCCGTTCTTATCTTATGTTCTGAAGTGGAGCTACCTCTGGGGTATAACAAGACCAACAGTATTGGTAAGTGCACAGTATCACTGCACCTCAGATTAGGACTGTAAGTGAAGAAGAATACTGCATCCAACTGGAGCTTGAGTTGGCAGAACATAATGGCCCAAACTGGATTATAGTCAGTGCTGTAAAAAAACCAAACGACTGACGTGGAAGGACAGAGCTATTTTTGTAATGCACACACAGAGTCAGGACTTCTGTTTTACATCTCATCAGAGAGATAGCATCTCAAACTGCACAGCGCCTCCTAACACCACACCAGATGGCTGAGTACCCCAGAGGTGACTAGTGAATCACCCACACTGGTTTCTGCAGCAACTTGGTTTTCCCCTGCAACTCTCCTGTTCCAGGCCTGGCCTGACATGACATTGCTTAAACTGAGGAGATCTGACCAGCTCAGAGCTTGTCAAACTGTGCCCTGGAAAAGCCAGGATTTGGCACTTCCATACATGTCATAGACCTAAAATTAGACCTGAGATTTTCTTGATTTCCAAATCAACTTTCAGCAAGAAATATACCCTATAGCTTTTGGCATACCGGATATCTGCCGTTCCTAAGGCTGGCTAGGATTCCTGGCCCCAATATTCCATTTCACATGGAGATAATTTCATGTCAGTATAATGGGAATGTCTTCGGAATGTCGAGCATACCCTATGAGAGCAAACCACTGGTCCTTTGAGTCTGATTTCCCAGTGGTGGTGAATACCTGATGGCTCGGGGACATCTTACCAGTCATCACTTATATTTGTTTCTGAGGAATTTAGTCCTGCTTCCTCCATTTGTACCATAGTTCTCACCTGTCCATCACTGATCCTGTCCAGCAGAGCTGTAGAATGTTCCATATACAAGTGCAGGGTAAAGAAAGATGAGCTGAATGGGGAGTATCGGGACAATCTCAACCCTGCTTTAACGAGAGCTTGCCAACCCGTTACACTTTCCTAGTAGCAAGAGTAAAGCCTAAGGGTGGAGGACACAGCTAGACAACTTATTAGCATGAAGTTCTATCTTTCTGTGCATTTTGGCTCCTTTATTGGCTCCAACTATGACCTAACTGTGAATCCAAATCTGAGTTTCATGGTTGGTCCCTTTGTCCACATTGGACAGCACCAAAATCCTGGATGTAACCTCCCCTGACCTGTAGAAGAGGTGAGCTCTGCATCCCAGCTTTGCAGCTTGGGCCTGTGTCTAGTTCAGTGAAAGCATTTGAACATCTGAATGAAGTTCGCTTTGTTTGAAGTTTCCTCAATGTGACCAGTAACCACAGAGTTCAGAGATTCTACAGACGCGCCAAAGCCACAGGATGAAAAAATGATGGGGAGGAGAACTATAAACAAGATCTATATTTATGTTCCCCCCTCTACCACCTCCCAGCAAATGGTGGCAGAAGCAGCAGCAGGCAAGGATGCAGATGTCCCTGTCATTTGTTCCCCAATATATCAGGAGAGTGACAAGTCAGCTCTTGGGTTTGGAATGATTTGCATTTCCGAGCTGAGCAGGGTGACAGTTTGAGTCAGTGCGACAGCAGGAAACATTTGTAGCCATATTGGCCCTTGAGAAAACATGCACGGGACAGAAAATGTGACGTCTCTTATTGGGCCCAATGGAAAGACACAGTTTGGGGCCAGAAAAGAGCCCCCTGCCAACACCTGCACAAGGTGTAGGGTATCTTCTTGTCTGTGACTGGAATGGGTTAGAATAGCAAAGAAAAGAACGGAAAAAAGAATTTCACTTGATCTGGTCTGTCTATCCATCCATTCACCCCGTCACATCCCCTCTCTCACTCTCTGTGGATGTGTATATTATATACACACACTACTCAGTACAGTATCTTCTGAATTGACACGGACCCTTGAAGACAGAGAGAGACATGTCAATTAAGCAACCATCCCAGGAGACTCATGGAAACGCACTGTGCAGGGAGATATCCTTTTAAAAATTTTCCCTTTCCCTTCCAAAATAAGCTGATTTGCACATTAGGGTCAAACCATTGTATCCATCAGCACTGGTGGCAGAGGAAAGTCGTTGCACTAGCATTTTTAAAATACATTATTTGGAAAAAACAAAGAACACTAAAAGGAAGCAGGAAACAGGATTAATTCAGGACCCCTCCCCTTTTTTTCTTGCAGCTTTGTCTTATATCTGATGTTGGTTTGCAACAATCAAATTTATTTCCCCACTGACTGCTTGTGTGCTCCTTGGTGTTATACAGAGGGACATGAACTGGGTGTGTGAGATGGAAAGATGGGAGGATAAAAGTTAACTCTTCATGGGCCTGCTTTTTTTCTCAGCCTAAGCACATAGCTGGTCAAAAAAGGGTCAACATTTTTGTGAACATTTCCTCCAAAATGTCAACAACTTTTTTTCTTAAAAATTCAAAATGCTGATGAAAAAATTCATCAAAATTTTGAAACTTTCCTACCAGCTCTACTCAAGAGAGACCCCCAGTGTGAAAGTCCACAAGGAAGCAGATGGATGGCTGAATGACCAAGGGCCTTTCTGGTTGGTCTTCAGGGTTGGTGGATTGTCAGCCAACATAACATAGCCTAAAAGAATGTCATTAGTCTGGTTGGAAAGACTTGCCCACTTCAACGTTCTTCACTTCCTGTCCAAGGGATTAATCTATTGCTTAGTGAAGTCAATGGGAATATCTCCATTGACTTCAGCGGACATTATATCAGGTCCTTGACCTGATGTGTAGCATTGCCATGCTCACTTAAACTGCTGATGCATTTCACCCCAGAAGAAACACCTCTGAGTATGGGATAAAGAAAATTCTGAAGATACACAGGGTCATATTTTGAAGAAGACCTAACTCAGGCAAAAATCCCATTGCAGTCAGTCAGAGTTTTGCCTGAATAAGAACAGAATAAAAGCTAGGAACCGATATTGTAAAACTCTTTGGGAAGCACTGGAATGAAAAGAAGAAAGACAGCAAAATACCTTCAAAAAAAGTGCTGAGATGAATTTTGGGGCCAGTAAAGCAGAATGATGTGTGGAGAAGAAGATCTAATTGGGAACTGTGGGAGGTCTATGGAGAACCAAGTATAGTAAATGTAGTGAAAACCCAACGATTTCAGTGGGCAGGATAGGTGTTTAGGATGACGGAAAAGAGACCAGCTAAGCATCTCCTGATAGGACATCCTTTATGGTCTCTGATGTCATGGCTGACCAAGGAGATGAAGGAGGGATAGTACTGAGCAGGATCAAAAAGCTCTTAATTTGAATTACCTTCTCTGGGAAAAATATGTCTCTGGCAGAAAGAGATAGGTGTGAATTGTGAGAACGGCTAAGGACCTCTATGGTCTACAGAGCCAGGCAGGAGAAGAAGAGGAGTAATTTCAGTTTATTTAACTGTGGGGCAATTGCCAATGAAACACCAGACTGTTTATTGGAAGGATGCATTTAATCGGAGGTGAACTGTTGAAGGTGTTGCAAAGCTTTGGGGAGTGTTGTGATGTTTTCTTAGCTTGGCTTTTGTCATCTGAATTTGGGAGAGGAGGAAAAAGAAAAACAAGAGTTGAGCCTGTGTGAAGCATAGTGTGATCTAAACAGGGTCAGTGTCTTCTAAGCCGTAGTCTCTTGGACCTGAGAGGTAGGTTGCAGCAGCTTAAGACTGTAATGACACATCTCAATGCAAACATCATATCAGGTCCTAACCATTACAATAACACTATTGGTATGTCTACATTGTAAATGGGAGAAGTAATTGCAGCATATGTAGACATAAATGAGCTAGCAGCTGCTTGGATACATCCCCAGGGTCCTGGACAACTGGGGCTAGCCTATGCAGCCTTCCATGTGGCCATAGTTTCACTGCTATTGTTACTCAAGCCAGCTAGATCAAAGCCAGCTCAAGTATGTCTACATGTACTGCAATCACACCTCCCAGTTGCAGCTTAGCCATACCCTAATCAGAGGTCATCTTTGTCCAGGATATCGAGGTATTGATCTATACAATTGGTTGGCTCTGTCAATACAGCACGAGTGTCTCACAAACATTAAGTAAATTATCCTCACAACATCCCGGCGATTTCTTCCTCTAGGTTTTACAGCTGGAGTAACAGAGACAGAGTGAAATCTATCCATCTGTCCTACACATTTCTATCCATGGTGCCCATCACCATAGTATCTAAGCTCATACATGAGGCTATAAAGACACTAAAACCCCATCCACAGCTTCTCATATTTCACCTTAGGGCCAAATTCTGAGCTTAGGTGCACCAGTGGAAACGCAGAGCAACCTACTGACCTCAGCAGTGTTCCTCTAGATTTGCATCGGCACAGCTGAAATGTTCCATGGAGCGAAGCTCTTTTAAACAGCCAATTTTGTGCTATTTAAAAATGCATTTTCCATAATGTCACCTAGTTAATTAGGCAGGTGACAGCTGTACAAGGCAGTGCCAAACCCTGCCAGCTACCTCCATGCAGGAGAACACAGAGAACAACTTGGGTCTACTCTGACCTCCTCTGACAGTACATAGGGAGCTTGTAATAGAGGGAATGGGAATAATGGACTAATGACAAACATACATTACCTCACGAACTTCTGTCAGTGGGGCTGTGGAAGTGCCTCCGCAAGAAGAATTTAGCTCTTAGATGAATCCACATTCCCAAAAGACCCATCACCATAATGGACAGTCTCAATGTAGAGGCCAAGGGCTGAATGGCCAGAAAACAGCCCTGCTCTCTTTACCTACCCAGAGGAGATTATCAAAGTTAGGGTGACAGGCAGTAGTAAGGGGGAGCTGCCCATGCTGTGGCTCAGTAGAGGTCTTCTGTCTCCGGGACTGTCAGTCCAACACCTTCCACTAACTCTGAATTCACGGATCAGAAATGTACGGAAAGAAAATGTGCAGGCCACAAAATGTCCCCCCGTTCTTCCTGCCAACAGGGGAAGGAGATTCAGATCCTCCTAATTCCACTCTCTCTCTCATTTGCAATGTAGAAAAGTATATATGTTTTTTCTCTCATCCAGTGGCAGCTATGTTTGTGTGAATCAATTTTATATTCCAAAAGGAATAGAGAGAGAGAAAGCAGAAAGCTGAGTGCCAGTGGCCATCATCCAGATATTTTTGGCTTCTGTATTTCCCCCATTCCAAGAAAGTCAAAGTAAAACAGCTTGTCAGCTCCTGGCTTCACACTCCCCTTACATTCTGGGCCTGGCTTGTTGGGAAATATAACTAGGAATGGGATTAGCATCTCCATTGTCCATCTAGTGTCCAGGGAATGAGGTTGATTTTGCTTGGGAGGGGCAATGGTAGATAGGCCAATGTCTGTCTCCATCTTCTCTGTGATCGGTCCTTTCAATGCTATCACTGAGTGGGATTTTCAAAAGCCTGACTCTGATCCCTTTGAAGTCAGTGGTAAAACTCTTGTTAACGTCCCATTAACGTCAATGGGAGCACAGTTAGGCCAGCATTGCTGAGTGCTGTTGAAAATCCTGTTTGCTTTCACAGTGAATGTCCCATTGTACCTTTCCCTCTCCTGTCTATTTAAGATGGGCAAGACACAAAGCAATGCATATCCATACCCAACCACTGCAACTTGGGCCCATCTGTCCTCGTCCTCCAACCATCTTGTAAGAGGAATAAGACTCAAATACTGAGCCATAGACAAATCAATCTATTTTGGGCATAGCCAACAACTCCAGAGGTAACAATGCCTGAGGTTTAATGATGGCTCCTAAATAGCAATTTTTATATGAAAAATATCTTCCTGGACTGATCTGTGTGGAGCAAATGGGGACACTCCAGAAGTCAAAAGATTTGGGATACAATTGGACTTGACATCTTCGTTTAGCCACCTATTGATTAACAAATTAGGGCCTGATAAAACAAAAGGTTACTTTCACTTTGAAGTCAATGGGAGAACTCACGTTCAAAGTTAAGCATGGGTTTAAGAGCTCGGATGGATCAGGGACTAGACAGACAGCTTGACATCTTGCAGGATTGCACTGCAATTGGACGTGTGATAAAAATAGCAGTGAAGACATGGCAGCATGGGCTTCAGTGCAGGCTGTACAAGCCCAGTTGGAACCCTGGGTACGTACTTGATTTCTTTTAGCCCGTGCTGGGATCTGTGTCATCTTGTCAGCTGTGCTAGCTAGATTAAAGCTAGAGAGGATTTGCCAGTTCATGCTGCAATCATATCTTCCAACTGTGGGGTAGATAAACCTTTGGTTAGCACTGGCCTACCAGCAGCTGATGAATGGAGAAGCTGTGTTTGTTTGAAACTATTTCAGAAAGAAGAATTTGCTCAGAGTTGAGTACAGCAAAGAGCTTCCCTAAGAAATGAAATATAATGGTCTCAGCTTTCAATACACTCACGTGCTCACACGCGCATTCCTTGCTCACTATTAATTTTAATGAGACTGCTGCAAGAGTAAAGAGTACTCAAGCGAACAAGGGTTGGAGGACTGGGCCCTACAATTCTATCACTAAGAATGTGTTGGGGTTCCCCTGAGACCTCTTCCACTTGGTTCTCCAAGAACTCAGTTCAAGCCCAATCTCGTCACGCAGGTTGCTCTATTTGGCATAAAGCAAAGCTATGCTGAGTTGATCAGACTCAAGCATAGGGGATGGGTATAGGGTGTACCACACAACCAAAGTTACACAACAAACCTCTTCTTTTATAGACATTTACTATACATTGCATCACACATTTTGGGATTGGCTTCATCACTTTGTAGGAACCAATCCCAGTACAGCACGTACTGTTCATCCATGATTTACTCATTACCTCATTTTATGTTCCAGGCTTCTCTTGGCCATTGTTATCTTGTCCATTGTTAGGGATTCCCTGGGTGTTCTCCCTTAACTTAGCTAGTACAGACATTTTGTCTCCACCCTGCTGATCCATTCCACTCCCCCTTCCCCCGTCTCCCAAGAAATTAGGCCTCACCCACGGCCAACGACTCATGTCGAACAAGGACTACACAATGCAGTATTTACACACTCAATGCCAAGTATATTAACATAAATTTTCATGCAGCATAAAAGATCAGTGAAATGGCCAGACAACAGGAGACTGAAAACATCTCTAGGGCTATACTTAATTCTATAGTGCATGTGTATGTATATGTGTGTGTGTCTTTAAAATACCTGGGTGGCAAGCAGGATTTTCCTTTATACTTCTCCCACAAGTACTTTTCAAAATGTCCTTTGAAAACACCTCTAGTGACAGCACCTCAGCCACGCTCTTAAACAGATCTTCCGATGCCTAACTGGGCTTACCATTAAGATGTTTTTTTTAAAACTAATGTCTAACCTAAACGTTTCTTTTTTAAGATTCAAGCCATTGCTCCTTGTTATGCCTCTCTCAATGATGTCTCCATAATATGGATTGATACAATATCCAGCGACGACTTCAAAGAAAGCAAATACCATCCACTAAAGAGAGGGGACATAGAAATGAGTCAAATACACATACATACATACACACTCAGTCACCCACTCTAATGGTTAGGCAGCTAATACGATGTGACTGCTGCTTTTCATAGATTCATAGTGTTTAAGGCCAGAAGGGACCATTAGATCATCTAGTCTGACTTCCTCTATATCACAGGCCAGTACATTTCACCCAGCTTCTCCTGTACTGAGTGTAATATCTTGTGTCTGACTAAAGCCTATTTTGTATCCTGCTTATCTTGCTGATCAAAATCATCTCGCAACTTTGTGCTTCCCGTCAATTATTGCCTCTCGCCATATCAATTATTTGCAAGACTCTGCAGCAGGGACTATCATTTTTTGGGGTATAGAATTTAGCACAATGGGGGGGGGGGCAGTTGCAATTGCAATAATAATAATAACAATTGGATTTGTGATAAGCAATACACAAGACAAGTCCTGGCAGCATATATTATCAAAGCCCATCAAGTGTGCAGTGTGTACAGGGAAGACTGTGATGCTGTGATATTTGCAAAGTGCTTTGAGATCCTTGAGCAAACGGCGTTAGGGGAAGTGAATTATCATTATTGCTTCATCACTGCCATGTGTGTTTTCTTTTTTCCTTAACACTGCTCAAAAACACTGATTTGTTCCATGGCAATTGATGACCCAGCTACGCCAGCAGCCTTTGCTCAGACCAGCTGTGATTTCATAAAAGCACAGTACGTATGAAGCAGCTGCTATTGTTAGGAGGCACGCTGGGGCTGCAGAGACCCAAGGTTATCTTCCCTTTTGGAAGGTGGGGTTTTGGACTGCAGGGGACAGAACAGACAATGGCAGGCTGCCTCTTCCACCAGGGCTGTGTTATGCAATGCTTAAATAAAAATCACATAGTCACTAAATACAAGCTGCTGATGTCATACAAAACAAAGCATAGAGTGAAGTCCAAACTAAACCACTGTTATCATTCTTGCTGTCCACCCCCTCTACCCATTCCTAAAACCCGTTAGAATTACTAGTCCCACCAGAAACTGCAATGCAAGATTGTCCTTACAGGAAAGTAGCTGGGTTTTTTTGTCCAGTCCAGTTTTAAATCAAACACCATCAATGGGGTTTCTGCCACATCATTTGAAGGATCATTCTACTATCATCAAAAAGATCTCACTTTTCCTGATACTTATCATACAGTTTCTTTGATTTCTGATTTCTCCTTATTATAGTCTGCTTGGCCCACCTTAATAATGTTACACGTTCGATTTATATACCCTTGAAATACTTGGACTGTTATCATGTGCCCACATTAGCAATTGTTTGCTCAAGTGATAAATACTTAAGTCTTTGCAACCTTCCTACCCTTTCCCTTTGATTATTTCTGCTGCTTTTCTCTGAGTTGCTTCCATCTTTTTCAGATGCCCAGAGAAGAATATAGTCTTCTAAATATGGCCTCATCACGAGATGAATCAACACTTTACAGTTCTCTGGCCTGTTGCTTCTCGCAGGAAGATGTTAAACTTGAAACCACTGCCACCTTTACTTTCAAGTGCTCACAACTGACCCCAGCGTAAGGAGTGGTGTGCAAAGCAACCTTCAAAACTAAACCAGAACAAAATAAGATCTACATCTTTTCCTTTTAATCTGAGCCTCCTACAGGCCTTGCTACCAGATGCTTCATCTCCTCCTTGTGTGCCTCACAAGAGGCCTTAGAAATGAACTTTCGACAAATTACATTTCTGTAGATTATGTCCGCAATACATCTGAATTTTAGATCTTAACATCGGGGCCATAAATTGATTAAAAAACCCTGAACTCTCGAGCCATATCTGCTGCCGTTGTACTGAGTATTATAAAGCCAAGCAAAAAGAGTGACAACAGAGAAGAACCACGGGGTGAATTTAACGCAGTTGGGTCTGGCAAGCTGCACGTGTCATCAGGGCAATAATCTCTAATTAAACCAAGACAGAGACAAGCAGATTTATGGGAATCTAGAAAAGCAGGGAAAATGAGATTCTGTGAAAGACTATAGCTTTATTCCTCTGCTCTCCTACATCCTTGGACATAACTCAGGCATGTTAAGCCATGTATTTGGCTGCTATCAATGAAGCACGTTGGGTTTTTTGATGGGGAATTATTTATCTAATATTGGAAAGAGGAGAAAGAAAAACTAGCCGTGATCCTTTAGTATATTATATCTACCCATCAGGAGTCCAGCTTGTATGGCTGCATCATTGGTACCTGACAGATGCAATGGGCTGAAAGATGTTCATCTCAGTGGCAGTGTGAATACTAAAAGTGGCCTATAAAGCTAGAAGATGGAACCCATCTACCTCTGAATCCAAAGTCAGGTGCATTAACCACATCTTCATTGACTAAGCTTTTCTGTTCCTCTACCAAACTGGCTTTGGCCAGTTTTTCAAATTCCACCAAGCTGTCAGCCCAGTGACATCAGTGGACTTAAAGCCAGGGAGTAATTTGGCACCCTGTGCTGCCTAGGGGAGATGTTTGGATGACTTTAGAAAAGATACGCTCTAGCTCCACCACAAGGAATTAGGCTTGACACACCACTCACCGGGTAAGATTCTATGGCCTGTGTCCCACAGTAGGTGAGACTAGATGATCCGAATGATTTCTTCTGACCTTAAAATCTATGAATCTATGGGGGGAAGTCATTAAGAGGGATATCACTTTTAAATGGGAAGAATGTGTATGAGAAAAGGGAAGGAAGGGGGAACTAATGCTTTTTAATCAATGTGTCCTGTGGAAACAATTCTGCCTCTTGCTTTAAATGAACTCCAGGCAGGATTTTCATGGCCTGGAAACAGCCAAAATAAAAGCTTTTGCCTAATTAAAACAAGCAGTTGAAAGTACCAAGTGGTGTATGAAGAGGGAGAATGGAAAGGCTGTAAATGTCCCTTTTATGGCCTACTAGCTAAACTTCACTGGTCCTCCAGTATTTCTGGGATATTTATGCAGCAACCAACTTCCTTTCCTATTTAATTTTTGCTTGTTTCTGAGGTTACTGCTTGTGAACGAGACTGACGACTGCCATTCTCTGCCGAGGCAGAGAGAACTTCCTCACATTGCTCAAACAATGTGCCTCGGGATGCTATGGGGAGGGGGGAAATATATGAACCTCGATGGACAGTTAGACAAATAGATTGACTGATCTGGGCCTGGAAGGTTCACTTCCAAATATGAAGGATCGTCATCTTTCTGCGTGGCCATTCACACCTTAGCCGAATCATAGAATATTAGGATTGGAAGAGACCTCAGGAGGTCATCTAGTCCAATCCCCAGCTCAAAGCAGGACCAGCCCCAACTAAATCATCCCAGCCAGGGCTTTGTCAAGCCGGGGCTTAAAAACCTCTAAGGATGGAGATTTCACCACCTCCCTAGGTAACCCATTTCAGTGCTTCACCACCCCCTTGGTGACATAGTGTTTCCTTATATCCAACCTAGACCTCCCCCACTGCAACTTGAGACCATTGCTCCTTGTTCTGTCATCTGCCACCACTGAGAACAGCCGAGCTCCATCCTTGGGACTTCATTGGGACTGCAGGCAAAGCTGCCAATGAGTGGTAGTTCTTGTGTTTTGGACCCTTGTCAACTGGGAACTAGCTGTAGCTGGACCAAATCACTTCACAAGTGGCTGTCTTTCTAGCCTCACCACGTGGAGCTGTCGTGTCCCAGAGGCTATGCTTTCAAGTGAACTTTGTGAAAGCTGGGATACTGGCCAGGGCTCAGGCTGTGCATCTGAGGCCTAACCCAAAGCCCACTGAAGTCAGTGGGAGCCTAGCCAATGATCAGGCCCCAGGTACTAGGGTAGCAATGCCGTAGGTAAAGAACACAAAAGATGCCTGTGCAGGCTGCCATGCCGATCCTGATGCCTGGATGTCCCCAACAAACTGGGCGCAAACCCAAATCCCAGTACAGCACCTGCCAACAGCAGCGGGGACCCCTTGGATCAAAGGTAGAAAGGAGCGAGGAACTCAAATGTCCCTCTTCTAGTTCAACAGCAGAGAGGCTTCCTGCAATTCAGACTGTGGCGTAACCCCCAACACAGAACAGATTGCTATGGCTGCACGTACACATTAAATACGCAGCAGAGTCACTGCAGATGTAACAGCCACTTCCACGTACCAGGCCAAACCTTGGGGAGCCCCACCATTGCTGGGGAGCAGGGACATCTTGCTGACCGCACGCTGCTGTTAGTGGAAGACAAAGGGGGAACGGATTGCAGGGAGAAGCAGGACTTTGTTAATGCAAGCATTAAGTGTTTTCTATTCCCATGCTATTAATGCTCCATCTTTCAGATGGTAAAAATCTCCTCCGGTCTGCACAACAAACCTCAGCTCTCATCATCTGTTCTCTCTCCAGGCACATGTTCTGCTGAGAGATCTGGACATACAAGCAGATCAGGAAACCAGAGTCCACATGGGTCTGAGAGAAAACCTCTCCTGAGGTCAGAAGAAAATGGGAGGGGAGAAGGAGTAGGAATATTATTTTCAAAGACATTTGGTCCCCCTTTGAAAATCAAGATATACATGGACCAGCCTAACAACCATGAAATGTGAATGCAGCCCTAACAAACCATTCTGGGTTAGCTGTTTTCATTGAATGCCGTGTTCTGTCTGACTCCTCGCTGTTCAAGCCTTGGCACCTTTTGGGTCTAGACAATATTTCTGTTGGGTAGACAATCATCACAACTATTGAGATGACGGGCCACTGATTGATGATGGGAGCTGAGATGAGAGGTCACGGTGAGATGTTGTTCTTTAAACTACCCCTTGCTCTCCAAACTGAAGGGATTTTTCACTGCTGACATCGAATGGAGTGCAGGACCTTACTCAATGGTCAGACTGAAGCAGAGTAAGGCACAACCAGCACAAGTGAATGCTCCCCTGCTTCCCACCCCGTTCCTGACCCGAAGGCGTCACCTGCAGGGGAGAGACACTTTGATGACAGTTTGAACCTTATCCTCTCTCCAGTTAGAGTCATGTGCTTGTCACACACCTTGTGAGGTGATAAGTAGCTACCTCGCCCCAGAGGGTGGCTCGGGGAAGGGTTGTATTCCTCTTAGACTCCCTCTAGGATGCTGCAGCAGGCTGGTCCAATGGGAAGTCCTGGACCACACTCCGTCCTCCTCCTCCCCCTCCTTGGGGATGCCGTCCAAGGCCTGTGGTTGCGGCTGGCTCGGTGAAAGCCATGCCAGGAGTAGGCAGGCTCTTTGCTCCCACCTCCCCGCGTACATACCCCTCTAAGGCCAGGTGTACACTTACAGCGATGCGTTCAGTTCTGGCACCGCCCATGTTGCTACCCGCCGCGATGAACGGCAGGCTGCCGCCGTGCTTGTCACACGGCAGAGAGGGGAAAGGCTCGGGGGGGGGGGGGGCTCCACTGGCAGAGAGCAGAGGGGAGAGGCTCTGGAGCCTTTTCACACTGCCTCTTCCTGCCAGAGCATTTCCACGCTACTGACGTTTTCCCTGTGGGTGGTGGGGAAAGGCTCCAGCAGTGGGGAGGCAGCGGGGTGCTACACGGCTAAAAGTAGCGGGGTAGCCAGGGGAGGCCTAGCTTGGGTGTGTAGAAAGTCTGTGTAGGGCATATACCCTAGGGTTCAGGTGTGTAGGGAACTTTACTTTATTTGCGTAGGTTGCGCCTCTCCACGTACACTGCTATTTTTATCCACGCTCGCTGAGCGTGCAGTGTCTGTACTCTACACCCCCCACCAACCCCCCCACAAATGTAGACATACCCAAAGGGATGGGCAAAGCCTTGACCGTTGAATGGCTCGCAGAACTTCCGCTGCACTCTACTCTGTTGTGCATGTGACAAGGACTGCTCTGGAGGCCATTAACAGCAAAATATTGCCCATCGATAGTACAAGTTCCTGTGATTTAGCAGATTGCCCTGTACTTCCCTGTCTGTCTGCATCCGTCTCTTTTGTCTCATACTTAGATTGCAGGCTCTTTGGGGCAAGGGCTGTCTTTTGTTCTGTGTTTGTGTAGAGCCCGTCCATGAGGAGGGCTCCGAGGAACTAAGATAATATAAATAATAAACTGATGATGGTAACATTCCCAACTGAATTACCGAAGGCCTATTCAAGGGGGTGTGCTATTTGTTATTTGAGCATACTGGGATTCCCACATGGTTTGGGTGGAAATATTAACAAATATTAACAAATCCCCCCCTAAATTTCAAGAATACATATTGGAATATGCATCATCCACCATTCGATAGTCTCCTGTTAAAAAGTATGGGTCCTGCAACAGGGAGCAAAAAATATACCACACGGCCAATCACGCACTGCAACTAATAGCCACTCAATGGCTAAGATGGACAGTTTGCAAACAGCCAAGGATTTAGTGAAGGGAAAAAAGGTTCACTTGAACTATTCTGCAAATGCTCCTGGACACAGGATGCATTTGCAGTTCATGGGACTGCTTTGCAAGTCATTCATGTACCAAAACCATTGCATTGTGGGCTTGATTCATATTATTCGGTTAATTCTAATAGACTGATGCAGGATAGATCGATTCTGTTTTTAAAGCTCTCTATAATGTATCTAATATGTTAGTATGCAGAGGAATCTATCTATTTTGGGTCCAGCCTGACTTGCCTGGCAGAAGCAGTCCTAGTGAAGTGGCATGGGTAAGGCAAGTGGGATGTGGCTTGAACTTCCTATATTTCCATATGATGTTCACTCACTGTATGGAATAAACAGTTTTTGTTACCTTCATTAGCATGTTACACTGACTATATAATGTCCTGTCACTTTCACTAGTATGTTACATTGGCTATCTTGTTGCTTGTCACCTTCACACTGAGTTAATGTGCTCGATTTATTTATACAATTAATTTTGCTTTATTTGCAGGGGTTTGCTGTGACCACACTGTGATGCAGCTACCGTGATAGTGATTGCAATGCATAATTCCACTGGGCAATTATCTCCAAAGTACTTCTTCACTGACATGTTTCAATGCACTATGGTTCTTCTCTTACCCTTAACAGCCTGTGGTCATGTACCAGACGTTTAGGCCTGACCACCAAACTGACAGGAAGAACAATCAACCCACTTGTGATCAAAGCAGTAAAGAAACAGTGCCTCTGGTGGTAAATCAGATGAAAGTCAGTTTTGTGGTGTGTGGGTGTGTGTAAACAATCTATCTATCTATCTATCTGTCTATCTTCTTCCTGTTACATAGTGCCTAAATTCTTCAATGATGGTTGCATTAGATAGATAGATAGATAGATAGATAGATTTTAGCAAAGGGAAAATTGTTCTTTTGAAATCTTGCATCTCAAGTGAAAAGCTGTCTATTCTATTGGAAAATGGAAAATATTTGTTTCTTTCTGTAAAGAAAGTTAATTTTTCACTACGTGAAATTTCAGCCTCTGCCAATTTTACTTTGCTAATTCTTGCCGTGAAAAAATTGGACTTGCTGATTGAAATGACTGCATTCTGCTAGTGACTGAATTGGCAAATTAGTATCACTGAGCAAAATTGTATATGAAAATAGGAATTGCCATATTGGATCAGGCTCCTGCTCCTGCTAGTCCAATATCCTGTCTCTGACAGTGGCCAGACCAGATACTTCAGAGGAAGATGCAAGAAACCTGAAGTGGATACTTATGCAATAAACTGCATATGGAGAAGTTTCTTGCTAACCCCATCAATTAGTGATTGGTTTATAATCTGAAGCCAGATGGACTATATCTTGAATGGATTTTACCATGACTACATATCAACGGTTAAAAACCAGTGGCTTTGATAGCAAAAGTGGTCCAAAATCCTGAAATCCCAACCCTAATCTTGCCCATAGACCTTCCTGTCATCTTGACCTCTGCATTCTGAACTATTTAATTCACACCATTGTGTCCAGCTGTTGTAGAGGACTTTCTGAAAATGAGCGTGTCCACTGGTCATTAGACAGAGGGAGCTAGAAGTATTAGCGTATTAGCGGCAAAGAGTCCTTTGGCACCTTATAGACTAACAGACGTATTGGAGCATAAACTTTCGTGGGTGAACACCCACTTTGTCGGATGCATGTAGTGGAAATTTCCAGAGGCAGGTATAAATATGCAAGCAAGAATCAGGCTAGGGATAATGAGGTTAATTCAGTCAGGGAGGATGAGGCCCTCTTCTAGCAGTTGAGGTGTGAACCCCAAGGGAGGAGAAACTGTTTTTGGAGTTGGCTAGCCATTCACAGTCTGTGTTTAATCCTGAGCTGATGGTGTCAAATTTGCAAATGAACTGAAGCTCAGCAGTTTCTCTTTGAACTATTAGCTGACCTTTGTATAAACTGGACTCTGCCTTCTGCTATGCACCTGCCAAAATATGTGTAATTATATTAATCTCTGGCCTACAAAGAGGATAAAAGGCCTAGAACCACTATTGGCAGTGAATGGAGAATTTCAGTCGGTGGAAGTTTTGGAGCAAAACATCTTCAGTTGTGTTCCCCATTCTGCTGTGCGTGCAGTTCGCTTTGTGTGCAATTTTGCTGAAGACCGGTGTGGGTGCAGGAATGTGAACACAGATTGGTCACGGTGGCCCACTGCAATACCAGTGCACACCAGGGTGCAGGGAGGGAGGATGAGATTTCAAACTGAACTCTGAGTTGCCTCGCTTTCCTGGGTTTATGTCAAGCCCTTACCGTGATTTGAACATAGTTTTTGTGGTTTAATTTGCATAATTGATGAGATGGAAAATTATCTCTATGATTGATGGATGTTCTGAATGCACCATAGTTTGTCACGAAATATAATGCGTCTGTAGATGAGTGAGCTGCTCCTGCCATGTTATTTCCCAACAGGGCTATAAAATGCAAACTTAACTCTACCTGGTTGGTTTTTTGTTTCTAATTCGTTTCCAGCATAATATGCAACACTGTAAGCAATCACAGCATCAGCTAAAGTTGCCATCTTCCTTCATTGACCTGCAAGGACATGGTTAAGGTAGAAGAAAAAAAAGACACTGTATTTCTGGAGCTGTTTCATGGATTCCCTGTCACACCCAATGAGCTGCCCACTGGAAATCATTTAATTATATTGCTGGGTTGTATTCTGTATTCATCTGCTTTGGACACACTCCTGCCTTTCTTACACAGGCAAAACACCTCTTGAATTCCAGGATTCTCTTTGAGTGATTCCACTGTCATTTGTCCTAGCATGGGCCTGATTCAGCAGTCTATACCCATACAGCGAAGTGCTTAAGTGCAGGTGACTTAAGAACATGCTTAAGTGCTTTGCTGTACCTCAGTATGCACTCAAATGATCTGCTGAATTGTGACCTTGGGGAGGAGGTGTACCATGAGTGAGCTAGTGAACTGGAAGATGTCTGTGATGTTCTGTTTGCCAGTCCGTGACCAGACATGGGAAATCTCTTTAGACCTCAGCCCCATTTGGTGGCTGAACTCACTTAGCAGCATTCGTTTTCCACACATTAGCCTCAGCTGAGACTTGGACTGGGGACCTCTTGGTAAGCCAGCAGAAGATTTATCACATAAGCTAAAGGTACTTTAAGAGATCTGAGAACACGTGACTCTTTTTTCACCCCATTGGCCATACTGCAAGGCACACACACAGAGAAACTCTCCAAGAGGAGCAGACATGTTCTGAGCCTGTGAGTTACAATTCAAGGGCAACCCAAGAGCGGGGTTTGTGGTGAACAGCAGCATGGGTCAAGTTGACAGCTCTTTCCTGCCACTTGAGACGTGACTGTGTCTGCGTCTTGCTGGAGAGCTAAGCACAAATTCGACTTTGATAAAAATGGGCACAATTCTGCTGAAGTCAATGGAGTTATGGGAGCTGAACATCACCTAGTTTTCACCTGCCCAGAACCTTGGAGAAATCAGAAGAATGAAGGGTTAACTCTTGAGCGCCTCGCTATAACAACTCCTTACATTGGGCCAAGCTGGTCTCATCTGGAGGTTGCTCTCTGAATTGCTCCGAGACTCTTTTGAAGTGAAAAACACACTGAGATTTGGTCCTACCCTGTAGCATCCTTTAGAAGTAATTGAGTCAGGGACCTTCCCTTTCATCTGAGATACTCTATCAGGTGTTTACTGAGGGGAAAAAATCAGGCCAGAACAGGAAAATAATGAAGAATTCAAGGTAAACCGTGATCATGTCTTAGCTACTCCAAAGGCAACTCCCACGGCTCTTTTCCAGCTAAGAACTTTTCCACCAAAGAAAATGAAAGATATACTTCTCTCTCTTCCCTCACCCCACAGCAATGCCTGCTCCAGTCTGAAGTGACAAAGCGTTGATTAGTTATGATTGGATGCTAAAGCTGAAGCGATAGACTGCTCCAATCAATTTCTCTACAATCAATTTGTTACACTGAGCTCCCTTTTTCTAAGTCCTCAGCCGCCTGACAGCCGTCAGTTCTTCTTTCCCGCCCTCCCCTCGTAAGTTTCAGCGAGCATCTGAAGAAAACTCACTGAGCTGAATTGGAGATCACTTGGTTTGCATGCTATTGGACAGTCACATTAACTGCCTGAACCCTCCAGAGCTGAGAAGCTCAGCTGCACATTTCAAGCTTCCAGTGAGATATTATATTTGACATTCAATTTGAAACCCCAAACTCCTTTAATGTAATATCTCAGCACAATGATCGTAATAAGGCAGTAAGGCTTGCTTTCTATTTAACCACCCAAAGGAAAATAAATAAATAAATAAGACCACTCCAATTATGTTAACTCCTTAACTGCTTTGCTGCTGTCTCATGGGTACAGTCCATCATATTTAAATAAACTGGACATTAGCGAAAAAGCATGGTTTCTGGGTGGCCACAAAGGTATGGTCTTTCCCTGCAAAATCCCAGGTGCTGGATGTGTAAAATCTGTAGAAGTTGTCCATGAAACTTTTCAAAATTATACAGGAACTATGCTGGTTGCTGGTTAACCTGTGTCCACCTCGCACATTAACCTGTGTCCACCTCGCAGAAGTTAAAGTGTTAAAGCAATGTTCGACCTCCTGTATAATTTTCAAAGCATTGCTTGTGTTATTCGTGTCATGGTTTCCATTAAAATCACATGGCTAAGATTCCATTGATGCTGCAAAAACTATGCTATCATAAATCCATCCCCACATTTAGATGATGATAATATTTATAGTTCTTGGCACGTCTTTAGTGCTTTTCAACCAGAGGTCCCAAGGTGCTTTACAATGGTAGGTCTCATGATCTCCTATTTTACAGACAGAGGAACTGAAGCATAGAAAGATTAAATGACACACAAAGAAGAATTATGGTTCTGGTTGAAAATCATGCAAAACTAGGAAGATTTTTCACTAGAATCATAGAAGTGTAGCAGGAGAAGGGACCTTGAGTGGTCTTCTAGTCCAGTATCCTGCACTTGGGGCAGGATAAAGTATTATCTAGACCATCCCTGACAGGAGTTTGTCTAACCTGCTCTTAAAAATCTCCAATGACGGAGATTCCACAGCCTCCCAAGGCAATTTATTCCAGTGCTTAACCTCCCTGACAATTAGGGAGTTTTTCCTCACGTCCAATTTAAACCGCCCTTGCTGCAATTTAAACCCATTGCTTCTTGTCCTTGAGAGAGTTCCAGCCTGAAACCCTGGTCTGAACTGCCCCCCTCTCATCCGAACATTCCTCCAAACTTTGGGGACTTTAGGATCGGGACCTGAACTTTGCAGAACAGATTCGTGTCCATTTTGCAGCCTGATACAAGGCAAAACTTGGTGTTTTGCTTTGATTTTCCAAACTCTAAGTGAGACTCAGGGAAGCACGAACTCTCATGAGCCAAAGCCGGAAAAAAAGAGTTTCCATGGCTCCCTTGGAATAAAAGCCACAGAGCCCAACTCTTCCCCCTCTCCCAGGATCTCTCAAGGTATGTCTACATTTTGAGCTGGAGGTGTGAATTCCACCTTGAGCAGACATACCCATGTCAGCTGTGCTGGCAGCTGCAATGATCTGAGCAGTGGGCGGGGCTAGCCTCCCGACTATGTACCCAACGTCTCAGACAGGATTGTACTTGGGTTACTAGCCCCTCCCATTGCTTGCATCACTATGGCTACGCTCTATTTTTAGCATGCTAGTTTGAGCAGAGCGAGTGTGAGTATGTCTCTTCAAGCTGGAATTATGCCTCCAGCCTGAAGTGTAGACATGCCCTACTGAAGTCAATGGGAATTATTTGTACCCTGTGGAATTGGAGGGGAGCTGACTCCTGTTAAAATAAATGAAAAGTTTTCACTTAACTTTAGCAGTAGTTTGACTGGACCCTACATCAACACATATCCATTCTCTTGTGGTAGGAGTGGGGGTTGCAGTGGGGGAGGTCTAGGTTGAATATTAGGAAACACGATTTCACTAGGAGGGTGGTGAAGCATTGGAATGGGTTCCCTAGGGAGGTGGTGCAATCTCCTTCCTTAGAGGTTTTTAAGGTCAGGCTTGACAAAGCCCTGGCTGGGATGATTTAGTTGGGATTGGTCCTGCTTTGAGCAGGGGGTTGGACTAGATGACCTCCTGAGGTCCCTTCCAACCCTGATATTCTATGATTCTAGGATATACAACTCTTTTTCACTGTGTCTCTTTCTGTTTATTGTCTTTGTTTTCCGCCTTTCCTTCCTTCCCTCTTCCATTTGTACAGCAGTGGCTGAGTGTAAATTTTTCTTTCGATGCACATTTCTATAGCTATACTATGTGTGCGGCAGTATTTGAATATAAAGCTTTCTCTCTAGGTATGTTTCTATCCTTATTCCACATGTACTGTGATGGGTGGGTATAAAACTTAACTGGCTCCCTCTTCCTGGATTGTCCTCAGAAAAGGACTGAATGCCAGAAATGTAGGCTCAAACTATTTAAAAGCATTTAGACAGCTTTACTCGGCAACTCTCCGGTCAAACTTTCCTCACTTTAGGAAAGGATATATCGCCCCTCTTGGCGAATCAATTATTCAGGCACTGTGATAGTCCGAGGCATCGGATCAGTAATAAAGTGGTGAATTATTAATCATGGCTTGTGCCATTTTGATTAGATTTGGGGAATTCAGGATTAAATTTCCGGCACCCCGTGTCTCGGACTGAGCACAGCCCAGCTGGGCTGACAGGCGTGAGATGGCTTTGTACTTCGTAGGAGGCTGCTGGATAAAAAATTACTTGAAAAAGCCTGAGAACTGCAATTATTATTATTAGTGTTTTGGTTGGAGTTGGAATGACTGAAAATAGATTTGCAATCTGCAGGGCAGTTTCAGTTTTGTTTAAAAACTTGGGCTTTAATAGTTCAGTTTTTCTCCTCTTTATTACCTACAAACTCACCAACCTGCTGCTAGAACCATGGCGTCAAAGACTAGCCACTCTTGTAAGTACTGCGTGTGTGTGTATGGTATTTACACTTCCCACATTTTATCTCAGCTCCGAGAATACTCAGGGAGGCTGAAATCATATTAATTGGGAACACAGGGCCATAGCTAAAATTGCTAAGGTGTTACTGGTTTGGAGAGGGGAAGATGGAGGAGAGAAGAGGAAGCTTAATGGGTGAAACAAGAGCCTTGCAGTCCATCAGACCATGCCTGGAGCCCACTCGAGGTCCAGAGGAAAATGATTCCGGCATCCTCTGCTCAGTCCCCAGCAGACTGTCATCCTGTCTAACAAACCACCACATAAATTCAACCCAATTTTGCCCAGTCGATTTTGTTTAGCTTTCTCTTACAACTGCTGTATACCACAGAGAATGTGCTGCAGAGCCGCTTTTTGCAGGCAAAGAGGCTCTTGCAAGCCTGCTGCCATTTGCAATGATAATAGGAAAAGCAGGTTTAAACCACGGTTCACAACCGGTAGGCATGGGAGGAGAGAATGCGGGGTGGGGGGAAGGGATTTTCAGGCTTTGGCACTTCCCAGTGGACTCCTACCTGCTGCCATCCATATAATTCTGTCTCTTTACAACTGGTTTTGATGGGGAAAGGAGTATGAATGACAGTTTACTCTCCCCGCTCTAACCAAGTGTCATGGATGGAGTAGGGCAGGGGCAGAAGAGCGAGCGGTAGGGGTGGCATAGCAGGGACTGCAGTGGGTGACTGCTGGCATCTGGGGTAGAGGAGATTGGTTCTGGAGTCGCGTCAGCCTGGGTTAATGGGCACCATTCCACTCACAATCCTGAACCCTCTTAAAACCCTGGAAGGGCCAGAGGGGCAGGACGGGATGCTGTCAGACAGGTTGTTTCTCAGCCCGAGGAGAACAAATGTGTGACACAAACCCATTTCCACTCCAGCTGAAATTCAGTCCTGATGCACAAGGCCCCCTATGCAACTTATCCCTACTTAGAACCTTAGCTTGGGGTATACAAAGGGCTGGAACCTTCACAATTCTGGCCTGAGCTTTCCTTGAGTAACACTGATTTCCTGTAAAAAGAAGAACCCTTCCTTCCTGCAGCACAGAAGGTATTTGAAGGCCTCAGGACTGTGAGAATGCACAGAGTCTTCTGGGGGCCCTCAGAATGTCACCCAAGTCAGTGTCAATTTACCAGACGTAAAAAGGGAGAAACAGAGACGCAGAGAGGGTCGGGAACTTGGAGAGGCAGCAGCAGAATCATGATTAGAACCCAGGGTCTCCTGACACCAGCTCCCACCTTGTGATCAACGAGAAAAGGCGATTCAGGTTTAAAATCAAACCTGCCCTATGTCTGTCTATGAAACAAACAGTTTAAGGGCTGACAGAAGAACAGTCACCTCAAACGAAGCCCCGTACAAAAGCCGAAGAGGACTCTCCAGGGACGGGGAGGAAAATCCCAGACATGAAGGCAGTAACATTGCATTCGGTGCCCTTTTTATTCCGTCCATCTCCCCTGAAGCCAAAGGTTCTCAGCTGAAGAGGCAGCATGAAGGCATTGTGGGGAGAGGGCTGAGGTATTGCGTTGAGCTAGTTTCTTACCCACAGAAGCCTTCATGACTTTGGGGGAAAGGAAAGGGGGAAAAAAGATTTTAAAAGAATTATTTTTGAAAGAGGAGCTGAAAAAGACATCAAACAGATCAAAGAAACTCATGGAAGTTAAGGGGTGGGGTGGAGGGGTGGAGGGGGTGGAGGAAAAGCTCCTGCAGTAACATTGGATGAAAACTAAGCTTCTCAGATCTGTTTAAAAGATATTCTGTTTGATCTTTTCTATCTTCTGCCGTGATTATCCAGGTTCCTTTTGATGTTGCTGAGCCCTATAGAACTGATATGTAAAAATACACATACATATGTATTAACACAGATGACACACACGTGCGCTCACGCATGGATGTGCTAGCCAGCTACAAAGGGGAGGTAATGAACCAATAGAGAGGAGGCATCACGAAGGATGGATTTCCTCGCTCTGGTTCCTAAACTTTGGCTGCTTTCGTGTTGCTAGTTAATAAGAAGCTCCCATAGTGGGAGTGAGAGAATAAATTATTTTGATGGCAAAATTCTTGCTATGAATCACAAAGTGTTCAGAAGGTGTTGCTGGGGAAACTAAAGGTTTTAAAGTCTCACAAGTAAAGATGTCTTTTTCCCCCTCTGCTTCATCCCTGTCATATATCTTTGTGTCCCTTCAGAGACTGGGGCTCTTGAAAACACCTAGATTGACAATCCTGAACACCAAAGTCGTCTATTAACTCACAGAACAGATATGGCACTGGGAACAACAACATAAGAATCCTCAATGCTACCCTTTGTCAATGTACCACATGGCATGGGTGTGGCAGGTAAATTCAGTCTCTCTGAGTGTAGACGGTTAGCTTCATGGTTGGTTGGTATTTGTGATGTTGACACATAGCCAATAGGAAATGGACTATGATCACCAACACATTTGAGAGAGGCTGCTAAATAGCCATTGGTTACTATTGACCCGAGGAGATTCAAACCGATAGCATCCATCCATCCATCAGTAGTACGAAATAAATGTAACACATAAATACTGTTGTTTCCAGCACTGAAGGTGTACATTCATTTTCTATCAATGCGTATGTCCAAATTGCTTCTTTAAACAAGCCGCCCCCTCAATCTCTCCCCAGCAACCAGCTTTGGCTTTGTGTAAATTTACCTTTTATAAAAGATGTCTTCAGAAGAATTTGCAAATATGAATTGGGACAAAATGCTGCTCCATCCACCAGCAAATATAACTTCTCGGGGGTTCCACCTACGACATCACATCTAAGAACAGACCTAAGACTTCTGTGGACATCACAAATGCAGCTGGGTGTTCACTGAAAGCCTGTTCCAAAGCCCATGGAGTCAATGAAAAAGATCCAACTGACTTCAATGAGCTTTGGATTAGACCCCGATATTATTATTATTATTTCTACAGCAGTAGCAGATACGGACCCCAATGAAGGATCAGGACCCCATTGTGCTTGGCACTGGATAGACAGTCACTGCCCCAGAGAACTCACAATGCACATTACAGGATGCAACAGATGGATGAAACAGACAAATCCAATGGGTGTGGATTAGGAGCACAAAACAACAATAAAATGAACAAAATTTGGCAGAAAAGCAGAAGGCAGAATGCATCCCTGGCCTAACCAATGCCAGGCAGGAGTGATTTGTAGACATCACAGCAGAGGGAGGTGCTCTCTGGGGCTGAGTTTCTCAACATCTGCCCCCCACTTAAAAAAAAAACAACCCTGTTTCTGCTCAGCCAGGTGCAGCAGCTGCTTCCAGATCTCAGGTCTACCCCAGATCAGTTGCATCATCTCTCCCAAAGCACCGTGCAACTGATGAGAAGGATTCCAGGCATATACGTGGGAACCGAACGCACTCCTTCACTGACTATCCAGAAAGTTTCAGAGTAACAGCCGTGTTAGTCTGTATTCGCAAAAAGAAAAGGAGTACTTGTGGCACCTTAGAGACTAACCAATTTATTTGAGCATGAGCTTTCGTGAGCTACAGCTCACTTCATCAGATGCATACCGTGGAAACTGCAGCAGACTTTATATATACACAGAGAATATGAAACAATACCTCCTCCCACCCCACTGTCCTGCTGGTAATAGCTTATCTAAAGTAATCTTCAGGTTAGGCCATTTCCAGCACAAATCCAGGTTTTCTCACCCTCCACCCCCCACACAAATTCACTCTCCTGCTGGTGATAGCCCATCCAAAGTGACAACTCTTTACACAATGTGCATGATAATGAAGTTAGGCCATTTCCTGCACAAATCCAGGTTCTCTCACTCCCTCACCCCCCTCCAAAAACCCACCCCCATACACACACAAACTCACTCTCCTGCTGGTAATAGCTCATCCAAACTGACCACTCTCCAAGTTTAAATCCAAGTTAAACCAGAACATCTGGGGGTGGGGGGGTAGGAAAAAACAAGAGGAAATAGGCTACCTTGCATAATGACTTAGCCACTCCCAGTCTCTATTTAAGCCTAAATTAATAGTATCCAATTTGCAAATGAATTCCAATTCAGCAGTTTCTCGCTGGAGTCTGGATTTGAAGTTTTTTTGTTTTAAGATAGCGACCTTCATGTCTGTGATTGCGTGACCAGAGAGATTGAAGTGTTCTCCGACTGGTTTATGAATGTTATAATTCTTGACATCTGATTTGTGTCCATTTATTCTTTTACATAGAGACTGTCCAGTTTGACCAATGTACATGGCAGAGGGGCATTGCTGGCACATGATGGCATAAATCACATTGGTGGATGTGCAGGTGAACAAGCCTCTGATAGTGTGGCTGATGTTATTAGGCCCTGTGATGGTGTCCCCTGAATAGATATGTGGGCACAATTGGCAACGGGCTTTGTTGCAAGGATAAGTTCCTGGGTTAGTGGTTCTGTTGTGTGGTATGTGGTTGTTGGTGAGTATTTGCTTCAGGTTGCGGGGCTGTCCACAGCCTCAGAAACAACTCTGACATCATAATCAAAAAGGCTGACAAAGGAGGTTCTGTTGTCATCATGAATAGGTCGGAATATGAACAAGAGGCTGCTCGGCAGCTCTCCAACACGAGTTTCTACAAGCCATTACCCTATGATCCCACTGAGAGTTACCAAAAGCAACTACAGCGTTTGCTCAAGAAACTTCCTGAAAAAGCACAAGATCAAATCCGCACAGACACACCCCTGGAACCCCGACCTGGGATATTCTATCTACTACCCAAGATCCATAAACCTGGAACTCCTGGGCGCCCCATCATTTCAGGCATTGGCACCCTGACAGCAGGATTGTCTGGCTATGTAGACTCCCTCCTCAGGCCCTATGCTACCAGCACTCCCAGCTACCTTCGAGACACCACTGACTTCCTGAGGAAACTTCAATCCATCGGTGATCTTCCTGATAACACCATCCTGGCCACTATGGATGTAGAAGCCCTCTACACCAACATTCCACACAAAGATGGACTACAAGCCGTCAGGAACACTATCCCCGATAATGTCACGGCTAACCTGGTGGCTGAACTTTGTGACTTTGTCCTTACCCATAACTATTTCACATTTGGGGACAATGTATACCTTCAGATCAGCGGCACTGCTATGGGTACCCGCATGGCCCCACAGTATGCCAACATTTTTATGGCTGATTTAGAACAACGCTTCCTCAGCTCTCGTCCCCTAAAGCCCCTACTCTACTTGCGCTATATTGATGACATCTTCATCATCTGGACCCATGGAAAAGAAGCCCTTGAGGAATTCCACCATGATTTCAACAATTTCCATCCCACCATCAACCTCAGCCTGGTCCAGTCCACACAAGAGATCCACTTCCTGGACACTACAGTGCTAATAAACGATGGTCACATAAACACCACCCTATACCGGAAACCTACTGACCGCTATTCCTACCTGCATGCCTCCAGCTTTCACCCTGACCACACCACACGATCCATCGTCTACAGCCAAGCTCTGCGATACAACCGCATTTGCTCCAACCCCTCAGACAGAGACAAACACCTACAAGATCTCTGTCAAGCTTTCTTACAACTACAATACCCACCTGCGGAAGTGAAGAAACAGATTGATAGAGCCAGAAGAGTTCCCAGAAGTTACCTACTACAGGACAGGCCTAACAAAGAAAATAACAGAACGCCACTAGCCGTCACCTTCAGCCCCCAACTAAAACCCCTCCAACGCATTATTAAGGATCTACAACCTATCCTAAAGGATGACCCAACACTCTCACAAATCTTGGGAGACAGGCCAGTCCTTGCCTACAGACAGCCCCGCAACCTGAAGCAAATACTCACCAACAACCACATACCACACAACAGAACCACTAACCCAGGAACTTATCCTTGCAACAAAGCCCGTTGCCAATTGTGCCCACATATCTATTCAGGGGACACCATCACAGGGCCTAATAACATCAGCCACACTATCAGAGGCTCGTTCACCTGCACATCCACCAATGTGATTTATGCCATCATGTGCCAGCAATGCCCCTCTGCCATGTACATTGGTCAAACTGGACAGTCTCTACGTAAAAGAATAAATGGACACAAATCAGATGTCAAGAATTATAACATTCATAAACCAGTCGGAGAACACTTCAATCTCTCTGGTCACGCAATCACAGACATGAAGGTCGCTATCTTAAAACAAAAAAACTTCAAATCCAGACTCCAGCGAGAAACTGCTGAATTGGAATTCATTTGCAAATTGGATACTATTAATTTAGGCTTAAATAGAGACTGGGAGTGGCTAAGTCATTATGCAAGGTAGCCTATTTCCTCTTGTTTTTTCCTACCCCCCCACCCCCAGATGTTCTGGTTTAACTTGGATTTAAACTTGGAGAGTGGTCAGTTTGGATGAGCTATTACCAGCAGGAGAGTGAGTTTGTGTGTGTATGGGGTGGGTTTTTGGAGGGGGGTGAGGGAGTGAGAGAACCTGGATTTGTGCAGGAAATGGCCTAACTTCATTATCATGCACATTGTGTAAAGAGTTGTCACTTTGGATGGGCTATCACCAGCAGGAGAGTGAATTTGTGTTGGGGGGTGGAGGGTGAGAAAACCTGGATTTGTGCTGGAAATGGCCTAACCTGAAGATTACTTTAGATAAGCTATTACCAGCAGGACAGTGGGGTGGGAGGAGGTATTGTTTCATATTCTCTGTGTATATATAAAGTCTGCTGCAGTTTCCACGGTATGCATCTGATGAAGTGAGCTGTAGCTCACGAAAGCTCATGCTCAAATAAATTGGTTAGTCTCTAAGGTGCCACAAGTACTCCTTTTCTTTTTATCCAGAAAGTGGAGCAGCCTTATTAAGAAGGAAATTATACAGACAGGAAGAGGTGTAAAGAGTGGAGAGTTAAAGATAAAACTTTCAAAAGTACCTAAGTGATTTAGGAGCCTCAGACCCACTGGACTTAGGTTTCTAAGCATCAAAGTGACTTCTGAAAGTGGGTCATAGGTGCTTAACCTCACTTAAGCACTTTTTGAAAGATTACCCAAGAGCTACTGAAATTTCTCAAATGTTGACATTTTTCTAAATTTCAAAAAGCCAGTAAAGTTTTGCCAAGCAATTCCGATGATTTTCAACCAGCTGCCATGGATAACATCAAACCTCATGGTGTCCTAGGGCACACCTCAAGTTCTGACCCGTATTCAAATACTGTGAATTTTCATTAATTTATCCCACGGAACTTGCCTGCTTTTTCATTGCAAAAATGACCTTTTTAAATTAAAAAAACCCTAATTTTTAGGAGAGAATGAAAACACTTTTTCTTGAAAGCCACAAAATTGTGATGATCTGTCTCTGGTTTTGCGACTTCTTTTCCTCTTCAGAACACTAACTGTAGAGAAGCACACACTATTTACTCATCTGAAGACGCTAGTCACATCACTCAATGTACTACTGGAAGGTACTGTGATACAACAGTGATGAGTGTGGTAGAAGAACCAATTATAGAATAGAACAGAACGCACCAGCTGAACTATTGCAAAGAGTGATCAAGTGGCGGGAATGATAGATTTGGTTTAACAGGGATCATGAAACAATTTTCATAGAGTTTCACTGATAAGGTTAACAGCCCC
Source organism: Eretmochelys imbricata (assembly GCF_965152235.1). Lineage (NCBI taxonomy): Eukaryota > Metazoa > Chordata > Testudines > Cheloniidae > Eretmochelys > Eretmochelys imbricata. The sequence continues at coordinate 6,557,704 of NC_135576.1, forward strand.
TTAAGATTAGCTTGGAACCAGGGTTTTTAATTGACCTCCAAACTCAAAGCAAAACTCATCCTGAAACTACCAAATTAGATTTCACCCTTAAACCATGAACTATTGGGAATTTTGATTTAAAATCATGTGTATGTATATAGGTCAATGTGCAGTCCATGCTCCAGAATTCCATACCCAAGGCATAGCTAGCAGCAAAGGGCTGGATGGCTGAAGAGATAGCCAGCTGGAAAGACTCCAAAAGCTCTGGGAGACCATCTTCTTGGAGGATAAGAGGTGGTCAGCCTTTTCCACAGGTGGCTGTCTCTCTTTGGCTACCTCCAGCTCCATTCCTGGAGCACAAGCTATTCTAGGAGACACATCGAGGATACATACAACTACATGTTGAAGTTCCTTGTTCATCCATGTTTGCAGCTTATATTGCCCACAAATTGTGAAGTCTTCACTTTTCTAGAAGGATCCTTTTCTGAGCTGCAGAGTTTGGATTCGGATCTGGATCCACGCTTCCCCAAAGGCTCGTGGGTGTTCACACCTGAGGTGTTGGGTTTGTTTCATGATAGAGAAAGGGGATGAACTGTGAAGAGACACCTCCCTTTTACCCCAGGCAAAACCTCTGTCGAGATCAACGGGAGTTGTGCCTGAGCAAAGACGAGAGACTTTGGCCCCCTGTTTATGTGACCTTAACAGGACCTAATCACAGAGTTTTACTAAGTATGCAAGCACATGCGTAAGTCCCATTGATATCAACGGGGTGTTAAGCACATGGTCAGATTTCAGTATGTGGTTAAGTGCTTTTCTGAATTGGGTCCCGGGCCTTGTTCTGACCTAGTTGTCTGTGGCCTGGAGAAGTGATTTTCTTAGCCTCAGTGTCACCATCCACAATACTTCTCAGGGTGTCTCAAAGTTTAATTACTTACAATCTAGAGGGCCAGGTCCTCAGTGGGTGCAAATCAGCGTAGTGCCGTTTAAATCAACAGATGTACAGCAAATGACACCAGCTGAATATCCAGCGCATGCCATCAATCATAGCTACTTATTTGGGCCCAGTTATCAGTGTACCTGAGAACCTCACAATGCCCCTGTGAAGAGGGCAGTTCTGTTATCCTCATTTTACAGATGGAGAACCTAGGCACCAAGAATCCAAGTAATTTCTACGGTCACATAGGAAGCAGAGGAGGGACTTGAGCCCACTGAACCATCCTTCTCTTTCTGTACTGTGCTGTATATTATTATACCACTTGAGGAGGAGAGGAGAAGTGCGCTCTCCTGGTGAATACTGGTTTGCGAGGGTGTGCTTTAGCGCAATTTTAATAGGGTGAAATGCCTGCAATTGTTACACACGTTCGGAGAAGAATTCACTATGGCTGAGAGCAGCTTGTATGGTATTTTTTTCCCTGGCTTGGGCCTGTGTGCTTGGTCCTTACAGCCTGTGGGCACCAATAGTCTGTTTTCTTCACCAGCTGTGACTTTGTATTTATTTTCTCCTTTCTCTCACCCTCCCCGTGTTTTTCTGACATTTCTATTGTGCTTTGTCGCCCAGACGTCCAGCCCTCCTCCCAACTCCCATGTTTGCAAAGAGACAAACCCTAGTCAATTATTTTATTTTCCTAGACAGCAATCAGATGATCAAAGGCTTATTTGGAGCTAAGAGCCCACACACACACACACAAGCCATGCAATGAACTGGGGCGGGGGGAAGCATTTTCTTCATTTTCTTTCAAATGAGTTCCTTTAAAAAAAAAATCAATGGAAGTGGATTTTTAATTAAAACAGATGCTGATCCTTCCCCAGCCCTAGCACTGTTAAATATTTTTTTGGTTGTGGCTATCTAATCTGGGATTTGTATCGCTAACAGTGGGAGAGCCTGGCTTTGATTTCCCAGCTAGAATAAGGGGAGCAAGGAGGAGGGGACAAGTTGTCAAGAGGAAAGCACTTCTGTTTTGTCTCGGGCTGCATTGCTACGCAGGTGAGGGTCAACAAATACAGTACTGGTGACAGCTACAAAAGCTTAGCCTGGCTGTCTCCTTCTCGCTGTCCTTTTTACAGATGCAAATCTCCAACGCTGGGGCTCAAGAGCGTCTCAGGGAATGAAATGTGCTTTGCGGAAATGCCTCCGTGCGAAAGTGCTATGGAGCCGTGGAACTGAACCACTGAATGGCCAGCTGGTCTTCCAAAGAAAGAGCCAATTTAGGAGTCTGAGGCAACAGCTGAGAAATCCAAATGTAAAGCATTCATCCGACTGCCTAATCCAGGAGAATTGACTCACCATGTCCCTGCCTCCCTCCACAAATGTGTGGAGATCAGAGGGTTCCCACGGAGGCTTTAGTTATGAGTCTTCAAGACAAACAAGTTTGCTCTGGATGTGCTGGGGTGAGGAGAAGGGCCTCATTCTGCATTACAGGCCATTGATGTCTTGCAGTTTATGCACCCTAAAAACTAAAAGAGAGACGAATCCTCGGCTGGTGTAAATCAACATTACCACATTGACTTCAATGGAACAGCGATGATTTATGCCAGCTGAGGGCCTGGCCCAGATGTTCTTCCCCTCAGGACATAAGGGGACCACTGCCGGGTCTGGGATGGAATTCCTCCCCGCCCAGCTTCATCACTGCATAGTTGTCCAGGTGCTATATGGGTGGGTTATCTCATTCCTCTTAAGCACGAGGCATAGACCATGGCTGGAGGCAAGATACTGGATTGGATGGATCACTGGTCTCGTCTGTTATGACAAATTGTAGGCTTGTATGTGGAAAGAAACTGATAAATAGAACCGTCCATAGTGTTCTTCATCTTATGCCTGTCTATCTGTCAGCTACCTACAGCCTGATCAATCTGCATGCCTAGTTTTAAAAGGTGCTGAGCATTCACAAATTTAATTGACTTCAGTGGGAGCTGGAGGTGCTGAGCACTTTTGAAAATCCACAGGCCACATTCTGATACCCGTACTCATCTACTGAGCAGTCCTTTAGTTATCAAGCAATCCCACTGATTCCAACAGAACCATTCCCAGGGTAAGCTAATACTCAATGTGAGAAAGGGTGGCAGAATCTAGTCCTGTGTCTCTGTCTAGATATTATGCACATACACAAATTTAAAATATGGGTTCAGGACTTCAAGCCAGAATCTCAGTGTCCTAGAATGTCCCAGAATTTGGGAGGTTTGAGATCTAGGGATTTGGATTTGGTTTTGGTATTAATAATACCCATTGGAGCATAAGCTTTCGTGCATGCATCCGACAAAGTGGGTATTCACCCACGAAAGCTTATGCTCTGTTAGTCTATAAGGTGCCACAGGACTCTTTGCCGCTTTTACAGATCCAGACTAACACGGCTACCCCTCTGATACATAATACCCATTGTTTTGTAAAGTTCTTGGGACACTACACAGGAAATTAGGACCCGATTTTCTAAAGGTTAGGTGCATGGCAGCACATTGCACATGTAACTTTTGCAAGCAGAGGACCTCAACTGTACACAGAAATGCACAGGTCGTCATTTAAACATGCAAATACCCACTTTGCACACAGAATCATGTTACCTCCAATTAAATGTGCAATTGTGAGCATAATTTTTCCACACACAATTGTACACCTGATTTTTTTTTAATAATCAGGCCCTTGAAATACAGTGATAAATTAGAATAATTGAGGTATACACCTGCACATGCATATTATATAAGCACACGCACTGAAAAGGGGTAAAAAAAAATACAAAAGATCAAATCAATTAAAAAAGCTAGTATCTAACTCTGTTCCAGCTTTTGCCTTTATCAGGTGGTGAGTAAAGTCTTCACGCCAGTGGTGTGTAAATTCTGTTAATAAATTCTGCTACGGTATCTTTGAAAGTGCGGGCCCAATAAAATGTTATACAAGGAGATTAAATTATACCCAGCTTCAGCAGAAAAGCACAGAGCTCCTTTCAGTCAGCTTGGCCTCGGATAAGGAATTTTAGGCATCTTTCTTCCGCTTTCAAAGGGAGCGGGGGAAGAACGCTTTATTCACAACACCCTGGGATAGATGTATCACATCACTACAACCCCTTAACTATCCATGTACAGTTGTCACCCTGGGACTACTGTGCTCAGTGTATGCATCTTTTCTCAATTGTGCCGTTTCAATTGATGGTCTAGCAAAGTTTTTGAGCGATAGCTCAACAATGGAAAAGTTCCAGCCTCTCTCTGTTTCAGAACAGGGGAAAGCACTTTATCCTCATCTCCAATCGAAATATATTGAGCATGAGCCTGCACTGAAATCCATGCAGCCTCAGACCCATTCACCAAATTCCACCCTTCATGGCCCCTCATTGACTGTATCTGTATCACATTCAGAAATGCTGGGTAAATGCTCATACTTACTGCACAGAAGTCAGTCAAAGCCTTTGGCCCTCCTGTAAAATATGTGGACTTGATCCTCACATAGATACTACATGTAAGTCCATTGAAGTCAATGGAATTACACCGATTTACACCAGCTGAGGGTCTGTTCTTGCAAAGAGTGATTTCCAGCTGAGACAGGCTGAAGCTGGAAGTCCTGCTGTCCAGGGCCCATTGGGTCACCAATTCAGCTCTTAGATTCACTAATATGCAGTTACTCGCCTGTGCTCCAGGCCTGATTTTGCTGCGTGCACCAATTTCAGTGAGAGTTTTGTCTGTCTAAAAGATTGCAGGGTGGGGCCGATATTGCCTACTGGAAGGGGTATACTGTCACATGTTCCATTCCACTCTAGTGTCTGGCCACCAGTCGGCAGACCCCAAACTGCCACTCCCTGCCCTCTGGTTCTGCTTTCTAGCCTTTGCCCATACTGCTGATTAGTGGCCCATTCTTGCCTTCATTGACTTCAATGGGAGCAGGATGGAGTCCTAAAGGGCAACTATGAGTGCAGGGGACTGGACTAGGGGCCTGGCTACACTTGCAGATGTAGAGCGCTGGGAGGTAAACCAGCCCTCAGAGAGCGCAGTAGGGAAAGCGCTGCTGTGCGTCCACACTGTCAGATTCAAGCTCACTGGCGTGGCCACACTAGCAGCTCTTGCAATGGCACACAGACCAGTGCATTGTGGTAGCTATCCCAGCCTGCAAGTGGCTGCAACGTGCTTTTCAAATGGTGGTGTGGGGGGGTGGAGTGTGACAGGGAGTGTGTTGTGTGTATGTGGGGGGGGAGAGAGTGTTTTCTGGGGGGGCTGAGAGCATGTCAGCATGCTGTCTTGTAAGTTCAGACAGCAGCAGACCCCTCTTCCCCCCACCTCTCAAGCAGCAGTTCACACTAATGGTTGCTTTGTCCCAGAGCAGATAAGCAGCTGGCTGTCAGAAACGGAGCTTTGAAAGGGCATATCCACTTTCCTACAGCCGATTCCAAACGACGACAAGAGTGGCCACTTGACTTAAGGGGATGATGGGATGTTTCCGGAGGCCGATCAGAGCGCAGTCATGCAACCCCTCAGTCACACTGACGCTGGGGAGTTTCAGCCGAGACACACGAAGCGCTATGCTTCTGGTGGAGGTGGACTACCAGGAGCGCTCCAGCTGCAGAGTCCAGGTGCTCTAAGTGCCTTGCCAGGGTGGAAGGGTTGTGAGTTAGGGAGCCCGGGGCTGCTTTAATGCCCTTTAACTCACAAGTGTAGCAAAGCCCATAATGACCTAATGAGGGCCCTTCCAGACGGCATGCTTCCAGTGGTCCCTGTCTACAGAGAGTGTACTGAGAATTCTTGGGTTATTTTCTTTGCGTTCGCCAACCCAACTTTACCTTTAAGGATAAATCATTTCCTGCTGCCCCCCTCCGCAGCCTGTTTGATCAACCCATTCTAACCACAACAACCCATTTCCCTGACACGCAGAAAATCAGAGTTGACCTTGAGCGAACACCACAACTGGAAGAGTGTCTGCAGGGAGTGAAGACGTTGGGTTGTTTTTCCTTCGGACTCTGTGCCAGAGGGTAAAAGCGGCGCAAGTTACTGGGCAAAATAATACCTACAAAGGGAGAATCTCTTTGTAGGACGTTCTCTTTCACATCCCACTGGCAATAACAACCATAGCCTTGGTCTTATTTTGAAAAGGAGAATGGTTAAGATGTGGGGGTGGGTAGAGCATGAATTACAGCCTTGTATTAATCAGATGGAAACGCTCTGTCTCCTAGAATTCCTTCATTAGCCTGCAAGGCAGGTGACCTTTAACCTCCAGTATCACTTACTTCCTTGGTAACAACTACTGCTGGCAGATCATCTCTCTTGTAGGCTTCATCCATATTCAAGGAATTGTCACATCCAACCAGCGCTAACAGGCTAATCAAGTGGAATTTTCTTTTTCTTTTCTTTTTCTTTCTGTTTCTCCTTCCTCCTCCCGCATCTCCCTTCTAACTCAGCAGGAGACCTTCACTGCATGCAATCACACTCTTTTCAAACCTAGGCAAGGGGCAGATACAGGGGGAAGGGGAGAAGACACCCATTCAGTCAGTGCCTCAAAAATCTGCCGATTTTCCTTTTTTCCTTTCATCTTGCAGAAAAATGTGTCTCGCTGCTGTTAATGGAAATGATGACTGGCCACAACTAGAGGGTTGACTGAGCCAGTTAAAATAATCCAACTGATTAATTTAGGGAAAATACACACCCTCTCCATTGAAGTTTTGGTTCCAAGACAACGAAAAGACTGAATTCTTGAACTGAAGGGGAATGGGTACAAGAAAGAGAGAAGCAGGGGCAGGAGAAGGAGAAAGAAAGAAAAGAAGAAAGCAAGCCACTGTGGTACCACTGTTGCTTACCAGCGCCATAAATCTATTTATTTCCACCAGCCTCTGCTAGGGTTCTCTTTGAAATGTGAGCTGCATAATTTACTGCTCATGTCCTTCCTTTTTTTTTTTTCCATTCTGTACAGACTTCCACAAGTATCTTCGGTATTATTGGAATGCCGGCCACCAGTGTAACCTGATGTTGGATGGTTAGCTCATGGGTCTGTTGATATAAATATGCTCTCTGTGTGATTGCTGCTGCTTCTCAGGAACCTCTGCCTTCACCTTTCTATTTCTGGACCCTCCATCTCACTCTCTCTTGTTTAGCAGTGCCTCATCTCATGCAGAACAGAGAGTGACAGTCATTAAAATGGAATTTTGTGGGGTATTACGCAAAATTAACTCTATTTACATCTGCTGCCTGTCACTTTCAATGCTTTTCTCCTTTGATCACTTTATACTTCCACTACCTGCCCAGGCCAGCTTTCCAGTGGGCAGCAGTTGTACGCTCAAGTTAGCATTGTTCGTCGCATTCACTCCCTCCTACACAGACTACATGAGCTTTCCTCTTGGCCAAGCATATTTTTTCTTTGGTAAGAGAGCTGCAGCTGTGCTGTTATCTAGAAACACCAGTAATACCCACAAGGATTTTACGAGGCTGAACTGAAATCCCTACACCTTTTTAAACTCATCAACTGCTGCAAAACGTACTAGGTGAATCTAGCAAAAATAAAATATCTGTTGTGGGGACTGAACCTGAGTCCTTTCATCCGCACCAAACCCCTGGGTCTCTGATATTGCAGTAAATCCGTTAGTTGGCTGCAGTATTAGGTTGTTATCATGCAATGGACCTGACAGGACACACAAAAGCCACATGTTACATAAACCTTGCATAGGGTCCTGGTTGTCCTGCACTGCTGAATGTGCCAGATAAGCCTGGCAGAAAACACTCATAGTAGTGCCCAATGTGCCATGTATGTATCAAGTCCATGATCCTACAAGCATCTATGCACTGCTTACTTTTACTCATGGAAGTAGTCCTCTTGAGATTGTCAAATGGAAGTTGCCCTAAATACTTTATCCGATGCCCACTGAAGTCACTGGGAATCTTTCCACAGATCCCAGAGGATGCTGGCTTATGCCGTAAGTGTAGGCTATCAATATCAGTACATTTTCTTCTCCTATGCTGTTCAAAAGCTTTAGGGGATTATACCTGAACATCCAACTCACTACCACCACAAAGCAAGCATTTTTATTTTGTCTACATTAAAATTTCGCATACCCCAGCTCTTATGCAGCTCAGTCCTGGGGGTGCTGATTTGAAACTGTGTTTTTAAAAGCTTCCTTATTCATGCAAACTTCATGTCCTTTTGTCAGTGAATTAACACAGCATCAAAGTGACTGCTTCCCTGATCTCTGACCTGGAGGCTATTAAAATTGCATTTGAGGCCAACAATGGAGACCGAAAACAAAGATCAAATGAATAATACATAAACAAAGCACTTCAAATAGATATTAGAGTAAATAATATAAATATATTAAGTGGCAAAATCCCTTGAATTTTAAATTAGATAAAAATGCTTTTATTATAAAGGGAAACAAAGAAACCCTGGACTTTGATTGGTTGATTAGTAGAAATGGTTAGTATATCTATACATCCTGGCTGCTCAGGCTTAATAATTTCATGTGTTCTTGCAAGATAACACTTGGGTCATGTGATTTCATCAACCAATCAAGCTTCCAGGCTCTTACTTGACACTTGGTAATGAATTGATATGGTAGCATAGGACACATTCACCTTATCTTTTTATAAATGCATTGAGTGGCATTTGGGATGCCTTCCACTTCTCTAGTTCATTTGCATTACATAAGAAACCTCTAAATGTTAAAGCTTTCACTCCCAGCTAAAGTTTGAGTTTCCCAACAGGTTTCAGAGTAGCAGCCGTGTTAGTCTGTATTCGCAAAAAGAAAAGGAGGACTTGTGGCACCTTAGAGACTAACCAATTTATTGTAGCATAAGCTTTCGTGAGCTACAGCTCACTTCATCGGGTGCATACTGTTTCAAGGATCTCTGTCTTGGGCTGGCACGGAAAATAATCAGGTGTGGTTGTTAGTGTGTGGGTGTGTGTGCGTACGTGTGTGTGTGTATGCATGTAGCAGCCAGATGAAGAGCAACAGAGCTGTCTCCTGCACCCAGGCACACGCATGGGCCCCATCAGAACTGACAGGCCTACCCGACCTGAAATCATCTGAGTGCAGTTTCTGAAATCGTTTGAAAGTGGAGTGTCAGGAAGATGTTTGCATGGAGGATGACATCTCCTCTCGGCATAGTTTAATGACATCCCTCGCTTGTCATCACTCTCTTCATGCTTCACAAATACTAACAGTGGAGGAAATTCTTGGCAAGGCTGAGGCAGGGGCCAAGGGGGGAGTAAAGTGTAAATAGCCATGCACAAAGCCAGTTGGAAGAATTCAGAGGGGTCCAAAAATTACTACCAAGAAGAATCGGGGCGTTTGAAGCTTCCTGGATCATTCTACAATGTTGTTAAACAGTGAATAAGGATTAACCTCTATTAGGTCACTCAGCCCATTTAGAGAAGTCAGACATAATGGACTCTTTGTCTCGGTCTGTCAGTGCATTTATAGAAGGGCCGATCATCATGGCATCTACCTGCCACAATTTGCATGTGTTGCTGGCGTGAGGGAACATGGAGGTTTCAGGCCACAACTTTCAGCTGGTGTAGTTCGGCATAGCTCCTCTGAAGTCAGTGGTGATGCCCCAGTTTCCACTGGCACAGGGAGATTGGCAGGTGACATACTTTGGGAGAGAGATGGGTAATGAAAGTCAGAGGTCTAATGGATTGAGTTTGGGGCTAGAACTCCAGAGTTCGAAGACCAGCTCTGCCACAAGGCTGCTGTCTGACCTTGGGCAAGTTGCTTCACATCTCTTTGTCTCAGCTTCTCTGTCCGCAAAATAGGAATAATAATATAATACCTGACTCAAAGGGGTAGCATGAGGGTTAATTAAAGAAGGGACCATCTTTATCCCCACAACAACTCGCTTGACATAAAAATGATGAACTAACTGTGTGTAAAGACTTATCAGTGCTAAGGGTTCTGAATAAAATCTGGCTACAACCAGAAAAATATCTATGAGTTTCTACATTTATTTCCTGTTGATGACTTCCAAAAAATAGGGTGATTTTACACTTGTTTGCTAACTTCTAATGCCTCGCACTCAACCTAAGAGTTGAAAACCAAACTCTGTTCTCTCTGCTTCGTAGGCTACCACTAGCAGGGAAGACCCTGGATCTGGAATTCTGCTGGAGGGTGGTGACGCATCGCACGCAATATAATACGCTCCATCACATGCTCCTACAGTTTCAGAGTCTGTGGACTGCCAGCTGAAGACTTGGGGTTTTGTTTTTCTCAGGCTTGAAGTCACGCACAGAGCAGAGAAGTTGAGTCACAAGTTACATAGTTGCTGGATGAGCCATCTCTTCAGCAGCGAGAGACAAGTTGTGGGCTAAATCCTGAAAGGTGCTGAGAATCTGCAATTGCTGCTGAAGTCAATGGGATTTTGGGGGTGCTTAGCTTCTCAGGATCTGGCTGTATAAGAAAATTAATGATAATTAATAATAACGGGTCAAATTGTGAGGCCTTTCCTCAGCCCTTACTTGGGCAAAACTCCCTTTTAAATTAGTGAGAATTTTGCCTCCGCAAGAACTGAGTAAAAAAACCAAACAATAGCCTCAGGATCTGGCCCAATATTATTAATTGCGTACGTTATTCATCTGCAAAGACCCTCCACTCCTGAGCAAACAGATTAGATACACATGAGATGCCTATCTCCTGTAAAATGTACTCAGTCAAATTTGTCCCTGCTGTAACTCTCCTGACTTCAGTCAAGCTGGGCCCACTGTGTCTGGATCAACCTGGGTATCGCAGGAAACACACACACACTCTCCACATCTGGAGAAATGTCACAAGCCTGTTTTTTCTCTATGTTTGGCCCTAGGTCAGCTGATGTACAGTGGGCACATTTCTCTAAGGATGAAGGGCCTTTCCCAAAGGGCATGAACAGGCGTTTATGACTTAGGTTCTGATGACCAACACTGTGGTAGACTCTCAGTCTTACATGTGCTTTCCCAGAGCTCTGGGAGTGTATTTACAAATTAAACAAAAGAGACAACAGATGCTTTCACATTACTTCACAGGGAGCCGAATGGCAAGGTCGAGGAAGAGGAATAGAAGAAAAGAGCTTTATAAAAGGAATGAGTACCTTGGTGGCCAGAATTATGTTAAATGGGTTCAGACCAAAGGCAAGCCAGTATCCTTCTGCTTGTCTCTGTAGCCTCTCCAGCTGGAAGATAAAATGTCCCACGGCACTTTTCAAAAGGACTCAGAGCCCCATTGTCCCAATCATTATTCCCTCGTTCAGTAAAGCAGCTTCCAGTGTTCAACGTGGTGTGGAGGCGAATATTTCAGCATATAGTGATTGGCATATTTTCCCAACCTAGTCGCCGCCTGTCCAGCCTCCAGACTTTATACAGAGCTTTGAGGTACTTTAAAGAAAGGAGCTGCACAGAAACAAATTCAAGCGTATCTCAGATTAGACCTCTATGCTTAATGTAGGCAAAAGATACTCCCGAAAAACTGGGTGTGTGGTGAAGGCACCCCGATGCTATTTTGTAGAACTTAGCATTGAAGAGATTCCTAAGAGTGATGAGCTCCCAATGCGATGCCATGCCCAAAAGCGTTAATGCCATCCTGGGATGCATAAACAGAGGAATCTTCAGTAGGAGTAGAGAGGTTATTTTACCTCTATATTTGGCACTAGTGTGCTCTCCGCTGAAATACTGTGTCCAGTTTTGGTGTCCACAATTCAAGAGGAATATTAAGAAACTGGAGAGGGTTCAGAGAAGAGAAATGAGAATGCTTAAAGGATTAGAAAGCATACCTTATCGCGATAGACTTAAGGAGTTCAATCTATTTAGCTTCACAAAGAGACGGTTAAGGGGTGACCTGAGTACAGTCCAGAGGTGAAAGTGGGCCGGTACGGCGTAGCGGTAAGAAGTGGTCGCTGGTACAGGCTCGTACACAGCCGATGTTAAAGTGCTGCCACGGAAGTGCTTTAACGTCACTGCCCCCTTTGCACCCCCAGGACCGCCAAGATGGGGGGGAAGGGGAAACTTCCCCGGGGGCCAGTGATTTAAAAGGTTCCAGAGCTCCAGCCACTGCTGTGGTAGCGGCGGCAACAGCCAGAGCCCTGAGCCCTTTAAATTGCCATTGCAATCCTGGCGGCGTGGGCTGGACTGCACTGAAGGGCTGGCTGGGGCAGGCTGACCCCAGCCCCACCCCTTCTGTCTGATGCCCCGCCCCTTCTGCCCAAAGTCCCGCCCCTTCCAGCAGCCTGGAGCCAGGCCCCCGTACCAGTAAGACTTTTTAGTTACTTTCACCCCTGTTACAGTCTACAGTATCTACATGGGCAACAAATATTTAACAATAAGGTTTTCAATCTAACAGCGAAAGGTATAACACAAGCGAAAAGCAGGAAGTTGAAACTACACCTTCATGAAAAAGGCCATGGGATCTTTAATGCCCACAGAGTGGTCAGGGTGTCTGGTTTATGTCTCATCTGAAAGACAATGTGAGAAAGGCAATGTGAGAAAGGCAGTCAGCGGTGAAGAGAAATTTTCAGACTTTGAGCTCCTGGGTTTTTTCTTCCTTGAGACAGAGGCTTATAAGGGTATGCTCCTAAGCAAAGAAAAGAGCCCTGTGTGATTGAAGAGAACGGCTGTTCATGAAGCTCGTCTAAATCAGGCAGGGCTGTAGGGACTGCTGTTCGTGCACATAAGGTCTGTGCTGGCACGAATGAATTTCTCAGCGATTGATTATGGAATCCAAGCTCATCGTTTCTCCTCAGCGGGCCTCAATATCATTTTGTGTGTGTGTTAAAGAAGCGACTCATCTTTGTTGATACAGATTAGGATTAAAACACACAAGGGGAGGCGGGCAGGAAGGGGGGCTTTAAGCTTCCACCTGTATCTTCTCATCTTTGGAGCTTACTCTAATAAACAAAGAAAACAGATGCAGGTGGCTGGCTCAGAAATACTTTGCCAAAGTATTATCTGCTGAAAAGCTTCCAAATGCTCAAGATGTTTACGAACCAGGGATAATATCCATCTCCCCACCATCACCATCCATACTGCTGCACCCAGTCCCTCAAATAAGAAAACAAAACATCAAAGAGCACGGCATTTGGATGAAGCTGCAGGGCCTGCCCTGCTCTCACTGTTACACCATTGATTCTAGAGGAGTTACTCCAGATTTGTGCTGGCACAACAGAAGGATCAGAGCCTTTCATGTAAGTATCTTGATCTTGCTTTCCTGTCCCAAAAGAAATTATAGAGGGCTAGATTGAGGCTTTAGGAGCTCATACGCAGTGGTGATGGGAACAGTATAAGAACCCGAACAGAACAGAATAGCCCTGAGTATGAGGCATTGCATAGCATCCAGCCAGAGCCCATTTCCTCCAGAGGTCTTCTTTCCCACTAGCCCCACACAGCCTGAGTCAGCCCTTTGCAAGAGAGGTGGAGTCATGGTTCTACTGGCAAGCTCCTACCTAGCATATCTCTGCCTACTCCTCCCCATCTTGTCCCTGCTCACTTGCTTGTAGTGGGGAGTATCAGTCAAGTAGCCCTTCTTCTGTGCCCAGAGCTGCTGCAGTCCAGGTTAGTCTCATGCAATCATGCAGCAGGGAGGGCCTTATTGCCCTGTATCACTATGTAGCAGGAGGGAACAATCCGGTTTAAGATTTTCATATATATAGATATATGTAAAACGAGAGAATGTCACATGAGAAAAAAATCATAAGAAATATCCTGTAGTACTACATAGATCTATATCTCTCTAGCTATCTATTTACCTAGCTTTCTATCTGTTTAGCTGTAGTACTATAGGATATTTCTTATGATTTTCTTTCTGCCTGGCATTCTCTCATTTCCTTCAAAACTTTTCAAAACTCTTTCCCTTTACAAAGAAAATAAATAAACAAACCCCCAGAACCCAAAGAGTTCTTATCAAAGTCCTGAACATATGCTACTTAGGAAAAAAAAAAAAAGAAAAATGAATTTAAAGTGAAATTGGCTGATAAAGAAAGAGTTCCACAAAGGGCTGGTCTTCCAATCATCCTGTATTTCTCCTGCAATTTCCTCAGAGATTGTGGAATGATTTTCCAGATGTCTCTGTTTCTTCCAGGTGGCATGTTCAACAGGATTTGGACTACGGCCAACGTTATGCTGCGTCTTCCTTTTTCTTAAAAAAAGTGTGCGGGCACGTGTGTGTGGATATATACACACACACACATCATTTTCACCCAGAAAACCCAACATCTGACAGATCCGAGCAACTCAAAGGAGAAGAGATTTTTTATTTAGTAATTTACTTAAGGTTAAATAGACCGCCATTATTCCAAGCCCCAAGAGAGGTGGCCACATTTTCTGCATGATTGTAGGAAAAGTCAAAGGGGGTTATTATTATGGGATGCTGAGGTTGCTAGGGACATAGCTAGTGGCACGGATTTCAACTGTCCTTCATATTGAGAGATATTCATTTTTCTGTCTCAGAGTAACCTATGTTCTACACAAATTTTAACACCCTCCCACACTTTTATTATTCAAAATTATTGACAAGAGAAATGCAGCATCATGGAGCTGAGGCTACAGGGAGAGTGACTTATGCTAGAGGAAGGAAACCCACAGGATTTTTAAGTTTCTTGCATGAATAATTTTTGTGTGTGCCCCCCTGCTTTTAAGTCTAGATCACATACTGTGTCCCATGTTTGGGCCATGGCAGGTTGAGAGGCCTAGATAAAGGTACTATGAAATTTCTTATTAAAGTCTGAGAGAAGAACAAAGAGAATGATCTGCCATGCTGGGCTCCGACCCTTGGGTCATCAAACACAGCATATCCTGACTCTGGTAGTATTCACTACCTGATGATTCAAAACAAGGAGATTTGCTTATGTCTCCCTTAGGGGGCAAGATTCTGTGAAGTGCTGAGCGCTTCCTGCAAGGTACTGAGTGTCTTTGACTGCTATTGACTTCCTTGGGAGTTGAAGGCACTCAACACGCAAGAGGTGGCATGATCCCACTCAACACTTGGCATGGTCATGGAGAAGGGCAAATGTGATTTATCACAAAATTAGTTATCCTGTTCTAAAAGTTTAACTCCAGCATTTGCCTGGGACTCTATTGTTCCCTGTCTGCAATTTAACTGCTACACTGTAAATGAGAAATGTCTTAAATGTTTTAACTGGCCAGAGAGTCTTCACTGAGATAACAATGATATCAAGACTACCAAAGTTGCCATTAGCCTCAGACTATTTGGAATTGTAGGAAGTGGTGTTTCCTGTGCTTTGGGTGGTGTATCTAATACTGATGACTCTCAAGTGACGAAGATAGTACCTCGGCAATCAAGTGACAAAGATAGTCCCTCAGTGGTAAGAGAGAATAGATCAAGAATAAATCATTTGCAGCTCAGTTCACAGACTCAGCACTGCCTGGAGGAGGAGAAAGATTGGACTGGTAGGGTCTTTGAGTGAGGGAGGCGGGCAGATGTTTCCTATGTTGTTCTCCATGCTACATCTAAAAGCCACCAGCTTGCCAGGATCATAAGTCAAGCATGAGCAAAGGGGTGTGGCCCTACAGTGGTCCAGCTCCATATTTAGCTGTTGCAGTTCCCCGGGCACAATTCCCATATACATGCGTTTGTCATTTTCATTCATGTTCCTCAATAGACGCACACCATTTTAATGTAAAAATTTGCTAGCAGAAAACAGCTAAATGTACCTGAAGAGGCATTTTTCAGCAAATGACTTTTTTTTCAATGAAACTGCTAAGTCTGATGCAGTCAAAAGGATTTTGTTTTCAATGAAAACTTTTATCACCTGGGAAATCAGAACGAAGATCTAAATCATACGAAGTATTCTAAAGGGAAGATCATACGAAGTATTCTAAATACCAGTGATCCGATCCTGCTATGGGGGTTTACTGGGAACTGTCAAATAGATCCATAGACGTTAGGGGTGAAAAAGACGCATTAGATAAAGCTGGGTGGGAAATAGCTTTGAAAAAAATTCCTGTCTCAAATCAGGACAAGTTGAAATCTTGTAAATATTGTGAACTGATAAGTCAAAAACTTTTTGGATTGGGTCAATCAAAAAGTTCTGTTTTGATCATTTCAAATGAGTTTGCTTTGGTTTTGATCTTTGCAATTTGTTAACCCTTGTTATTGTTATTTAGAATAATCTACCTACAATTTAAAGCAAAAAGTTGTTTTGAACAAGAAAATGAAAATGCTCATTTTGAAAATGTCAAAATGGGATGTTTTGACAATTTCAGAACATTTTTGTCAATGTTTTTTTCAAATTGGGAGATTCATCAAAACCAACACTTTCTTGCAAACAGTTTTGTTTTCGACATATCAGCATTTTCTGATGAAAAAACATTGTCCGAAAATTCCTGACCAGCTCCATTATTAGGCCATCTAGTTCATCCCTCTTCCAAATCAGAATGATTTCCCAGAGGGTATCAGCAAATCATCAAAACATTTGCCTCTGAAAATCTTTTTTATCACCACAATTTATTCCCTGTGAGTTTGCACAGGCTGGGTTCTGGTTAGTGTCCATCTCTTCCTGAGACAGTGATCAAGAACATGCAACTGACAGTGACTTTCTGGATAGAGGAATCTGCAAAAATTACTTTTTTGAAAGTAACTTGAACAGTGCTGAGTGCCGCAAACACTTTAGCCTGAATCAAGACAGCCTTGTAAACAAATACAAAAGCCTGAAAGAAAAGCACCTTCTCTGACTGGAAGTTGATTGGGTGGTTGAGTATAGCAGTAAGCATTATGGGTAGAAATACATATGGCTAGGATAACAAAAGAGATCTTACATTGTTGTGGGGGGACGGGAGGTGAAACAGGGATATCTTAGTTATCCTAGCATTCTGAGATCTTAAATGAAAACGGAGCAGAAGTTCAAAAAGATGAGGGAAGAGACCATAAAACACATTGAGTTTGACCTCACTGAACTCAGCTCATTGGTCTAGAAGAAGATTCTGAAGGCTGGATATTTCCAGGTTCTCTCCCTATTCCCCACCCCCACATACTGCAGGGCAGAGAAGGAAGAATAGTAAGATTGGTGTTTTCATCCCCTTGTTTTATTTCTCCAAAATATCCTCTTCCTCCTGTACACAATAGTAAAACCCTTAATCTCGCTCTCCTTCAGCTTGGATATTCTGTAGCTTTAGAATCATTCCTTTCTAGCAGGACTCAGATAGAGAAGACCTTACAATCTTGGGGCCTTTACAGGATTTTCCCATATTGACCTAAGTCTGCTCCCCTTGGAGTGAATAGTTAACACTCCCATTGACTTCAGTCAGGGCAGAGTTAGACCACGGCTCAGCTCTATTGAAAATACTACCCTACTTACCATTCAGTTACACTGCAGGAATGTCTTTTGGCAGGAACTCAGTGTTATTCAATGGCACCCAACTTACAAAGAAGAACTTCCCCCAGTATGGCAGGTAGAATTTTAAGACCATCTGTTCATAAGTCTAACCTTCATAAAGATGCAAAGCCAAATGTGTCAGTGAAGGAAGAGAGGATTTACTGCAGTGGCTCAGACCTTTGGTCCATCAAGTAAGGTATCCTGGTGTGACAGTGGAAACTACCTAGCCAATTTGATAGTGCTGCACACAAGGGAGTTAAAATCCCCCCGACCTCTGCAGATAGCTACTTATGCAACAGAGCCTGAATTAAAACCTCTCTCTGCTTTGATGCCTGCAAATCACTGTGTCATTGGCAAGGGAAGTGAGGACACAAGATTCCATTTTCTGCCTAAACTTTGTTCATTGAGTTATTTTATCCATCCTATTTGTGTACACGCTCCGGGGAAAGGACTGTCTTCTTTATTACCTGTCTGGACAGCTACCAGCACAATGGGGTTCTGATTGGTGCTCCTACACACTACCATAGTAACCTAAGGAACTTATATGACCTCACCCATTACCACAGCATCAGAGCACCACATCATCTTTAATGCATTTATCCCTACAATATCCTGGGAGGCAGGGCAGTTAGCCCCATTTTGTAGAAGGGGAACTGAGGCACAGAGCAGCTAAGTGACTTGCCCAAGATGGCACAGGAAGTCTGTGGCAGAGCAGGGACTTGAACCCAGGTCTTCCAAGGCCTAGGCTAGTGCCCTAAACACTGGCCCATCCATCTCTGATATACTGCTACTACTAATGATTTTGAATGCTGGCTAGTGAACTCTCACAAAACTGTCTCCGATCAATCAATGGAGTGAAAAAAATATGAGGGAGTGAGGGGGAAATGTATCAAATAAATTCAAATAATAAATAAACCAGAGGAAATCAGGATTTGCTCATGGATATTCGGCAAGCATGAAAAGAATCAAAACCTGTTGGATGAATTATTCATTCCCAATTATTTGCCACAGTCATAAAATTATACAGTCCATTTAAAAAGTCCAGTCACAGTATTTGACTCAATTGCACAAGATGACAGTCTACTATCAGCCCAGTGCTATGGTCCTTGCTCAGGCAAGACTCCCAGTGGGTCAGCTCCTACAGGGAGTTGCAAACCCTCTAGTACTGATGGGAAGTGAGGGCGCTCGGTGCCTTACTGGATCAGGTTGTGAATGAGGGGTACTGTGGAGCTGGGTAAGTACTGCCTACAAAGCAGATGGTTCTCTCTGAGGCACCCCTTCCCTAAAAAGAGGGCTTGGGAGACTCAGAGCTCCTAAATTCTTGACATACTGAAGTCACACAAGCTGTTCAATCTGAGGACAAGGGGGGCAAAGTTGTGTCCTCATACAGAATATTGTATGTGATTACATTATATCCTGAAAAGTCAGGGTGGGGGGTGGGAAGTAGGGAAATTAGACCTATGAAAAGTCTGCGGGGTGGGGGGGGGGAGATAAACCAAGGTCTTCGGTGCGGGTGCAACTGCCCTCCTTGCTCCAGAGCAAATGACGCCCCGTCTGAGAATTGGAATGAAATTGCCGACCATGACTCGCAAGCTATATTTAGGGTTGGGAGTGCTCCAGTACCTGCTTCTTGGGCACATCCAAGCATCTTTGACTCTCGCCTATTCTGGGGCTGGCTGGGCACTGATTTGACCCTGACACAGGTTACAGTAACCTCAAGACCACAATAACTTGTGTCTGGCTGCCTATGGCCTTGAAGAAAGAAAAGCCAGAGCATAGCGCGAGACCAATCACGCCTAGACATGCCCCCTACATCAGGAGCCATGACGACAGCTCTGAGACATACTGGGACTGACCCTGTACTGGCCTGTGGCTCAATGGCCCATTTTTGCTGTGCTGCCAAGCGTGGGTAGCTTGGACCCAGGGTGATAAACGCAGAGGCAGTGCCTCCCATCACCTTCCTGCAATTCATCCTACTTGGAACGGCCCCACAGAACCCTTCACGCTGCTCCAAGAGAGACATGCAGTGCAGCCCGTATCAATGTAGAGCAAAGCCAGATCCTAGGAGCACGTGCTTTTGACTCCATACTGGGCTGTTATGACATGCCAGGCAGAGTGTGAAACAAGCAGAGATGCCTTTGATTACATGCACCCACCAACACGTATGTATTTAAACAAAGGCCGGTGAGAGTTGACTAGCCGTGGGAAAAGAAGCAGACCTCAGAGTGAAAAATGCCAGTTACAAAAACAAATAGATAATAATAGTTCCTATTCAGGATCTTATACCAGCCTCATCACCTTGGTATCCATCTCTCTCTCTCTCTCTCTCACTCTGCTTTTTTTCTTTTTAAGGCTTGATCTGAGGCCAGGTTTTCTAATGAGTTTAGAGAGAGGATTAAAGGACCAGAATCACCATCTGCCTAAAGAAAACAATAGTATTTCCAATTGCATGATGGTATCTGGCAGGGAAAAGAGGTTATTAGGCTTCTTAACTGTATCATAGGAGAAAGAGAGTAAGGGAGAAAGCGCAAGAGAGAAGGAAACCTTATCTAACCAGACACCACAAGATTTCAAGTCTTTCCTAGCCCCTGCTGATGATTTCCTTTTGGCATCGGGAAAGAGAGAAAATATATTTGTGATTAAACAGCACCCAAACAGAGCTCCCAACGCACACGTAGCAGGGCAAGGAGTGAATGTATTTACCTACCTTCCAAAGTGAGCATCAGAGGTGCAGGAAGGGAAATTCAGGCAGGAGATAGATAGAGTGCTTATTGGAATGAACTTGTATGTTTCCAAAGCAGCTCCTTTCCCCACCTTGTTTGTTGCATCTCTTGACAATTCCCATTAAGCTGAATGGTGAGCTAACTGGTTTGCAGAGGGCTGTGGACTGCTGCAGGGGAGCAATCTTTCTTACAGAGAAAGAAAATGAGCATCTCATCGAGGACCAGTCTGGTATTGCAGCTACAAGGAGTCAAGAGGTTGTTTACGAAGGGTCTGATCCTAAACACTTTGAAGAAAACGGGAGTCTTTCCACGCACCTCAGGGGGGGCTGGATCAGGCCCTATAATAATCCCGTGCCTGTTTTTACACCGATAACCTTTCCCTGCATGTATGAGAGCGTGTGCTGGGTTCTAAATACACAAATATTAAGTACGGGCTGTACATCCAACCACTCAGCCACTGGGTAACACTGCACCAGCGCCTGTTAAAGACAGTGCGCAGTCTCCCTCCACTCCAGCAGTTGGCTTCGTACCAGAATCATGCTCTTACGCCTGTGCAGGTCACCCACGCAGGTGTGTAGGCAAGCTGCAGGGCAACAGGGTGAGACTAAGTCCACAAAACAACTGATGCAAACTAAGCAAAGAGCGACACCCCTGGGCCTCATGAGCAGCTCCATGACTGACCACTCTGCATTCCAAAGGGGTGGGCGAATCCTCTGCCTTTGATTAATCTTTAATCTCAGCACCTCGTGGCTGACGCCAGCACTAACTAGCACATCCTGGCGATCAAAGTCAGGCGCTTAAATATTTCATTTATAAATAAAAAACTAAGGACTTCATAATGGCAATAAGGCAACTCCAGGGGTGTAGTTATCACCAATTAATCGCTCTTCTGGGATAGCAGAGGAGATCTGCGGCTCCTTGTACCTCCTAATTTCCCTATGGGTGCAATTATCCCCTGATAACAGTGACCCCCTCTTTCTCCCCTGCCCCATCCACCCATCCCTTACAGTGTAATTGAACAGTATGCTTCCTGGGTTTTTTTCTCCTTCATTTCTCTCCGCAACCCCTAAGGATATTTTCCCGCGCCATGTTTCAGGTTGGGCATATAGAGCGATAAGAGCGACTGATCATTTTTTCCTGTGCATTCATTCACATGGACTGGCTGCAGAGGGTGATTCTGCAGTGGACTCATCAACTCCTCTGCACCAGCACACACACTGTACACACACAAGGGTCATCGAAATCTTAGAAATGTCAAACCAGAGGGGACCTTGATAAGTCATCTATTTCAGTCCCCTACATAAAGGTAGGACTAAGTTATTCACGTAGCTGGAGTAGTGTAACTTAGGTCGACTTACCCTGGCAGTGAAGACAAGCCCTTGCTTACAACACTCCTGCTAATACATCCCAGAATGTTCACTTTTTTTGCAACAGTATTACACTGTTGACTCTTGTTTAGTTTGTGATCCACCATCACCTCCAGATCCTTTTCTGCAGTGCTCCTTCCTAGGCAGTCATTTCCCATTTCGTATGTGTGCCGTGTGTAATTGATTGTTCCTTCCAAAGTGGAGTACTTTGCATTTGTCCTTACTGAATGTCATCCTATTTACTTCAGACCATTTCTCCACTTTGTCAAGATCATTTTGAATTCTAATCCTGTCCCCCAAAGCCCTTGCAACCCCTCCCTGCCTGGTATCTGCAAACTTTATAGGTGTACTCTCTGTGGCTATGCCATTATCCAAATCGCTCATGAAGATATTGAATAGAACCAAGAGTACCCATGGCAACTACCACTCTGCACATCATGGGGTCATAGCCACCTGGGTGCGCTCTGAATATCCAGAGGTAACCAATATGGTTATAGACTAGAATCCATGCCATGCTCCTTGTACACCTTTGAGTATTCAGTGAAAGCTAGAACTAAACCTTTCCAAATGTTCAGATCCTTTTGTTTATTAATTATTTATTGTTTTTCCGCACTTCTGTGCTTGTTGGTTCCAGCCTTGGACCAGAGTGAATGATGCCTAAACCTAGGGGGAAATGGCTCAGGGCATTTCATAGATTCCAAGGTCAGAAGGGACCATTAGATCATCTCATCTGACCTCCTGTATAGCCCAGACCAGAGAATTTAACCCAGTTACCTCTAGTGAACCTGGAAGCAGGGATTACCAGAAAACTCAAGAGGTAACCTGCTCATGAGATCTCCAGCCTTCAGAGTTTAATTGAGCAGGATTAGGGAAGTTATATTACCTCTGTATCCGGCAATGGTGCAACTGCTGCTGGAATAGTGTGTCAATACTGATGTTCACACTTCAGGAAAGGTGTTGAAAAGTTGGAAATGGGCCAGAGAAGAGCCATGAGAATGATTAAAAGATTGAAACACCTGCCTTACAGTGATAGACTCATGGAGCTCAATGTATTTAGCTTATCAAAGAGAAAGTTAAGGGGTGATTTAGTTGTAGTCTATAAGTACCTACAGGGGGAACTAATATTTGATAATGAGCTCTTCAATCTAGCAGACAAAGCTATTTAACACGATTCCAATGGCTGAAAGTTGAAGCTAGACAAATGCAGGCTAGAAATATGGAACCCATTGTTTAACAGAGAGGGTCATTAACCACTGAAACAACTTACCAAGGGCTGTGGTGGGTTTTTCATTACTGGAAATTTTAAAAATCAAGAATAGATGTTGTTCTAACAGATCTGCTCCATGTCAGATACAGCTATTGGATTTGAATAAGGAATTAATTCAGGGAATCCTATGGCTAGAGTTTCCTGCTTTGAGCCGGGGGTTGGACTAGATGACCTCCTGAGGTCCCTTCCAACCCCGATATTCTATGATTCTACACAGGATGCCAGGTGAGGTGACCATGGTGGTTCCTTCTGGCCTTAGAATCTGTGTGTTTAAGAGTCCAGACACTAAACCTCTGTGACTCTTGCAGCATGTCTGAACTGAGGGCCAAGTTTTTTAAGATTCACCACTACTTGCAGGATCAATCACCTTTGACAGAAGGAACAAAAGACTCTGAATTCAACTCTTAAAAATAAAGGGCCAGACTGTGAACCCCTCACTCACATTGGTGAGTATTTACCTAAGTAGCTAGTTCCATTGACTTTCCTGGAACTAACCGAATGAGTAACTCCACAGGAGTGTGACTAAGTGGGGAGGGGCAGCCTGCCCCAAAGTAATTACTCAAATATAACAATAATAAGAACAATAGCAACAATGATAATCATACCCAAACTTGAATGCTGGATCCAACCATTGAGGGCATCAAATTTGTTTCCAGATCCTGACCCAAACTTTACAACTTGGTCCCAGCTCTGTAAGTGGAACCCTGAATCCAAACTCATCAAGCTTGACAAGAGCTTGGATCTTAATCCAAACGTGGAGCCAAATGCCAAGGTTTATATCTATCTCTATACTGCCGGGAAGCAGAATCCCTAATCTGAAAGCCTTCCGAGCCTTGGGGAAGTGCGACCATTGATCCAGAATTGAATATCACGGTGTAGACCGGTAACTGTTAATTATACTTAGCGGTTTTTACAGAATGTGGTTTTCAACTTCATAGCAGCGCTTCATTGACTGCAGTAGAACAATGCCCATTTACACCAGCTGGGGATCTGGCTCCATTCACCTCTCCCTTCACTTGATGGGACCATATTCAGGGGCAACAATGATTGCCAATTACCCCCCTCACACACACACACTCACTCTGACAGAATCTCTGAAGCTCTCCTATAAAGAATATGGCCCACCTTTAATAAAACACCCATATTGAACTCTTTCCGTGCCTTGTACTTCCCTGAAGAAGAGCCCTGTGGAGCTCCAAAGCTTGGCTCTTTCACCATCAGAAGTTGGTCCAGTAAAAGATATTATTACCTCACCCAGCCTGCACTTTCCTTTAGCAGTTCAGGCATGACAAGCTTGCTGCTTGCGTTGTAATCTTACCCAGCTACAGGATATGTGACTGTGTTGCTTATTCCTCCCCTGCGTAATGTAGACCTCCATGCTTCACATGAGCCGGAGTCTTGTATGAGTTATATGGCTATTATGTTATAAGTAGGACTGATGTATTACAGAACGCTGCCATAGATCCTATTAATGGCACTTGGGTTCCATTTTTTTCCCCTTGTAGTAAATTCAGAGTTTTTGGGCTGTGGATAGCTGCACAAGGAGGCAGGGAGACCTGTGTCTGGGAGGGGATTAGGCAAAGTTAGAGGCTTATCAGGGAAGATGGATCTGCTAGTAGAGCATCTAGCCTATAGCCCTTCCTCTATGCAGTGGCATAATTTATGTCCTGATTCTCAAACCTTTTCTGATGAATTGGTGCCTTGGCCAGCTTTGAGCATCTCCACTGACTGTGATTCTACCACTTCCCTGGGCACTTTATTCCATTGCTTGGATTGCTTTTACGGTGTCAAAGTTTTCTCTGATTCTGAATTTACATGTATCCCTGCCCATCACTACCTGTTCTGTCTTCTAAGACCAATGACCCATTAATTGCTCTCTTTATAACATCCCTTCACCAGGGACTGAGAAACAGCCTGATATTCAGATCCAGATGCTGTTCACACTTGGTGGGCTTGGTTAGAGATGAGCCTAAATTTCGGAACACAGACCCCAGTCCAGGATCAGCTCCTCCCGCTACCAAAGTCTGAACCGAAACCCAGCTTCTGTGCACCTGTTGGGTTTCAAAATTTGTATCTGAACTTGGATATTGGGGACCAGCGCTAGTCTGAATATTCAGCTCCACCCACCCACAGTATCACTCAAATCATTTCCCATCATCATCATGTCATCCCATAACATTTGGGTTCCTCCTCAATTTACAGCTATCTTCTGGGGTGGTGAGGGTGTAACCAGATGGGGGCTTTCATTGCTTTCCCATCTTGTGACATTGACCCTGGGGGCATTTTAGAGGGCGTAATGAGCAATAAAATCCTGAGTGTGTCTTTGGGGGTCGGACTCCATTGTGTGTCAGTTACTGGACCCACAGGGTATACAGCCACTACACTTCGGGGTGGAGAAGAGATATATCTGCCCCACATGATTATCCTGCTAATGGCCTCTTCAGTAACACTGCAAATATCCTGCATTCTCACACCTCATTCCCTCTGCCCCCCTCTCCCATCTCAAACCCAGTCAACATGTCCTGTAGCTATAATACATCATTTCTCTTTCAAACCTTGCCATTTCCACGGTGTGTTTAAAAAGAGTCCAGTTATTTGCGTGGAGGGTTTGAGATCAGAGGGGTAGGGGATCTAGTCGATGTGGTCTCTGTTCAGCATAACCAAACATTCCGAAAGGAAGGGAGCGAGTGAATAAACCCATGATGCAATCCCTGCCTGTCACTTCTGATTTAGTAAATGAAGTCGGATGATCTTACAAAAAGAAAAACAAGTTAGCGTAACGGGTGCTTTAATTCATCCCCATGCCGTTGTGCTGTAGCTGAGGCATTAGCAGTCGGGGAAAGTACTGAAGCTGTACAGAATGCACATCAATCTTTGCTGCATCAGACCAAATGGAAATCCACAGCCAGCAGATACAAGAAGTCTAAATACCTAGAGGTGTGTGAGACAGACTCACCCTGACTATAGAGAGCCAAATCAGGTGCCAAGCTGGAACTGCAAATCTGAACCGTGCAGCGTGATGAGTGGACGTGGGGAAAGAGGGTCAGGTTTAAGGAGCAGGTTAGTTTTGTGTTGTGCTGGGAGCTCAGGTACGTAAGCCAGGGTTCTGTCTTATTCCACATAGAGATTTAGCATGTAACATTGGCCTCTCACCTTTCTTAATAAAGATCTCTTTCCTACAACTCTGGCTGGCCTGCCCCTTCACTTATTGCTAGTGAAACAAACTACTTCTTCATTTTGGGGTGAGTGGGATGGAAGGGAATTTGCATTCACATACCCTGAGCCATACTCACCCTTATGATTTGGGTCAATGGTAGAGCAAAGCACCCACAGCCTAAGATGGGGCCAAAATATATGAATCAGAAAAACAAAAATGACCAAGAGGCCTATATTCTGGTTCCAGTTTTCCCCGAGGTGGCATAAATCTGATAAGAAGAGCTGATCTCAGGAAGTTGCCACCATGATCTCATGAGATCTCTGAAACTTTAAGATTTCAGTGATGCCAACCCTGCCATGAAACCCTTTCCTAGAACCCAGGTTTGGCTTCGATCCTGAGCCCTGAACCAATGTCTAATTTAGACCAAGACACAGGTTTCTTGGCCCTTTGTATGAACGGAGGATTCTTCTCTGCCTTGCACGTATATAATAACTAAGTGCCTCCCAATGCATTACAGATATGACAGCATGAAGTTTCACAACACACTTGTGAAGACAATCAATATTATTATGATTTTGCCTTACGACACATTTTCTAGTCCTTCATCTATGTTAGTATTAAAGAGATGCAAATTTAAAGCAGGAATTCAGCTTACCTTGATATGAATTTAGTTTCAACCAGACACAGTAATGATATCCAGTCCCTGGGCTAGATCCTCAGCTGGTGTAGATAGTATTGTTCCAGTATGTTCAATGCAGCTACACTGATCTACACCAGCTGATTAGAGACTGTTGTCTAGTGTTGTTGTGAATCATTAAAATTGCTGCTGGCTACTCTCGCAGGGTGGTTGTATTTCAGAGTTGGGAAAACTTATTCCTTTCTAGACAGTCCCAACACACTACAGGAATCTTCCATGTGTAAGACGCTACATGAATGTAATATTAAGACATACATCAGGAAGTATGCTGCCGATTGTCCACTGGCCAACACTCTTAAACCATGTCTCATAATATTCGGTGTTTTTTCTTAAAGCTGCAGCTCCCAGAGTCATGTGATTATGTGAGAATCTCAGCTTCGGGTTTTTTTCAAAGTAAGTTGCTAGCCCTCGCAATTGCAGAGAAAATTTGAAAATGTGAAACCTGCTGGTGGTGGGGAGTGTTTAGAAAAACGGAAGGACAATAAAAAAGAATCCCAGACGTATTACTGAAAAATACCTCTTGATTTTTAAACCAGTCTTATGAACCTACGCAGCCTGACTCCTGATTTTTGAACACTTGAAGTGGGTAATACTGCCACAGTGTCATGAAATGGATGCAGGTTGGAGGGAGAAAACTAGTGTTATCCTTCTGCTTTCAGGTGCAAAGTGTGAAACAAACATAAAACCCCAAATTCTTCCTCCAGATGAGTGTGCACAGCTTCTGTTGAAATGGTTGGCAGCCCCATGGCTGCATCTGAGGGCAGAATTTGACACTCATTTTCTAGCACCAGAGAAAAAAGAAAGGAGAAGGTTAATAGTAAAGCAGCAAACAAGAAAGCCTTCTGCTTACATCTGACATTCTTTGTCAGTTTTATTTCACTTGATTACGTGACACGGCTTTGGGAGAGAAAATGATTAACCTTGCCATTTTTAACCCTCAGTTGCTATGAATGCGAATGCTGCTCCTGAAACGCATGCCCTTAACTTTCCTTGATGCCTAACACACTCCTTCGTTTTGTCTCTGTGAATGTGTGTCTTTGGACGGAGGGAGTGCAGTGCGGGGGGTGGGGGTGGGAAATGGAACGCACAGTTTGGGAATTTAGTGCAAAGTAGATTGTGTCACTGATTAGGCTGGTTAAAAGAAAGAAAAAAGTGTACTGAAAATGAGTTAAGGAACAGTATTGTAATCCCTCTTATTGCATTCCCGAGATGCTTGACTTGGCCTCATTATCATAGCAGGATGATGTGTACCCTATGAGTGTATCAAAATATATGAACTCCTGGGACAATATAGCTCAATCTGCTCTGCTATTACCCATCATGCACATCTGAGCACACTACTGCTATTAGATCTGTTTGTGGAACAGCTGAGCCCATGGATGGATCTCCTAAAACCAGAGCCTGAATATACAATTGAGACAGGCCCTGCATGTAAAATATATAAAGGGAGAGTCACAATGGAAATGAATGTACAATGAGCGGGGTGCCACAATGGGAAGGACAATAGGGATGAATCTACTCTGGCTGTGTATGTGTGATGATCAAACAGACAGGTTGCCATCTAAATTCATGGTGTTTGTTTCCCCCTTCCCCTGGCCCAGATAACTGGGAATCAGTTTCAGTTGGGGAAGCTATTCTTCCTTGCCGTGTGGTGTTACAAAGCTGTTTTTCACCCCAGAGATAGCTGCATTTCAGAAGTGGGTGAGTTGGATTCTATATGTACATGGCATCACTGCCTCACCACTGACATGCAGCTACCTCACAGGTGGATATCAGCAACGGTCTAACAAGTCACAGCATGCAACAAAGAATAGCATACACAGAGAGCTTTAAAATGGAGTTAAAGGTGAGAATATGTATCAGTAACAAAGTTTAAAATCATTACAGGGATGTTATAACTATCCCAACTGAACATGCACATTAAATGCACCAAACAATATTAATTTTCTATAATGACAATGTGCAATAACTGTATGATTACAATATGTGGAATATTTGTTATCCCAGATTAGATTAAACTAATTCTTAAAAACATAAAAAGAAAAGGAGTACTTGTGGCACCTTAGAGACTAACCAATTTATTTGAGCATAAGCTTGTTTGAGTTACAAGGCAGAATTAAGGTTGTTTGGGCACCTTAACTGTGTATTTCTATGACTTAACATGTTTGGATTCCTTTTAAGTGGAACCATAACTTTGAATTTCATAGATTCATACATTCCAAGATCAGAAGGGACCACTTGTGATCTAGTCCTGGATATGTAATGTTTGGGTTTGGAATACTTACAACATTCCTGCAATGTTTTTACCGTGAAGTTACTGATATAGACTCTTCTCTTTAACATATTTGTTTTGTCTTGGAATTTCCTTGTTTGTTTGTTTTTTAAAGTAAAATGTTCGCTCATTAACACCTATCAAGAAACTTAACGAGAAAGCTACCGTACAACATTTCTAATGTTTTGAAGATATGCAGGGTGAAATCCTGGCTCTATTGAAGCCTGGGTGAGTTTTGCCAATGATTTCACCTTTTCAGGACAAATTCGCTGGTACACCAGATCACCGCAAAGCAGCTAGAGTACACCACCCCTTTAGGCTGGGTTTGCAGCTGCTTTTCATTATCAGAGCAGTGGAAAGAAGCTGACCTGTTCTGGAAAAACTGGTCCTTAATTTGCAATTGATTGATTGGTTTGAAGAGCTATGATAGTGAGACCAGTGTTATGTAAAGGGCGGGGTGAGTCCAGTCCATGAACCCCAGTGTCTCTGTGCTTTAAGACGCTCTTGTCTCAGCTTTTCTGGTAATGCTACCTCAATGCACAGTGGAGGTGAGGCAGCATCACTATGGGGACTGATGTCCAAGCTAACAGACCGCCCAGCAGTGTTTAAAGAGCAGTGAATGTTGGACCTGGTAATCTACCAATGAGAACTCTTGAAACATGTCCAGTCTACCTCATACTATCAAGGCATTGCAGTCATTAGAATTGTCACAGGCAAATTAGCTTTAGAGGAAAGGCTATGGTTTGTTGAGTTATCGCTGATGTCACAACCCTACTTAAGAGTTAAATGAGCTATTGACTTCCTGTTTGTAGCTTATATAATCATGGGAATTAGATATAACAATTATTAATCATTTAGCTTAATTGTATCCTAACTTCTTCAAGTGTAGCATAGGAATGAAATTAATGTTAACGATATGGAAAGTTTGAAGTCTGTATTACTCTGTTATTACAATCATTTGGGACTAAGGGTACGTCTACACTACCTGCCGAATCAGTGGGCAGTGATCGATCCAGTGGGGGTCGATTTATTGCATTTAGTCTCGACGCAATAAATCGACCCCCGAGCGCTCTCCTGTTGACTCCTGTACTCCAGCGCAGTGAGAGGCGCAGGCAGAGTTGATGGGGGAGTGGCAGCCATCGACTCACCTTAGTGAAGACACCGCAGTGAGTAGGTCTAAGTAAGTTGACTTCAGCTACGTTATTCACGTAGCTGAAGCTACAAAACTTAGGCCTGGTTTACAGGGGGGGGCGATCGATCTAAGATTCACAACTTCAGCTACGAGAATAGCGTAGCTGAAGTCGACGTATCTTAGAGCGACTTAGAATCACTTATTTCGCGTCCTCGCAGCGCGGGATCGATGGCCACTGCTCCCCCGTCGACTCTGCTTCCACCTATCACCCTGGTGGAGTTCCGGAGTCGACGGCAGAGCGATTGGGGATCGATTCATCGTGTCTACACTAGATGCGATAAATCGATCCCCGATAGATCGATCACTACCCACCGATCCGGCGGGTAGTGTAGACGAGGCCTTAGATCGATCCTCCCTTTCCCCCCCCCCCCAGCGTAGACCAGGGCAAAGGAAAGACTAGCACAGATGCTAAATTTCTGAAAAGACTGTTTTAAATTAATTTTAACTCAAAGTAATTGACGGATTCCCTTGAAAACACTCAGAAAATTCCTTCTGTGCTCAAAGGCAATGGCTACACCTGGGGCTAAGGGTGTGATTTCTGACTTGGGTAGACACACTCATGCTAGCTGTCACTGAGCTACTGCCCTAAGCATAGTCGTGTAGGTGCGGTAGCATGGGCTACAGTGCATGGTCCCACAGACTAGCCGCCCTGAGTCCTATCTATGGAATCCAGGCAGATTTGTACTAAATCACTCCTGCAGACATAGGTGCCCAGCTAATGGCAATATAATCCCTGAAACATCGAGCACTGTCCCTGGCTATTATTATTTGTGCAAACTAGGTCACTGGAATTCAGGAGCTGGCAAACTGGTCCTCACTGGGTAAGTCTCTGTACACACACCCGCAGCTAGCTTTACACCCCTTCACTGCCTGTTTGCGACAGCCTGATAGGGTCTCTGAGGAGGTGTCCACACTGCAGTAAATAACCCATGGCACTGAGTCTCAGAGCCTGGGTCAGCTCACTCAGCTTCGCAGGCCTTGGGCTGCAGGGCTGAAAATAGCAGGGTAGATGTTTGGGCTCAGGCTGGAGAGCCTCCCCCTCTTCACGGGGTTTGGGAACCTGGCTTCCAGCCCAAACCTGACTGTCTAGACTGCATTTTTTAGCCCCGCAACCTGAGACCCGCGAGCCCAAGTCAGCTGCCCCGGACCAGTCGTGGCTGTGCCATGGGGCTTTTATTGCAGTGTAGACATACCCTGAGAGCTGGTTTTGATAACTGGGTGGCTGAAGACTCCACGGTATGCATCCGATGAAGTGAGCTGTAGCTCACGAAAGCTCATGCTCAAATAAATTGGTTAGTCTCTAAGGTGCCACAAGTCCTCCTGTTCTTTTTATAATTACAGTCAGCTTCACTTCCAGTTCGATAACAGGGAGCTGGCTTCAAATTAAATATGGGGGAAAGAACGAAAGGAGAGCTGAGACATAATAAAGCATGCTGTGATTTGAGGGGAGGGGAGACCGCAGAAGAGGGCCATAAACACTGACTGAGGGCTTCAAACTGACCCCCACACGAGATCGTTTGGTTAAACACTGCATTGACATCTGGTTTCTTTGAACAGAGCATTGCTTAAGTATACAAACACACACACACACGCAGAGTGTAAGAACCGTACTAGCTGCTATAGTTAAGGCTGAGTTCTACTTTCACTTTTTAAGGTGTATGCGTGTGTGTGCACACATAGGATATTTAAAAATGCCTACAGCATGGTCTATGCACACTTTTCTTATACCAGGGTAACTAAGTTGGTTAGGAGTGTGATTTTTTTTTAAACAATATAGTTATATAGGTGCCTTATATATAATGTACCAATATTGTTATATGGGTATCGAGGTTCCTTTTACTGGTACAACTTATTTCCCATCCCTAATGGGAATAAGCTAGCATACTAAGCACATTTATACTGGCATATCTATGTCCACACTAGGGGTTGTATTGCTTTAACTAGGCCAGGTAAGGCAACACAACTTTTATAAGTTGACAAGGTCATAGTGACTTAGGAGCACTAATTTCACTGGAAGGCAAAGTTGTACTCCTAAATCACATAGGCACTTGTAAAAATTACACCCATGTATATCTGTAGCCTAAGAGCTCTGTTAAGACTGAGAACAGTTTCCATTCTAACCCTCTGGTCTCATACATACAAAACATTCTAAACAGTCATCTTTTGCATAATTATTGTCCATGCTTAGAGCTCGATCCTGCAAGGTTCTGAGTACTGCAGTGAGGGACTGAGTAGAGCTGGGTGAGAAACAGTTTTCCCATACTGCAAATTTCTTTTGAGATTTCAGAAAATGTTCCTGCCCCCAATGGAGACAGCTAATTTTGTGAACCGAAAATCTGAATTTTTTTTTTTTAAGGCTTGAATCAATTGAAACATTTTTTTCCAAAATATCTGAAACATTTCATTTTGATTTCAACCATTTACTTTTTTAATATAATTTAAGTTTCAAAACAAAAAGTCATTTTGAATTAAAAAAAAAAACAGAAATTTTCATTTTAAAATGCTGAAACAATATATTTTGACAATTTTTGGGGGGGGAGAGGGGGAAGGACTCTGCATTGGAAATTTGTTGAAATGGAGACTTTCCCAGTCAAAGCTTTGTTTTGGACAAATGGGCATTTTCCAGAAAAAAATGTTTCATTAAAAAATTCCCAACCAGCTTCAAAGTGCTGATCACCTTTGACTCTCACCAATTTAAACCAAGAGAACATGCAGTGTTCAGCATCTTGCAGGATTGAGCTCACAGGTTCTCTCCAAAGGTCGTTGTTGTTTAGAGTATAATGAGGGGTTAGGAAGGCACACATTCCTATTAGAAAACTGGTAACCATTATTTTTAGACATGGATACAGAGAAAACAACTTGTTTTGTTCACTGCATTCACACAAAGAAGTTTGATAAATACATAAATACTCTTGTTGGAAGGTTCCAACTAACACAACTTTATTTCTTAGAATTCAGAACGATAACACACAAGAAACCAAAACAGAGAGAGACAAAGCAGGCTGCTGTCTAAGAGAGAAAGAAGCACAACTCACCCCACTTTACAATAGGCTGGCAGTCTACTGACTGATGGCTGCTTGGCCCAGATCACACATTTCCCCTAGCCCCATAGTCTGCAAGCAGGACCAGGAAAACACTCTGAAATGTAAAGGGACAGTCTACCGTTTTAACACAGTGTTCAATACACTACACAACTGCCCTTTAAACCTTGGCATGGCTATATTTCTCACTGAGGCCTAGCTAGTGGCTTTGGTAGCCAAAAACAAAGGAGTGGAGGAGAGGGGTTGATTTAACTAACTTACAAGCATTTCAAAATTGTATATGGCGAATGCTCAGGAAATGTGTGTTAAATCAATAAATGTACACTAAAAAGGCATTTACACTCATTGAATGGGCCCTTTATACTGTTAGAATGGTACAAAGGGGCCTTAGTGTAAACGAGAATTGGGCCTATGTACGTATGTGCACACACAGATTTAAGTCCAGATCCTCAGCGTGTGTAAATTGCTATAATTTCACACACACACACACAGAGTCTTTAAAAATAGTAAGCTTTTTTCTGGGTGCCACTTTCCATTACAGAGGACTTATAGCCTATGAAAATTCATAAACTCTGCAGGCGTTTCCACGGCGATTTGACGGCGTAATCTCCTGTCATCTCAGCTTCTCGGTGACAATGACAAGAGGAAGATGGATTTATCAAACACACAGTGACATGTTTATGACCCTGTTTTGCATAAGCAGGAGCCTGAGCCAAAGGCTGTGCAGCTTGCGATAGCAAGAGGGGTTTTATAAATATTGTGACAAGCAGGAGTGATATTTGGAAAAACATGAAAAAAAAAAAAAAGTAGATCGAGTCTTCCCGTTTCTTTGAGCCAGGCTGCGTTTGAGGGGAAAGAAAGCTTTTCTCCCCTGCTTCGCTACACGAAGAACGAAAGCTTATTCTGCTCTCTCACACACTGAAAAGTTTCCTATTAACCCTTCTTTTCCCTGCCAGTGAAATTCCTGCCCTGAATTCACTTTTAGGAAGAGAAAACGAAAATACCCTCTCTCGAGTGTGGTGCCTTTTGTTCTTTACATACGAAATAAAATGAAAAAAACTACAGGGGCACAGCTGGGTCCCAAATAACTATGTTACTAAATATATAAAATCACGCCAGGCCTAGCGACGTATATATTGCCGGTTTCTGTTCGCTTTTGACTCATAGAACACAGTGAGAGCTACGTGAGGGTTCAGAAACTACTTTAAAGGGATGCTACCCTATTCCGATACACTACAGTGTATTGTTATTATTATGTGCATGACATTAGCCACTAGAAGCACCAGGGAAAACCAGAGTCCCGTTATGCTAGGCACAGTACGGAGACATAAGTAACAGACAAACCTCCCACTGACAACTTTTAATGTACATAGACCAGACAGGGAAAGGAAATGTTATCCTCCCATTATATGGATGTGAAACTGAGGCACTAAGAGATCAAGGACCAGATTTTCAAGTCCTTAGCCATCACGGGCAGATTTTCAGAAGAACTTAGCCCCAATGCCCTTTTGAAAACCAGGCCCAAAGCAACCCCAGGTCACTCAGTGAACATAAGAACGACCATACGGGATCAGACCAATGGTCCATCTAACTCAATATCTTGTTTTTCTGACAGTGGCCAATGGCAGATGCTTCAGAAGGAATGAACAGAACAGGGAAAATATCGAGGGATCCATTCCCTGTCATCCAGTCCCAGCTTCTGGCAGAGCTGAGAATGGACCTCTGGCCAGTATCTTAACCCTAATTCCTCTTAAAGAAAGTATAGAAGAAGTCTGCAAATACTATGGATAGACCATGTAACCAAGAAAGAAGTACTGGGGGTGACTGGAACTCAGCAAATGCTAGTCAGAGATTGTATGAAAGGAAAGATTGGATGTGCAGGGCACATTTTAAGAGATTCAGTGAGCAACGCATGTTCACGGGCACTGGAAGGGAAAGTTGTTGGCGGAACAACATGGGCAGAAAAAGAAGATCTTGGATGAACGATGGGGTATCCTGGGTGGATCAAAAGGAGCGGTTAGCCAAGGACTGTACAGAATGAGCTCCTATGATTGTAAACCTCCGGTAATGGAGATGTCACGTAAGGAGAAGAAAGTATTCATGTCTTTCTATTGTAGCACTCAGAGGAATCATGCATAATCCAAGGCTCTACCGTTGTGCCAACACCCAGAAGATACAGGTCTTGTGCCATACATCTTACAATCTATGCCCTTGTGCTCTATTTATCCTATTTATTGTGTACCCAGCCCTACAGTATCTTCCTGTGGTTTGCATGAGAATGATACTTTGCACTTTTGTGGTGCCTTCCACCTGAGCATCTCAAGCTGCTATCCAGACTTTTAACTGTACCGTGGGGAAATGGAAAGGCATGATGAAATTATGGCTACACTGCAGTTGGAGGTGGGACTGCAGCTCAGGTAGGCATAGTTGTGCTAGCTTTAATTTAGCTAGTGTGGCTAAAAATAGCAGTGAAGCCCTGGTGGCACGGGCTTCAATGCACGTTGTACAAGCCTGTCTGGAACCCTTGTGTGACTAGCCTTCACTAGGGTCCATGCTGCTGCATCTTCACTATGGTTTCTAGCTGCATTAGCTAGATTAATGCACGTCTACCCAAGCTACAATCCCACTTCCAATTACCATGTAGACATACCCCAAGAGGCTGATTCTGCTCTGACAGCAGTGTAAATCAGGAGTAACTCCCGTGAAGTCAGTGGAATTGCGGTGATATAAAACCATGGTGAAAGCAGGCCCTTGGTCCTGTGACTTCCCCTCCCTCTTCCGGGTTCCGTCATTAGTTGCTCCATGCATAAGAACCAGAGATGCGTAAAACACAGTGAAGCCAGTATAAATCTATAAGTGACCTTGGAATGTGTCCTGGATATGGTCTAAACACACTGACGGAGAAGAGCATATGATGTGTGCACAAATGCGTTTGTACCATACATGATCATCCCATAAAATCATGAGGACCAAGTTAGAAACACACACAATATGGGAATAACAGAAACTCCAGGAGGAAAAAAAAAACAGAAAGAGAGAGCGTAAGCAGTGCCTCTTTTCTCTTGTCTCTCTTTTCTCTATGATTCCATATTTTTTTCCATTATTTATTCATTACATACACCACTAGAAGGAGAGAATAAGAAAGCAAATATGTGGGAAGGAAGGAAGGAAGAAGAATAGATAGATAGTTAGATGATAGATAGATAGATAGATAGATCTGGAATGCTGAACATGAAATATGATCTTTGTTTTAAGTTTGTTCTGTTTTTATTCCTCCGGATATATGTATTAATTAAATGACCCTTCTTTAGAATTACATAGAAAGGAGAGTTCAGGCACCTTTATTGAACCAGCCTGTAAAACTAGAGCAAAATCAGCTTCTCTGTTGTTCTCTCTAAATGATTTTTCCATTGCATTTCACATCTTATCGGGGACTTGTTTGGGCTTGAAGCTCCATAGCTTTTTCTGTAGGTCAGTTCAATAAGGTGCTCAAAGCTGCTTTTCTCTCCATTGATTGGGTTGTTGGGGATTTTTTTTGGTAGCAAAAATTATACATACACACACACACAATTATTTATTCAAGGGAAAACAGAAACGGTGTCATTCTGAGTCCATCAGGAGAATGCTCTCTCTTACACAGGATCCATTCTGTTGTATAATTTAACATAACACAAATAAATAAAATACCAGCAATATCCAGAACTGATCCCATCTTCTCCAGATTGGACTGGGGTAAAGTTTTGGGTGAAGGTTAAGATCGGTATTGGTTTCATCTTAGTTGTGGTATCAATGAGAAACTTGCTCACTGACAGTATTACACGTGAGGGGTAAACGTGAGTAGAATTTACATGTCTGACATCTGTCAATTGTTTAGCAAAACTTCTACCTCTTCTCTTTTGGCATATTGTTTTGTTTGATTTCAGACTGCGAGCTCCTTGGAGGAGGGTTCATGCTTCTTTTGTGTTTGGAATTCTCCGTGCACGCTGTGGTTGCTATGTTATTACTATCATAGAATCATAGAATATCAGGGTTGGAAGGGACCCCTGAAGGTCATCTAGTCCAACCCCCTGCTCGAAGCAGGACCTATTCCCAGTTAAATCATGACTTATTATTAGCTTATGATAGCACCTATAATGCCCTGGATGCTTCCAGATGTTCAGGGTATGTCTACACTGCAGCTGGGAGCACACATCCTGGATACACAGACTTAAGCGAGCGTGGTAAAAATAGCGGTGTGGCTTTTACAGCATGAGCAGCAAGCGTGGTATCTTGGACTAGCCACCTGAGCTCAGACTGAGGGGTCGGCTGGGCTTGTACTCAGGGTAGCTAGCCCAAGCTGCCACCTGCGTCAGAATGTCCACACTGCTATTTTCAGTGTGCAAGCTCGAGTGGAAATAGCATGTGTCTGCCTAGACATAACACAAGGATCTCAGAAATAAGGACAGACAGGCGGCCAGAGGTTGGGTGAAAGGGAACAGCAGGTGCTGACTTTAATACAAGTCAATTAGATTAACGGTGGGCACCACAGGGAAATTAATGAAAAATACCGATGATGATATATCAGAGCAAGCCCATCCAAAAAGTTCCGATTTAGACCCAAGCTTCCCATTGGGTTCTTGTTTCTAAAATGATCCAAGCCAAATTTTTTGCTCCACACATACCAAGATCTTAATCCAAGCTTTACAGCTGGGCCATATTTTGAACCAGTTTGTGGCATTTTCCTATGCAATGCCTCCCATCCCCTGGTCCCTGTTCTCA
The DNA here is from genome assembly GCF_965152235.1 of Eretmochelys imbricata. Classification (NCBI taxonomy): domain Eukaryota; kingdom Metazoa; phylum Chordata; order Testudines; family Cheloniidae; genus Eretmochelys; species Eretmochelys imbricata. The sequence continues at coordinate 6,595,404 of NC_135576.1, forward strand.
TGTAGGATCCACCAAGCATGCCATTGCTTCAGGCCTGGGGGGGAGGAATGGGTTGGGTCACGCAAGACAGCCACTCAGGTGGGAATGGAATCTCCCATCAGGATAAAATCCCAGAGGCCACCCAGTGCCATATGCAACATTTGCTCCCCCACCCCTTACGTTGCAGACTTTTTTTCCCCGTTCAAGTTGTAGCCGGCATTACAATATCCCAAGTGACCAAATCTGAAATTGCTGTAGCTCTAAATGGAAGTCACCTTTCTTTTTAGGCGTTTGTAAAAATTTCATATCTCTAGTTGACTGATTATACATTTTATCTGTTACATTATATTCCCACCCAACAGCTTTATGCAAGCCTCCGACGATTTCTGTGGGGAATGCTTTTGCTATAGGACTCTGTTGTCTAATGGGATTTCCACCAGCATTTGGCATATTTCCTGGCATTTTACCCTTCATATCATAATTTATAGTGTAATGTATTTTTTTTGTATCGCGCTATAACATAAATTATTGCCAGTTTGTCCTTAGCTCTCAAGGAGACAATCTAGGGCTGCAAAAAAAGAAAGGAAGCTCCCAATGTATTGAGAGAAACAGCAGAGTGGGGAGCGCGGGAAGGGGAAATGATTACAAGCACCATTCACAGCTAAAGGAAATCCATTTACAGGACTAAAAAGTCTGCCCAGAGCAAAAATAAATAAAGAAAAATAAAAAAGAACAGAATTTGTCCTATTCAGTGTGTAACTTGGTTGAATGCTTTGCTTCAGCCTAAGATATATTGGTGAGGCTCAAATGCCTGAGACATACAGGAAAGTCTGAAAAGGAGCCAAAAATACTATATTTTAAAGTTTCCTTATCTGTGTTGCTAATAACCCCTCCAGTGATTAAGAAACAAAAGCAATTTAAATATCGCGTTGGGGCTCTTTGTTCCACTTTGCATCTCACTCAGCCTGAAGAATGAAATTATCCTGGACAGTTTCTGCCACGTGATCAATATAATGGTGGTACTTGGATGCACCATCATACTGATCATATCTATGACCAGGGTGCCAGGTGCTTTACATATAGTAATAGACAGTCCCTGCCCCAAAGAGTTCACAATCAAGCATTATTTCTTCCATTTTACAGGTGGAACACTGAGGCTCAGAAAGATCAGGAGGCAGATCCTCAGCTGGTGTGAATTGTAATAGCACTATTGAGTTGAGTGGAGTCTGACAATTTCCATCGGCTGAGGATCTGGCCCTAAATGGCCTGTCCAAAGTCAGGCAGCAGGTCTGGGGTAGAGATTCCTGAGACTCGATACTGATCTTCTGAGTCATAGTCCAATGCTTTAACCACAAAGCCGTCCTTCCTCTTTCACTGATGATGATTTGTACTACAATGCAGCCAAAGAGGGATCAGGATCCAGCTGGGCTGGATGCTGTGCAGACTTTTACAATCCAGATCAGTTTCCCTTTCTGGTCCTCTTGGGCGAGGTTAGTACAACACTGGAATGTTTGTTTTTCTGCCACTGCAGAGGATATATTTTAACTAAAAGAAAAAATGCCAGTTGGGAGTCGAACCCATCACAACTTCAAAGGCAAACTTCCTCTCACCCTTATTTAACCCCTCCCTATCACCCAAGAGGATAGACAGCCTTTACAGCCTGCCTGGAAGGTTAACAAATCCAGGCCTGGGTGGACCAAATCAAAGGCCCTTTTGAAAAATGCCAGGTTAGCAGCCCCTTCCCATTTAAACAAAGTGACTCCAGCTCAGGGGCCTTCACTCAGACTTAGAGAGACGTAGTCTTTGAGATAAACCTTTATGGGTTTAAAACACATATGACTGTAGGAGCTAAAACCAACGCTCGAAAACTCCTCCCCTAAACCAACAGGTAGCCAGCGTGGACGACATAAGTGCTGGCGGTGTGTTCTTCTAGAATGAAATGCCATGCACTAGGGGATCATTTTGCACGAGGATGGTTTTGCGATGTAACCCCAAGGAGAAAGCAATAAAATAATCTAGTCTCCAGGGGTCCGTCTTCACTGAAGAGTTAGTGCAGGTGATTGGCACGCAGGTTAGCCTAACCCAGGTTTGAGCTAAGCCCTACCTGAGTTTACTGTCTCCTCACTGGTGCTGAAGTCCTGTGTGTGGGGTGCTGGCACTTGGGGGGGCACATCCCATGATTCTTTATGATGCTCTCAGCTGAGCCACTCTAGGATGGTTTCCCATGGAATTGTGGGAGAACTTTCTGGGCACAGATGGGGGGAATTGTGGGATGGCACTGGAGGACTATCAGCACTCAGGTGGCTTAGCCTGTGTCCTCACTGCAAAATAGATGGGTGCCAGCCTGAGGGAAAGGAAATCTGGGGCTCTAACCTATACACCCAGCCGGGCCAGCTAGCCTTGTCTGAAAGCACCACCAAATGTGGACCAGAAGTTTTTGTGTGTAGACAGGAGAGTGGTTAGGGGCAACACCCGGGCTAACTCTGCAGTGAAGAGATACCCAAGATGGCTGAGGCATGGCTCATGGTCAGCTGAACGAAGGTCCTGAATGGCTGGTCTTGCCTGCATGGAGGATTGACATAAACAGGTCATGCATTCCCATAAGGGCCCCATCCAACTCCCACCAAAAGCAATGGGAGTCTTTCCACTGGGAGCTGGATTGAGGTGACATACAGGAATGTTCCCCCACCACCGGCAATGGCATGACAGTAGGACTAGGGGATTGGTTTGTTAAGGAGGTGTCCTAACATCTCTTGTGATGGGAGGTCAGAGTAAGTGACTGCCCCTTCCTCCATTCCAGAGAGGCCAGACAGTCGTGCCATCTGCCTCTGCAGATGCTGCACAATTAGGGCCTGATCCATAGCTCGTTGAAATCAGTGGAAAGAGTCCCATTGATTTCAAAGGCTTTGGGAAGGTCCTTTCCGGGCAGGTTTCCTGCTTCACCCCCCTCCCTTTCTGCAGCTGAAGTGAAGCCAAGAGGTTAAAATATATCACAAACCTTCCAGCTGCAATAATCTCTGCCACTTGTGCAGGATTTACACTCTGCAGTCGCTGGATTAGTCCTATAATCAGCTCAGAGAAAATAAAATAAAAACAAACAGGCGTTTTCCCTTCCTTCTCCCCATGCTCTCGCATTTCACTCCCCTGTTGCCACTCTACTTCCTCCTGGACCACTCATCTGTTCCTAATCTCCAGCATCCCACTAACCCTCCTGCCGTCTCACCCTGTGCCAAGTGCCACTCATTCCGTTGAGCAATGGTGATCTGTGCCTTCTGGAATTGTCACTGTTTGACACTGTGCACCAGGCATGCTCTGGTGTCCCCCCCATTCCTGCCCTCCCCTACCCTTTGGACGTCCTTTACCTGTATATTTCCATTTCAAACCATTTTCCATCTAGGGGGATCTCTTTCAGCCTGAGATAGGCTGGAATCCAAAGCCCAGATCCAAATTCTGGGCGGATTCAAAATACAAAGCTAGATCATTTCAATTGTCTCAGGGAGAGACTGTACTTGGCTGTGTGTCCTTATATACTGGCTGGGCATGCAGTCCGTGCTTAACAAACAGAGGTAAAAAATAACAATATAATAATCCACCAGATACACATATTGCCCGTGACATATTTCTTTTATGATGGATTGACCCGATTTCCCAGGGTGAAAACACCTCCATTAATAATAAGCACCAGCTCTTATATAGCACTTGTCTCACAGAACTTTACAAAGGAAGACTCATTGTTCCCATTTTACAGATGGGAAAACTGAGGCACAGAGAAGTGAAGCAATTTGCCCAAGGTCACCCAACAGCAGAGCCAGCGACAGAAGTTAGGTCTCCTGAACCCCAGTTTAGTCCTCTAGCCCCTAGGCCACGCTGCTTCCCAAATGGTGAAGTGTTCACATTCGGAATGAGAAGATTGCTCCTTCCAGTCACAGAAGGCAATACAGTCTCCTGGTTAGGATTCTGTTCCTGGGCAAGTCACTTAGGTTTGCTCTGTGCCTCCGTTTCTCTCTCTGTAAAATCCGGACAGTCAGTGCTTATCTATGCCACGGGGTGGCTTGTGAGAATTAATGAATGTTGGCAAACTGCTTTGAGATCCACGGAGGAGAGAAGGGCTTTGGAGCTGCCCTTTTATTTCTGCTATGGTCAATTATTTAAATGGATGCAACAACATTATTTACACTACAGAAAGAAATCTCTCAGTGTTTTTCCTCTGCTGTCCCATGTTTGTGGACTGAAGCAAAATCCCATTGGCAGCACCCATTGGCACCTCCGCCAATCAGCTCCCCCCCAACACCTCCCGCCTGCTGGTGGGCCCCACCCATCAGCTCCTCCCCATCCCTCCCAGCGCCTTCCACCCACCAGTGATGAACTGTTCAGTGGTGTGCAGGAGGTGCTGGGTGAGGGGGAGCAGGGGCAGGAAGAGGCAGGGGAGGAGGCAGATCGGTGGGTGGGAAGAGGCTGGGTGGGGGCGGAGGCTTGGGGGAAGGGGTGGAATGGGGACAGGGCCTGAGGCAGACCAGGGGTCAAGCACCCCCCGGAAACTCAGAAATCAGCGCCTCTGCCTTATTTCCTTCTTCTCCTACCTACTGGCCCATTACCCCAGATTCTTCACTATCCCAGTAGTCCTCACTCCAAGTTTTTCCATCTGCCCTCATCTGTCTTCAGACTGTGAATGGCGTTTAACTCAGTGTGTTTGCTTATACCGTTTTTGTCAGGCAGCCGAGCAGAACACAGAGCATTACAGGGATGAGCGTCGGCCCTGCTCGGTCTCAGCCCACTCCCCGTGTTTTCAACTTGACGGCTTCAAATCCAATTGATCGGTAAATGGCTAAATAGTGAGAGAAATTGCTTTCTCTCATTACTCTGCGTGGCTGTGTCATTACCCTTTAATATTGCATCATTATTGACTGATGCAGCCTGTCAAGGCATGGCGGGTGGGATGTAATGCAGCAGTAGGGATGTGCAAAATATTTCATTAGAAGTTAACTCCTCTAATGGGTGGGGGAGGGGGGGCGGGTGTATGGGTGATCTGAGCAGAAGCATAAAATTTCAGCTACCTGGAATGGAGACACTGGTTCCAAGGATCTTCTTCCTTGACCTTGGTTTGTAATAAGAAACTCAGTGGAGAGACGCTTGTCACAACTGGGGGTGATTGGGAGGGAGGGTTGAAGCACTGATAAATACTGCCTCCAAGATGGAACAATTTCTCCACCACTGCCTGGCTGCAGAAAAGCACACACTGCCCCATAACCACCCTGTGATCTTTCCGTTTGAACAATACACTGGTCGGAGTGATATCAGATGGATTGGGCCCAAGAGATAAAGGCCAGCTGAGCAGGATGGTTTACTCCTGTTGCTGCAACTCTCATTTCCCAGTGATCATTTTTGGCCCCTAATCTTTCTTCCTGTTTAAAAGTGCTTCTAGTACATGTTCCAGAGGCCAGCACCACTCCAGGGTCTCATTGCACTGTGGGATGGACGTTGGCAAGGTTGTCAGAGGGTTTGAGTCTTCCATCCCGCAACACTGATGGCGCCAACTAGTCCCTCACCAGACAGGTCTGGGTGAGCTTCTCACATGGCTGGGCGATCCACAGAGGATGGAAGAGAGAAAGAGCTGAAAGAAGGCAATGGGTAAAAGCAGGAGGGATAGAAAGAAAGAGAGAGCGTGTAAATGAGGGAAGAAAAGAAACTGAAGGAGATGGAGAGTGAGAAAGAGACAGAGAAGAGCAGAGAAAGATCAGCAAATGAATGAAAAAGAAAGAACAGAATGAGAAAGATGTTGGCAACCAGTTTAGACAGCAGGAAAGACAGGAAGATGGACAGCGTGTGATGGACAAAGGAAGATGAAGACAAGGAGGGGTTGTGCCCAGCAATCCCTGGTCTATGCCATATTGTTCTGTCTCCACCCCCAGAAACACAAACCTTTCTCCTCATTTGGGAAAGAAGACTCGTCAAACTAAAGATGAATAAAAACTAATTAGGGATCAACAGGCGTAGTCAAAACTGCTGCTAGGATTACACCAACCAACTTGTTCTTTCTTTCTTTTCTTTCTTTCTTTCTTTCTTTCTTTCTTTCTAAGACTGCAAAACCCCTTCTCCTCTAAAGCCTTTTGCTCCACACTGGCCCTGGCTAGCTTCACTCAGAAATGAACCCGCGGGGCGAAAGGGGTACGTGTGTGTGTTAGGATAGCAGTTTGCGATTCTGCCTTTTTATTTTTAATTAACCTCCAGTTCTTTCTTTGCCTGAAGAGATCTAGGCATCCCTCTTTGCCTGACTTTTTTTACACATGCCTGCACTCGGACTGAGGGGGAAGAAAGAACAAGCGAGAGAAAGAGATGAAAAGTGCTTCTCCGTGAAAAGACAGAGCATTATGGGGAGGGAATTGTGGTCTGTGAAACTTTCCCAAGATGCCCTTTAATTACAAATCCAGCTTTCTCCATTGCATGGAGGTTATGTCTTTTCACACCCTCGGTTGAAAGGGGGATGCAGCAGCAAACTCAGATAGTCACAGGGAGCACAGTATATTTCACGAGAGCGTTTGGATTGGGCTTTAAATTCTTTGGGCTTCTAACTCTCTTCCCCTTGAGCCGTTCTCATGGCATTAAGCTCATCATTGGCATGCAACAAGCCAAACAAAGATAGATGAATAAATGAATAGATCAATAATAATAATAACGGGAAGTTGCTTGAAGGCCAGACTTCTCCTGACCACAGTGCTTGCAGCATACTACACTGTGGATAGTCCCTGGCAGGGAAATCAGATGCACTTACCTCAGACTTCAAGACAAAAGGTCATAACATGACCCAAGCATTTCTATTGCCCAGATGATGGGTGTGTCTCCTACCCAGTCATTTCTGAAGCGCAAACCCCAACAACATCAAATCCCCACTTAAACAGATGGGAAATAACTGTGACATGTCCATAAATGAACAACGAGGCAGGTAGAGGTAGCTTTGTACATCTCCCATCATGCTCTGTGACAAGATGGCAAGAGAGGGCACACAGAATGGCAGGTCAGAACCCAGAATGGCAGGCGAGGACACAAAGTATGTCAAGATATAGCACAGGGTAGCGAAAGAGAGGAAGCAGCATGCCACTGCAAATCATAGGACAGTAAGACAGGAGCCCCTAGCTCCCTTACACTGAATGGAATGGAGCTCCTGTGAGAAATAATAATCATTTGTGATCAACAGCATCATTACTAATTATGTTTCATATGTCTAGATCACCAAAGGAGCCCTGAGCACTATACATACAATGCCACAAATGCGGTAGCTTGGGAGGAGTTAATCTGAACTATCCAATCTTTCCCCACACATACTTGCAAAAAGCACACACAGTCTTTAGGTGGCTCAAATGGAAAGCAAGAAGGGTCTAACACAGCATTATAAAATCATCATGTTATTTTACCAGCCCTGGCACAAAGTCTACTCACTTATCTCTTACTCTGATGATGCTGAATAAAAGAAGGGCATATTTTGCTTGCCCATCAAGAGAGTTTATTGCTGGTTTTTGCACAGTCAAAAGTGGGCTCATTTCTGGGAAAAATACATCACTAATTTCACATTTTTGGAATTAAAAAAAGAGACTTGTTTCAGAGCAAAGTGAACTCTGCATTAAAATGAGAAGGAAAGTCAAAAGCTCACTGTTTCTCTGAGCAAACAGCCATTTCAGTGCCATTTGGCAAAAAAGATATATAATTGGGGGTTGGGTTAAGCTGGACATTCCATTGAAGGGAAATAACAGAAATGGTCCCATGAAATTCTGATTTTGTACAACTCTGCTTGAAACATGGCCACAGACTCGCTCAGTACTTAGCCTGTTGTGCTAATCCACATTGCACAGATGATAAAGAGAATGAATGTATCAATCAGAACCCACCCCATGGGGAACTGGTGCTCTGGTTCGTCAATTCGCAGTGCCCAGGCTTTCACTACTTACGTTCAAGGAGCGCTCCTGTAGGTACTGATACTAACGTTTCTTTATCTTTTCTGTGGGACAGCCACGGACGGATGATCTCGCTCACACATCAAAAAATCAGTACATTTCACCAGGGTTGCCTGAAACTTTCCGAGGGACATCAGATTGACAAACCTTAGTAAGCAAGGCCCAAGTTCCAGTTTTATAATGAAAACAGAAATAAGGCACGTTTCACCAGGGCCCTGGTTTCATTAATGAAAGTTTTGTGCAGCTCTGTCTTCTTTGCTCTTTGAAGATGAAGCAAGCCCCCAAAGCTACATGACAGGTTTTAGAGTAACAGCCATGTTAGTCTGTATTCGCAAAAAGAAAAGGAGGACTTGTGGCACCTTAGAGACTAACCAATTTATTTGAGCATGAGCTTTCCTGAGCTACAGCTCACTTCATCGGATGCATACCGTGGAAACTGCAGCAGACATTATATACACACAGAGATCATGAAACAATACCTCCTCCCACCCCACTGTCCTGCTGGTAATAGCTTATCTAAAGTGATCATCAAGTTGGGCCATTTCCAGCACAAATCCAGGTTTTCTCACCCTCCACCCCCCCCCCACACAAACTCACTCTCCTGCTGGTAATAGCCCATCCAAAATGACAACTCTCTTCACAATGTGTATGATAATCAAGGTGGGCCATTTCCTGCACAAATCCAGGTTCTCTCACCCCCTCACCCCCCTCCAAAAACCACACACACAAACTCACTCTCCTGCTGGTAATAGCCTATCCAAAGTGACCACTCTCCCCACAATGTGCATGACAATCAAGGTGGGCCATCTCCAGCACAAATCCAGGTTCTCTCACCCCCCTCCAAAAACCACACACACAAACTCACTCTCCCGCTGGCAACAGCCCATCCAAAGTGACCACCCTCCCCACAATGTGCATGATAATCAAGGTGGGCCATCTCCAGCACAAATCCAGGTTTTCAGTAACTAGCTCCTTTGATAAAACATTGTGCATGATCACCATCAGGGGAGACATTTTGAGCCCAAATTCCATGTCATCTTGTAAACAGAGTCTCTTGTTAAGTACGGCACTCTCCCAGCCAAACAACTGGTATCCTGTGACCGCAATACACAGAAACAAGACCAAGGCACAAAGTCAGGATGACGGGTATAGCACAAAACAACCCCTCGGCCTCCCACCTGCAAACTCTTCTGAGAGTCAAAAGTGGAATATTCAACATTCATTTTGAGCTCCTGTTCATAAACTTGGCAGACCGGGCTATTTTTTTTTTAAACCATGCTGTTCACTTTCTCTTTTCATTCTTAATTGGCCCATCTAAAAGCAATCAAGTGCACATTTAGCTGCAATGTAAAGAACTCCAGGAGACCTCTCATTCAGACTCCATTATTCAGGAGCTCACAGGGGTTTGCGTAAGGGCGGGAGGCACTTTGCGAACGACCTCTCAGGATTCGGTGAGGGCTCAATGTGGCAAGGTGCTGAGTGCCGTCCACTCCTCTTGACACCAGTGGGAGATGAGGGCGCGCCTCTTCTTGCAGGATCAAGGGGGCCGAGACTCAGCTGGCACAGCGCCCCTGAAATCAATGGAATTAGGACAATTTACCCCTGCCGAGGATCTGAGCCAAGAAGGTTAATGGCACTGAACTGTTCTGGCTTCATCCCCGGGCCATATGTGTGGCTTTGAAATTATCTTGGACTCCCCCCATATTTAAATTTTTAATTTTAATTGCTTGTCAAAGACATGGACTGACCACCTCAGCGGCTGAATCTCTGTTTATCCATTGAGAAGGGGCAGTATGGCTTAGCGCAAGGGGCTACTGCCTATGGGCCGCAACCTTCCACATCTAAGAGTGAGAGGGTGGTTCTAGCCACATGTCTAATTCAATCCTCATCCTCCCTGTTGCACCTGCCAGCAGGGGGCTCAATTAGTGTTAATAGCTATCGGGCCAATGCTGTCCTGATTTTGGTCAATGGAAGTTTAGCGGCTGACTTTGTGCCCATCAAAGTCAATGGCAAAACTCCTTTTGCACTCAAGGAAATCCAGGTTCTGAGTCTTAAGCGGAATAGCACTGGGCCCCTAAGACTTTAAAAGATGGGGCACTTATCCACTGGGCTCACCTAACCCATTTCACATGGACAATGGCGTTGCATCATCATAAGCCAGGTCTGGGTTTGGTCCATAGTGTGGAAAGTATCAGTATATGTCCAGTGAATACTCCAGAGCTTTTCACAGCAGACAAAACAATTCGAGGAATATGCACACACACACACACAAATAAATGTGGGCTAGGGCAAGAATGGTATTTCAGTACAAGATCCATACAGAGAGCATAATTATATTTTGCATTTTTAATAGACCGTATTAGCATAATAATGCATTAGTCTAATAGAATATTAATGTGATGCAGAAATATTAGCATATTACAGATCCTTATTCATTAATATATTAGACCCTTATTGTATTACTGGCACAATCTAGCAGACAAAATGCAGCTTTGTGTCTGATATTGCAGTCTAAGAATAAACACTAGCAGGCAAATTGAGAGACTAATTGTGCCATAGGCATGTTTGGGTTCTGTTGTTATGAATGCCAACAGTTCTTATATGGACACATTTCCCATTGATTTCAGCGGGAGTTCTGTCTAAATAAGATTTGAGCAAACATTAGAGACCTTGGTCCTTAAAGGCCTATGAAGGAATTTTGAAAGAAAATGGGGACTCTGTCTAGTTTTTGTTCCCTTGTATTGTAGTGAAGGCAGTGTAGCCTCATGACAGGGGGCTGGACTGGGCCTCAGGAGATCTGCCTTCTCTTATTGGATCTGACCTGCTGATCTGTCATTTTTCCTCCCATCCTTTGTCTGGTTAGACTGTATGTTGTTCACGGCAGGAACTGCTTCTCACTCTGGGGCCATGGGCGGTGGGTATCAATGGCCAGGGCAGGTTAAGCATCCCCTAATCCAGGTCGTGGCCCTGCCCATATTCTGTCCCCAGGCCCCACCCTCCATCCCCCTGTCCCCTGAAGCCTTTAGGTGCTCAGCTCCAGCTGGCGGCCTGGAGCTTGGGTGGCCAGGGACAGCCCGGCGTGGCGCTGGGGCTGGCCAGCAGACCGGCACTGGGGCCAGCAACTTGGCCCCATGCTGGGGCCGGCTGGCACGAGTGGGCTGGGGCTCCTCCGGCCACTGGGGGTTAGGGAAGGCTCAGGGCTCCAGCAGGTGGGGGCGGGGCCTTGTGCAGAAGGGGCAGGGCCAGCGGGCTCGCCTTCCCAAGTGGGGGATTCGCCCACTGCCCATGTCTTGGTTCTGCGAGGGGAAACCATTTGGGGGTTTCAGAAAATGTATATTGTGAGCTATCGCAGATTTTTTTTATGGGGTTGGAAATGCTGCAATTTTAAAATGAAGGCTCCCTGTCTCCAAAATGCTTGTTTGCCAGTGAAGTCAATAGGTATTCCTAAGACACAAAGAATTTGGGGCCACCTGTCTCAGAACCTCTGCCCCAGTCACTCAACTTGTACTCTTGTGATGTCACCATTTTACTTCAGGATTTGTCTGCACACAAAAGATGCACCAGCTTAGCTAAAGTTGTGGGTTTGAATCAATGTGACAACTGCCAGGCACGCTGACCAATATTACCTCATTGTTTCCTTGTCCTCCCCTGTCTGTCTCTATCCATCTGTCATCTCCTCTCACATATCAGACTGCAAATTCTTTGGGGCAGGGACCGTCTTTTTGTTCTGTGTTTGTACAGCGCCTGGTACAAACAGGTTCTGCTCTATGCATAGAGCTCCTAGGTACTACGATAATAAAATAAATAATACTAATATAATTAAACCTATGCAAAGCCCTGTGTGGATGCTCTTCAACCAATTTAAATCTGGCTTAAGTCAGTAAGGAATTAGTTGATGATAAATTGATACATCGGGTTTAAAAGTGATGTTAAAAGAAAAATAATGTTTAAAGACTTTAAAGGTGGGTAATAACAGCTGATTGTCATAGAATCATAGAATATCAGGGTTGGAAGGGTCATCTAGTCCAACCCCCTGCTCAAAGCAGGACCAACCCCCAACTAAATCATCCCAGCCAGGGCTTTGTCAAGCCTGACCTTAAAAACTTCTAAGGAAGGAGATTCCACCACCTCCCTAGGTAACGCATTCCAGTGTTTCACCACCCTCCTAGTGAAAAAGTTTTTCCTAATATCCAACCTAAACCTCCCCCACTGGCCACAGATTCTGAACAAGCCTCAGGAAAGAAATACCATCTATCTATCTAAGCTTACATCTAGCACTCTCAGGCTATGTCAGCAATAGAACCCCTGTACCATCCAGGCAAACTGGTAGAATATACTGGATATACATCTGTGCTAAAACTCCAAAGCTGTGCTTTTACCAGTCTACCGAACCCCACCTCCAAAGAGAGAAACAAGTTATACCAGCAACAGTGCAGGTTTACCAGTATAACCATCTCTACACTGCGGGGGGCGTTCTGTCAAGACACATATGTCAGTCAGAAATCACACCTCTTCACACCCCTGTCCAACATAACTATGGTGGCAGGATCTGCAGTGTAGACATAGTGAAAAAAGAAAAAGAAAGAAAGAAAGAAAGAAAGAAAGAAAGAAAGAAAGAAAGAAAGAAAGAAAGAAAGACACTTCCATAATTTGTTTTGCTGTAAACATTTGTGCTCATTGAAATCACTCATGGGTTGGGTTATTTATTTCTTTTAAATGGAGACGAAATCATAAGTCAGGAAGGAAAGAAAGCAGACAGAGAGAAAGAAAAAAAAATTCATTAAAGACTTGCTATGGACTAAAGATTTCTTTTTCTTAAGGGGTAACCGGAGCTTATGAAAGCGTAAGTTCTTTCAGAGGCGGATTTCAAATGTCTCCAGGTAACCCTCTACAGTAAGGAGCACAAAGGAAGTCTGAAACTCACATTGTTTGGTCTCCAGAAGCAGCATCGGCATCCACCCGGCAGCTTCATGACATTAGGATTGTTTGAAAATCCTGTTAAGAAGCTCAGCAAAGCGAATATTTTGCTTTTCAAAATGTTTTACCAGATCCTGGATAAACAAAGCTCTTGAACTGAACTGATCCATCCCTAGCATCATTTCCCTTGGTCTGTCATTAGATCCTGTGGGCTGGTTTTCTTTTTCCTCGATGCACTTAAACAGCAGCTTTTCTCTTTTCCTTACAATCATGTTAAATGTTTAATTGCTCTTTGCATTTGCTTGTGGCACAACATAAGCCACGGCAGTAAAAGAGATTTGTGCTAAAACTCCAGTGCTCAAGACAGAAGGAGAGAGGTTATTTTGGGTCAGTTCAATTATCTCTGTATTTTTTTTTTTATATTATCTATTAATTTTAATATAAGTTTCTGCCTAGAAGCACAATTAGTATTCACACAATGCAAAGAAGTCTGGCATGAAGTTAAGCCATGTGTACATTCCAGGCAAGGGATTCAGCAAAGCTAGGCAATGCAGATCACCACCAGAGCACAACACAGCCAAGTCCTCAGCTGGTGTACATTAGTGTAGCTCCACTGACTTCAAATGGAGATTTGCCAATTTATACCAGTTGAGGATCTGGCCCAGCGTCAGTGCTTGGAATTGAGATGACTGCATAGGTATCAGCATTAGAAAATCAGGCCTTGTCTAGGCACTGACTTGCACTCAGTTTAATGTAACTGGTTTGGTTAAATCGGGCTAGTGAAACCTGTGCACACCCCTGCGTGGACATTTACTTTGGCTTAGTTTGAACCTACTCTGAATCGACTGCAGGTAAAGTAAAATAAGCCAGGTTTAAACTGGTGCAAGTGTCCCCGCAGTCTTTTGCAGCAGATTAACTAAACTGGTTTAAAATCACAGGTTAGATGTAAACTCTGCATGAGGACTGACCTGCTAGGCTAAAATGTCACCTGGTGCCTAGACGTCGCACTTTACTAGAAGCCCTGGGTGACCCTAATTTGTGGTAAAACGTTTTCCCCCACTCCAAGGGTGGAAGGCCTTAAACACAGCATAACCCTGAACTAAAATCCCATGGGGCTAGATAGAACAGCTGCATCCTTCACCCATTATTGTAGTGTACGGTGTCCTCTGAGTCAGATGACGCAGGATAACTGGAGAAAGGAGATTGGAAGAGGAGGGAGCGCTCTCTCCACAGGAGAAGAGGAGCTGTGGGGGAACACTGCTTGAGACCTGTGCTTCTCCCCACTCCCCCTTACTGTAATGCCTGGGCATAATGGAGATGCTACCACATGCCGTTTCTATCCCTTCTACCCCGACGGCAAAGGGACTGAGATGGCCCCAAATCAGGTGATTTCCGTGCAAATCGTTGAAACGTGTTTGTTCTCTATGTTACTTGCACTTTTCATGCCAAGGTACGATGCACGCCAATTATCTGTTTTAAGAACATAAGAACGGCCATCCTGGGTCAGACAAATGGCCCATCCAGACCAGGATCCTGTCTTCCGACAGTGGCCAGTGCAGGTACTTCGAAGGGAATGAACAGAACAGGGCAATTATCAAGTGATCCATCCCTTGGTGTCCACTCCTAGCCTCTGGCAAACAGAGGCTAGGGATACTCAGAGCATGGGGCTCTGAGTGTCCCATGCTTTTAAAGAAAGGAATATCCATGTTCCCCGTTTACTACCCCAAGCTGATACTTGATACCCTACACGGAACGAACAGCAGAAGCACAATCAACTCTCCTTTTAAGCAGCAGGCAAAGTGGGACTTTGCAGTCAATATGGATCGGGAGACAAATGGTAGGTAAAGACTTCTGGCTTGCAAAGCCCTTCCCTGGATCCCATCCTGCAGTTGGTGCCACTCCTGCAGCCATCCTCCCTCTCCCCCCACTCCCTGGCCCACGAGAAGCCCCTTTGAAGTCAAAGAGTGCAGGGGCCAGCATTGGCCAATACGACTGCAGGAGCGGAGCCCTGGCTTGCGAAACATACAGCAGGGGTGGCCAAACCTACCGGCCCTTGGAGCCGCATATGACAATCTTCACAAGTTGGAGAGCTGGGGCATGCCTGCCACGGCTTGGGGCTTCAACCCCGTAGCAGGAGCCTGCTGAGGCTCAGGGCTTCAGCCCCACTCCTGCTGAAACCCTAAGCCCTGGCAGGTGCGCTCTGCAGGGCTGAAGCCCCTACCCCACCACCCCGCTGCAAGGCAGAGGTCCCGAGCTTGCCCCCAGTCTGGTAGGTGGAGAGCGGGGGGCATTAGGGGCTCCATGAGCCTCACTTTATCTACAAAAGACCCGTGTGTGGCTCACGAGCCACAGTTTGGTCACCTCTGACATATAGCAAAGAGATTGCTGCACCTGTCGATCTAACCGTCTTTCCCTCGCAGCAGTAAAGGCCGTGCTGTCTAGAAGGCAGAGCACCTAGATACGACAGTGATGGCTGCTATTGAAAACCATAAGATAGGTAAATGGATAGATCAAGACACAGGGAGGTGGGAATCCTGGTTTTTTTTTCCTCCTGGATCTGCAGCTGACGCGCTGTGATATTATGAATACGCCCCTAAATAATAATAATACCTAGCTCTTATGCCACACTTTTAATCAGCAGTTATCAAAGCGCTTCACAATTTCTAATTCATTTACCCTCCCAACGCCACTGTGAGGCAGGGCAGTGCTGTTACCACATTGTACAAATGGGGAACCAAAGCACGGAAAGGTTAAGTGACATACCCAAGGTCACAAGGGAAGTCTGTGGCGGAGAAGGCAACTGAACCTCTTAACCTGAAGAGCATCTTCGCAAGCAGGCTGGCTAACCTAGTGAGGAGGGATTTAAACTAGGTTCACCAGGGGAAGGAGACCAAAGCCCTGAGGTAAGTGGGGAAGTGGGATACCGGGAGGAAGCATGAGCAGGAGTGCACGAGAGGGCAGGGCTCCTGCCTCATACTGAGAAAGAGGGACGATCAGCGAGTTATCTCAAGTGCCTATACACAAATGCAAGAAGCCTGGGAAACAAGCAGGGAGAACTGGAAGTCCTGGCACAGTCAAGGAATTATGATGTGAGTGGAATAACAGAGACTTGGTGGGATAACTCACATGACTGGAGTACTGTCATGGATGGATATAAACTGTTCAGGAAGGACAGGCAGGGCAGAAAAGGTGAGGGAGTTGCATTGTATGTAAAGGAGCAGTATGACTGCTCAGAGCTCAAGTATGAAACTGCAGAAAAACCTGAGAGTCTCTGGATTAAGTTTAGAAGTGTGAGCAACAAGGGTGATGTCATGGTAGGAGTCTGCTATAGACCACCGGACCAGGGGGATGAGGTGGACGAGGCTTTCTTCTGGCAACTAACGGAAGTTACTAGATCGCAGGCCCTGGTTCTCATGGGAGACTTCAATCACCCTGATATCGGCTGGGAGAGCAATACAGCAGTGCACAGACAATCCAGGAAGTTTTTGGAAAGTGTAGGGGACAATTTCCTGGTGCAAGTGCTGAAGAAACCAACTAGGGACAGAGGTCTTCTTGACCTGCTGCTCAAAAACCTAGAAGAATTAGTAGGGGAAGCTAAAGTGGATGGGAACCTGGGAGGCAGTGACCATGAGATGGTCGAGTTCAGGATCCTGACACAGGGAAGAAAGGAGAGCAGCAGAATACGGACCCTGGACTTCAGAAAAGCAGACTTTGACTACCTCAGGGAACTTATGGGCAGGATCCCCTGGGAGAATAACATGAGGGGGAACGGAGTCCAGGAGAGCTGGCTGTATTTTAAAGAATCCTTATTGAGGTTACAGGGACAAACCATCTCGATGTGTAGAAAGAATACTAAATATGGCAGGCAACCAGCTTGGCTTAACAGTGAAATCCTTGCTGATCTTAAACACAAAAAAGAAGCTTACAAGAAGTGGAAGATTGGACAAATGACCAGGGAAGAGTATAAAAATATTGCTCGGGGATGCAGGAGTGAAATCAGGAAGGCCAAATCACACCTGGAGTTGCAGCTAGCAAGAGATGTTAAGAGTAACTAGAAGGGTTTCTTCAGGTATGTTAGCAACAAGAAGAAAGTCAAGGAAAGTGTAGGCCCCTTACTGAATGATGGAGGCAACCTAGTGACAGAGGATGTGGAAAAAGCTAATGTACTCAATGCTTTTTTTGCCTCTGTCTTCACGAACAAGGTCAGCTCCCAGACTACTGCACTGGACAGCACAGCATGGAGAGGAGGTGACCAGCCCTCTGTGGAGAAAGAAGTGGTTCGGGACTATTTAGAAAAGCTGGACGAGCGCAAGTCCATGGGGCTGGATGCGCTGCATCCAAGAGTGCTAAAGGAGTTGGTGGATGCGATTGCAGAGCCATTGGCCATTATCTTTGAAAACTGATGGCGATCGGGGGAAGTCCCGGACGACTGGAGAAAGGCTAATGTAGTGCCCATCTTTAAAAAAGGGAAGGAGAAGGATCCGGGGAACTACAGGCCAGTCAGCCTCACCTCAGTCCCTGGAAAAATCATGGAGCAGGTCCTCAAGGAATCAGTTCTGAAGCACTTAGAGGAGAGGAAAGTGATCAGGAACAGTCAGCATGGATTCACCAAGGACAAGACATGCCTGACTAATCTAATTGCCTTCTATGACGAGATAACTGGCTCTGTGGATGAGGGGAAAGTGGTGGACTTGTTGTTCCTTGACTTTAGCAAAGCTTTTGACACGGTCTCCCACAGTATTCTTGCCAGCAAGTTAAAGAAGTATGGGGCTGGATGAATGGACTATTAGGTAGATAGAAAGTTGGCTAGATTGTCGGGCTCAATGGGTAGCGATCAATGGCTCCATGTCTAGTTGGCAGCCAGTATCAAGTGGAGTGCCCCAAGGGTTGGTCCTCGGGCCGGTTTTGTTCAATATCTTCATAAATGATCTGGAGGATGGTGTGGATTGCACCCTCAGAAAGTTTGCAGATGACTAAACTGGGAGGAGAGGTAGATACGCTGGTGGGTAGGGATAGGATACAGAGGTCCCTAGACAAATTAGAGGATTGGGCCAAAAGAAATCTGATGAGGTTCAACAAGGACAAATGCAGAGTCCTGCACTTAGGACGGAAGAATCCCATGCACCGCTACAGACTAGGGACCGAATGGCTCGGCAGCAGTTCTGCAGAAAAGGACTTAGGGGTTATAGTGGACGAGAAGCTGGATATGAGTCAACAGTGTGTCCTTGTTGCCAAGAAGGCCAATGACATTTTGGGATTTATATGTAGGGGCATTGCCAGCAGATCGAGGGACGTGATCGTTCACCTCTATTTGACATTGGTGAGGCCTCATCTGGAGTACTGTGTCCTGTTTTGGGCCCCACACTACAAGAAGGATGTGGAAAAATTGGAAAGAGTCCAGCGGAGGGCAACAAAAATGATTAGGGGACTGGAGCACATGACTTATGAGGAGAGGCTGAGGGAACTGGGATTGTTTAGTGTGCGGAAGAGAAGAATGAGGGGGGATTTGATAGCTGCTTTCAACTACCTGAAAGGGGGTTCCAAAGAGGATGAATCTAGACTGTTCTCAGTGGTAGCTGATGACAGAACAAGGAGTAATGGTCTCAAGTTGCAGTGGGGGAGGTTTAGGTTGGATATTAGGAAAAACTTTTTCACTAGGAGGGTGGTGAAACACTGGAATGCATTACCTAGGGAGGTGGTGGAATCTCCTTCCTTAGAAGTTTTTAAGGTCAGGCTTGACAAAGCCCTGGCTGGGATGATTTAGTTGTGGGTTGGTCCTGCTTTGAGCAGGGGGTTGGACTAGATGACCTCCTGAGGTCCCTTCCAACCCTGATATTCTATGATTCTATGATTCTAACCTCAATTGACCAATACTTTGCATTTATAGGGGCTCCATCATCCAAGGACCTCAAAGCACTTTTCCACACAATTAACCCTAACCCCTCCCAATTTTCCCCAACTGTAAAATGGAAGAATAAGATGGGAGGGGTGCATAATTAATTGTTCGTGCTTTGAGATCTTTGGATAACAGATCCCCTATAAATGCAAAGGATTAATTAGTTGACATTTTGTAAAGTGTTTTGAGGATAACAACAGAGGTATAAACTCTCAGTATCAGCATTATCATAAATTATAAGCCATCTTTTTGTTCACGGCCCCTAACACACTGGGGTCCTCGGCCAGAGCTCTTCCGTGCTATGGTAATATAAATAATAAATGACAACTTGGACCAACTATTGTAATTTATTGTCAACATCTTCCCCCTGTTTGTTTGTAATCCTGAATGATAGCCATTCATCTTCCAAAAGACAGGTTTCTCCTCTACCCGCTATTAGAAGGACCCACTATTAGAATGACGCTTTTGCTTCCAAAGCACTGTTCAGGGAGTGTTTTATATAACAAAACAAGGTCAGCTCATCAGCAAAATCGGAAAGTTTCACAGGGTCCAAGACTGCTGCAATCTATGGAATTACTTTTTAACACGTTGCGAGTTAAAATTACCCTCTTGGAGCCAAATGCAGATTGACAGCCAAACACCAAACAATCACATTTTGTTAATCCATTTACAGAGGTGCAAATGGCTAATCCAACTCCATTGCCGGTGCCGGCTTGTTCTGATGTCGCGGCAGCTCTGAATTTCACACCAGCTGGTTTTTATACAGACTTTGGAAAGATATATTCACTGCTAACAAAAAACAAAACAAAAAACCCACAATAAAAGTTTCAGTAACCCCCCGAAGCTGTGGAATCGCTTGTCACCACCTCAACCCTGCCGTGACTGTTTATAGTTCAGAACACGGTTTTCCATCAAAACCTGAAGCCTTTTTGCATTTTCAAAGCCTGCCTGCCTCTCGGCTTTGGTGCACACACCAGCAGAGCAAACAAGGGCACCCAGAATTCAGGTTGTTCTCGTAATTGGACCTAATCAATTTTGTTAAGGTCAATTTGAATATAAGGCTGCAGGTGCCACTCAGGGAATGATGCGGTGGCCCTTTGGGAGGATGTAACATTGCAGAGATAAAGAGCAATACTGTAGCAATGATCAGGCAGCTTTGATAGCTGAAATGTGCATTCTGGATTGCGTGGCTCCGGAATAAATGATTGATCTAGATCATAAATAAAAGACAGGGAGACCCTAACCCTCTAGATAGATAGATAGATAGATGTGAGCAGGGATGCAGAATTCCACTTCAGATACAATTTCATGCATTTGAACAATTTTCCATTTTGTCTGGTTTTCTCTTATTTGTGTGTGTTTAGCTACAAAGTTGCCTATAACTTTGATATCTAAACACTGGAAATCAGAAATTAGACTAATCTCAAATAATAGAGATAGATAGATACTATTTTTGTCTCTCTACCCACACCTCTAGCTATCTGTCAATCTTAGCAGAGTTAGTGTTGTTGAAATTTGGCAGATAGAAACTGGAGTCCTGCACCCAGACAACGTGTACAGCATTACTAGTATTAATTCAAGCTTCTCTCATTCACTGTCCTCACTAGTGTCTCTAAACCCTGAGTCTTCATGCTCATTCGGTTCCTGGCCTGCTACTGAAGATATCAATGAAGGTGGCTTTTTGTGGTACGAACATTTCTCTGCAAACTGGACAGAATCAACCCATCACCCAATTTCATATAAGAACATAAGAGCCGCCATACTGGGGCAGATCATGGTCAATCTTGCCCATTATCCTGTTTCTTATAAAAATATAGATTGCTGAGCAAATGACCAACAGATAACACTGATTTCATATGCTGCCAGCCTCTTCTGAATTTGAATCAGAAAAAAATGGATGGGTTTTTATCTTGAATCTCAAGCAAAGATACTTTGTTCTCAAGCTTGCTCTGAAGATCTGATGAGAATAGGTTTTCTTAGTGAGAATTCTGACCCTTTCTGGGGATTTTTTGTTCAGCTCTGAAATTCTCCTGAAACTGGGAGGATTTAGTTAGTGTTGGTCCTGCTTTTAGCAGGGGATTGGACTAGATGACCTCCTGAGGTCTCTTCCAACCCTAATATTCTATTATTTGAACCTTTCCTGTGGCATTTTAATGCTTCTCTTTCTGTTTCTGGCCAAATCCAAAAGTGCTAAAGAATGAGATTTTTTAAAAAAGTAATATATATTGTGACGGGGTCGGACCAGATGGCTACAGGAGAGTAATAGAAGGCAGATATATTAGCCCCAGGTTAAGTAGGTCCCTTTTCCCTGGGTAAGGTAACAGGGAAGGTTCAGGAACAATCAGGAACCTTCTGGAAACAATTAAAGCAGACAGGCTGATTAGAACACCTGCAGCCAATCTAGAAGCTGCTAGAATCAATTAAGGCAGGCTAATCAGGGCACCTGGGTTTAAAAAGGAGCTCACTTCAGTTTGCATGCGCGTGTGAGGAGATGGTAGCAAGAGGCACTAGGAGCTGAGAGTGAGAACGCGGACTGTTGGAGGACTGAGGATTACAAGCATTATCAGACACCAGGAGGAAGGTCCTATGGTGAGGATAAAGAAGGTGTTGGGAGGAGGCCATGGGGAAGTAGCCCAGGGAGTTGTAGCTGTCGCGCAGCTGTTCCAGGAGGCACTCTGGACAGCTGCATTCCACAGGGCCCTGGGCTGGAACCCGGAGTAGAGGGCGGGCCCGGGTGCCCCCCAAACCTCCCAACTCCTGTTCAGACACAGGAGGAGTTGACCTGAACTGTGGGTTCACGAAAACGGCCAAAATGAGGGCTGCCGAGAATCTCTGAGGCGAGCAAATCCGCCAATAAGTGCAAGACCCACCAAGGTAGAGGAGGAACTTTGTAATAAGTATATATATAAACCTCAGCAAAGTTTCAGACTTGAGTCTGTGTTTTAGGTGAATATAATAATTTAACCACATAGGTTCACCCCCCACCTTTTTTGTCTCTATAGCCCTACTGCTATAATATACATGTGCCTTTAAAGTGCGTATCCCCACAAAGCCCTCTGCAAAGGAGGGAGGTTTTATTAGACCCATTTCACAGATGGGGAACCAAGGCACAGAGAGATGAAGGCCAAAATTTTCAAAAGTGGCCACTGATTTTAGGTGCCCAAAGTGAGACACTCTTGGCTTGTTCTGTTGAGCATTCATGACTGTGGTTTCTCAGCATCTCTGAAATGGAGGCCAAAGTGTATCGAGTTGGCCATTCAAAATCAGTGACCACTTTTGAAAATTTAGCTTGTCCCAGGTCACACAGGGGAAGCCACGAATTGAGCCCCAATCTGCTGCATCCCATACCAGCATCTGAACCACAAGACCACCTTTCTTCCCTAATTAACCAACCCTCAAGGGATAATGTCTTCAGAAGGCACTTGGACCTACCCACTGTCCCAAGGATTCAGATGCTCAGCTAATCTCATCACGCTAACAGAACAGAACAATGTGCATAGAAAGTATTTAGTACATTCCTTGAAACTGAGGAAAGTTGCTGTGGTTATTAGTAGCTCTTAATGATATTTGCATAGATTAACAGACTTTAATGCAATCATGAATGCTCCAATCCTGGGGAAAATAATGAAGAAATCCATTACGAAGTAATAAAGTAACTAAGTCAATACAGGAATAATTTGATCCCATATTAGTAATAATTTCATCTCCTGCTGCCAGGCAAGTTTAATGCACATACCGTTTCTGGGCAGTTTTATAAATATCACCTTTGTCTGAGATAATTAATTAGCAAAATCAAAAAATATATTGCTGGTATTTTATACAATAAATTAGTCATTAGGTTTAAACTGGCAGGCTGTAATAAAAGTTATTAAGATAAATGTGCTGGGATTCTTAACACTTCAGAGGAGCTGTTCTCCTCCATCTTAAGGCACTTCTGGTGCAAAGCTATTATTGCTGCTGGGTGGTTTCTATGTACGTTAAAACCCAATTATGAAAATCATGGTTATAACCCTGACTAGCTTTGTAACAGGAGCCGAGTACATTACCCAGTTCCTGCCCACTGGACAAGGCTGAGGTGAGGGTCAGGGGCTGAGGGCCCTATTACCTTTCTTCCCACTGTGATTTAGAGCTCAGTGACTCCTGGAAAGCTTAAGTGAAAATAATTTTACTTATGGAGAACTCACAGGCAAGGTCACTGATTGTGTGTGTGTGTGTGTGTGTGTGTGTGTGTGTGTGGTGTTTCCACTACAACCCAACCTAGGAGCTCCTGAGAAAAGGCAGCTGTTATTTCGTGGCTGGGGAGGTCGCTGAGGGGATGTGCCAAGCCATTCTTTGTGTTCCAGCAGTGCCGAGAGGCCTTGACTGACCTGGATTCTCGCCTCACTTCAGCGCACAGAGCAAATAGCACCATGGTTGCTTTCTCTCATAGCTGGCTGTTACGAAATGTCTGCCAGCAACGCCGGGCTCCATCACCGTGGGGCTCTGCAGAGTTCAGGAAAGGATCTGTTGTAGGCATGGAGAGAGATTCCAACCAGATGGCACAAGCTGTCTGAGCCAAGCCAGAACTGGACGGGGATCAGCATCTTGTAAGGAGCATAAATCTTGCCACATAATGAGCCTGTCGTTAGAGACTCTGTGGGGCACTGGCCAAGGCAAAGGCTGCAGACCTGGGATTTGTGACACCACCTTCCAGCAGTAGCATAAACACATAGATCGCCTCCATCTAGAGCAATCTTTGTGCTCACTTGGAGCTCCCCACAGCCAGCAGATTCTCATCATCCCAAGGCATCCCATTTCTGCATTAAATACAAAGCATTTCATTTCAGGCAGGTTCCCTGCAATTCCCATCTAGCTGAGGTTTCCAAATCTGTGTCAGTTCAAATTTGGAGCTACAGAAAATGATGCAAGGCGCCGAACTGATGATCCAGCACATGCCAGTTCTTAATGTGAAGTAGTAACGTTCCCAGAATTCCACCTTGATTTATCAAGAAATCATCAGAGAGCTTTACAGTTTTGCTGGTAACAGGCCAACAGTGCTGCCGTTAACAGCTATGAAACTAGCATTACAGCTAATCAACCCAGCAACCCAGAGAGAAATAGCAAAAATCCATTGATACACCATCTAAAGCATCAGCATTTGAGACCTGCGCAGTATTGCCAGGGCCTGCAATAAAGGCATTACTTAACTGGAATTCTAGATGTGCTCCTTGTTCTCATATTCTATAACGTGTGGGCATCATACTTAAAACAGATGAGCAGACAGGCAGATCGGGCACACTCCTTTAACCTCTTTGTGGGAGAGGTTGCTGCTAACCAAGCAGCCATGGCATTACCCTGGAGTTAGTGCATATCCTTGCTTTCTGTTCAGTTCCACACTACCCCTCCAATTGCAAACTATGATATGTCGCTTAATTTAGCAGAGAGAAGTCACACCCACATTTTCATTTCGGCCTTGTCTAAACTTGCATTGTCAGTCTTGGTGTAACACGTGGCAATTGGCAATCAATTAACAAGTGTCACAACAAGAATGAACATTCAAGTCTAGACAAGGCCTTTTATTTTTGGAAACTTCCAAAGCTTCCCCTCTCCCCCTTTGTCCCGCCCTTTCCTGGCTCTGCAGTTCGGAAGATATGATGTGTCCTCTTTAATTGCTTAGAAGAGGCAACAGGCAGGGATTCTGGAACGTGGAGGCCTCTCTGATCACTCGTTTAGGTGAATCCCTTTGCCACTGGTTTCTGCCATGACTTCTGTCTGGCAGAAGCAAGTTATAATATTCTTCTAAGTTTTGATGTTCCGTTAACACATTGGCAGCTCCACGGTGATGCATCAAGTGAATGGGGCAGTGCAGGAGGCGTTTCTCACCTGATGTCCCGCATCCAATGAACATATACATTAAAACACTCTGTGAGTACGCCTGTAGGGAGAGTTATCTACCATCTCTTAGACTTCTCACCCTGCCTCTGAGGTCTAAAGAAGTCAGGCAGAGTCATGCGCCCTTGGGCAGTCCCATGCCTTCTCTTGATTCCCACAATAGCCTCTTAGCCAAGTAGAACGAGGCAGCGGTTCATTCAGTATTCACTGAACAGGGTCCAAAAAGGAGGACTCAGAACTCAGCACCGTTATGCCCCGATTCTCAGGGCGACCCAGAAAAACGCCTACAGGCTGGGCTGATTTCAGTTGCAACTCAAGCTGCTCCGGAGGCTGTTTATCAAGTCAGAGAGCAGCTGCACCATTACTCAGGCTTCTCTTATGCCAGGAAGTCTCACCAGGTTGGACAGGCCTTAGCAACTGTTAAATCAAGACACCCGAGGGGGCTGGGGAAGGGAGTAGGAGGCATGAATGTGATGTCTTCAGAACATTCACTCCAGACCTCCTGGGTAAGCGGTGTTTGGTGACAGGCATCTTGCAAAAGACACATCCTCCTGATTGTTCCCCTTGTCAATACGATGACCTTTCAGAGGCGGAAGAGCCTTTCTATTACTCTGTGCACCAGGGTAAGCCAGACCAAGGCTGCGTTATCTACCCAATTTATCAGCACTCTATTTACAGCCAGTCCATTCCACTGTCTGGCTTAACTGAGCGCCCAGAGACCCTGCATTGAGAGAGGAGGCGGCTTGTGAAGGGAAAAAAATGTCAATTTCAGCCTGGTCCCCTAAAGTGAAATAAAAGAAACAAAGTAAATAAGGAAGAAGTAAATACAATACCACTAGGGTGACTGTGTTTATCTGTCCAATACAGGCCAGTGTGAAAGCCAGTGGAAGTATAGCCTTATCCATCACTCACTCTCTCTCTCACACACACACACAAATATGCTTGTGGTCTAGGAAAAAAACAGGATACAGCATCCATTCTTAATGATTGTAACAACATACCTTGCACCATCTCATGTTATTGCCAACCCCACAACGTCAAAAAACAGGAGTCAGCCCCCACCCCAAAATCAGAGGAATGACTTAAAAATCATCAGATTTTTAAAAACAATAACTTTGGGGTTGTTTTTGTCTTGCTGTCATGTGTTTGAGATTTATGGATTCATATTTTCTTGCTTTTCATCACAAACATGAGGCCTGGAAACTTATTTTAAAAAAAAGGAATGTTCTTACATATTCTCATGATTCCAGGAGCTGGGGCTATCAGAAAAAAAACATCAACTGTTGCAAGACTTTCAATAAAATTGAGAGAACTGGCCATGCTGTCACATTGTCTGGTTTAAATCACCTGAACTGTGACCTCACTTTCCATTAGGTCCATGATAACCTTCTTCACACCCCTTTTATCCTGCAAACTACACTTAACTACCCAGATACCTTGTTCTCTGTACCCTGGATTAGTATCCGTCCCTGATAACTATAACAACACGGAAACACAGAGTTTTGATTTTGCCTCCCTTATTTGTTAGCTTTCCCTAGGCTTGTATGGATGACCTAGGATGAGCCTGAAGAGCTTCAAAATTAATTGCTCCCCCAATGTCAAAACAATGCCATCAAGAACGTAAAGAAGGCATAGCCTGATGGCTGAGTCTTGTAAGAGTTTTAAATGAGACCTACTTTGGGCACTTCACAAACAATGGATGTAAACAAAGACATGATCAGGAGACCAAAAGACTGTTTTATTTATTATATTAAAGAAGTCCAAAACATGGGACTGGACAACAGGGGATGGATCCCTTGATAAATTGCCCTGTTCTGTTAATTCCCTCTAAAGCATCTGGCACAGGCCACTGGGCTAAATGGTCTCATCCAGCATGGCTATTCTGATGTTCTTATGTGAAATTAAAAACCATGTGGCAAAAATATTCTCTTGATGAAAGAAAGGGTTTCAGGTAATAAGAGTAATCCACAAAGGTTCCATAGCACCTAAATGAACATTCTGCTTGCACATATCTTTGAACCAATCTCTCCCAGTCACAATCAAGCACTTCCATAAAGGTACCTTCAGATCCGAGGGCTGGAAAGGCAACTGATGATCAGGAAGAAGACAACAGAGAACAGGCCTTGCTTGTGCTCCTAGTAGTATCTCCTCCAGCAAAGAACTGGGGATCAACCTTTACCATTGTCAGCTTACACAGGTCAAGTGACAATGGAACTAGGAAGCCAGAAGGGATCCCTGGAAATACTTCTCTGGCTCATTCACTACATGGGAATAAACTCTGCTGTCAGATGCATGGCCTGGGATTCCAAGTGATTTCAGTGGATGCATCCAAAGGAAGAATATTTGGCATTTAATGGGACAATTTGGCACAGGTTCTAAGTTAATCATTCTGTGTATGATCTCACTTACACCAGTATAACTCCATCAACTTCAGTGGAGTCACTCCTGATTTCCCCTACATGTGAGAGCAGAATCACGTGCATCCAAAGGAAGAATATTTGGCATTTAATGGGGGGTAATGTTGTATAGGTTCCTGGGATATATTTGGAACTCCTCTCTGACCAGACTTGCACTGGTGCTGAGGCATAACCTGGCTAGTACTGAATTTTCTGTGGTGTCTGTTGGAGATAAGAAAAAAAAAATTGAATAATTTATGCAGTTAGTTTAATTTAAATAATTTATGCGCTAAGCATTGCAAACAGAGCTGGAGTTGATAATGAGTCCAAAAAGCACATTCTGAACTCAGTTGCAACTTCAACTGTATGGTAATTCTTACAGGATACAGGGTTTCGTAGTACTATAAAGGAAGGCAAATGTAAACAAGGTAGTTGCTGGGAGAAGACATCTGTACCATCCTTTTTTTTTTTTTAAACTAATTATCACCAGTATCATCTTAAGCTCTTGACGGCTTGTTCATCTGGAACCCTCTTAAATGATCAAGACCGGCATGCATTTCCTGGGGCGGCAGGGAGGACGCCTGCTCCATTGTTCAACAAATAAGAGTTTGTAACTGGTGTAATCTGTAATCAGGAATCAATTAAAAAGATATCAACAGGGAAGGAAAGATAAGGGAGAACCAGGGGAAAAAAATCAATGAACAACGTCAGGGAATTGATCATTCAAAAGGTCTTTCTTAAGCCATGGGGCCCGTTAGGATGGTTTTTTGCTTCAGCGCCCCACAGGGTTTGGCTTTTCTCCCTTACCATCTTTCTGGTCTTATAAAAGTCCTTCTGTTTGAGAAGAGCACAGGGTTCGTTCAGCCGCTGCTGCTTTTCATGCTACTTAGAATGCCAATGAAATTAGTTTTACATGTTCTGTAGAGCTACCTGAAGTCACGGTCATCTCTTTGCGACTATTCCTGACCCCAAAGCTGAGCTCCAGGAGCCTTTATGCTGCCATACCAGACCTCTGTGAGCAACCGGGGTGCCCAAACCGATCATCAGGTCATATGTCCTACAACAAATCTTCCATGACTACTTGCGCAGACAAGACCGCCTCTTGTTCCCACGTGATCTCTGGCACCTTTCACCAGTTCTCTCTATTTTTCCCTCTTGCAGTGATTGGTTGATTTTTGCACCTACTCTGACTTTATTATTATTTTTTTTAAAATCTACCTGTTTGTTTCAAAGAAGCCAACAAAACAGTGGGTACGGATGGTGCTGTAACCCTGATTACCTTATCATGTGTCTCTGGCTATTTGGGAGTTAACGCCATCTCGTGGAGCACAGCCATTATGGGTGAGAATCTCAGCTTTCAGTTAGAGAAGAAAAAAAAAAGTCCGTGCTCTGTGGCATGTAGAGATAATATTGAAAATGTGAACTGAGAGCACCCCGACGGCTCAAAAACCTCGACACAAAGACAATGAAATCCAAATGTATTCTTTTTTAAAATCTCATGATTTTTAGAATCATAGACTATTGGGATTAGAATTATAGGATCATAGAATATCGGGCTTGGAAGGGACCTCAGGAGGTCATCTAGTCCAACTCCCAGCTCAAAGCAGGACCAACCCCCAACTAAATCATCCCAGCCAGGGCTTTGTCAAGCCTGACCTTAAAAACCTCTAAGGATGGAGATTCCATCACCTCCCTAGGTAACCCATTCCAGTGCTTCACCACCCTCCTAGTGAAATAGAGTTTCCTAATATCCAATCTAGACCTCCCACACTGCAACTTGAGACTATTGCTCCTTGTTCTGTCATCTGCTACCACTGAGAACAGCCGAGCTCCATCCTCTTTGGAACCCCCCTTCAGGTAGTTGAATTCTATGATTCTATGTTTCTCCTGTCTAGTATACAACACTCCTGCTAATACATCTCAGAATGACATTGGCTTTTTTTGCAACAGTGTTACACTGTTGACACATATTTATTATATGATCCCCTATGACTCCCAGATCCCTGCTCTGCCCCAGTCCATAGTCCGCTCAATTGGAGCCAAAAGGCATCATGCCCAGTTGCAGAAGGATCTCTGCAGGCCAGACTTGAATACCATCAGTGGGACTTTGCATTCCCTGAGCTCCTCTTGGAAAAAAAGATAGACTTCTTCAATGTCTAATCCATTCATTTCACTGCCATCTGCCACTTCCAATTTGAGAAGCATTCATGCAAGAGGGGAAGCAGGGGAGGGAGCATTTGCTTGTTTTTCTTTTTAGAGCTAGCCTATTCTGAAGCTACCTCAACATTAGCCTATTCTAAAGCTACCTCAACATGTGGGATAAGAGACGTTGAAATGAATATGATACCAAACTGCAAACCAAAACAGGTAAGCATAACTAGGTTTCAGTACCCTAGTTATGGTGGTTTATCTTTGACATCAAAGACAAATCCCCATAATAACTGACCCCTTTGTGTTGTCTGTAGGAGCTCAGGAGAAAAAATGAAACCCATCCAGATGTAGTCCACTAAGCATATCGCACAGCATGCTGCAAATATGGCTGGTAGTAACATAATAGCTAAAGATGAAAAAGACTTATTGGGCCAGAGTCTACTGTCACCCACTGGTGTAAATTCTGAAGGAATTCCATTATTGAGCCTTGATTTACACCAGTGTAACTGCAATCAGAATCTGGCCCCCTCTGTCAGGCACTCTAAGACGGCGAGATACAGTCCATCAAAGGAGAAAATAAATTAAAATTAAATGGACAGGGCATTTTATCCCAGAGATTTGTTTTAGGTTGCTATCTCAGTACCCCAGTCTATTGCAGTGAAAGCGATGTCAGTAGTAAAATAAGAGAATAGGATTTGCAGTGCCAGATCAGATGACATTGGTCCAGCATGTCTGACATCCTGCCCGGACAACACCCTACCCCTATAATCTGGCCAGTTGCACAAAGCTATATATAAATGCAATTAGAAATACCCTCCTGGCCCCATGAAAGAACAGTTTATGCCTTGAAGCATGATTCCTTTGCTGTTAGGTAATATGGACCAGAAGCTATTACCATTGCTGGTAAATCAAGGTGTTATAAATCCACTACAGGGAGAATTTAATGGGTTTTCTTTACAGCAAGGTCTCTTTGTTCTGTACAAAACACAAGCTGGAGTGAGACATTCTCCAAGGGGAGGGTGGGAGCAGTCTGAGGGTCCTTTACCTCCTTGCATCTGACAACTCTCTCCCTCTGCTCTTTAGGGAGCGGTAGGTTAGATGTCACCAAAGTCTTTCTTGTTTCCTTCCTTTTTGCTCTCCGAGAAGGAAAATCCTAGAATTCACAGCTGTGACATCAAGTAAGGGCTCTGCTGAACTGGGCTGTAGCCGCTGCCCTGTCAAATTAACACAGAATCAAAGAACTCTGCTTTCACTACTTCTTGGCCTTGCCCTGTGGCATGAGGGTGGGCATTTTGGTAGCTACCGAGTCCCCATCACCCACAGGTGCCTTTGCCTCTCAAAGCCAAGCCTGACCAGGGGTTAGCTCTGGGTGGCTTTCACCCAAGGTTGGAGTGCACCATCTAACTGCCCCAGAGTGTGTTCACCCACTGCTGATGGGGTATTGGGGATGGGGCAGGAACTCGGGGTGTATAGAAGACATACTCTATCAGAGATACTGCTTAGACACAGACATAGACCCACTCACACACCACCTGCACCTCATGCCACTCACACTCATGCTCCTTCCAACATCCCCCTCCTGTACAGACTACACACCCCCACATCAACCCTTCACACGCACACCTCTCCCCAGACACACCCATATAAACATACACACTGCCTACTCCTCCCTCTCAACACCCTGCCGTTGCCACACAGCCCCTCAGACACCACATCTCTCTCTCTAGACATCCCACACAAGTCATCGGCATGCTCCTCCTTAAAACACATAGACACGTCCCACAGCCTTCCCTACACACAACTCACAGACCTCACCTCCACAATCAGCCTCTCCCCTCTCCAGCAGATCTACCATGTAACTCTTCTACCTCTACCATTACACCCATATGCCCCAAGACTGTGCACACACCCTTTATTCTGCTGCCCCGCTCAGCCAGCTCCCCCACATTGCTGCTAGGGTTCGCTTTGAAGTCTAGATGGAGCCAGCCTGTCACAGAAAGCGGGAACTGTATACCCTCCATCCGCAAGCCATGACTACCGGCTTGAGACTATTGTCACTTCTCCACCAGTGCATCACTGGAGCCCTGGGTCAGCAAAGGAAAATGAATGGGGAGGATGGGAGAAAGGAAGGATGGAGAAAGGTCCTTCATGCTCAAGAAATCAGGTCCTGCTAAGCTAAACTGCTGGGGTTCCTCTTCTGCGAGAGATTCAAGGACTCCCCAGTCATAAAGTTTAGCCTCTCTGCTTTTCCTGAAGTGGAATGTGAAATGAAGTTCAGGGGTGACTAATGCATTTCAAGGTCAGCTGAATGTGTGTAATTTACATATGCAATTGCAAAGGGACAATTTTGGGAAAGCAGTCATCTCTGTTCTCATCTGCACTTGATCCTGCTCACTTGACTTGTGTGGAGTGAGATGGTCTAGTCATAGAATCATAGAATATCAGGGTTGGAAGGGACCTCAGGAGGTCATCTAGTCCAACCTCCTGCTCAGAAGCAGGACCCATCCCCAATTAAATCATCCCAGCCAGGGCTTTGTCAAGCCTGACATTAAAAACTTCTACGGAAGGAGATTCCACCACCTCCCTAGGCAACGCATTCCAGTGTTTCACCACCCTCCTAGTGAAAAAGTTTTTCCTAATATCCAACCTAAACCTCCCCCACTGCAACTTGAGACCATTACTCCTTGTCCTGTCCTCTTCCACCACTGAGAATAGTCTAGAACCATCCTCTCTGGAACCACCTCTCAGGTAGTTGAAAGCAGCTATCAAATCCCCCCTCATTCTTCTCTTCTGCAGACTAAACAGTCCCAGTTCCCTCAGCCTCTCCTCATAAGTCATGTATTCCAGACCCCTAATCATTTTTGTTGCCCTTCGCTGGGCTTTTTCCAATTTATCCACATCCTTCTTGTAGTGTGGGGCCCAAAACTGGACACAGTACTCCAGATGAGGCCTCACCAATGTCGAATAGAGGGGGAAGATCACGTCCCTTGATCTGCTCGCTGTGCCCCTACTTATACATCCCAAAATGCCATTGGCCTTCTTGGCAACAAGGGCACACTGCTGACTCATATCCAGCTTCTCGTCCACTGTCACCCCTAGGTCCTTTTCCGCAGAACTGCTGCCTAGCCATTCGGTCCCTAGTCTGTAGCTGTGCATTGGGTTCTTCCGTCCTAAGTGCAGGACTCTGCACTTATCCTTATTGAACCTCATCAGATTTCTTTTGGCCCAATCCTCCAATTTGTCTAGGTCCCTCTGTATCCTATCCCTGCCCTCCAGCGTATCTACCACTCCTCCCAGTTTAGTATCATCCGCAAATTTGCTGAGAGTGCAATCCACACCATCCTCCAGATCATTTATGAAGATATTGAACAAAACCGGCCCCAGGACCGACCCCTGGGGCACTCCACTTGACACCGGCTGCCAAGTAGACATGGAGCCATTGATCACTACCCATTGAGCCCGACAATCTAGCCAACTTTCTACCCCTTCCTTCCTTTTTCCTGCCTCACCCCAAAAGCTATTTCAGAATCCTAAATGAGTTTTTTACAAGATTTATCCAGGGACTCTAACCCAAGTAACCAGAGAGGCTAGTCATTGAATTCACTCCGGCCTGAGGATTGCATTAATAATTATTTCTGCATTTAATTAATAATAATAATAAATTCAGTAGCACTAAATAAGTCATGCTCCCTGCCAGGCACTGCTCATAATCTAATGCAGGCTGGACAAAACAGAGAGCAGCTTTTGCATGGAAGCGTAGTCGTAGAGCTGGTTGAAAAAAGGCATATACTTTTCACAAAAGAAGTTTCCTTTTGTACAAAATTAGTCTTGTTTTGGTGCAAAGGACCCCATTTCACTTAAAATTGTTTTCCCCTTTAAGTTTTTCCTACAGTTTGAAAAGTATGAATATATTTTAAAAATGGACACTTTTGGTCAAAATTTCCTGTTTCAAAATTTCATCAAAAATTAAAATTTTCAATGAAAATGAAATTTTCCCACCAAAAAATCACTGTTATCTTCTATTTCTCCTGGGAGTTATAGTTGAGCTGCGTCATGCCTGCATTCTTTTCTATAGCCTAAACTCCTTGCCTGAAGTACATCTGAAGCACCGTGATAGGTTGGACTTTAGGAAAAACTTCCTTTCAAGGTGGTTAAGCACTGGAATAAATTGCCTAGGGAGGTTGTGGAATCTATGTCATTGTCTAACCTGCTCTTAAAAATCTCCGAACACCTGTCAGAGATGGTCTAGATAATACTTAGTCTGCCATGAGTGCAGGGGATTGGACTAGAAGACCTCTCGAGGTCCCTTCCAGTCCTATGATTCTATAATCAGGCAGTTGCTGTTTAATGTCAAATTGACTCAAATTAAATGGTTTGATTGGGAATGTTTAAACATTTTTGGCTCAATGGAAAATGTCAAAATGAAATGTTTAAAACATTTCTGAATCGACATTTTTTGGAACTTTTTCTTTCTATGAAAAGTTTCCATATTTTGACTTTTTCTTCTGATTCATGATAAAAAAAAAGAAATGTTAAAATATTGGCTTGAAATTCGTATTGTAGCTCAGCTCAATTAAAAATGGATTGAGTCAAACCAAAGCAAAGGGCCTTGTGGATGCTCTGATTTCTGTTTCGCTTATATTACTTAGGAACAGGTTTAAGCTAAACAAAACTAAGCCACTCACATGGAAATAAGAGTGTCTGGGTAGGGGTCTGCACTGGTTTAACTAAACCAGTCTAACTAACCAGTGCAAGTTTCCTGGGGACAAGGTCTTAGACTCACCTCTGAATTTGGCCCGACGTGCAACAACAGCCAGATAGTGCCTCTATTACAGTGAAATTGTGGGCTTCAGAGTTACAGTCCGTCAATGGTGTCTGTGGACACTTTCCTCTATTTGCAAATTAAAAGTTGATTTTTCTAACTGCCAACCCTGCAAAACCCACCTCTGATCGGACAGCTAAACTGGGCTCTCGCTGCCATTTACATCATCGGTAATAATAAAGGGGCTGTGTTGGGAACTTTACTGATTATTGTGTTGATGTTGAGCTCAGAAAAATGGAATCCACTTCAATTTTTCTTAAAGGGAAACCATCAAATTAAACAGCCATACTTCTGTCAGTCACAAAAGCCATGCTGGTCATTCTGCATTTGACAGCAGGTGGTCTTTCATGTGGCAACAGGGGAGAAAAAACATTAAAATATTAGGAAAATATGCTTGTAGGACAACAAAAGTCAGCAGAGACACTCATAGTGCCTGAAACTACTTGTAATTCATATTTTGTAACTGACTAGACTGGAAGTGCATTGACTCTGCAGGGATAACAACCTTTTCCCACCAGTAAATAATCAACTGTGACACCAAGATGCACAGGGGTCAGACTGTGTTGAGTAAGAATGTACTGTTCTTCATTCCTTTTCTGAGCATTCCTCCTCTTTAATAATACTGTTCACTTCTATGGTGCCTTACATCTCAGATCACTTTCTAAACCTCAGTCATTTTCACCTCACAACCCTCCTCAGAAGTAGGGAAGTACTATCCCCATTTCTAAAACTAAAGCAGAGAGAGATTTACCCAGTCACAAAGATATCTGTAGCACCAACAGGAATACAACCCAGATCACCTGATTTAACCGGGACCTAAACTACCTAAGCATTCTTCCTCTCATTTAAGAACAACCCCAATATAACTGAAGTCATTCCACCTTGTGTTACCAACTCTTTAGGTTGATCCTGACAGATGAGAGCTGCTCACTAAGCAAACAGCAAGAGACCTAACACTGGTAAGGTTTTAAAACACCAAAGTGGAATAGACTATTTAAGGCAGGTGTGTAAGACTGTCCCCATTTTACAGATGGTCAAACTGAGGGACAGCTATTTTGAGCTACTCACTCAGAGTCACACAACAAGTCAATATCAGAGACTGGGATTAGAACGACTGACCCCTTGACTTATATGGCAACCACTAGATGACCCTTTTGCCCATATGGGGATTGATCCAAAAGCCACTGAAGTCAAAGGGAGTCTTCTCATTTACTTCAGAAGACTTTAGATCAGGCCCATGGTGAAGAGCAAAAGCATGCTTCACAGAACTTCAGGTTACATCACTAGTTCTCCTTTCACATTGTGCTGATCTCAATACACTTGCTCTATTTATTATACCTATCCATTGTTTGAAATACCATATGTCTAAGAGGTAAGAATTGTCAGCTGGATCCAGCTGCAATCTGCAGGATAGACTAGCTCAAACAAGACCACCAGATCATATCAACGGTAGGAAGTTATTTTTATGAGAAGGTATCAACAGAGGCATGTTGAATGTAATTGACAGAAGTTATGGCACTTCCTCTTATCATCCAGGGGCATCACTATGAGGACTACACATTGGCAACTTGTCAAGAGTCTCTCCGGACCACTGCTGATTTGCTTGTACATGAACACCATCACATGACCAACCTACTTGCTTGCACTTGGTTTGAGATATGAACTCCTCCTTGAGCTATGAACTTAATGGCTCATGGGTTGAATTATACGGTAACCTAAAAGCATACAAGTGGATCAACCTTGCCCTCATGCCGCAGGTAATGTATGGAAGGCAATCACACTTCAGCTAGGCTGCATTTAAATAAGACTTGTGGGTGTCCTGCCCAGTCACATATATTTTCGAAGAAGCTTTGGTTAACTTCTCCTGAGAGACCCCATGGGCGACAAAGCTTCACTAACTTTAAAAGTGACCCTTGAAGCAAACAATGGGGTCTAGATTTGATCCGGAGAGGGAAATGGCTAGATATATGTTGGTCAAAAAAAAAAGAAAGAGTTTCTTTCTCTCTCCCCGCCTCTTTCTTTCCCTCTCTCCCCCAGGTTGCAGGGAAGCCAGAAACATTCTCGGCTAAACATACTTTGTTCCCACTAGGAAAATCAGTTCTCTGATTGACAAAAAAGGGGGAAAGATGCAGAGCCAGAGCACAGTGGCTTTTTGTTTCATCCCCTCTGCTCCTCAACTGAAATACCACAAGTGTTGCAAGGCACACGGGCTCAGAGGAAAATAGCTGTAATTTGTGCGAAGAAGGCATTTGCAGCAACTCATTATAATTCCTTGCTTGCTGTCACCCGTCTCTAAAGTCACTCGCAATGCAGTACTTGTGTGAAGTTATTAAGGCCAGCCTCTTTTTAGATTCATGGCAAGCACTGAGTGACAAGGCGAAAGCCCGGACTGTGATAAAGTGAACTGACATGCTATACCAACCCCTACCACACACACATCACCACCATACCGAGGCTGACAACACTTGATTTCGTAAATGATATATACCTCCTCAGCCGGTACCCCCTACACTTGATCTGCCTGCCACAATAATAAAAGGGTAGTATGTTTGTGTGTATGTGGGGGCGATTTCCACCTCCTTACTCTCACTATACACTTGTGTATTTCCCAATCCGCTTAAAGGGATAAAGCATGCATTCCTTCAGATCAGACAGAGTTCTGTCAAAGGGTGCTCAGTCATACAACAGCTTCCATGCTCTCTGTGGGAGTGTGTGTGTGTGAGAGAGAGAGAGAGAGATTGGAGAAAGGAGCGCTAACGCTTAGAACTTTTCAGCCATCCCAGATAAATGTGCCTCTTAAAAAAAATTGATCACTAACTTATCTAAGGCTCAGTTTATCCCTCTATTTTTTTCTGTTCAGTCCAGTGACCCCAAAGGCTAGAGAGAGAGAATAGAATTTCTTGCACCTGGCTGGACTTTTGCAGAATAGAATGTTTAAGTTACAGATGACAACTCTAGAGATCAGGGGGTCTTCATATTCTATTTCTTCTTTTACCCTCCTCTTCGCTTTTTCCTCCCTGGCTTCTACTAGTTTTTTTCCCCCTCTTCCCTTCTCTTCCTAAACGGGGCAGAAAAATCAGCTTAAAGGATAATACTGCTCAGCTTTCAGCAGAATAACACAGCCAGCCTACAGGGAAGAGAAAAACCTCAAAACCCACCAGTACCAGGAAAACAAGCAGGTTATTAAAGGTCTTCCTAGAACTGCAGCTAAACTCATGTTTGCAAATGCTAGCAGGTTGTCGTGCAGGGATTCGGGATGCAAATCCAAGTACTGGTTCACAGCAGAGATTCGAATGGAATGACCATCCCCCTCATCCGTTTGCTTCCTCTTGCACAAGAGCATCCAGACACCATTCAAGACCACCCGTCCTTCTCCAAAGGCCCCTGCAAATTAAGTAAAAACCTCCAAACAGCTCAGTTACATGATGAGTTCAATCAGTGGCAAAATCCACATCAGTAGGATTCAAGGCGAAGAAGATGATGAAGGCAGTTGGATGGACACAGCTATTTTGGTGCACTTATGGGATTAAATATTTAACCATGGTGATTCCTGAAGACATGCACAAGGTGGAGTTGGTCACTTGCCTTCACACTCCCATCCCTCTGCCTGTGGCCTTCTCAGCCTCCCTTAGTGCCTGGGAGAATATATGGGTATTTGCAGTGTGCCCAGAAGGTTAGTAAATCTGGATTCTTGGCAGTGCAGGGATGGATGAGAATTCCAGAATCAAGGACTCCTCCCAGATAAGGGCAGCACACTTATATCGAGTGGGGATACCATCTCAAGTGCCTGCTCTGGCCAGGCCAGATGGAGAGAGAAGTATCTTTTGGATAACAAGATCCTGTACGATTTAGGCTTTTGGGGGCTAACACCAGCACCGTGAGCTCCATCCATTTTATCAAAGGGCAGGGCAGCTTTCTGGATAAGGTGCTAATGCTACCTACAGGATGTACCACTCCACATCCACTCAGTAACAGTTGTGCCTGAAGGAGGACGTCAGTACTGGGCCTAACGTCGGAGGTACTCAAACGCTCTGACACCAAGGGCCATACTGGAAGCCTGAGGAAATGCATTCAATGCATATGGCTCAAATTCTTGCATCGGGCCTTGCTCCATCATTATCATAGATAAAATTCACATTGAAGCCAATGAGAATATAGGCTGAGCAAGGACCAAGTTAACACAGAGTGAGAGTATTAAGATTACAACAAGGAGTCCGGTGGCACCTTAAAGACTAACAGATTTATTTGAGCATAAACTTTCGTGGGTAAAAACCCCACTTCTTCAGATGCATGGAGTGAAAATTACAGATGCAGACATAAATATACTGACACATGAAGAGAAGGGAGTTACCTCACAAGTGGAGAACCAGTGCTGACAGGGCCAATTCAATCAGGGTGGATGTGGTCCACTCCCAATAACAGATGAGGCGGTGTTCAAGCCCAAATTAATGGTGTTAAATTTCCAAATGAATTTTAGTTCCGCTGTTTCTCTTTAAAGTCTGTTTCTGAAGTTTGGGACCCATATGAATGCGCATAATTGTTTAATTTCAAATGGCCCATAACTCTATGTGATAGGATGCAGCAGGCATTTGCTGCCCCCTACTGGAAGATATGCTGCCGAGGCGCACCCCGCCCTATGAAGCTGTCCTGGAAGAGAAGAGCAGTTGATGCTGGCAGGCCTTGCTTGGTCTGAGCTCACTGCTCTTCTCTTTCAAAAGGACAGCTTCATAGGATGGGGTGTGCCAAGGCAGTAGGGCCTTTAATAGGGAGCAGCAAATGCCTGGTACACCCCATTACACCCTATTATTTCCTGGAACCTGATTTGTCCATGGTAGGTGACAAAAAATTACTGGTGGTTTGGGTGTTACTTGAAATGAAAACCCACAGTCAATCAAGCTTTCTCCTGATCCTGGAGCTACAGGGAGAAAGGGTGACTCTAGGTTATATTTTTCAGACTTCACAGGTTGCATTTAGCCCACACTCAGTGCTCCCCCATGTTATAAAAGATCAGGTCTCTCTCTTATAAAACAGTTCTGGCATTTCTATTATCACATATGCCTGAGAACAGGGATGCGATTGTACTGAATGGTGTGAAAAGAAGACAAAAAAAGAAAAAGAAAATCAAAGCATAGCCGAGTTGATTATTTAAAGAGCTGGGTGAAATTTAACATCCTTTTAAGGCATTCTGGGTTCTGGAATATCACTGTGTCACTTAATGTTTGCAGTTAAGTATTTACAGATCTGTTTCTATGGCAACCAATTCTTCAAAGTTACTTTTACAATTCTGTTTTCTAAAATGTGTTTCTTTGGTTGATTGCACACGGATATTTGGAAAGCAGCCAGGTCTAAATCATGATTTTTTTCCCATTAAGGAGAGGTCCTTTCTAATCATGTTTAGTTAGTTCTTTGATGGCTTTATCTTGATTCGAAAATGTATTTTATTTTTGTTGACGGCGAGAGAGGGGAGAGAGAAAAACATGATCACACATTTTAGGGCTTTAAAAACATGTGTTGGCAATGAGGGATATGAAATAACCTTGTCTGGGTTGATTTTATTTATCTTTTATTGTTTGGAAGAGTAGACCTTTAACCATGCCCCCCCCCAAATAAATTCCACTGACAGTTTGAATGCACTTAGCGGCCATTGGAGAGGATGATACACTTATTAATTAGGTGAGGAGTTGAAGGGGAAAGGACAGAAATTGGAGGCAAAGGATAATATAGAAACAAATGTGGGATGGTCTGAGATGCATTCATCACTGCCCCCCTGCAATCCCAAGAAATTACCATGAAGGATGGTTCTGTGATTTGAGAAACCTGGCTTCAACCCTTTGCTCTGCCAGAGTTTTCCTTGGACAAGTCACATAGGCTGTGTCTGCACCACACACTAAGCCCAGGTCACATCGGACTCACACTGCATCATAAACCTGGGTTTACATTTTCTGGACCCAGGCCTCACATCTGCGGCTAACATGTCCATATTGCGCTATGCAGACATTCTGCCTCACGTCTGCAGCTTGACATGTGTCCACGCTGCCAAATGACAGGGCTTGGACTCAAGTCTCAACAGGACTCAGGCTGTGACCCAACCCACTAGCAGGGACCTAGGACCCAGGTCTTGAGTCGTTGCTGACCTGCAGCAGACTGATTTGTGTGTGGACAGATGTGGAGCTTCAGATAAAACCTGAGTCAGCACCTGAGCTTAGAGTGCTGTGTAGACATATCCTTAGTTTCTCTGTTCCTCATCCGGAAAATGGGGCGAATAGCATTTCCTGAGTATAAACACATTTGAGGCTGTGAGGTGCACAGATACCATGGTATCGGGGGTCATGTAAATACCTAAAATAGATAGGAATGTGGCATATATGCACCTAATCCCAATACATTAGCCCTGCTCGTAGCTTCAAAGGAAGGTTTAAGAAACCCAGAGTCCATGGGGGGAAATTGCTTGCTGATGCTGATTTGGAAAGCGGTTCAACATTGTGAATGAGAAACAGCATGATTATGCATCTTATCTCACACATAGCTCTAGACAGGAATGATGTCCAAGCGCGATAATTCTCCACCAGTTTCTTTAATTTTGGGAAAAGAGGTTCTGCTGGAACCTATGGGCAGAGAATGACAAATGCTGATCATCCACTGGGCACACCTCAGGGCCTATAACCTCAAATTGTGGCAAAGGAAAAGAGTGATGAGCTCCATTGTTCAGCACCCATCTGAGATCATCCCAAATTTTACCCAGTAAACCAGCGCCTGGACAAAGGGCGCTTGCAAGTGAAATGAAAGAGTCCTTTCCCATCATTCTCAGAATGACGTCTGCA
Source organism: Eretmochelys imbricata (assembly GCF_965152235.1). Taxonomy (NCBI): domain Eukaryota; kingdom Metazoa; phylum Chordata; order Testudines; family Cheloniidae; genus Eretmochelys; species Eretmochelys imbricata. The sequence continues at coordinate 6,636,203 of NC_135576.1, forward strand.
CCATGTGCAACCCACTTCCATCCTCCATGTCCACCAAACAGCAATTTCTAGAAACAGGGAAAGATAAAGTGCAGAAGTTGCCATGAAGTCTACTGGGGAGCTCACTAAGACAGTGTATTAACCTGGGAGAAGCTATGGGTGACTAGTGTTAGATTAAATTAGATTAGATAAACACTCTACTTAGTGCTCTTCCATCTGGCAGGTGATTCAGGACTCCTGGGTTCTTTGCCTGGCAGTGAGTTGACATTCAACCCACTTGGCCACCCTGTGCCTCAGATGACCTAAAACCATCTGGGTGCTGTGAGGCTTAGTTATTTAATGTCTGTAAAGAGCTCATGGGTGTATGTAGAGAAGTGAAAAACATTGTCATAAGCAGAAGTCTGGATCTGAAATTGAAATAGCAAAAGCACAAGTGATCCAATAAAATAAAATATAGATGGAGCTGGAGGAATAAAGGCAAGACAGTGAAGAATGCCAGGTAAGTGAGTGGAAGGAGAATTTCAACTGGCTAAGATTAGACTACACTTTTAAAACTCTCTCACTCTTCCCCCCATTGCTGCAGAAATGCTCCGTTAACTCTCAGTAAGATGATTTACCATTTGCCCTTTGTAGACAAAATTGAAGTAGTGGGAACGTCATAACAAAACACATGACCCAGCTTTAGGCTCACCCTGTGGCTGCAAACCTTTAATGCACATCAAAGGGAGATTCTTTGAATCTGAACCGGAGATGGTGGCGAGGCAATGCCCTGCTATGATGCTTGTTAAAACCACAACAACAAAATAACAGGAGCTGGGGAAAATGGAGGGCAGATTCCTTAGTTACTGGCAGTAGCAGTAGGTAAAAGGCCTACCTTGTTCTGATGAGACCCTTCTGGCCAATTTAGCAGTAAAATTTATGGGTTCTGAAGGAAGCTCCCTTCAATCTGTTGGATAAAGAATAATCACCCTGATATATGGCCTTGAGAAAGGTGTGGAAGGAGGAGAAATCGGGAGGCAGGAATGCTTCCCAGAAGGCCCTCAAAGAAAGAAAAAAACAAATGTAAATTGTGTCTTTGAACAACTCAAGTTGGCAATGACCAAAAGTTGTCACTACCTGGTGTCTGTTTGGTAGCCTGTGTGGGATGTGCCAATGGTCTTAGCAAGGGTTTCAGTGAAAATGGTGTCCACATTACTAATGTCATTGGCAACAGCTTCATCCGTTGTTGGCTATCATAGTTGAGAGGCCAAGTTGTGAAGGGCCCATGGGAATGGATGATTTTTCCAGCCCCAGTGTGGGGATCCCTCCAGTTTGGGGTTGAGGCATGTAGTTGGAGGAGTCAGAGGAAAGCTTGCAGTGACCTGTTCTACAGATATTAACAGAGATGGGGCCAGATTGTCAGCAGGCATAAAGTGGCAATGGTCCATTGAAGTCACTGGTTAATGTCAGCTGAGAATCCAGATCATTGGCTTTACATCCAGCAGTTTTCATCAACACTAAATTCAGCTGAAAACCCAATGGGACAAGTGGCTAGAATTTGTCAAATGTGAGGTTTTGGGAGATCATTGCAAAGTTGTGTATTATTATTTCATTAGGATACAAGTAAGAGCTTTTATTCTAATTTGTATGGGAAATATGTCAGAAAAGAGTGGAGACAAACTGTACTTCGTCTCATAATCTATACTGTATAACATGTTCATTAGCACTGTACAGCCATCCTGGCGAGAAACATTTCTAAGCCAGCAACTGTTTAAGACTTTCATAAGGTAATAAGTCTTTGTCTAATCCTTCTGGAATGAAACAAGCTGACTTCACTAATAGTCTATTGAGTTCTTGAATCTCTATTATAAATTATTTCAGTTGCAGACATTTAATTAATAGTATAAGTACAATATTGATGAGATAGTATGGGAAGTGATGATATTTTCTTAATATACATCATGTTTTGGTTTATTATTGTACTTTGGATTGGCTCTTGTGGCCAAGTATCTTACAGAACCCATTACTGTTAGAGCACAGGCTACATGGACAAGATGGGAGCTCTCTCGTGTGGTGAGGTTGGGATTCTCAAAGGAACCTAAAGGAGTTAAGAACTTTGACCGGATGATAGAGCCTATCGCCATTAGGTGCTGCTGAAAATCCCCACCTACATTTTCTAAATAATTTCATTTGGGTGGTAGTGGGTTTACGTCACACGCTGGATTTCATACGAGAAGAAAGATTACAGCAGCCAATCATTCGGAGTCAGTTCTCATAGTGCTTCACATTTACCGAATGATTTTTATTCAAGGATCAAAAGGCACTTTGAAAACATTAATTCAGCCTCAAAACACCCACACGAGGTAGCAGAGCAATGGTATTATCTTCAGTTTTATGGATGGGTAACCTGAGGCACAGAAAGGTTAAATGACATTTTCAGGGCCCCATCAGACATTGGCTGAGCTGGAAATAAAACCAATAGACAAAGGATGATCTTGTGGTTAAGGCTCCAGACTGAAAATCAAAAAAATCATGATCAGTTTCCCTCTCTTCCACGGACTCCCCATGTGACCTTGAGCAAGGAATTTAATCTCATTGGACCTTTGTTCTCATCTGTAAAATGGGGACAATACTCCTCCCTTTGTCTTGTCTGCATAGGTCTGATCTGGCAAAGCACGTAAGCATTTGTTTAACTTTAAGCACGAGCAGTCCCACTGGCCTTACTTTGTGCCCCTACAGTACCTAGCACATGATCTTCAGTGACGCCTCTAAGAGTTCTGTCATTCAAATTAATCATAATAAAAAAATAACAACACTCTTGAACGCCTATCCTAGGCTAACAACACTAGAGCATACTCAGTGCACACACTCATGGATAGCAGCGGAAATTCTATACATGTGTAAAGGATAGCAGATTTCACTTGTGCACACTGTTCTGATACCGTGGTGGCTGCTCTGAAGTTTCACTTAAAAACACTACGGCATGCACGCCTGTGTGCACACGCACACACACACACACACGCAAAGATGGAGGCTTCTGCCACTTTCCACCTGGTAACATCTTAATCTTGTGTTTCGCATTCTCAAAGAGCTTCACCATTATAACATAATTACTGTTGAAATTGACCTTTAAATACATATTTCAAATTTCAGTGTCTTTAAACCCCTCAGTGAGCACCATTTTTCAATTTCACATATTGTTTTCTTTCTTTCTTATGTGTGGAAAAGGTAGGGAGGGAAATTAACAAATGACTGATTAATAGATTCAAGTAATAAAAAAGCAAAATATTGCTACCTGTTACCTGTGTACCATCAGGCAGTTACAGTTTCCAGTAAGGGAAATGAAAGTGTAATAAGAGTAACTGAAGGGTTGCATTTATGTCTCACACTTCCTCAAAGTAACTCAATCAATCCGTTTAGCTTCACTAATATTCAAATTTATACGTGACACTGACAATACAAAAGTTCAAGAGTTCCTCAGCTTCAAAATACATTTCAATCACATTTACTAGAACATTCACTTCCCTAAATTTACATTGGGACCAATAACTGGCTTGTGTTTCCAACTCTTCTTAAAAGAACACATAACCTTGCCTGCAAATGAGATGCCAAACTGTTGGGAGACAAATTTCCATAGCACTATGTCTAAGATTGCATTAATGTTGATATAATAAACAGATGATCTTGTGCATACTTACATGATTGTGCAAATCAGGAAGCATAAAAGCATGTGGTATAACTTCCATCCAGAAATACTTTCAGCCACCTAATAATGCAGTTCTGCTGTCCATGGTGCTGAAATGGCAGGCACTAAAAGCACTGTTCTTTACCACATGATATCGTGTAAATGCTCTGATTTCTGGTGAGAAACCAAAAGGTTTGGAAAAGGTTATATGTAGCATACACTGGGGTTTTTTCCACTTTGTTTGGTCAGTGAAAACTGTGCAATGGTTTATTCACAGAGCCTAGAGACATTTTATTATATATGTGTTTTGTCCATGGAAATTTGAGATGGAAAAGACCTGTTAGACATAAATGACCTATCTCCCCCTGCAAGCAAGAGTGTGACCTATATGCATGCATGCATGCACGCACATATACACACTCGCAGAGTTATACCATGCCAGTCTGCAATTCCACGCTGATAAACCCTAACAGGGTGACCTGCGTCTAGGGTTGCAATCAGTCTTGTTAAGCCCCACTACACTTTGAAAGCTAGATTGTGTGGCAGCAATAGCCAGGAATTTGAAGCCAAGTAAAGCTCTGTCTCTACATTTCACATCTCAACAGCCAGAATTCTCTAGCAGATCTCAGCTCCTTCCTAGCAGGGCTGCTGTCTGAATTCCATGAACAATGTGAGAGGTTTGGCCAGTGTTGGCAGATTAGATGAGTTTTTTCATGTATGCTCTCAAATCTTTCCTTGTGTTTCGTCTTCAGACCTTGACTGAATGCAGGCTACGTACCTAACAGAACCCTAGTACTGAAGAGAAAATATTTTAGAGGATAAACTGAGATACTGTGGCACACTTAGATACCCGTAGGGATGATAGATAAATAGACAGATAGATATGAAGTTGAAATATGTGTATACTATATATATATATATATATACACACAAAAACACAGTGGGCCAGATCCTCGTGGATATAAATTGGTTTAGCATCATAGAAGATAGTAGTTCTATGTCAGTTTACACCAGCTGAGGATCAGATCCATTATTTCCAATTAAGTCTGATGGGGAGGATTAATCTGAACTCAGGTGTCAATTTTCTTCCCCATGACAGCTGTTTGTGGCATGATGTGCATGAAATAACCTGCTGGCCCACCTCTAGCTTTCTCTTTATGAAATAATGCCCTGCAGAGCCACGCAGGCTAGAAATGAAGACAAATGAAAATAATCCGAAATCTCATTAGAGATGATCCAACAGCGTTCCTGATAGGTAGAAGGGTTTCCTCTCCCCCGTCATCCCAACACCATTTTAGGTTTTCTCTGCAACACAACTAGATAATGCAAACAGATCACTTAGTCTTTTCCATACAAAGGTTTACATATTGTTCTATTGATACCATTATTGATACACGAAATAGATGTAAGGCAAAAATATCTGACTATATCACTTCTAAAGTTTTTCATTCTCTAACTAGCTCATACTGCTTTAGAGGTTTTAAGCCCTACAAAAGAAGTCCTTTGCCTGTGAATCCTTTATGTTATACCTAGGTGTCCTCATTATATGGACTCTACTATTTGACAGCAATGCTTGTTCCCAGAGTCGGTGATGAACACAGCACGACAGGCACTGTGTGCCTCTGTCCAAGGCACTGAATCACAATAAAATGGTAAATTACTGTCTGTCATTGCTAGAATCTGCTGTGACTAATGTTCAATTCCCTATCCTACATGAGGGTGTGTGTTGGGGGGGAGCAAGTGTGGGGATGTAGGTGGGTGGATGAATGAAGGGAAAACTAGTGTCAGAATCATTTCCACAGAATCCACGCTGTGGAAAGATCAGGGGCATCAAACGCCAGAGACTGAAAGGGGATCGAGTGGGAGGGAATGGGATGAAATGACAGCAAACAATGTTATGCCTGAAATATTTTCGGAGGGTTTGGGATTTTTCTTGTTTCATACTTGCAAAGGTGATTCATTAATTTCAGTTTGTGGCATAAACAGCGAATTCGGTTTTCATTTTTAAAAAAATGCAGTTTGGAATGTGTGCTTTAGCTATTAAGAGAGACTCCCCATTAGTGCAGACTACATTTTAAACCATGCCATTCATCACTGGAGGGTAATTTCCAGTAAATATATTGTTTATTCCACAGTAATGCTAGGAATAAGATTTAAAATTCTCCACTCACATCTCATTATCAAGTAATTGATAACAGCATGGTCATCTCTTTTCATTTTTGGTTTGCTTGGGTTTTTTCCCCTCTTCCTTTAAGGCAACCTCTTGAAACGATCAATATCAGCAGTTTCAAAAGTGAGATACAATAAACAAATCTCTTAGACGTTGACAAGGAACATCCTTATTATAAATTTACCATAAATAAAACTGAGTGTGATATCCTTAGAGCCATTTTTACACTAAAGCCTCCCAGATTGAAGAAAGAAAAGAAAAGAAAAGAAAAGAAAAGAAAAGAAAAGAAAGAAAGAAAGAAAGAAAGAAAGAAAGAAAGAAAGAAAGAAAGAAAGAAAGACTTGTATTCTAACAAATTGGTTCATTCTCAAGATGTGTTAAATTTAGCTTGGAATAAATAGCATACAGAGAACACCCTCTCCCCTGCAAAAGAATCATACCCATGTACAGCTTGGGGAATTTTTCAGAACTCCTGTTAATTTCAGTTTTGATATCACTTGAACATTCTGTTACATTTTTTTTTAATGAAGGGATGAATTCCTACAGCAGAGCTCAGAATTCATTCATTGTTTCACAGACCACTTCAGGAATCTTTTGGTTGTGATATTTTAATGCACTGCAATTTGGTAAGGATTTGAGCCAGAGCCATGTAAGCCTTTCCATAGATTTCATTCAACTTTGGATCAGATCCTAAGAGATTCATCAAGGATTTAACAATATTGTCCTAAAAATCAGTGCAGCTCTAAACTAAATTTAGTCAAGACTTTCTTGGTATAACTGGTGATCCCATTCTTGTGCTTTTCTTTCATTATATTGGCCATGATTCTACAAAGTACTTAGCCAAGAATTTTCAGAAGAAACTCAGAAGAATTAGGCATCCCATTCCCATTGAAGTCCAATGGGAGATTGGCATTTATCTCTCTTAGGCTTTGATGTCCCAACCTTAAGTGCATGCTCAACTTTAAGCACATACTTAACTCAATCCCTGTTCAGCAACACAAACACCTTGCTTAACTTTAAGTATGTGAATACTTCCATTGTCTTCAATCACAGTATGCACTGTTTGGAGTCAGGACACTATAAAACACACTGAGAGAGGAAGAGGGGAATGTGAGACTTTCCCTGCAAGATTTACACTGGCTTTCGCCAATTTGGTACAATGCAGTCTTGCACTAATGGAAGCATTTCCTCTGAATTTTTGAATTACTTAAAGCAAATCCAGTTTTTTAACATCTTTTTTATGTTTTCCCACTTTTTAATGTTTTCCCATCGAGTGTGATTTGAACTCTATAATCATCTTTTTTCTTCCTCAATAAAATCTTGTATGGAGTATATTTTTGTTCTGAATTGTAGTACTTGGCACTAAGGTGTCACTGTTCATCTTCAAAGCACTTTACATAATTAACTAATTTGTGTTCGCAGCCCCCCGTGTGAGACAAGGGTTTTGCAGATGGAGAAATGGAGGTGGAGAAGTGACGACTGATATTTGTCAAAAGGGAATCTGCTTTCTGAGTGGTTCAGATTTTGGGATGAGACAAATGGGATCTTGTATTTCAGAGGTGCTGTGTTGTGTGTCTTGAGCCTTGGTCCTTCAAGCAGCACCTGTGTGCCTCTGTGTGTAGATATACAGATATAATCCTGGTGACCTCTGTGACACTGCTTCCCGTATTTTTCATAGTATTATTATGATATGATTCGGTCACAAGGTGTCATTGGAAAGGTTATGCTTTACTGAATATGATTATCCTATTTGTATGCATGTATCATTTTTGTATCTAAAGTTAAGAATATTGACTATACATCTGTGCTAAAAAAGTGTTTGCACCTGGGGAATGCCTACCAGATGGAATGTAATCAGTCTGACTGGCTATCTGGGAAAATTTCAGTGGATCATTAGGGAGAACAATAGGTCTTTGAAGATGCTAATCTCCCACCTTCCTGAGAAGCTTTCCTGGGATGCTACAAATGGTCTTTGACTCATGGCTGCTTTAACATTGCAGGATCATGTGATCAAGTCACCAGGTACTGGACTCCATGATAGAATACCAGTATGTTTCCACTGAGGGGGGCAGGGGGAATCACCCTAGAAAACAAAGGATTCCCACCATGTGTCAAACCTATTCAAGGCAGGGATGTGACATAATCAGGGTTCATTCTTCACTGAATCCCCACCCAGGATGACTGCTGAGAACCTCTAAGAAACAAAGACAAAGGCGGGGGATGGGAGGGAGAAGGACTGAGCCCAGGTTGGAAAAGGTGTCTGGCTTGTAAAAGAAATACCTGGACTTTTAAGCCACAAGCAAGTGCAGCTTGCCTTCAAGAACCTCTGCAATCTGCCTAAAACAACATTTAGGGTGAGAAACTACTACTTGTAACCAGTTTTTTAGAATATTAAGCTTATATTGTGTTTTTGTTTTATTCGCTGGGTAATCTGCTTTGATCTGTTTGCTAGCTCTTCTAATCACTTAAAATCGATCTTTTGTAGTTAATAAACTTCTTTTTATTTTCTCTAAAACCAGCTTGTGGAATTTATAATGTGGGAGGGGGGAAGGGGGGCGAAGTTGTGCATATCTTCCTCCACATTGAGGGAGGAGGCGAATTCAATAAGCTTACATTGTATAGTTCTCTGTGCAGCGCAAGACAATGCAATTTTGGGTTTACACTCTGGAGGGGTGGGGTGCAGTTGAGTGCTGGGCAATTCCCTAGCTGAAGCCTTCCCACGCAGTGCTGATTTCAGAGTCGGTGTCTTTCGGCAGCTGGGTGTGGTCCTACCTGTGTGGGTGTGTGTGTGCGCTAGGGGAGGCTTGAGGGCCTGGCTCAGCAGGACAGTGTAAGGGAGCCCAGGCTGGTGGAACAGGTGGGCTCAGTGGTACCCTAGTACACCAGGTGACATCCCAGAGGGGCGGGGGTAACCCATCACAACCCTCTCCTCTGGGCTTCCCAGTGTGTCCTGTAAAAACAACGAGGAGTCCAGTGGCACCTTAAAGACTGACAGATTTATTTGTTTGTGTGTCCTGTGTACTCTGTATCTATCTTGCTGAGATGGTAAGCTCTAAGGTGCCAGTCCTGCAATTGCCTCCACATGCATAGATCCTCACAACAGTGCAGGCTTTCCTGGGGCTGGGAAGACACAGGGGCCTGTCTGCATGGATTGATTGCAGGATCAAGGCCTTAGATAGCCCCTTGCAAAGACTGTCTTTATTGTGTATTTCATACAGCACCAAACATCTTTCCAATTCTTAACAAATCACAGGAGTGACAATGGGAAATCTGTGGGTTTAGTTAGCAACCATATTTCCTGATATGATTTCTTTTTCCTGGGGAACAAGCAAGCTTTGCATTTCCTTAGGGCCTGATCCAAAGCCTACTTTGATCAGAGGGTCATTCTGCTGCCTCCAATCCGGTTTTAAGGGCCCAGTGCAACCACCCCATCTCTGCTTGAAATACACTTACGGAGCTGAATAGTCCCATTCAAGACAAAGGACTTGATACACAAGCAGGAATGGGTGGGAAATGTTTTTTCCATCCCATAAGAATTTTTCCCATCTCAAATCAAAAAGTCAAACTCTCCTATTTTCAGAAGCTGAAAATTAAAAAAAAAAAAAAATGATGTTCTGGTTTGGGTCAATCATAAAGTTTCATTCTGATAATTCCAAAATGTTTCATTTTGATTTCGACCTCCCCTCCCCACTTCCTTTGTAAACCTATTTTTAGTGTAAATTTACTTAAATTTCATTTTGACTTAAACACTGGAAGCTTTCTGGTTCAACTATGTTGAAATGGGCAATTTTGACACTCTTAAAACTATTATTTAAGAACAATTTTTCAAATAGGGTTTTTCATCTAACCTGCTGCTGATTCATAAACAGTTTTGGTTGGACCAATTGGCATTTTTGGGATAAAAATGTTTCATTGAAAAATTCCTGACCAGCTCTACACATAGGTGGTACTCAGGTGGAATTAAGGCCCGGAGGGTCTTATTCTACACCATACATGCTGATGGGAGTTTTGCCTCTTACTTTAATCGAGTCCGTAGGCCCAAATTCAGGCAAACATTTAAAGCATGTGCTTAACATTAAGCATCTGCTTAAGTCCTGTTGAATTCCGTGGGACTTTAAAACATGCTTACAAGTTTTGCTGAACAGCAATGGACTGCTGAACTGGAGAATGAACAAGGACACAATTAGCACTTACTTTTCTCTTGTGCATATGTTTGCGTATATGCATACGGGAGGCAACGTGTAGTGGAAGGGCATTTGTCAGAAAGTCAAACTGTGCAATTAGAGGAAGCTACTATACTTAAGAGAGAGATGTAGAACATCCCAACACTGGCTGGGATTTATCATATTGAAAGAACACAGTCCTATTTATACGCAGTTGCAGTTTTTGATAAACGGCCTACATTAAGACACCTCAAAGGTGTGCTGCATCATTAACTATGAGAGTATATGCTGAAAAGGAAGTTAATAAAACTTGTCTCCTGCATGGAAGTGAGCAATCTTGCTACCTGATGATTCCTGATGGAAGAAGATGTTTCTGAAGCCACATGTAAAACCTTGCACAGGTAATAATAGCAAAACACTCAGGGGAGGCTTTTAAGTTTGAGGATGTAATTTTTCTTTTTGATTTATAGTATACTAATGGCTTTTTTTTCTGGAGCCATGGCAAAAATCATGCGATGATACTCAGATTTGAAGAGAAAACAGAAAATAATAAATAATAATAATAATAAAAAGAATAGAAGGGACAAATGCATGGCTACCTGGGAGGAATTCTGGCTGCTAGCTTCGGTATTATTAAGCTGGAGAATCTTATAAAACTCCAGCCATTAATAATGGGCTGCTGCCAGATATTGATAATTTATTCCAATGGTAGGTCTGGATCGGAGGGAGCAGATGTTCTTCAGACAGACAGTCACAAAATGAATTCCAGGAAAACTTGGTGCCATCACTAACGAGGAAAGGCAACCTTTCCTCAGCACATTGTCAACATCTGGGGCTTCCTCTTTTTTTACTGCCTACTCTCTTCTCTCTGTCAACTGCTGCACTGGATGATTCTGGTGCTCTTCTCTTTGCCTGGATGTCAAAAAACCCAAGGCCCTGGTTCTGGTCCTCCTTACATTTGTGTAAATCAGAAGCACCTCCACTGACATCAGTGAAATTACACTGGGATAGAACCACTGTGAATGAGAGGAAACTCCAGCCCAAGGATTTGTGAGGAGGGATTGGTGTGGAGGTAACTTATGATCCACAATGAATTCCTTAAGCTGCTTGTATATTTTGAGCATGCTTTCCACTAAAGAGTGCTCAGCATTCCCTTTCAGCAAAGAGACACGTAGTCTCTCTCTTACTCTACCTCTTCCAAAACCTTTGCTGTGCTGGAAGAAGAATGGGCTTTCTGACTTCAAAAACGGCACTGGAACTGAAGCTGAGCAATGAACCGAGTTGTTTTGTCGTCCTCTCTGTTTGCTCAATACGCCCAGCTTGCACATGATGGAGCGGAGTGCACCGGACAATATAAGCACGTTGCCTTGGCCACAGTGACCCCTGCTGGTGAAGGCAAAAGTCTACCTGTCTCCATCTTCCATCCTGCTAACCCCAGCTAACAAGCCCGAGGTCAAGAACCAAATTCAGAGGTGATATATACGGTACTGTAGGTCAAGCCCTGCCCCCTTGCTTTCACTTGGCTTCCCACAGATCAACCTGCTACTGCTCTGCCAATAGATAAGTGAATCTAAGTGGGAGTAACTCGCACTTAGCCGCCCTGATATATCAATAATGAGGGTGTAAGGAGGTCAAGAGAGTCTGCATGAATGGAAGAGGGTCTAGGCTGGTGGTCTAACTCAGTGGCTCTCAATCTTTCCAGACTACTGTACCCCTTTCAGGAATATGGTTGGTCTTGTGTACCCCCAAGTTTCACCTCCATTAAAAATTACTTGCTCTCAAAATCACACATTTTTACCATATAATTATAAAATAAATCAATTGGAATATAAATATTGTACTTACATTTCAGTGTATAGTATACAGAGCAGAATAAACAAGTCATTGGCTGTATGAAATTTTAGCTTGTCCTGACTTCGCTCGTGCTTTTTATGTAGCCTGTTGTAAAACTAGGCAAATATCTAGCTGAGTTGATGTACTCCCTGGAAAACCTCTGTGTACCCCTGGTCTAACTTGTACTACCTTATGCAGGACTTCTGAATCTGGCCCTCAGTCTACATCCAACATTCATTGCACTGACAGACCACGGAATCTTTTCTTCCTTTCCACAAGAATCTGGTGTCGCAAAGAAAACGAAGGACATAACCCTGCCAAATAGATCGGTCCATAGAACTGTCAAGCAGAACCAGCTTTGTCCGAGGATGTGCAATAAGATAGCAGCTGAAAGCAATTTGTTGATGAGAGGTACGAAGGATATATTCCTGTACAGCTGCACACATCCCATGGTGCCCAGGGTAGTTCTGAGCCCCACACCCATTCTCAACTCTCTAGCGCTGTCCTCTGGGTAACAGCATGCATAAAACAAAGCCTCTTACATAGAGAATGGGACTGGGCTAAAATGGTCGGAGAGCAACACCGTCTAATTTTCCCCAAAGGTCCTGGCTTGACCCTGAATGAAGAACTTCCATTAACTTCAAGGATGGGGGGGCGGGGAGATCTTTAGGATGGCTCCTTTGTGCAACAAACACCAGCTGCCGGGAATTTTCATACAGCTCTCTGGACCAACTTTTGTTCCCCTGTTGGCTTCCACAAGTGCAGGTGAGAAGAGCATTTGGCTCGATCCTCTCAGTTGCACTTGGCCTTTGGCAGCATTTCGTGGCTAAATATTGGAAGGTGAATTTGAGCATTAGATGATCTCTAGCCCTTTCTGTTTGCTTCAGTCCCCAATGCTGCAACGGGTGCTGTGGGAGCAGCTCTGTGCAGGCACAGGGGATCTGCCCACCCAGAGCTAATGAAAAGATCAGGGCTACCATTTTTGCAATGCAGAAGTACTGGATGCTATTAACTTCAGAAACTTCACTGATCCATGTTACACTCAGTGCTAAGTAACTTTAGACTTCATTTAGAGTAAAGGAAAAAAAAATCGAGGGGCAATCAGCTAGTTCCATGATGAATGAAGCCCATGTCACTCAGAGAAAATTAATATTTCTTTGCAATAATGACCAGATGGTAGAAAGACTCAGATCCAAATTAAAACATGCATGATAAATGCCAAGAAAACACAGAAAGACAAAAACCCAACCTGGAGTGAAATCTCTCTATAAATCTTTTCCCCCTACAACACAGGCACTTCTAATGGGAATTGAATTATTAAGAGATGCTGCAAGGAGAATACAAATGTCAGAGACTTCCTCCTTTTTGGAACTTTTTTGAAAGAGTATTACAGCACAAAACAGCTGCCCTTTCTTCTACAGATAAGGCAGGGCTAGCTGAACAGGATCTTTTAATGCAGAAGCACAGGGGAAAGATACTCGTCTAGTAAATAAATGGTGCCCTGTAGTTTATGGCAGAATGCTTTTTTACCTGTTGCACAATCAAGTTTTGGAACTCATTGCCACAAGAAATTGAGGCCAAGAGCTTAGCAGGATTTAGGAAATGATTACAAATGTATATGGATCCACAGTTATAAATGTATAAGGGATAGAAACCCTCAATCCACACAATAGAAGCCGGCTAACTAACTAAGGATGCTAGGAAGAAACTCCTCCTATGAGCAAGAAATCTCTGCAGGTTTCTTCCACCTTGTTGAAGCATCTAATCCTGGACAGCATCAGGAGAACGGACTTTATGGACCATTGTGACTGTTCTAGTTTGGCAATTCCTATGCTCTGTTCTAGACATCAGATCCAGACTACTGAACTGCTTACAAGACATCAATATACTTTGATCAGTATACTTTATACAAGACTACGAATACACTTTGTCTTGGTGATCAAGAATCCCATTATAGTGCCAAAGGTCCAAAAGAGGGGATGTGTGATCCACAGGGGACGCTAGAAAAAGAATATTGCAAAGAAGTGAGAATGGTAAAGGAGTCCCCACTTTTCTATCAGGACTAACATTTTAAATTACCCCATATTCCTGATGTCAGAATAACTGGAACCCTTCTGTAGCGAAAGTCATTCTTTTCCACAGGAAGAAGAAAACGTCAGTACTATAAACAGAGGTTCTAGTGAGGACCAAAACCGATGTCAGTGGCTCTTGTATGGCGCCACTCCAGCAAAGCACTTTAACCACAGCTTCAAGCACATGAGTGGTCACGTTGACTTCTATGTGCTCTAATAGATGGAGGATGAAAAGTGGAACTAAAATATTCACATGATGAAGCACAGAAGTAACTTTCAGCCAAAGTCACCGTAAGTCGGGTCTACTGTACTTTACAGTGATTTAAAGTGAGATAACACCAAGGTCTCTGTGAGATGGAATTTATTATAGATCTCGAGGGTTCAAACCTGGACCCACAGAAGTCAAGATTTCAGTGGTGCAGGATCAGATCCCAAATGAGGGCCAACTAAAAGGTGCAAGGATTGTGTCTTTTGCAGATATTCCAAACAGCAATTTCCTATTCTGCTTATTTTAAAAATAAAATGAAACAAAGATTTGATGACACCACACACTTAGGGATTTTGGAACCAAATCCCTCAGCTAGTGCAAATTGGCAGAGCTCCCCTGAAGTCAAGGGTGGTATGTGGATTTACACCAGCTAAGGATCTGGGCCTTTTATTTTGGTCAATGCATATTGGTTTACACTGGATGGCTAAAGGCATTGGCAAGGGTATATGGAGTCTTGTAGCCCAAGGTAAGTTTTTTCCATCCAGCCCAGCCATGGGGTAACTATGACAGCTGGTAACTTTATACACACCAGCAGTCCCATTGACTTCAATGGGGCTTCTCATATGGGACCAAATGTGGTTAGAAACCAAAAGCCATTATTATCTGAAGGGTGTACACTGCCATGCTGGAAATGAGGGGATGCTCTCCGGTCAGTTTCCAATGGCCAGCGATCTACCACATGCAGCCATCTCACCTCTGAGTGCTGTTGTTGGCAGCAGAAAAGTCACCAAGACTGACCTGCTCCCTGAGCCCTTAGAGGTGGGTCATGGGTGGAGAATGGTGGGTAAGGACAGTGTGAAGGAAACCTACCTTGCTGCTGTACACATTGTACCTGCTTGGTGCATAAACAGAGATCATTACCCTACAAGCAACATTCCCTCTAATTTTTGACAGGCCGTGTGCGCAAAAAATTTCTTCTGTGCCAATTTTTGAAGCAGAGTTCAAATGTGTGCTCCATGAGGCAAATGTGCCCAAGCGAGTAAAATGCTTATACATTTACAAAGTTTTAATTTGCAATTTGTGTCAATTTATATGGGTTTTCAGATAGAGACATCATAAGTAAAAAAAAAAAAACAAAAACAAGGGTTTGTGTTTTAAATTTAAAATTTTCCTAAAAAATATAAATAAATGATTATCAGCCAAGAATAAAATATGTAATTACACATGCATTTTAATTTCCTTATTGGTCAAAATGTCAAAGACTGTTAAATTAACCTAAACAGGGTGACCAGATCTCAAGAGTGAAGTATCAGGACACATTGGGTGAGTTTGGCGGGGGGAAGAAAAGAGCCACACAGCTCCCCTGCCCTGCACCCCCTGAACCCACTATGCTCAGAGCCCCCCCACAACCCTCCCACATTTCCACCACAAATGCAGAATGCTATGCACACCACCACCCCTGCCTAGTGCCCCCCGCCCACAGCCCCACAACAGCTGCCCAGCACCCCACACAGAACCCCCCACTCGCTAGTTTCCCAATACACACAGATTTCTCCTCCCTCCCTCCCAGTGCCCTTCCCCACAGCCCCACCACAACTACACAATGCCCCACACAGATCCTCAAGGCCCAGTGCCCTGACACACACAGATCTCCCCCTCTGCCCAGCACCCCCCAACAGGCCCCCACTGCCCAGCACCCCACCACAGACCCTCCCAGACACTCACTCCATAACACCCTGCCCCCTTCCCTGGCTGCACTCACCCGCCCTGCTGGGCGGTCTCTGGCTCCTAGGGTCAGAGCGGTGAGGGGGGTGGTGGGGGCATCTCCAGATTCTCTACGAGCTGCGCCCGCCACAAGCGCGAGCTCCGTGGCTCTCATTGGCTGGGAAAAGCGCCAATGGGAGCTGCTGGAGCCGTGGAGTGCCGGCAGCGCTCAGAGACCCTAAGAGCCAGCAGGTCCCTCGGGCTCCTAGGGTCGGGTCGGGTCCGGGGGGGCTTGTGGGGGCAGAGGGCTCTCTGCCCACTGCTGGCGCCTGCAAGCCCCGCCCCCGCAGCTCTGATGGGGCAGGAGGGAGCCGGCGCAGCACACTGAGACCCCCTGAGCCCCTGTGCCTAGGGACCGCCCACACTGCCGGCTCCTGCCAGCGGGCGGGTGCGCCGCCGGGAGCTACCCCAGGAAACGCCACCACGCCAGCCCCGGGACTTTGGCGGTGATGGTGCGTGGCCCCCGATATCGGGACGCGGGACAAATGGGCGCGCGGTGTTTCGCCGTGTGCACGGGGTTTAGGATCTGTGTGCACACGTGCACAGCTTAGAGGGAACAGTGCCTACCAGACAGACAGACCAGCACCTTTCACTTCACTGGCCCCCGCACTGGAACGCTCCTTTAGATCCTTGTTATTTACCCCGCCCCTTTTTGCCCCCAGTTGACCCTATTTCCTTTCAGGCCCCTCTACTCTAATCGAGGGTGTTGTCATAGTTACGCAAAAGCATGTGACCTTTTGAGAATGTTGCCGATTCCTTCCTCTGGTTAAGCAGATCGTTACTTTTCATGGGCCCTAAATTAATGAGAAATATTAAATCACACACACCCCCCCCTACTTCAAATGAAACCCGATGCTCCCCCCCCCACCTCCAAATCTGCCAACCTCTACTTAAAACCTATGAGAAATGTTCCTCCCTAGCAAGATGTGATTAGCTTTTATACCTGTGCAGATTGTGCAAACACACAAGAGGGAGCTTTTAAATATCATTGATTTGCCTATTTGAAATTATTAATTTCAAATTCTCCTGGAACAACCTTTGCTAAATTACACTGTGCCAGTGGGAGTTAGGAGAACCACAAGTCTAAACTTAACTTAATAGGGAGGGAGAGGGGCATTGGGGAAAAAAAAGAAAAAAAAAAGAAACAACTAAAAGTCCATTTAAACTCCACAGGTTTTTCGTTAATTACATTTTCACACCTATCCCAGTAGCTACAGATGTATTTATAATGTATGCCTGCCTCTGTGGATACAAAATGCTGCATTCTCCATGGACTCCGTGAGCTGGAATTTCTTTCCTACATCTACCAGACCTTCTGTTTTAATTGCAGTCACATCCAAATACTGTCTCGGTTCAATTGTGCTGGCTCAAAGTAATTTCCCCCTCCTCCTCCCCCCCACCCCACGCACTCTGTATAAAAGAAACAACTGGTTGCGGTGCATGGAGGCATCTTTCACAGACGAGGAAGCTAGTTCGAGGGAACGCCAGCCAGTCGGCCGCTTGGTGGAACAGTCTCACTTCACTGACCCCATCAGCACCTCACCACTTGGCAGTGCAATGTCCCACAGGGCGCCTTTCCCAATGGCAAGTGCGGCATCCACTACTTAAAAAAATGTAGCAGTGCTCTCTCTTAGATGCATACTTGTCCCCTGTTACTGTAGTAGCTGATGACCTCACAACTTTTAATGGGTTTATCCTTGCCCCTGTGAGGAAAGGCTCATATCCCCATTTTACAGATGGAGAACTGAGGCACAGTGAGGTTGACCAAGATTCCACATGGGGCTGATGGGAGAGCAGAGGATTTAACCCAGGTCTCCCATGTCCTAGACTAGCACCCTATCCACTGTACCCCCCTCTTCTGGGAGGCACCCTAAACAAAAATGACCTTATTTTTGGTGCAACTCTCATTCACTGTGCAATTTCATGATGAAAATGTCCCTCTCCCGCCCCACTGTATCTCCTCTCCCTATCTCTGCCACACAGCCCCGTATATCCTGATCTAATCCGCAAGGTCCCTATCCGGTCCACAGGTAGGGCCCTCTTAAAAACACACTTGACTTCAACGGGATTATTCATGTCGAGGTTACACAAAATGAGTAAGCGATGCAGGAACCCCCCCACACACACCCCAGTAGCGCAGCAATGATATTTCAATAACCAAAGAGGAAACAGCTTTGTCTATGACAAACGTGGGCTGTAAAAAAAGGGGAAAATAGAAGCGAAGCATTACCCAGAAGGATCACGCTTTTGGGCCCGAACAGGCAGATTCTTCTAGGCAGCCTGTCCAGAAGTGGCTGAGGCTATGCAGTGCATGAACAGATAAGAAAAAACCACACCTGAATCAGGCAGCTTGCCTGTCACAACTCCCAGAGAGGCTGTGTGGTAAACAAGCTACAGGCACTGGCTAAGGAGTCCAGAGTCCTAGCTTCTCATCTTTGACACTGACCTGCTGAGCTGCGTTGGAAACGTTGCTTCACCTCCGCTTCCCCTCCTAACTTTTGTCTGCTTGGACAGCAAAGGGTATTTTTAATGATTTTTTTTCAGAATGGCCAGTGAAGCCAAAAAAAAAAAAAAACCCAATAAATCTGTTATTTGCCCTTCTAACTGTAAGTTCTTCAGGGCAAGACCTCTCTCTCCTTCTGCGTATGTAGAGCACCTAGCATAAGAAGACCCAGCTAAGGTTCATAACAGGAGCTGGGGCTTTCTCCGGGGCTCGTCTGGGGCTGTGGAACCAGGGAGCATCACAAACCTCGCCACCTTCCATTCCAAGTGTAAGGCACACTTCTCCAACTACTGGACGGTGCTCAGGTGCTAAAGTAATGAGGAGGCCACAAAACCCTATACAGAATAGAACAGTACACAACAGATTATGTAGAGCAGCAGCATAAAATGATACTGAAAATTTACTGGCGTGCATAGGGCACTTAAGTGTGCAGCTAAATGAGCTTCGAAGTAACGGAGCTGCCATATTCCTCTCAGTAAAGTTGCCCTGCTATTTAAAAAGTAAACACAACCTACATGGTAGCACCCCAGAATATTAAAATACTACCATAGGAAGACGATTAGCTGTCTAAGTCAACAACAGTAGAGTGGACCAATACCATAGTAAAAAAATGTAAGTACAGAAGGCATGTGTATCAAAGTTTGTAGAGACAATTATATGAAGTTATATTGTATTATCTAAGAGACAGTCTGGGGTCAGCTCCCCCGCTGGTCTCTATCCACATAGCCTTCAATGCCCTTTAATTGTACTGTTGCTTAGATAATACTGTACAATGCAATATCATTTCTTTTCAACTTCAGTGGAACTACACTGATTTACACCAAGTAAGGATCTGCTCTAAACTCTTCATTGTGATGCATACTAAGAAGAGGGTACAGTTAAAGTTACAAAGCCTTATCCTCATGTCCTGCGACTTGGGTGTTTAACTGTTACAACATTATTCCAAAGTGGGGTTTTTCTTCCTAGAATTTATAAAAATGTACTTTCCACTTGATAACCGTCTCCTACCCAAGATCTCAAAAGGTGTAACAAACATTAATAAATTAAGCCCCAGAACACCTCTGAGAGTTAGGGAAGTGTTGTTGTGCCCAGTTTACAGGTGGGGAAACAGAGGCACAGAGAGGATAAGTGACTTGCCTTAGGTCATACAGGTTGCCTCTTCTATTCTGTTCAGGCCCTGTGTCAAAGAGCCAAGCCTAGAATCCAGATTTTCCGGTTCCCAGTCCTCAGGCTTAACCACTAGTGCTGGGTGAAATTTTTCATCCAAAACTTTGCTTATTGAAAAATGTCAATTCGATGACAGAGAAATAGTTTGCAAATCTGTGTTGATTTTGCCAAATTGCTCATTTCAAGGGGGAAAAAAAAACCTGAGAGGTGAAAATATCTCAAATGTTGGTTTGAAATGACTTTTTGTTTCAAAGTTGCCTTTAATTTTTGTATTTAAAAGAAGATCCCAAAATGTTTTGAAACATTTGAAATCAAAACAAAGTGTTTGGATTTTGTCAAAATGAAATGTATCATTCCAACCAAAACATTTTTTTTTCATCTTTCTGACTCACCAAAAATTTCAAAACGTGCATTTTCAGTCTGAGCCCAAACAATTTTTTTTGTTTTACTTTTCGAAACTGCCAATGAACTGAAATTATTTGACCCTTCTTCCCCACCCGTTGCCTTTCTGTCCCCACAGACCTTCCCTGTGTTCAGAGCTGCTATAGAAGCTCACACAGAAATGCAAAAAGTTTGGATATTGATTGGGGGGGGTCCCCAAATTCTTTCATGTATGCTGTTGCATTCAGAAGAAACCTTTCCCAAGGCATCACCCCTGCCCCTTTACTGGGTTTTGTTAATCCACTTTGTATCCTCTCTGTGAAATTCAGTTTTGCTGATACTGGACAATATTTCGGCCTCCAATATATATTTTAACACCCCTTGTCAATATCGGATGGGGGGCACACTAGGTCTCTTTCACTATGCGCAGGTTGTTATAGTAATAATTACTATTTGTTACAATAGCATCTAAAGGGCCCATCTGAGATCAGGACCCTCTTTTGCTGGATGCTACACGCACAGAGAGTTGAGAGACAGCCCCAGTTTACAATCGAAACAGACAAAGCAGACACAGGGTGGGAGGGGAAAGAGGTGCACACAGAGGAGCAAGGCTCAGAGTTACACAGCAGGTCAATAGCAGAGCCGAGAAGAAAATCCAGGTCTCCTGAATCTTGGCCTCTGCCTGCCTGTCATTCCTCTACTCTGTCTCTCCTTGGAAGTGGAGAGCAGCCTCAGCGGTGACAATATTCCCTTGCATGTGCTTTCAGATAAGCACCTCCGGCCCAGATGCTCATTGCATTCACTGGATTCTAACGACTGTCGTTCATGAGCGCCAAGCATAAACCAGGCCCTAATGCTTTCCAGAAGACCGGGGAGTGGGGACCATCTCTCAGAATAAAAACAAACCACTGGGGGGAGAGTGGGTCCTGGGGAAAAGACAGAGGGTTGATCTTCCCCACCAGTTTCCTTTGCTCAGTGGAAGAGTTTGGGAGCTGCAGTGAAGTCAGGGATGAGGCTGGGGTGAAAGTAACTTAAATGACTTAATGGTATGCAGGGCGGCCGGGGTCCTGGGCAAGGTGTGTGTGGGTGTGGGGGGGGAAGGCGGCGGCTCTGGGCCCCTGGAATGGGCGGGGACTCAGGCGGGGCCTCGGGTGGAAGGGGCGGGGCTGGGGCCAAAATCCCCCAGCCAGCCCTTCCGCATTGCCCAGTCTGCATTGCCCAGGGCTTCAGAGGTGATTTAAAAGGTCCAGGGCTCAGGCCACAGGTGCAGTGGTGGCAGCCCCGGGCCCTTTAAATAGCCACCGGAGCCCTGGGGTAGCGGCGGCTGGGAGCCCAGGGCCCTTTTAAATCTCTGGGCCCCAGGGCAACTGCCCCTTTTGTGCTCCCTGCCTCCTCCCATCTGCGGCCCTGCCAGTACGGTCAGCACTTTCTTACAGGTACGCTGGACCAGACCGGCTTACTTTCACCTCTGGATGAGGCCTCCGTGGATGTGTCTACACTGCATTGTAAATCTGGGTCTGTGGGACCCGGGCTCGTGGGCTCAGTGTTTCCAAGCCCATGTGTGAGCATCGACACTGCCGTGTAAACCCGGGTCTCACAGCCATGCTAACGCGTCCATGCTGCTCTAAGCAGACCTTCTGACTCAGGTCTGTGGCTTGAGCTGTGTCCACATGCAAGATGACAGGGCTTGGACCAGAGTCATGGACTTGGCTCTGACCCACATAGCAGGGCCCTAAAACCCAGATCCCGAGTGCTTGCTGACCCGAGTCAGACTGTTTTGTGCATGGATGGTCGGGGGCTTGGGCTCAAACCAGAGTCAGAGCCTGGGCTCAGTGTGCAGTCTAGACATACTTAAGCATCCTGGATCCTGCGGGGACGAAGCACTAAACCTCTCTGCAGTGCTGTCAGCCTCCTGTTCCCCATGGACATAGATTCATAGATTCATAGAATATCAGAGTTGGAAGGGACCTCAGGAGATCATCTAGTCCAACCCCCTGCTCAAAGCAGGATCAATCCCCAATTTTGCCCCAGAACCTCCTAAATGGCCCCCTCAAGGATTGAACTCGCAACCCTGGGTTTAGCAGGCCAACGCTCAAACCACTGGCTTCCAGGCTGGCACTGGCTCCTCCACCCCACCCCAGCCCATCCCACCCCAGAGGGATGCAGTGGAAGAGAACACCAGCAGCAAGCTGCACCCTTTCCCTCTTCCCCCAGCCAGACAGGGAGAACGCTGCACTGGGCCCAACCAGACCCTGCCGCCAAACCTGGATCCCCAGGGGATCCTGTTTCACCGTGGTGGGAGGTGTCTCAGAGGCTGGCAGGCCTCTGACTCCCTCCTGGCTCCAGTGCCGTGTGGTGTGGAGTAGGAGCTGCTTGGTGCTGGCTGAGAGCTGTGTGTGTGGGGGGAAATAACTGGGGTCCCCTGGAGAATCAGGGCGTCTCTGCCTTCACGCAGGCCTGCCTGGGGCCACGGTGCAGGTCAGGAGGGCTGGAAAGAGCAAAGGTGGCTGCAGATTACCTTCGTGGCCCTTGTATGTTAGTGCTGGCCAGGGACGGCTCTGGTTTCCGGTAAAGTCATGTCCAGGTTCCCATTGTCTCAAGTGGCTGTTCCAGCAGCAGAGAACAGTCACAGCCCAGGGATGCTCTGGCATTCTCCTCTCGGGTGGAGCTGCAGGGTTGCAAACCCTTATATCATCTCTGTGCTACCAGGAGCTTCCCGTTGTGCCAGGGAATTCCACGGAGGCCAGTGAAACTGGCGTTCTGGCTGCTTCACATGGCAGGAGCCTCTGAACTGGACCTCATTTTGACCTCAGTTATACCAATGTCAATTCAGAGTAACTGCATGGGAATAAACAGATTCGCTCTGGATTTATGCTGGCTTAAACCAGAGCACTATCTGTTCCCCTCCTTGATGTTGTGCTGTGAATTCGGTACATGCTTATTCAGCAGAAAAAGGAGTGGGGGGGAAAAGCACCCCCCCGCCCTCAAATTTTCAGCCCCTGTCAGAGGAAGACAGATTGGAATGACACAGAGTCACCACTAATTGATTGTCTTCTGCCATGACCATAAAGTAGGCCCTTCCAACCCTTCATGCTTTAAAGTTGCGTGGGCTTCTTAACGTAAGGTCCCCGGGCTATCCTCCCAGTTCTTCTTTTTATTTTATTTTTAAAATAAATAACAGTTGTTTTCACATTAAATAACATCGGAGGCAAGCCTGCCACAGTCAAAAGAATGAAACTGTCATCTCTAATTTGCCTATGAGAAGCTGCGTTGACAGGAAGTTGTCTGTGGCTGTTTAGAAATAAAATAATGCTCTGAGGAGAAGGGGAGAAACTTAATAGGACTTTAAAAACAACAGGAGCCAAGGGGACTGCAGATGGTTCCTGGGCCTAAGGACTAAATAAACAATGATTTTATAGGCAAGAATGTTGCCGACGGGAGATAGCCTCTAAAGAGATGTTCACACATATTGTGTCCAACATCATTAGTCTGCCCAGTGGGAGTGAGCGCTCGGCAGTTAAAGACATTTTGAAAAGGAAAAATAAGCCTCAAAAGATCCTTTAACCGAACAGGAGGTAGAAAAGCAAACTGTCTGAAGAACTTCGTGCAGCTAAATGACTCACCAAACATCTGTCTCTGGGACCAATAATTTGAAACTGATTGACTTACTGGATGTATTAAAAAAAAAGAGGGTGGGAGGGAATTACTGGGGGGAAAACGGAAGGGGGGGGAATTGATCAGTTAATAGTGGTAGGGGCATGAGAGATGAACAGTTTCAAAGGTCTGGAGCACTGCTCTCTCTGAGGTCTCATTTAAGCTCTGGCACAGCCGAACGCAGAGACAGAAAGAGACAACCTGATATTCACTGATTGAAAAAGCAAACACAGGGACCGGCGTGAGAAGGGCTCCAGAGCTGTGATTTCGAACATCAGCACCGCGGGGCACCAAGTGGAATATTCACCGTGGGCCTGCTAAACCCGTTCTCCCAAGCCAGGGACATTTATAAAGCCTTCACTCATGGATTTTGCTTCCCCCTTCTCCTTTCTCTTCGTTCCTCAGAGCGCTCGTTTCGTTCGCTCTCTTTGGTTACTCCTGTTGGCGAGCTGGTATTTTAGTGTTCATGCAGGCTGGCTTCTTTGGAGGGATTTCAGCACGCCGCAGAGCTGGGGCACTGCTGAAGTTGTGTGTTGAGTTTTCTTTCAAGCACCTCTCCTCTCTGCAGTTTGTCATAGAGGGGGTGCTGGCGGTATGTGTGTGGGGGGTGTTCAGTGAAGAGCCACTGTGGCAGGGCACACTCACCCCTGGAATGTCCCCTTGTAGCCAGGCCTAACGTTGCCGATACCTTCGGCTTCAGTGCCTTCTGCTGGGTGACTGCCTCTGGCTCCAGGTCTTCTGTAGCTCAGCCCTTCAGCCAAGTTACAAAGTTCATGGTATAATGAACAATCCAAATGAGTCTGAATAATTCGGCTGCCCCTTTGGGCTACTAAAGTCATAGAATCATAGAAGATCAGGGAAGGGACCTCAGGAGGTCAGCTAGTCCAACCCCCTGCTCAAAGCAAGACCAACACCAACTAAATCATCCCAGCCAAGGCTTTGTCGAGCCATACAAGTACAAGTGCTCTCCTTGAACTTGCAAAACCCTATCTCGGGGCTTTCCCTATGCTGCCCCCGTAGTGCGCTGCCCCCCTTAGCTCTGTTACCCTAACCCTGGGCTTCTCTCAGCCACAGAGACCTGTTTCCTCTGCAATACCTCCCCAAACTGAGCTTCTTTAGTCTTCTTCTTATGGCTTAGTTCCACCCCCTCTGGCTAGGAGTCAATTAGCTACGGTTGCAGGTATGAGTAATTGGGTGCATTCACTAGGCTTGCGGGTGATTGGGGTTAAGCCCCATCCAGCAACCTGCCTTAGTGAGATAGTGAGATCCTTCCTTTTGAATCTCATCCTCTTGCTATCATACACATTATTATTTAGGTTACAGCACAGGATCGGCACCTCTTTGTGTGAGGTGCTGTACATACCGAGAGGGACAGTTCCTGCTGTAATGCAGATTCAGTCTAAATAGATAAGAAAAGGGAGTGACAGAAAACAGGCACAGAGTGGTGAATGACTTGATCAAGGTCATACAGCCTGCCAATGGCAGAGCTAGGAACTAGTACCCAAAGCTTCTGAGTCCCAGTCCAGTGCTCTACCCAAAGCACATGAGAGTCTTGCTCCCAGGCAAGCCTTAAAATCTTTCTTGTCCTATCTTAAGTGTCAACGTCACTTACTTAGATAGCTAAATATTGGTTTAGGGGCCTATCTTTAGGTTTCTAAGTGTGAACTTTTCCCCCTGAATCTCTCTGTGCCTTGTTTTACCCTTCTGTGAAATGGGTATGGTGTCACAGGGGACCATGAATCTTTAATGCATTCATGTCTATGAAACACCTTGACAGCCTCCATTGAAAGATGCTACAGGAGTGCAAAGGTCAAGGAGAGCAAGGAAATTAAGTGTTACACCATGACATACATCTTATATGATGCCAGGCCCTCTCAGGGCATACATTGGTTTCCTCTTATAGGACTACAAACATATAACTGAATTCTAATATGAATGACACCACCCAGGCAGAACAAAGATAATACAATCTAGCCATGCAGTGCACTGTTCTATCTGTTTGAAAAGCCATGAGACATGATTCATGATTTAAGGGCAAAAAGGACCATTGTGATAATCTTGTCTGACCTCTGGAACCACCCAGAAAGCAGAACTTCACTGACTAATTTCTGCATCAAGCCCATGACTTCTGTTAGATCTATTCCAGTGCATCTCCTTGAGAAAGAGCTCCAGTCCTGACTGATCTGGGATTTGCCCATAGAGGGTGGCTATGTGCCCGGTTTTCAACCGGAAAGTCTGGTCAAAAAGGGGACCTGACAGGGTCCGGTCAGATCTACTGACTAGACACCAAAAGTCCAGTTGCTGGTGGCGGGGAGGCACCAGGCCATCACCCATGCCAGCCTCTACAGAGCCGGAGCCACCTTCTACCTGCGTCAGACGGCTGCAGATCCCAGCCCTGGCTTCACTGACAAGTCCCTCCTGACCCAGGCAGTGCGTGGGGGAGAGGGGAAGAGCAGTGAGTGACAAGAGCAGGAGGGAAGAGGAGCAAACAGGGGGCAGGGCCACGGGGGAAGGGGCAGGGAAGGGGTGGGGCCTTGGGGAGGAGATGGGGCAGAGGCGGAGCCTCGAGGGAGAAGCGGCAGGGTGGGGAGGTTCCCGCACTCCTGCTGGAGTGTCCGTTTTTTAAATATTACAGAGTTGGCAACCCTGTGCCCATAGCACCTTCCATCTGACGATCGCCAAGTGCTTTTACAGGCACTGCTGAATTGAGCCTCACAACCCCCCCCCCCTTCCTCCCGTGAGGTGGTTAACTCTCATAATAGCCATTTCACAGATGGGAAAATGGTCCCAGGATGGCTCAGCGCGCAGTCCAAGCTCAGCAGAGCCAGGAACAGAATCCAGATCTGCAGATTCTCAGTCCTGTGGTTTGACCACTAACCTTTCTCTGGTGGGTGACACTGACCCCTGTGCAGAACGCCAGCACATGGTCTACGAAGCTCTTAAGCCTTATGATGAAACTCATGGTGCACGTGACCTGGTGCTTGCTATCTGCATCTTGATCAATTTCATCCCTCTATTACCCTAGCTGCATAAATCCACACTGGAGAAGCTAACAACAGACCCTATATGATCAGCAGCATATGAACCTCCAAAGGGTCAGAATTCTGGTCCCATTCAAAGACCCATCTTAAAGCTTGGACCCATATCCAACCCAGCTGGCCGAAGTTTTGGCTTCCTCTCTGCGTATCCCATACTGCCCCCGACCCCAGAGAAAAAAATGCCTTTTCTTGCTGTCTCTGGGTCTGGCTGAATCCAAGAAGTACAGAGACCTGCAATGCTGGAAATAAATAAATAAATACACAATTTTATTCTGATGGATTTGAAATGCAGGGTCAGATTTGGGGTAAATTCTTATTCTAGCCCCATTCCCACTCAGGACCAGGAAGGAGATTGTATCCTGTCCATACTTCCTGGCCTCTGGTCATTTCCCACCCCACGCAAATGTCCTTTCTCAGATTATAAAAAGCATCCTTTTACTGAGCAGGGAGGGTACGAAATTACTGCATGTCAAATGGCAGCTTCCACCAGGCTGTGCGGTTTGCACAAACACACACCCAGTCCCTTCCCTGTTTAAAATCTTCCCTAGCCCAGGAAAGAGGGAGCAAGAAAGCAGGCCCCTCCTGGAAGCCGTAAGCAGACTAGCTTTGTTTTCAGTGTGGTTCTTTCCAGTCCCATTCAAAGCAAAACTGGTGCTAAATTATTCACCAGTCAGTTGTGTGAAGGAATCAAATCCAGTGGCACCCACATGCGGCACACACAAGCCCACTAACAGTATTAATGCTTCTGAGGTTTAGAGGAGATTTGAATCAAAGGCAGGGGAAAGAAATTATGTGTTGAAGTATTTAGATGTAGCTACTTTCCATGCTGCCTTGATGCCTACAGGCCCTTCTTCTCCCAGCCAGAGGAGCAGCCGCAGGCCAGGACCAGCGGCCGAATCTGAAGACTTGGACTGCACCAGGTTTCTGTTTTGCATACAAAATTGCAGAGGTCTGAAAAGCCACCAGGGAGTGTCTGGAACTGAGTACTTCTTGCTGCAAGGAGAGACAGACTCACTTCTTGTGTGTGTGTGTGTACATATGCACGTATGCATATGACTATATATCTATGTGTGTGTAATTGTGTATATATGTCCAGATAAATACACATACAGAGCACTCCCCATTATCCGAATAGCACTGGGGATGCGGATTTAATTCGGATAATCGGGAGTTTGGATGAGCGGGAGAGCAGGAGCCATTCAGCACTGGGATGGCCTCCTCCGGGGCAGCGGTTCATTCTCCTCTACCTCGCAGTCCTGTCTCTGCTCAGCCCCGCTTGCTCACTCCTGTGGCCGCAGGGCTGCAAAGGACTCCCTGCACTGTTGCAGGACTGGTGACTCTGGTCCCTGCAGGCGCAAAGTGCAGGGAAGAGGCCCTGGTCCTGGTGGGGCAGAGCAGAGACCCTCAGCCAGGACTTTGCTTTGCCCTGCCAAGACCGCAGCCTTCTCTGCACCTTGCGCCTGCAGGCATGGAGTGTCACCAGCCCTGCGGCAGTGCCCTCTGCAGCCTGCCTGTCACAGCCATTCTCACTCTGGTCCTGCCCGCTCCTGTGACAGCAGGCTCCCTCTGCTGCTACAGGGGCCAGACAGCGGCAGGGTGGCCTGCCGCACAGCCAGGGGCTCGCCTCCTCCTCACAGTCCTGGCTGGGAGGCGGGGGGGGTGTCTCCGCTCTATTATGCTAACCTCTGCATGATCCAAATGCCATCCTTGCCCTCCATCCCCCAGCATGAGATACATGCTGCAGAGAGCATGTATCTGTCTCACGCTGGGGGACAAGGAAGGCTTTGGATAATGCAGAGGATTGGATACTAGGGTTTTGGATAAATGGGAGTTTATTGGATCGCAACAAAAATTCCACATCCCCCCCCTCCCCAGCCCCAAACACACACACACCTGGCCAAATCCTGTTTCAAGACTTTAGCCTCCAGCATATTGCTGTCGACATGAATTATTACTAGCAAGGCTTTCACGCTTTGCAGACCAGAACATTCCGCTCTCAAACCAGGGCTCACAAAGATTTTAAATATCTGGGGCTCTTGGACTGTTCGCCTGATTTCAATGAACGTGCAAATGCCACGGCATCTCAGCACAGCCTGCTTCTAAAGAGCTTATGTTAGCGGAACTCCTCCGTAACCAGGCCAGCCTCAGACTCGCCCTTCGTAAGTAGTTAACCACTCACTTAGCAGCATTCCTCGTTTGGGATTCTTTTTTAAATAGTTTTAAGTGTTATCAAAACAGGAGTCCGGAATAAAATTCCTCCTGATAACCACCTGTTCTGGAAAGGACAGATGGCAATGTGAGGCAGATAAAGCACATCGCTGCTTTTTGGAAAAGATGGCTTTGCACTGATAAAAAAGTCATTGAGTATTTAAAATCCCAGCTCC
The DNA here is from genome assembly GCF_965152235.1 of Eretmochelys imbricata. Lineage (NCBI taxonomy): Eukaryota > Metazoa > Chordata > Testudines > Cheloniidae > Eretmochelys > Eretmochelys imbricata. Next base: position 6,665,183 of record NC_135576.1, read on the forward strand.
TTGTGCTTTCTCCTTACAAACAATATAATCAAGATTTTACTCCAATTCATACTTAAAATACTGATGACAAGAGAAGGCCAGTTCAAGTAGTAATAATAATTAAAAAAAAAAAAATAGCATTCGCGAACATCTCCTTACCCAAAGGAGACGTTTGACTTCATGCAGAAGTTGATACATTTCACTAACCTCACCCCTTCCAATGCAGGCTCTTAGAGAAACTTTTTTTTTTTTTAAAGTAGAACAGACTTGTCCTACATCCTGGCTATTAATCACCTCATCCGGCCAATTAAACAAATGCAGGATGTAGAGATTTAGTGGCTGGAGTGAGGAGGGCAACAGGGAAACTTTAAAAGCATTCAGGGATCTGGTGCCATCAGGAGCCCAGACTGTCAGAGCAAAGGCTATGTGCCTGAGGGGCCGTACTGGTCTAGAGCGAGGGGTAGCCTTGCCTATGTGTGCAGTGAATGCTGGTGCATCAGGAGTGGAGCACGGTGGGGTAATCTTTCCTTCTTAACTCCTGGTCTCTTCCATTGCTACATGCCTATATTATTGAATCCCACTGGCATGCACTCCCTGTCCCTTCTCTCCCCTGCTAGTTCCTAACCCAAGTTATGCTAAAGTCTGCCAATGGCCTAGGGAGAACATGCCGGGAACTGAGGAAATTTTTGGCACTGAGCACACAGGATGGGTTGGAAATCCTTCATGAAAGAATCCTGATCTGACCTGCTGACATAACTTCTCTTTTCTCCCCAGACGAATGCTACCAACACAGCCATCTGTAAACCCTAGAAATAGTCAGTTCCCAGCCCAATCATGGAACCTTTTGGGTTAACTAAACTCAGCCCAGCAGAAGCTACAAAAACTGTGGAAGGCCACCAGTTTTAGAACCACCTTGCCTTTACTTCAAACTACAGATCGGTTTTCACAGCCATGGACATCCTCCAGTATGTCTCACATTTGTGCACCCTCTCTCCCCATTCCTCCGCCAGCCCTTTCCCACTTATTTAATGCCAATCTCCTCTCCTTCCCCCATCCCAATTTAAAAAAATGTTTTTCCTCTGCATCTCCTGCCATCTGGAACAGCCCTGTGGTGCAACATCTCTTCACTAGACACTGGCTCCAGACCAAAAACCTGGATCCAAACCCAGATTCTGCATTCGCAGTTGAGTTCAGAGCCCCAGCCTATCTCTGTGAGGCCCAAATCCTGAACTCTGGGGCAGTTTGGAACCAGATCCAGATGCAGGGCCTATCTCAGCTCTCCACATGGTCAAATCTCCATCTGTTTTCAGATCTCACCTTTTCTAGTTTAACCCTTGGATTTGGGGGATTCAGTTTATATAACAGAGGTTATACAAAATAAAAATGCATTGAATGGGTTGGGTTATGGGTAGGAAACTTCAGGTATCGGTCATAAAAGCTTGAAGAACAAGTGTTGGTGCACGCTTTGCCAGTGGTTAGGAATTGACTCATAAGAAAGCTAGTCCATGAGGCTGGTTAAAATAATACATTTTTAGATTTATTTGTGCTAAGGGAGGCAGTGTGGCCTAGTGAATAGTGCACTAGATGGAGACTGAGGATTCTTTTTCTGACCCTGCCACTGAAGGCTTGCCAAGAGGGCCAATGGCATTTTGGGATGTATAAGTAGAGGCACTGCCAGCAGATCGAGGGACGTGATCGTTCCCCTCTATTCGACTGGTGAGGCCTCATCTGGAGTACTGTGTCCAGTTTGGGGCCCCACACTACAAGAAGGATGTGGATAAATTGGAAAGCGTCCAGCGGAGGGCAACAAAAATGATTAGGGGACTGGAACACATGACTTATGAGGAAAGGCTGAGGGAACTGGGATTATTTAGTCTGCAGAAGAGAAGAATGAGAGGGGATTTGATAGCTGCTTTCAACTACCTGAGAGGTGGTTCCAGAGAGGATGGTTCTAGACTATTCTCAGTGGTAGAAGAGGACAGGACAAGGAGTAATGGTCTCAAGTTGCAGTGTGGGAGGTTTAGGTTGGATATTAGGAAAAACTTTTTCACTATGAGGGTGGTGAAACACTGGAATGCGTTACCTAGGGAGGTGGTGGAATCTCCTTCCTTTGAGGTTTTTAAGGTCAGGCTTGACAAAGCCTTGACTGGGATGATTTAGTTGGGGATTGGTCCTGCTTTGAGCAGGGGGTTGGACTAGATGACCTCCTGAGGTCTCTTCCAACCCTGGTATTCTATGTTTCTATGATCTACATTATGCCCCTGGGCAAGTCACTTCACATCTCTCTGCTTTTGTTTTCACACTTGCCTCGTCTATCCAGATTATAAACTCTTCAGAGTAGGAGCTGTCTCTGACTACGCATATATGCAGCACCTAGCACAACAGGTCCTCAGTTGCAGCCTCTAGTGATATTAGAACACAAATAATAATGCCAAACATTTCCATGGGTGTGTGTATTACATGTGAACATGGAAGCCACGATGCTAATTTACGTTTTACCTTTGATCAAATAAAAACAAAACAAAATCTCTTTTCGAGGAATTTCACTGACCTTAATTTCAAAGATCCGCATTTGGTGGAGGGATTAAGACCAGGTACAACAACCTGGAAAAGGGGAGAGGGGAAAAAAAAGCCCAAATAGCCACTCTTGCTTCCTACTGGGAACCTAATACCTTTCCAACTCGTCACAGGACTTGGGACAAAATTTCTTGGAGTTGCAAACTGGTAGTAAATACTCATGACAGGGGCTGAGTATAAAAGGCAGGCCAGAAGCAAGAAGCTCATTAAGCCTTAAGTGTAAACTAAAAGAGTCAAATCAATACTCTTTCAAATACCCATCTTATCAACCCTGGCGTGTGATTTCAGCCCAGGAAAAATGACCTGCTGTGAATGGTTCCAATCCCCCGCCTTTTGGTTTATTATTATTATTATTCCTGTCCTCGGATAATCCTTTGTTGATATGATAAAGCACTTTTAGCCCAGTGCTGCAGGGATAATGGGCTTCCATTGCTTCATAGGCAATGTCACAGTCAGGGCATTTGTGTCCAGTCTACCAGCAATATAGATGCATGAAGCCTGGGGTTATCAAAGGAGTTTAAGGGAGTGAGCTGCCCAAATCCCATGTACTTTCAATAGGAGTTGGGTGTCTTTGTCTAGAGGTGCCTTTGAAAATACCAGGTCAAACAGTTACCTTTATCGAGTATAGATGTATGCTTCAAGAGGTCAGAATAGATTGTCACCGTGGTTCCTTCCAGCCCTAATCTTTTTGCACATATACCGATGCACCTTATTTTGACCAACTATTAAAGTACTACGGCACGGGAGAGAGGTGGCTTTTCAGAGATGTTAAGCCACATTCTGTCCTCAGGTACCTGCTTGGAACTACGGCCATGATGCTCCCTGCTCCTGGAAGTCTCTCTGATCCTAGTGCACCAGGTACCCACCTTCTTTTCTGCCCCTACTCAGTACTTACTCGTCACTATTTATTTTTTAAAGATGCTCTAACACACAGTCTCTCCATGCATCTGATTCGCAGCGCCTGCCTATTTCAAGATGAGGTGCCCGTCTGTGCGTTTGAACAAGTGGGATGGGGAGTTATACCTAGTGCAGCTAACCTGAGGCGGGTGGAAACCTATTATTTGTGTTACTCACCACTGTGCCAGCACTTACTTACCCCATGGGCTGACATTACGCTGAACGCATCCTGCTTAAATGGAGGAACCCATCTCTCCAATGTGCAGAAAAAGAGATGGAACTGAGTCTGGATGGAAAGGCTCCAAGTGTCTGGCACAGTAACAGAGGGATAAGCAGGCTGGGAAGTGGGACAAGGATATTAGCAGCTTTCTTTCCTCAGTGTGGGATAAGCTTGGAAGGAACTAGTGGGCCTTTCTAGTGAAGTCACTAGAAGGAAACAAAAGGGCCCAGGAAAGTGCCTGAGAGGGGTTTAGAAGATTCTGGAGGAAGAGCTTTTGGAAGAGGTGTGTGAATACAGCTGGGTGGCTTGGTAAAGAACCTAAGGGAGGGGGTGTCTTTTGGCCAAGAACCAGCCAGGCCAGTCCTGAGAGGCAAGCAGATTGGTTGTAGCAGAGCCAGAGGATGCACTCTCTGGGAAGAGAAACAAGGAGAGCTTGGGACCAGACCTGGTGCCATTATATGGAGATATACATGGGCACTGCACAGAACTCACACTGCTAGCTACACCTCTGCCTGAGGTGGACGCTTGGAGAAAGCAGGAAAGGCCCAATTTACTATGACAAGAGGAACACCCCAGGGCTGTGGTTCTTAAACTAAGTCAACCACATCCCTTTGAACAGCTACAAACACCACCCAGCTGGCAAGCGCACCCAGCGAGGACAGGACATGAGCACCGGGCTTTGAATCATCCCCGACTGAGGTGGTATCATCCTGAGGCTGTCATCATTCCAAATATAGACTGGGATTCACTGGCAGCCTCAAATTCTTATCTCCAATGCCAACCTTTGTCACATCATGCTACTGGCACCCAGAGCTGACCAGAGAGGACCAGGGCTTGTGGTTTACCATGCGCCGGCTGTCTCCTCTTTTATGGTTTGCACTTTTACTTTATTATCTTTAATTTTCTTCTTCCAGCTCTGGAGTGGGTATTAGAAAGTCAATACAAAACCTATTCTGGCCATTTATTCTAAAATAACAGCACTAAGCTTGTTTATTTACAGTGAGACAAGGAGATATTTGTGACAGCCTTGTCAATAGTTCAATGGGATCATGCTAACTTTTTCTTTTTAAACTCAAATGCACTTTATTTTTCTGTGTTTGTCTGTCTCTCCAGATTAACTCTTGTTTTCCACAATCAATAGTCTCCCAACTGCCTGAAGTCTACAGAGAAGAGCAGGAGACGGGTGTGTGACTTGAGTTACTCAACAGGGTGGATGCAGGAATAAAATTCCCAAACCCACATCCAATCTGGAACTGCATGTTTATGCTTGGCTATTCGGAGACTGAGGTTAGAGTTCTCCACTCACCCAGCTCAGGGATGTCTCTGGCACAATTTGCCATGACCAGCTAGGGAGAGTCCTGGATAGCTCATGGAGGTAAGGCGATACAACTGCTTCTCATTCCCAGTAGGGTTGCTGCAAATGCCATCTTAGGCCAGTTATCCTTTCTGTGCCTCAGTTTCCCACCTGTAAATGATGAATTCATTGGTTAATTCATTCCGCCAAAGTTTTCAAACTTGGTTGCTTGAAGTTAGGGACCTAAATACATACATAAGCACCAGAGTGAGTGGCCTGACTCGAACACTGACACCCACTGCTCCTATTTAAACTAATGAGAGAGAGCAAGCCTGAAGTCAACAGGATCTGTGGGTGGATAACAACCTCCCACACCAAGTCATTATTAGGTTTGAACCTTGGGCCTTTAGCTCCGACTTCTGCTCCTTGACCTAGAAGGGTAACTCCACTGGCTGGTAGCAGCAAGAGACTGTTATCCCCTGTAAACCAGTCACTGGGGAGGGATGCAACACCCACTCAGCAAGTGTGTTATAGATGCTCAGCACCTCTAGGAATCCCAGCATTGACTGAAGTGCCTAGATATAGATGTTGGTGCCTAACTTTAGGCGTGCAAGTTTGGAAGACTCTGTGCAATGTTTGTGAAGGAATTTAAGTTCTTCGGGTGGAAAACCCGGTGCCCTTTGTAAGATCACATGCTCTTTCTGAACTCTTCCTGCAGGGTGTTACAAACACAGCACAGACTACAATGTTCCACAAAAAACATAAAGGGAAAAAAAGCAATGCAGAACAAGATGCGCATGGCTGCTCTTGCTATTCCTGATGGAGGTGACTCAGTATCTGTGCTCCGCTCGCTAGGACGTTTATAAAGTGGAAGCTCAATTCATTGGTTTAAACAGATTAGCAGAATCAAAACAAAGGAATATAAATTGCACTTCAGAAAGTCCTTGTTTTGGCTGTTGAAATAGTGTCCTTCAGCCCATATCTGCTGCCACAGAGTGAACTGGGCAGCAAATGTCAGTGCGTTTGTAATCTAGTGGGGGCTTGTCTCCCACCTTTCCAAGAGGCTGTATCTCTGTGGAGATGGTTAAAGAAAATGAGACACAAGAGCCCCCTCTCTGAAACATGTGAGTAATTTCAAACTGGCTACTTTCATGAAGTTATTCTACCCTAAAGTCATGGCAGGTAGAAATGGACAAGAGCTATGAGATCATGCAGCCAGCTACTTGCCAAAGCCAACTGCCCCTTAGAGCCCATGAGGAACGGAAAATGGATGCAGTACCATGAGTTTTCTTCATATAAGCAGCCAAAAGTTAGGCTGCCCATCTGAAATAGCCAAACCTCTGGGGTCTGCAGAACTGGAATGGGAGTCTCTGAGTCTAGGCTGCCCTAGAAACTTCCTGCTTTCAGTCAGGCCAGGGAATCTCATGAGAAAGCTGTTGATAAATAGTATAATCCATTGCTTGACCCCGCTTTGGTTTGTTATGAAATATACTCAAGAGGCCAAATAACCAGCGTCAGTCAGGTTCATTAATACAGTACAGGGGAAAGGGTCTATTCAACACCCGTCTCCGACAAGCAGTCCTGTGCAGCAATGTTACATTCCCCTCACGCAGGAGCTGTGCTCCTCAAGTTACACACTGCAGCTGGCAACATCCATATGATTTTACAAGTTACACATCTCTTTGCATGGCTCTAAAATCCAACCCATCAGTTTGTCCCAGTTCCCTAACTTGTTGTTCTGTTTCTTATCTTAATTCTGGGTACGTGCATCCCAGGTACTCAGAGGCATGAAGACACTTCCTAGGCCTGTACTCGGATAAACAGGATTGTGAGAGTAACTCTTTTTCTGTTGCTGTGAGGATACAATTATGTCCAGATACTGACAGTTTTCCTATCTGCTTAAGCCGAAGCTTACTTCAGCTACGGCAAAGTGTTTTGGGATACTTAGCATAAGTGAACAGGATTATAATAAAGGTATAGGCTAATTTGGGCTCTATAACTGCTACATTAATCCTTTATATAGCTACTTAATGCTTAATATGTGTGTATGCTACCCAGCGTACATTAGTCAACAATGCCCTTTCTCTGAGCACCGAGATGCTGCACTCAGATACTAAAATACACCAGGAGGGGGTTTAAGATTCCCCAAACCTGGATTCATTCTCACTTTTTACCAAATGGGCAAAATCAAACCTCCAGGGGAATAGCCTGTTTATAGGCTTGGAAGGGTTAGATCTTTATTGCTAAATGTCGGTAAACAGCTATTTCACTGCACACATACAAACCAGTGAAAAAAATATTTCCATCGATGATCATGGAAATTTGTAGATAGGCAAACTATGAAAAATGCTGCTTGAGAACGTATGAGAGAGTCTGATTTAAGGATACATGTTTTGACGTGATGTTGACAATTTGCGTTTGATCTGTTATAAAGCTTTACTTTTTTGAATCTCAACATCGGTGGTCATTAAATAATTATTGTGTGATTCCCCCATGTCTGATGCCCCCATAATTTCTGAAACTGAACATTTAAACCAATGAAAACGGAAGAAAAATGCTGAAAAATAAACCAGTATCATTCATCCAAATGATAAAAAAATCAGCACATTCTGCCAAGCCTGCCCATTTGAGAGTAGAAGGGAAAGGTTTGAAACCAGACCTGCAAGGGCTCAGAGAATGAGCCTAGTGCTGATGCATCTGTTGGGGTGCTACCCTCAGTGCCATGAGAAAATTACTGCTAAGGCCCCACATGCTTGTGGACGTACTTAACTTTACTCATATGTGTAGCCCCATTGAAGCCAATGGTTATGTTTGCATTAGTCAAGTTACCTACGTATTTAAGTGTTTGCAGAATCTGGCCCTGAAGCTATGGGAACCAGCAGGTTTGGCTCCCAGTGGGCTAGGCAGCGATGGACTGCATAGGTTCAATCTTCGAATCCCACTCACGCATGCTCCCCATACTGAGCGTGGGGTTTCATGAACCCACAATTCCAATGCAAAATGTATGCATCAAAGTCACCAAGCTTTGCCTGACCTGGGGGCAGAACATGAAACCAAGTGTAACCACCACATTTTACGTGGCTCCAACCCAAATTTTAAAATCTCTCCCTAGAAATCATAGGAAAGTCTTTGCTTGCCCCTAAAGCCCAGTTCCCTTGGCTTTTGGTCCAGATCATAAAGACTTGTCTGCAATTGGGGTTTGAAACAGTACTTTCTTTTGCAAATGTTTCACACGGCTGCTGTGTTCCACCTCATAGATGGCTGCAATTCGGTAGTAGGTGAAGATAGCCTGGCACATAGTTTGCAAAGTGCTTGGGATCATGTGGGGGTAGGAGTTATGTAAGTGCAAAGATATATCATTAAATAATATTGTGAGTGGTGATTAATAACGAAGTGGTGCCCTGGAACGGATGCAAAATTAGGAAATTCAGGGCTAGCTTGCTGAATGTTTCCTTTCTCCTGTTCCCCCGATGGGAAAATAATGTATCCACACACTCCACATCTCAGATTCCTGTTACCATCAGATCACATTGTGACTGAAATGCCCTATCTCAGCCGCAGACGTTACAGAGTATTATTTGAGTGGTGGCACTCACCCCTTCCCCATGGATTTCTTGACTTTGGCTGTCAGCCAATCAAGGCTTCAGCAATCTGATCAGCTGTATAATTTAATGAACCCTCTTTTCCTGGGGAAGGCCCCATTCCTTTATAAATGCTGGCGAGATATCACATTTCACAGGATGACCTCTACTTTTATAAGATGATGGGAGAAAATTGGTTTTGGAAATCGAGGAAGATTGCATCTTGTGAAACAGAATCCGGAGAGTGACCCAGAGACCACCTTTCCATTCCAGTCCATTTCATTTCAGTTTTTGGTTTTGATGAGTAACTAAAAATAGTTAGGGTCGCTTGACCGAAAGTGCAAATAATTAACCAGCAAAATAACACCCCTCCTCTTCCACTCCTGTCCTCCAGCTCAGTATTGTACCAATGCATGGCAGTGTGGGCTGGAGCGATAAGTACCACTTGTCCACCACGGAAATGCAGCCATCTCTGGAGTGGAGCGGGGCCACCTGTTTAACAATGCACTGCAATACTTCTACACACCAATTGAGGACTTGACATAAATAAATGCTCTCTCCACCTGAAAACACAAAGGGTAAATTGAGGCGGGAGCCTGCAGTGAATGGAATTAGGGTTTAGCCAAGACACTGTGGTTAACACACTTATGACAAGGAGTATGGGACTTTTAATGTCTGGGACAAATGGAGAATAACTCCTAGAGATATGCAGATAACTTACGAACTGTTCCCTTTTAGGAGGTAATAACCACTATGCCCTGGATAAACTCTGCCATGCCCAGAATACCTTTATTGCTGAGTGACCAGGAAGCCAGCCTGTTTCCTGTCATGAAATGCTGAATACTTAAAGAGCAGAATGAATGAAAGAAGGAATTAGAGTGACAGAAGGAGCTGAGTGGCCTCATTTGTTGCTGGAACATGGTGGCAAGTTGGGCCCTGGGCTATTCAGGGCGTTGTGTACTGTGTGTTTGCCGAAAGCTGTGCTGCAGTTGTTAGGCATCAACTGCACGAACACCTCTCCCTGCACGTGCGTGTATCAGACTGGCAAAGGGCACGGAGCCAGCGAGGCATGGAGTGCCTTCAGCCCTTAAGAAATCCACCAGCAGGGCAGTCAGGTACCGGGGCATGTGCGAGCTGCTCAAGCGTGTGTTGTTATGTCACCCTCTAGTAGTTGGCTTGTAACCCCTAACTCGCTCCAAGATTCTCCCTTCGTTCTGCGCTTCTGTCGCTGAAGTCCCCGGAGTGAGATCCTAGCTCCATTGTAGGCAGTGGTAAAGGATTTCTGGTTTCTATCCCTAACGCTACGTACGTGCAGAGTCGCTGGCTGCCGTGATACCTTCATTCCCTAGCGTTGGGTCAGATGCTTAGCCGGTATAATGTAGGGTGACCAGATGTCCCGATTTCTTAGGGACAGTCCTCATTTGGGGGGCTTTTTCTTATATAGGCTCCTATTACCCCTCCACTCCTGTCCTGATTTTTCACACTTGCTGTCTGGTCGCCCTAGTATAATGCGGTGTGGTGCCCCTGAGGTCAATAGAGCTATGCAAATTTACACCTGCTGAGGAAGGCGGGGAGCCGGCCCATTTTGTGTAGCTGGGTACATTGCGTTTGACTGAGTCTCCAGGAAGAAGAGGTGCACGCGTTTCATCTTGAAAAGCTTCGTGTTCCATGCCCCCGTCTCATCCACGCTCCTGATCTTCCATCTCTTTCCCACTTGGCATCTTCACTCAGGACGTTATGGCATGAGGATCTTTTCCCTTCTATACTACAGTAATCAGCGCTTAATGGTAAAAAGAACCGACTACAAATCTTTGAAGGGAGCAACACCAAGAAGTGAGAGGAATTGCTTAGGATGGCCCAAGGAGGTCACAACTAGAAGTATTGGGATGACACTGAAAGAGGAGGAGAAGTAAAGGGCCAGATCCTCAGCTGATGTAAATCAATATCTCTCCTCCTCTGTCCCTTAGGATGGATATGAGGAAAAAACTTCTCAACAGTGAGATTTACCAGCACATGCAACAAGGAAAGTAGTGGAAGTTCCATCGCGTGGCACATTTAAACACTAGACTACACTATATAATATACTAGTCGAGGGGACAGGTTAGACATCCTACTATGTCTATCCCACGTCTAAAACTAGTTCCTCTGGTAATATTCCCCCCTTGTCCTTTTTTCCAGTGAAAGTAGAGAACACTCTGATTAAAAATGGGACTGAAAAGACTAACCCAACCAAAAAATCAGCATCCATGGGTCCTTTCACCTGGAAACGCTTCTTTGTATTTCTACACGACTATATGTGCTGCAACTTTATGACTGTTCTGGGTCGCCCTGGGGAGTGTCAAACCCTCTTAATGATTTTAAGACTGCAGGTCAATTTCCAACCAGAAATATCTGCCATAGAAGAGATGCACAAGAGGAGAGGAGAAAACATATATTCATTGGACCGGGAGCTAAAGCAGCATCAAATCGATTGCACACGTGTAGAAGGCCAATAAATTGAAGGCAAGGCTCATATTGATGTTGTACGATGTGCCCCAAAATACCATGTCACTCTGGAGCTTTGGGCTATGTTTGGGCTTAAAAAACATTGCTTTCTCCACTCTCCCTCCAAAAAAAGGGAGACTTCTTTTTTCAGAAGGTGATGATTAAATAACAGAAAACTGAATAGCAATAGACATTAGGCCAGTCGGAGGAATAAATAAGGAACATCACTGGCGGTTGTAAATAACCGGCGCCGGCTTGAGCACAAAGCAACACATCTGGTAATTATTCTCAATTCCGCTCCAATTGCTTTGATTTGCCGATGTGAGGGGGGGTACAAAGAACTCCACTTTTATTTATTTATTTTTTGCAAATCAGTGTTTAATTGTAAATTGCCTTGGAGGAATCAATGGGATTTATTGCTTCTGCCATGTGAGGTGTGAAATGTTTGTCATTATTACACAATGGATTATTTTTTAATAATCTTTGCCTGAGTGTCCCATTTCCTTGTAATAGGGTTGATTTGGGACTGGAAGAAGTTGCTGTAGGTTGTTTTTTCTCTCTGCTTGTAGTTTTATGGCTGTTAATTCATTATAACTACTTCTTTCTTTTTTGAAAGCGTAGTTAAAACAAGGTAAACTGAGTCCGATGGTTTAATAATAGACTTGTTAGAGAGCAGGGATGGGTTTGTGGATAAGGACTGGACTGGACTAAGGACCTGGGTTCACTTTCTTGTTCCACCACAGCCTCCCATTGTGACCCATGTGAATTCCTCTGACCCAGAGATTTGCAGAAGTGCTTTCCAGAGCTACTCAACAAAAGGGAAGTATATTTCATGACAAGTTTAGAAAAGAAGGTAAAAATGGGTATGGGAGGACATTTTTTTAAATTTTTCAATGGAAAATGACATTTGGTTTCCTTAGGAAAGTAAAAGTTAAAAGGCCAGGACCTGCGGTCCCACTGTGTTGGTATTAATTTCTATATGTCTACATCACCATGATTTATAATTGTGCCGTCCAGAATATTGTCAGAGAAAGTGATTCCGCATTTTTCCATGGGAGCTTGTCGTGTTGTCCAGATTCTTCTAACAGCAATAACATTTTACCCTGAATTTTGCGATGGTTTAAGCTAGGACTGTTAATTAATCGCAGTTAACTCACATGATGAACTAAAAAAAATTAATTGTGATTAAAAAAATTAATCACGACTAATCGCAGTTTTCATCACACTGTTAAACAACAGAATACCAATTGAAATTTATTACATATTTTTGGATATTTTACTACATTTTCAAATACATTGATTTCAATTACAACACAGAATACAAAGTGTACAGTGTTCAATTTATATTTATTTCTATTACAAATATTTGTACTGTAAAAATGATAAAGAAAAGAAATAGTGTTTTTCAATTCACCTCATACAAGTACTGTAGTGCAATCCCTTTATCATGAAAGTGCAACTTACAAACCAATACAAAACTTTAAACCTAAAAGTCCACTCAGTCCTACTTCTTGTTCAGCCAATCACTTAAACAAACAAGTTTGTTTACATTTACAGGAGCTAATGCTGCATACTTCTTATTTACAATGTCACCAGAAAGTGAGAAGAGGAGTTCGCATGGTACTTTTGTAACCAGCATTGCAAGGCATTTACGTGCCAGATATGATAAACATTCGTATGCCCCTTCATGCTTCAGCCACCAATCCAGAGGATATGTTTCCATGCTGATGACATTCATTACAAAAATAATGCATTAATTAAATTTGTGACTGAACTCCTTGGGGGAGAACTGTATGTCTCCTGCTCTGTTTTACCTGCATTCTGCCATGTATTTCATGGTATAGCAGTCTCAGATGATGACCCAGCACATGTTGTTCATTTTAAGAACACTTTCACTGCAGATTTGACAAAATGCAAAGAAGGTACCAATGTGAGATTTCTAAAGATAGCTACAGCACTCGACCAAAGGTTTAAGAATCAGAAATGCCTTCCAAAATCTGAGAGGGATGAGGTGTGGTGCATGCTTTCAGAAGTCTTAAAAGAGCAACACTCCGATGCGGAAACTACAGAACCCGAACCACCAAAAAAGAAAATCAACCTTCTGCTGATGGCATCTGACTCAGATGATGAAAGTGAACATGCGTTGTTCCGCACTGCTTTGAATGGTTATCGAGCAGAACCCATCATCAGCATGGATGGACGTCCTCTGGAATGGTGGTTGAAGCATGAAGGGACATAGGAATCTTTAGAGCATCTGGCATGTAAATATCTTGCGATGCCGGCTACAACAGTGCCATGGGAATGCCTGTTCTCACTTTCAGGTGACAATGTAAATTAGAAGCGGGCACCATTATCTCATTATAATGTAAACAAACTTGTTTGTCTGAGCGACTGGCCGAACAAGAGATAGGACTGAGTGGAATTGTAGGCTCTCAAGTTTTACATTGCTTTATTTTTGAATGCAGTTATTTTTTAAACATAATTCTACATTTGTAAGTTCAACTTTCATGATAAAGATCTTGCACTGCAGTACTTGTATTAGGTGAATTGAAAAATACTATTTCTTTAGGTTTTTTTACAGTTCAATTGTTTGTAATCAAATATAAATATAAAGTGAGCTACTGTACACTTTGTATTCTGTGTTATAATTGAAATCAATATAGTTGAAAATGTAGAAAACACCCAAAATATTTAAATAAATGGTATTCTATTATTGTTTAACAGTGCGATTAATCGCGATTAATTTTTTTAATCGTGCGATTAATCACAATTAATTTTTTTAATCGCTTGACAGCCTTAGTTTAAGCCCATTGCTCTTGTGCTTAGGGGCCTGAAGAGCTGGAGTAGCACTGGAAATAAATAGTCCCTGTCCTGTCTATTTTTATATTGTTCATTTTATTTACCTATTTGGATTATTATAAATATTGGGCCAATTTTTCATACTTCAACATAAAGAGGCAGAGGCCCTTATTCAATCAGTTTCTGTGGTATTCAGTACTTCCAAGCTCTGGCCCAAAGAGAGAATCTTTCTGTCCCATGTGCAGCTCAGCCCCCATTTGCCCAAGGATAACTAGAAGGCTGCTGCCTAGAAAGCCAGAGTCTTTTGAAGAACAGCAAAGTCACTGGGGCCAGTCACAAGTCCTTGTCTCTGCTCCTTCGATGACAATCATCACAGATTTAGCTCTGCTGAGGAGTGGAGCAGGAGAGCTAATTAACACAAACAGTCATAAAGAGATTGTGCCAATGGGGAGAAATAGACTCACGTGAGCTGTCTCTGTGTGTATCCTTTACAGCCCATGTGTCAGAGGATTCTAACAGTCTGATTAAGAATGACAAGTGTTAACCCTCCCCGTCAGTGGGTTTCCCAGCTCCCTTGCTGCACTGGCCTTATTCCATTTTCTTCATCAGAATCAAAGCAATTACAGATAGAAAAGACACATTAGTTCATCTAGTCCGTACACTCACTCTTCTCAGCCAGTGCAAAATTATTCCCTATATCGTCCAATTTTTAAATGACTCGAACACTAGGGGTTCCATCACTTCTCCTAAGCAGCCATTTCACTGACTAATGTATCTCCTGGGGCCCGATTCCCCGCTTTACACACTAGAACAGCCCCTGCTATTTGGGGGATAGGAACCTCTTCCTGGTTCCCCTGGTGAAGGTTCTACCTGATCGTTTGCCAATACCCTGGCAATGATATGTTTACTTGTAGTATATAATTAAGTCATGACATGTCTCTGTGTGCTGTAGAGAGATCCAGATAGGGATCTCTGTGTCATCTCTCATTGTAGACTCACCTTTTTTCATCATCTCTTTGCAAGGTCTTCAGTGGAGAGGGGTTGATGGCATATAAGACCCTTGAGCAGAGTCCTTGTCACCAGGGCTACGTTTCTGGACAACGATAGAGGAAACCCTTTTCCCTGCTTCCATTTTTAGTTCAGTTCCACTACCCTCACCAGTTCAGAGTTCATGTGCAGTTCTGGTAGGGTGACCAGGTGTCCCAATGTTATAGAGACAGTCCCGATTTTGGGGTCTTTTTCTTATATAGGCTCCTATTACCTCCCATCCCCACGTCCAACCCTGTCCTGATTTTTCACATTTGTTGTCTGGTCACCCTAAGTTCTGGTGAGTCCCCAGAATGTCACCTGCAGGACTTCTGGGTAGAAAGCTTATGCAAATGAACTCTCTCTGCAGCCATTTCACTTATAGATGATGGCAGAGATCTCCTTCCCCTATGGAGCTTCTGTCTTTTTTTTTTTCTTGTTCACGAACAGATCGCAGTCGCAAGCTCCTTACTCTCTACAGCTTCAGGCCAGAGATCTTACAAAAGTAAACTTCTCTGGCTGGAGTCTCTATACTGGATTCTGCTCTCATTTACCCTAGGGTAAATCCAGAGTGACTTTTTAAAACTTATTGTTAGTTACGTTAATTTAATTGAGAACAACAAAACCTGACTGTTCCTTTACCTGCTTGATATTATAGCATCGAGATGATGGTTACAAGAAAGAAAACGGGATTAAGCAGTTACTTGGAAATGGGAATCTGGAAAAATTGTCATGGATTTTTTAACAGCAGCACAGAGGTATGGAGGTGGAGAACACACACACATAATAAGGGGTTTTATATGATGAGAGGAATAAAACTGAGTTTTTATTCAGAACAGATCATAGTGAGATTCCAAACTGTAACTGCACATATTTTAAAAAAATACCCAAAAGAAATAAAGAGTAAAAAAAAAAAATCGATTTCTGACATTCATGACAAGCAATAACACTGGCTTGACCTTGGTTTCTAGTAGCCACTCTCTGAAATACTGGCTGCAGTAGCACCGGTGCCAATTGGTGGGCGTATTCCAGTTGTCGTTCCAGGCCGTCCTTGAAAGAATAGGGTATTTTTTTTTAACTCCACTGATTCTCTGAGATTTGTAGCCAAGGTATATCAGCTCTCTATCAAAGAGCTCTGACAGAAAGCTTCACCCATAGCTTGCATGCCGTATATGAAACCCTACACCCACACCCACACACAGGGTTTGACTTCTGTTCAGAAAAGCAAAGGGATTTCAGAATTAAAGCTGAAACTCCGTTCCTCTGGTGCCAAGAGATACTGCCACGTATTTGGATCTTTTCAAAGCCACTTCAGAATGCGCTGCCCACACTCTGAGAATAACGGCACAAATGCTCTGATTCCATCTGACAAGCCTCTGAACCCACCAAGGCAAAAGGCCAGCTGGAGTATGAAGTTTCATGGTAGATGCTGGATCATGGTCCTTGAATGAAGACTTCTTAGCACCTGCTTATATAGTAATTAAGGAGGGCAACTTTTTCTATTCACAGTGAAGCGCTGCTGATAACCTGACATAAAGATGAGTATCATAGAATCATAGAATATCAGGGTTGGAAGGGACCTCAGGAGGTCATCTAGTCCAACCCCCTGCTCAAAGCAGGACCGATCCCCAATTAAATCATAAGTAATATCTTACAGTTAGCAGCACCTTTCATACTCAAGGCTCCAAAAACACTTTACGCACGATATAGACACCATTTCCACTCTCCAGCAGATTCATTTCTTCACCCACTGCTGGGATGCAGCAATTATTCAAGGGTACGCAGCAACACTGCCCCTTGGTTCTGGACAGGAAATGAAGAAGAAAACAAGTGGGCCAAACTCCCTGCTGGGTGAAGCGCTGTCGAAGCCAGGGGAGATGAATCTGTTTACAACAGCTGAGACTTTAGTCCAACATCCAGTTAAAATGAGGAGAAATCAGAAGGAAACCGACAGAGGGATTCTGCCATGGCATCAGGATTAACCACCTCTACTCAAAAAGTGCCACTGGGTCTTCACTGGTGGGATGTTGCACCAGATAGTTAGCACCTCTGCTGGCCCAACCCCCCAGCACCATGTGGAAGTAATACTCCAGTGACATCTCACAAGGCAGAGCACCAGACTGTAGGATTTACAGGTCTCCCTTCCAAAGACTGGCCCTGCTGAGCTGATGTCCTCACTGCCCAGGATGTTAACTGCAAAACCCTAGAAGCAGAAAAGTGCTTTTCCTAAACATGCCCTTCATTTTAAAGGGCAAGGCTGAGGCTTCAAGGCGCTGAATGATTTCTCTAAAGCAAGCTTGTGTTTGCGCTGCAGGGATATTCGCTGTTCTGAGGCTTGCTGGCATTTTGGTGCTGGCGGTAAAAAGAAAAGCCCAAGCCTTCAAAGGAGCCTTGAAAGGACGATATCCCGACCCAACGTTGGTTTGTGGGATCTGACCTGGCCTGAGCTAATGCTGAGGCATTTAGGCATTTCCACGGCAGCATATAGGAGAGAATGTAACTGACTGGCTAGCAGGGACAGCGTCTCGTCGCACAGAGCCGGCGGTCAGGATTGGGGCCAGCGCCTGTTCAACGTTATGAGGAGATTTTTTCCCTCACAGAGGCAGCGGAGAAGCGTTCTTCTGCCACAGGGACAATGTCCTAAAGGTCAAGATAGGTCAGGGCTAGATGGGACACCTTTCTGCACCCATCAGGGCTGTTCCCCGTTCGTCCAAAGGAGCAGCTACTGAGCAAGATGAGGCATATTCTAATGCATGAAGAGAGGGTGAGTGCGCTCTCTTTGCCATGTTCCTATAAGCACCACAAGCCCAGGGGTAGGGGAGAAAGGAGTACAATTGAACAGAACTGGAAGTCAAAGGCAGCATTCCCTAGTGAATAGAACACTGTCCTGAGACTCAGAAGACCTGGGTTCTAGTCCTGGATCTGCTACTAACCTAGCCTTCTGACTGACCTTGGGCAAGTATTTGTGCCTCAGTTTCCCCAACTCTAAAATGGGGGATAATGATCGTGATCCTCCTTTATAAGGCACGTTGAGATCTACTAATGACACATGCGGGATAAGCGCTAGGTATTATTATCTCCCATATAGCAGTGTCATAGCTTGCTTATCAGTTATAGTCTATCCTAACTGCAATCCTGGAAATGCACAGTAAAATGCTCAGCGTGCAGCTCATTCCAAATAAAACCCCAGAAACAAAGGTTGGGTTGGACTATTCTTCTTCTACAGGCCATTTAAAAAATATCTGTGGCCCTTCTTAACCAGTGGCACACTGCTGTGATGGTAAAGGTGGGAGGAAAGACCCTGTTTTTCTATATTTTACACCAGACCAGATGCATTTGAATGAAATCAACCTCTCTTCTGCCCTTTGCCAGGGGCCCGGTAAGGGATCGGAAGGTTGGGTTTAACAAGGTTGCCGCTAAGGTTTAACATTTGAAGCACATTCATAGCTGGGAGTCTCTCGCTGTGGAGATCACCAGGACTTCAAAATTTAAAATATACAAGTAGCACCTGGTGGGCGCTGCATCTCTCAAAGGAACGGGCAAGGTGGATTCCTTTTCTAAAATCTGCACTCAGCCCTCCACAGCCCTGGGCTAATTCTTCAGACGGTCTTGTTAACACCGAGTCGCCAAAAAGCCTCCCCGTTTGCCTATGCAATGGCCACGCTTTCGGAGGGTAATCTGCCTCAGTTCACATCTCAGCTCCAAATAAATTAGGCAGCAGGTTCCCTGGTGAAATGAATGGATACATTCAACGGTAAAAGGTGCTAATTGTCTGTACGTCTCATCTGGCCCTGCTAAGGCACGCGCGACAGCCTTTGTGCCCGGAAAGATTGTCTCGAATAAATCTTCCCGTTTGCTCCCTTTGTAACCGTTTTGAATCCCTTTGTGTTTGTTTCGATGGTTTCACATTGTAGACGATGCCTCAGGCTTTTTAAATATTTGGCTTGACACCCTGCAAAGTGACTATAAGCAAATCTGCATCAAGCTGACGGTTATTTGAAGGGTCCTTTCTTTGTGTTTCTCTAAAGCAAATCTTCAGTAGGGGGCCTGATCCAGTGCCCATTAGAGTCACTGGGAAGCTCCACATTGACCCCAATGGGCTTTGGGCCAAGCTCTCAATGATTTCATGTGCCAAGATTGTTTTCAGTTCTACCCCCAGCTCATCTCTGTACCCCTTCCATTCATGGTCATGCAGACCCCACCCACCCACCCCGCCATTCGTGATCACAAAATGTTCCCTGGGTAATTACAGCACTTGTTGACATGGAAAGGTTACTGTTAGGAAAATATTGAATGTATTTTAGCTAATTGTCATGGAAGGACAATGAGTCATGACCAGATGGTCATACGGCTCTCTGCTGGTCACCAGCAAGTGTTCTATGGTTTGAGAACCCCGGGTCAAATCTAATCCATCTAAGCATTTATAGTATGCTCATCACTGTGTTTTTTTCATATGCTTTGGTCAGGGTGTCCAAAGTTTGCCCAACTTGGCAGGACTCCCTTACACAGCATTTAAATAGCAAATTGCAGAAGCTTCCATCTTCAATACAAATGTGCAGCCCATGCAGACTGCAGCCTACAATGTCTAATACAATGATGCTTGGATCAATATGAAACACGGTCTGTAGTCTGCAGGCCAGATTCTCATTCCCAGAAGCTGGGAATGGGTGACAGGGGATGGATCACTCAATGATCACCTGTTCTGTTCATTCCCTCTGGGGCACCCGGCATTGGCCACTGTCCGAAGACAGGATAGTGGGCTAGATGGACCTTTGGTCTGACCCAGTAGGGCCATTCTTATGTTATGATCTGACTGTAACTAGCCACCAGAAAATTCCATTCAGCAATTGGGAATTATGTGTTGACATAAAGCCAACAGAGCTGTTTCCTGTGCAAACATCTCCCTCCCTAGCAAAGGGCATTATTGAGGCAGGATGAGGTTGTGTGGCAACTTGGTTACACCTGCTGCTCACAAACCTAACATATGTTAGAGCGGTCCCTAGGCTGCTCTAATTCATACTGAGGTTGGAGCCAGCATAGACCAGGATCAGGGACCCATAACTAGCTTGTTGACGCTCCCCTGCCCTGGAGCGACTGTGGCTCAGATGTAGAGGAAAATCTGGCTCTCCTTGGGTTGTGTCTGTACACTACAGATAAGGGAACTCTTTTAGAAATCTGCAGGATGCAATTGGCTAACAGGCCACACCACTGAATTAGAAGGACCAGCTTATCACAACATGGGTTGTATTCAACGCCAGTACATTTTAGCATCCTTTCTTTTCACTAATAAATAGTGGGAACGAAGTTAATTACAGCAAAGCCCGTGAGCTATTTTATTTCTCTCTTTACAAACTACAGCCATGGATTTTCAATCATAATTGTTCCTAAAAGCCCTTAACTGACAAACATCCAAGAAGCAGAAATGTGCACACCTTGGCATCTGCATCCCCCTTTCTATTCATCAAGGAATACTGATGCTAATGGTAGCTACAGTGGCGTATCTATCCATTAATACAACACAATACAATATTTGTACTGCAGCGTTACCATAGTATCAAAACAATCCATATCCAGGGAAGAATATGCCAAGGAAAATGACTCTTCCTTTTAATGTTCAGAAACCAACGTGTTGACTAGAGATGGGCCGGAAAGCAAATTCTAGATCTGAATAGCCTCTGAATACTGAGCAACTACTCATGACCTCCATTTCCAGTTTTACAACTGACAAAGAAAAACCCAGATCTAAACATCCTCAAATTTGGGGAAGGTTTGCAGCCAGGTCTGGATCCTAAATTGGCAGCTGTGTCCCATCTCAAGTTCTTTACAGAATTATAGGACAGTACACTAAGGGATGGATGAAATGGCTTTGGAAAAAATGTAGCCAATTTTTCTATTATACCTTAGAATTAGACCTGGGCAGGAGCAACAGAAAAGGCTAAATAATCTTCATTATTCCAGGAATTTCTAACCAACATACATGAGTGGGGTGCAATCACATTCGAATAGCAGCCCATAAGTACCCCATGCTCTATGGCCAGTTTGCAGGTTCTTGTTTTACACAGTCCTGAAGCAAAATCCCAGGCCTCTGAAACTTGGGGTGTCCGAAGTCCCAGCTCAGAACCAAATGCAAGTTTTGTGGATCCATTTTCAATAGACCCCGTCCCTCTTCTAACAGACCCATCAAGCTGCACCCAGGCTTTCTGAGTCACTTGATAAAACAACAAGGAGTTGGCCGTAATATTGTTCCCTTTCCCTTCCTTCCCCCTTACTGTTATTATGTGTATTATAATTGTGCCTAAAGTCCCCAACTAGCACCCGAGCCCCATTGTGCTAGGTGCTGTACGAATGTACAGAAAACGTTTCATAAGTGCATAGGACTGGAAGGGAGCTGCTGGGTCACCAAGTCCAGTCTTCTGCTATTGCAGTAATCTCCAGATATCATTCTGCAGACACTAGTGACACACGGGCCTTCACCAATGTCCCAACACGTCCCAACGCAAGGCACATTCGCACTGACGGCTTGGGTTCTCAGCCAAATTGTGTCGATTTCTCTGGTCCCTCCTCTCTCCTCTTGATTGCTTGTGATGCACACTTGTTGCATTTGGTTCAGTTTACATCACAGGTCAGGAAGTGCATCTTGACATGGTTTCTGAGCTATCTAGCGTGTTTCTTGGCACTCAAAAATAATTATAATAAGCCAAAAATAATTATTCTTATGAATCTTGAGCTGGGTTTCCATGTCCCAGATTAAATGGATTTTGGATACATCTCTGACAGAGCTATCTGTCATGAATCAGGGAGGCTAACTTGTCTGTGTACAAAGTAGAGAGGTGGACATGGATAAGATAGTCTTGGTAGCTCAATTGCATCTGTCTAAGGTACTTTATGGCTTTCATTTCCACGGCATCTCAGAGTCCTTATCCTGACAACACCCCTGTGAGGTAGGGAAGTTTCCCCTTTTTCAGTCACATAGGAAGCCTGTGGTACATCAAGGACTTGAACTTAGGTCTCTAAAGTCCAGGCTAAGTTCCCAGAACACTAGGCCATCCACCTTCTTGAGTCATAGAAAGGGAAGGTGAGGTAGAAAGGAAAGAATAGCACCAAGTCTTGCAACAGCTTAATCAAAATCATTACAACGCTAGGAGACCGGAGGGATAATGCAGTCCCAAAGCACGGGCATGGATTAATGTCATCAGCATTGGTATAAATAAGGTGTCTGCCTTTAATTAATAAATAATAGGCTGCAAAGCTAATCCCCTTCTGCTAACTACTTTCTAAAGGTGCAATCTGTTCATCACATGTCACTCCCAGCCTGGTCACTTCTTTTTTTAGATTTGAGATTTTTTTTTTTAAAAAGGCTAGACATAAATGGATCCGAAATCAGTCAGGGCAATTGAATAGCACAGCCAGCCTTATGATCCACTGCTGATTGCAACCCTTAGCGACGCGCTTTTTCCCCAAGGGAAAATATAATGCTTTAAAGAGAGTGAAGGCTTGTGATGTTGTTAAAGGTCAATGTGTTACTAATGTCTGAGAAATGAAGCCTTTCCTGGTTAGATGGCCAGGTAAAGCTCAATGTGATGCAGGATTTCTTCACCCTGGTTCCTTTCAGCCCCTGTGGGCCCAGGCTAACCTTGGCCAGAAATTGCAGTGGGAGGTAATGGGGACAGCACACCTGTCTCAGCTGAGTTTGTAAATGAACCTTCTGGGAGGCAAGAAAAGCACTGCCCAGATGTTATCATTGGCAAGTGGAGTGAGGGAGAGCCCATCTGGGTCATTAGCTTTTGAGCATGCAGAACGAACTGCGTAACCTGATGCATGGAGATATAGAGATCAGGATTCAGTGGCGTTGCTATATTAATGGAGATTCATAAAAATCACAGATATTAGACTGAAAAAAATACCCCTCTGACTGTCCCCATATCTCAGCACAGGATTATTCCCCCACAGTATGTTTTTTAGTGCTTTGTCCAGGTTAGTTTTAACACAGCAGCCCACACCAGACACCCCTACTGCTACCTAGCCCTATTCTTGATCTGTGTTGAACTGCTATAGTGCTACAAAGCCGAGATCATTTATAGTGGTAGATCATGACAGCCATTTTTCATAAAATTCCACCACTTTCTTTGGTTGGAGTCAGAAGAATCATAGAAATTAGAGACCACAAAGACCTGCTGGTTTGCTTGGCAAATACAGAATTGTCCCTACGTTATCTGTTCACCAATTTTAAATACTCTGGTGGTGTTGAGAAGGTGTCAGTTCTCTTAATATAGTAACAATGCCATTCTGTGGAGGGGAGGGGACAAAGGAATCATAGAATCATAGACTTTAAGGTCAGAAGGGACCACTATGATCGTGTAGTCTGACCTCCTGCACAACACAGGCCATGGAATCTCACCCACCCACTCCTGTAACAAACCCCCAACTTATGTCTGAGCTACTGAAGTCCTCAAATCGTGGTTTAAAGACTTGAAGGTGCAAACAATTTTCCAGCAAGTGACCCGTGCCCCACGCTGCAGAGGAAGGCGAAAAATGGTTCTATGTTTAAGGCACAAGAGTGGGAGACAAGAGATCTGGGTTGTATTTTCTGCTCTGCCCACGGACTTCCTGTGTAACCATAGAGAAGTCCCTTAATATGTCCGTGCCTTAGTTTTCCTATCTATAAAATGGGAATACTATTTCCCTTCCCTAGCATTTAAGGGTATTGTGGAGTTTAATTCACCAGTGTCTATAAAGCCCTTTGAGATCATCAGATGGGAAGGACAAAGGATTACTATTAGGGCCAATGGAAAAAGACCAATTCTTTTTCACAGGAACTTCTGAAAAACATTTGGTTTTAAATTTCCCCGGAAAACAATATTTTTACTTATTTGATGAAAATCTGAAACTGGGAAAAAATGGTGGTTCCAGAGACCCATTTTTGATAAAACCCAGTCAGGGTTCTGAAAACTGAAGACCAAACACTTTGAATGGCAGCTGAACCCCAAACCTGAATACTTACGCTAGTCCCTGAAAACATATTGTGTTTTCACTTTCTGGGCTTTTTTGTTTGATTGGTTTATGAAAACATGGAGACATTTTGACCAAAATAAAGACTTTGAGGGGAAAAATATGCTACCAGCTCTAATTGTTATTCAGATTTCATCACTAAAATGGCTTGTGATTAATCAAAATGTGTGCTAGGTGTGATGAGTGTGAGGAAAAGCTTACCGGAGATGGTTCAGAGAAGGAACCAATCTTCCGATGAAGTTCAACCAAACTTATTTCAAACTCTTTGATCTCCTAGTTGAGCAGGAAACCTCAGAAGAGTAGTTTTCTGTTTTGATTTCTTTATGCTTTCGTCAAATGCAAATTTGACTATGTAGTGCAGGAAGTCTGACTAGATGATCTACAACAGTGTTTCTCAAAATTTTTGATACCAGGAACTGGCTTGCTGCTTTCCTAAACTGTGTCAGGGAGATCTCAGGGACAGGTTGAGGAATCTACAGATTCCTTCTGGCCTTAAAAGCTATTAATCTAGGAATTTTGTGTTCCTCCAGTCCAGCCAGAAGTACAGAGAATAGCAATGTTCTGGCCCTTCCTCTTACAGTCCTGGCCAAGAGGAGAAAGCACAGAGTCACGTGAACACAAATGTGGAGGAAACCAAAGAGCTTTGAACTTCAAGAAACATTTTTGTTCTGATCTGGTGGTGGTAGAAGTTCCCACTCAGTTCTTGCCTGAGCCAAATCAGTCTACCCATCCTTCCTAATCAAAAATCAGGTTTCCTGTAATGTCTAGAGATAGGTCCATGATCCCAAGTTTAGTTCAAGAGCTTGATCCAAATATTCCAGGGGAGAGGGATAAATTCAGCTCATCACAGACACGGGGAAATGACCAAATTTGGATCAGGATTTGAACTTCGCCAGAGTTCTAAGGTGTTCTTGTATTTTGTGCTTTCGCCCAAGCTTCTCCAGTCCTCACACTTGATATCCACGTTACTACCTCATTATCCTCCTTCACAGCCCTTCTCAAAACCCTTCTTTCCCATAACACCTACAAAAACTTGACAAAGTTTGGGTAGACGGTATGTTGAGACCGCTGCCCATCCCACTGACGGTTCCTGTGTCACTGTCTCCTTGTGTTCCCTCATCTGTCCATCTCCACCTATGGTTTCTTTTCTTAGACTTAGACTGTAACCTCTTTAGGGCAAGGACCATCTTTTTGTTCTGTACAGAGCCTAGCACAATAGGGTCCTGCCCCATGATTCGGGCTGCTAGACATTACTGCAATACAAATAAAATATAACAATAATTCTGATGCAGGGCGTGGGGATAGTAGCTTGATTTAGACCCATCTCTAACGAGGCCTTATTTAAATCACATCATTTTCATTCCATCGGGCTGGGATTCCTGGGCTGGTCTCCCACGCCTTGTCCTTGTTATCCATATTTAAAATAAAATAAAATAATGAGCATCAGGAGAAACAAATCAAATGTGTCTTACATTGTGGCAGCATAATTTCGACTTAATTGAATGGCTACTTGCAAGCTTCAGTGTTTGTGGTTTATAATCAATGCATCTGGCCATTCTTCAGTGACTCATGAGATGGATAAACTAAAGATTTGGGGAATTAATTACCAGTCAGACAACATTTTCATGGGCAGGAGGTACTGTGCGGGTCGTGCATGCCTACTAAAAGCATTCAGTGCTACAACCCCCCCCCCGCCCCACTAAGGGCTCAGATCTGATGCATGTGAGTAACTTTACTTATCTGAGTAGTTCCACTGGGCTATAGTCTAGTCTCAGCTATGCCAGCAGCAGCTCCCACTGGAGTTACCGTGATTTACATTACCAAAGTGACAACATGGCGTAAGACATTAAAAATAATGGAACAGAAAAAAAATAGAAATTGCAATGGACTTTAAAGGGATACTGACCAGTTTACTTTCATTGCTCAAGCTGAATGGGATGCAAAAATTACACCTCACTAAAGAAAAGCATTGATCGGGAAAAGTAAATATGATTATGATGATTTTTTTCAGCTTGGATAATGCAAGGTGCTTTGTAAGTAACACAGCTGAACATTTCTTATAAACAACATGTGATTCCTGGGTCAAGAACTCAATGTCTCTAATGATACTTGGTTCACTCAGTGAATTTGTATTGGCAGTAAGAACGGTAAGATCACCCCTTCGTTGTTAAGGCTAACCTAAATTATTCCCTACCTGCTTTTTAAAGCTGTGTATCATCTGCAGATCTCAAAGCACTTCACACAGATCAGTATCATTATCTTCATTCTACAGGTGGGGATACTGAGGCACAGAAAGAAGTCACTTGTCCAGAGGCACCCAGCAGACCCGTGACAGAAGCAGGAATAAGAATCCAGGTTTCATGATTCCCAGTGCATTAGGGATCTGTAAAGCCCAGACTGTCTCTGGGTAAAAGTAACACATGTTGCTCATAGCGCTATCCAATTTATCAAGGAGCTCGGAAGGCTAAATTCTAAAAATCTGCCCCCAAATGAGTTCACGTACACTGTGCAGATTATACAGCAACTAAGCTCTGCAGTGCAGACCACAGGGGGGAAAGTATTTTTGCCCTATGGCACCTTGTGAGTCTCAAAACTTGTCATAAATTCTGATCCTATAATCTAGGCTCTGAACAGGTATCTGTCATTTGTAGCGAAGGGGAAAGACTCTTCAGTCATCACACAGTAAAACCCCCACTCAAATCAATGACAGTTTAGCCCGCTTTAAGATTGCAGGACTGAGATGGTCTTATTTTAAATTGCTCAATTCTAAATCTCTTTGCAAACAACAGAGGGCATCAAGTACTGTTCAGATATTTCCTGGTGTCTGCACCATATTAAAATGCACTTTTAAAAAAGAATGTGGATTACCCAGGAAAGTTAAGGGTTTGCATCCAAGCAAATGGTTCCAGGAAGAGCTGAGCACCTGCTACAATGGCCTGAATATCAGACTTGTCTATACACAGCCCGCACTTTCTATGAAGGCTTGAATATCTGTAAAGTGCGAGATTATACAAGGTTCTGTTTATTTAAGGCTCACTAAAACAACCCTGGGTCCTTCCCACAGCTCAGCTGCGCTGGAAGACAGAAGCATGGAAATCACAGGATGGTCCAGGTTCAAGCATGCACGTCTCCATGGTTTCCATCTAACAGACTTGTGACCAGGCACTACAAGTTATCAGCATGGACAGGACACAAGTCCTCCTCATCAAGGCCCAACTTCTGCAAAGTTCTTCGGCACGTGTCTAACTGTAAGCATGTAAGTGGTCCCATTGACTTCAGTGAGACTACCCAGGTGCTTAAAGTCAGGCATGCTTAAGTACCTTATTGAATCAGGGTCCAAAAGCACATGCTCCTTAGTACTTGAGTACTAAGTGAGTAACTTTATGAGCTGTGAGCATCAGGCTTTTAGAGTCATAGGAGCAAGACACTAGAGGGAGATATAACCATGTGGGCTAAGCCAGGGTGTTACTTTCAGACTTGGGATCTGGGTTCAGGCCCTTCTTTAATGATGTCCATGTTAATCCCACATCACTGTCAAACCTACCGAGCCAGGAACAGGATGGTGCTTCCAGAGCATGCACAAAGTGCTGGCTACTTAGCTAAGTAAGACACTGGATCTGAGGCGTAGACTGCACTACATTTTGCTGGCATAGCTGTGTCGGAAAAGTGCGTGGGGAAAAAAATCACGCCCCATAGCCAACATAGCGATACCAGCAAAACCCCTATTGTGGACACAACTAGGCCAACTGAAGAGAGCTTCTGTCGGCTTAGCTAATGTGGTTCCAGAAGGTGGTGTAGCTATGGCAACAGAACTACTACCCTCAGCTTACACTGCATCTCCACTAGGGGGCTCTGCTGGCAAAGCTATACTGACAAAGGCTCTGTACATAGACAAGGTCAGTTTCCCTGATGAGTTAAGGGAAGCCATATATATGCCAAGGAGGAAACATGGATGACATATAGAATCAAAACCAAGCAGCTATGAATGATAGGGGCTATAATTCACTTGTGGGGGCCTGATGATATCAACTGTGAGACAGAAGCATGAGTGCTTCACTGGAGCTTCCTGAAGGAATTAGAGCCCCATAATTAATGCGTCGCTTGGTGGGTACTTTTTAAAAACATGGGTCCAAAGTAAAAATGGATTGTCATTTTGAGAGCTAAGATATCTTCTTGGGAGAGAAACCAGATGATGGAACTGCTTTCGTCAGCTTTGGATTTGCATGTGTAGAGCTACTCCACAACCTCTGCTGTGTCATCTACAAGAAATCAGCCCACCATCAAACCTGTTTGTTCTCCAAGATGGTGCACAAAGTTTGCTTTGCATATAGTTCAACAATATTATCCACATTGATTAGTGAATGGGTTAGGCATGAACATAGCCCCTGTGGGCAAATATGGGGCATTCATTACCTAAAAATCCTTCAGAGCAAAAAGTGGACTTTTGCAGTGAATATGCTACTGTTTCCAAATTCTTCCTGTTTTAATGACTGTATTCAGCTTACGTGTAGAAGGGAGAGTGCTACTTGTTCCATATTCATGCTCTGAAAAAAGAAATTAACTTTCAGGTAAATTAAAGATTTACTTTAAAATAGCTACCCCAAAATAAATAATACACAAAAGTAAAACAACATTTTGGTCATCTTTTAAAAACAGGGTTTTTTTTTAAAAAAACTTTTTCTTTCCTGAACTTTGTTTTCAAAAGTTTTAATAATGAACACCCATTGGAGATGGTCGCTTCATGCTGCTGGTGAGAATTATATTTACTAAAACATTATGTGGCTGAAAAATGGCTTTTTTTTACTTAAAAAAAGCTATTGGGAAGATTTTTATTTTTGAAAAAGTAAACATCTTCCAGGTTTTTGATTAAAAAATAGAACTGAAAATTATTCATGAAAAAAAAAGATTTTTTTTTTCAGTTTTCAAAAACATAAAACTAAATGTTTCAGTTTTCATTTAGCCAATGAACCAGAAAATACTGCTGCAGTTTTGGATGGAGCGCTGATGTTTCATTTAATTTATTTTTGTTAATGGAAAATGGATAGCATTTTTCTACTGGTTCTACAGCTGTGGTTTATACCATGGTAATGAAGGAGACAGTATCTGAGAAAGTGTAACATGGGAAGCTTGTATCTGCATTTCTGCCCCTTATGAAGTGGAATGTCAGGTCTGCTGTAGTGTTTGTGGTTCTATCACCCCCTAATGGCTGGTGAACCACAAAGGCTACAAGCCCCAACGCTACTAAAGCAAACAGAGATTCTCCTTCAGCTCAAGTGACAAGTTGTATTTTTGAGATGAGAGGTCCTGGTTTCTAGCTCTCACTGTGGATCATCACCTCTGCGCAGATATAAAATAATACATTAATGGTAGATATACTTATATAGGATGAGAGTTTCAGAGCTGCCTAAATGACCCAGTTCCTAGGAAGATGCTTTGAAAATTTCAACCATAGTCTTGTATTTTGTAAATTACAAGTAAAAGCCAAACAAACCTTCTCTCTTGAGCACTGAAAAGAAAAAAATAACTCCATTGTGACTTTTCATTTTTAAAGAAGACTGCTGTAACCATAACTACAATTATACCTCAGATAGCAAAATATATAACAACAGGTTTGCTTTTTCAACTGTTCAGGGAGCCAATTCATTAGCAACCTCATTCATCTACAAGGATTGCACTTATTTGGCTATATTATAATAAAACACACATCATTTCCAATAAAGGGAATGTGTTTGCTGTTGATGTGCTATAAACAACTATGCAGAGAGGGGTTATTACATCTCTGTGTAATAACAAGCCAATTAGAATGATGAGCAAAGCCCTTGCAATAAAGGCAATGCACTTGGAGTGATTATACTAATGCATTCCAACTGTTCTGTGCCATAAATACTTTGCAAATTAATTGTGAAACATGGCTATAAATGCATTATTAATGCCGTTTAATAACTCATTGACAAGCAACCTTTACGTTACAAAGTTACCAGGATTGTAATGTGTCCCCAAATTCAACTAGGGTGTTGAGTTGTGTTTACAGAGGTGGAATTTTATAAGGTTACATTTGTTGTCACTTGAACCTTTGTTTTTTCCCCCCCTGGGTAGTTTGTCATTGTCCTATTGTTAAAAAGACCTCAAATGTCCGTGCATGAATTGGTGGCCCGTATTGCTCCGCACATCTGAAAGGCTGGCCATTCACAGTCCCTAAGTTCTACTCCCATGTACATTATTTTCAATGTCATTTGTATTATGGTAACACCTACATGCTTCGGCCAACCCCATGGTGCTGGGAGCTGTGCATCCCTGAAGTATGAGGCAGTCCCTACCCATCAAAAATTATAATCTAAATAGACAAGAAATGCAAAGGGTGGGAGGTTAAGTGACTTGCTGAAGGTCATCCAGTAAGTCAGTGGCAGAGCCAGGAATGGACTCCTGATCTCTTGAGCATGTGATACACTGGACCATGCTGCCTCTGTAAGTTCTCTTATGCAGACTGAGGATTTGTCTACACTGCAGTTAAAACCCCACTGCTGACCCGTGCCAGCTGACTCGAGCTCGAAGGGCTCGGGTTAAGGGGCTTTATAACTGCAGTCTACATGTTCAGACTCGGGCTGGAGACGAAGCTCCAGGACCCTGGGAGGTGTGAGGGTCCCAGAGTTTGGGCTGCAGGTCGATCTCAAACATCTACACTGCAATTAAACAGCCCATTAGCCCGAGCCCCTCAGCTGACATGGGTTAGCCGCGGGTGTCTAATTGCAGTGTAGACATACCTTATGTGCCCTCTTATAAAGCTACTTAAAATTCATGAAAAATGTTTTTATTCTTTTATTCCTTTAATATTTGGTTTAAAAATACACTCCTTAGTACACGTAACTTTAATGTACAGACAATTATGTGCTATGGGTCTGATCCAGTTACCACTGCTTAAAAACAATGCAGAGTCCTTGTGGCACCTTAGAGACTCACAAATGTATTTGGGAATAAGCTTTTGTGGGCTAAAACTCACTCCATCAGATGCATGGAGTGAAAAATAGAGCCCACGAAAGCTGATGCCCAAATAAATGTGTTAGTCTCTAAGGTGCCACAAGGACTCCTCGTTGTTTTTACTGATACAGACTAACCCGGCTCCCCCTCTGGAACCTGATACCATTGGTAGGAATCTATCTATCAATTTCCGGGGTGAGAGAATGCACTCATGTGTCCCCGAGACATAGCTTGATAGGTGAGGGTGGAATGTAATGCACTGACCATTACAATAATCCAAGCAACGCATCAAAATATAAGATCTCTGCATATAACGCTTTTCAGGGCCCGCTATCTCAGACACACATGTGATGTTTTAACTGATAGTGAGGGGACTGTGGAGGCACTGAAAAGAATCATCCAGAGGCATGCTGAATAATATGCATGCCCAGGTACCTGTTTGCTCTTGTGTTTAGCCTGGTTTTGAGAATTCAGTCCTGTGCGTTTAGCAATAGCTCCCTCCCAGGCATGAGGACCTACTCTTAGGTTTCTACAGCAAGGAGGGAGATGTTTGTTGCCCGGTGACCTTAATCAAAGTCCCACGGAGAGCCAGATGTGCCACTAGAAACAATTTCAGTGCGAAAGGGGATGCCAGGTCAGGGTTATCCTAACTCTACAGGGAAAATACCACAGAACCTCTAACTTCTCTTAGGCAAAGCGAGTCTACTCCATAGCTCAATGACATCAAAGGAAAGATTCCTTTTGATTTCACTGAGTTTCGGATCCAGAAGGTTCAGTCATTTTTAGTGGGTTGATCAAGCAATCTAGGGTCTAACCCTGGTTCTCTACCTTTGGGTATGTCTACATTGCAACTGGGAGGTGTGATTGCCGCACATGTAGACATACCCCGGCTAATTCTGATCTAGTAGCAATAGCAGTGAAACCATGGCAGCATGGGCTAGTCCTGCCCACTCAGGGTCGTGGGTACATAGACACATGCCACTGCAGTTGTGAATTGAGCGAGCTTTGATCTCACTAAATCAAACTAGTTTGGGTAGGTCTACACGTGATATCCTTGTTAGGATATAGATGTAAAGGCCTGTACTCTAAGAATTTAGGTGTATTCTTATCACTTGGCTCGTTATAGCGGTATAAAAGAAAGAATCAAAATCACCGTCTGCGAGTGTAAGGGCCTTCTCTCACTGTGACAGTCTGAGGCCCTGTGCTTAGGCTAAGGCCTTTGGCTAAGCAGCAGAGGCAGCCATAAGCTGGGAAGCGAACGATCACCTCCTCACATTCCAAACTAGTCACATTGAAAGAAGGTGCTATTGGGCTGTTAGGAATACAATCCTGTCCTGATAATGCCTATCACCTCCAGAGAAAGGGAAGTGCCTAGAAAACGTAAAAGAAAACTTAGTTTGATAGCATCCTGTCTGGCAAGAACTCACTTATCAATAGCTGGGATGTGAAATCCTCACTTCTGTATTGTTTTGTCATTATAGTTCCCACTTTGCTATTGTTTGTCTGTATAATCTCTGTCTGGTTCTGTGATTGTTTCTGTCTGCTGTATAATTAATTTTGCTGGGTGTAAATTAATTAAGGTGGTGGGATATAATTGGTTACACAATCATGTTACAATATGTTAGGATCGGTTAGTTAAATTTCAGGAAAATGATTGGTTAAGGTATAGCTAAGCAGAACTCAAGTTTTACTATATAGTCTACAGTCAATCAGGAAATGGGGTGGGTGGGTGTGGGGAGGGGAAATGGGAACAGGGAATGGGGGTAAGGAAATTGGAATCATGTTTTGCTGAAGGGGGAAATGGGAACAGGGAATGGGGGTAAGGAAATTAGAATCATGTTTGGCTAAGGGCAGGAATGGGAACAGGGACACAGGTGTAAGGCTCTGCGGTGTCAGAGCTGGGAAGGAGGATACTAAGGAGGGAAACTGGAATCCTGCTTGCTGGAAGTTCACCCCAATAAACATCGAATTGTTTGCACCTTTGGACTTCGGGTATTGTTGCTCTCTGTTCATGCGAGAAGGACCAGGGAAGGAAGTGGGTGAAGGAATAAGCCCCCTAACAGTCCTCACCCCTCCCAACTTGAGCAAGTCACTTAGCCTCTCTGCACCTCCTTGGTGAAGCACTACAGGATAATGTGACTGAAAAACACCGTGTCCCGTCACTGCACTCAACAGCTGCCAAACACCGAGGGCAGAGACCTGGGTTTAAACTCTCTGCAGAGTGACATCTGCAGCAGTTCCACAATCCCCTTTAGTGCTGTCCCCACTGTCCCCACCCTGCAAATGGGGCTTGGCACATGCCCCCCACTGGAGACCAGATTGCTGCCCACGAAATTGCACCTGGAGCCTAGTATCAGGCTCCCTTCCCCCGTGACTCATTATTTTATCTTCTCCTTTCATCCCACTGGATTTCTTTAAG
The DNA here is from genome assembly GCF_965152235.1 of Eretmochelys imbricata. Lineage (NCBI taxonomy): Eukaryota > Metazoa > Chordata > Testudines > Cheloniidae > Eretmochelys > Eretmochelys imbricata. Next base: position 6,698,443 of record NC_135576.1, read on the forward strand.
CAGCCCCTATTAGATTATTTTTAAACAGCCTTTTCTTTGTCTTGTTTTCTCCCCATCATGCAGTGATACTGCAACTCAGCCCCATGTTATTGTGCAGTATTGAATATGCAACGAATAGATGTTTTCTGTTTTTGCTTCCTCCTGTAAGACAGTCTTGTTTGGGGCAAAGGTCCGGAGGAGGGGATATAGGGGGAAAAGGAGATGCCGTTCACAAAGACGTGGGCATCATCTTTCAAAGCAGCGAGCATAAGAGCGTCAATGAGATTTTGTTTAAACCGATATAGCCTGGGATGAGGATCCAGGGCAAACTGAGGCCCAGGGATGTTACATGTCCAGCAAGTGGGTGGCAAAAGCAGGAATGGAACCCAGGAGTCCTGATTCCCGGTCCCGGAGCTGTTACCAGTTCTTCATATACATACAAAGCTGACAGTAATATTGGTCCTTAATGAAAGTAATGACTACAGTGGTTAGAGCAAGAGACAGGGAGGCCCTCACTCACTGGATGACAATAGGCAAGTCACACCATACCTCAGTTTCTCTTGGTGTAAAAGGGCTGTGATGACTCTTATTGAGTTCATGGGGGTGTCACGAGAGTTAACAATGGCCCCCATCAAGCCCTTGAGATCTGCTCAGCATGGATCTCCCTCATCATGCATGAAAAGGGGGCTTAGCTGCCTCCTGCATCAGAGCTTCCGCTCTTCCCCCAGATGGCTCTGCGTGAGTCTGGGGATCAGTGTGAGAGGGGGGAGTGGTCAGTCTAGGAAGAGCGACTGTAGGCCAGGTGCCAGAACTGGAAGGCTTGCCCTTCTCTGTCCACTGTCATTATGGAGCAAGGGTGACACTTCCACAGCCCCCTTCCCAGCTTGCAAGGTGGCTTCTCTTTAAGGAAGTCCAGCGAGAAGATGCCCATAGGCACCACCCACCCTCAACAGAACAGAAGATTTGCCCTGAGATTTCCTCCTCTTTATCCCCCATTTCATTGGGTTTCCCATGGCACAGGGCAATCAGGTCCATAAGGTTTGACAAGTGCTTCAAGATCCATAGCTGAAATTGCACGGACAAGTTCAAATTATTCTTGAATGTTACAGTAATATTCCACCTGCATGCTCAAAAATGTACTGCTTACCTTGAATGAACATCAAGCCATGGGTAGCTGTAAAGCCATTTTACCCAAGAACTAGGATGAATCAGAACCAAGCATAAGGAAAACTAAATAGTTCATAACCAGGCTGCTTCAAAACTAGCTTATGGAAAGGAATCTACCCTCCACCCCTCTATTTTCCAGCAACTGTTTACAGGGAAACCATTCTGATTAGAGGGACATTTGCCTCCCCAAATAATGAAATCATGCAAGTCATAGGAAATTCATGGCAATCAAAACTTTACAGCAGCTGCCATCACATCTTTCATCCAGGAAAGCCAGAGAGAGAGAGAGAGGTGTTTGTTCTGTGATGTCTTGCGTGCAGAAAACACTGTCATGGAATTAAATGGAGACTCTCTTGCAAAACCCTCTAATCCCTCTCTGCAGGGCACTGCTACCTTTCAACTCTCAACCACCTTTGGACTTTATTTAACTTGCTTTTTGTTTTGTTTAGTCTAGCAATTTCCTGTGAATCTTACATAAGGCCCGGGAGATCTCCTGACACCACTCCCAGGGTCTTTTCATTCAGAGATTAACACTGGGTCAGTGTATCACATTGTGTATCTCTCTCTTAGCATGTTATCCTATATGGATCCTTTTTATCAGCTCTGGGAGGGAACAATCCATCTACACATCACTAACAGAGTAACTGGAGTGGAAGAAGAGTCCTTTGTGTTTAAAAATCTTTTGCCCAATACAAGCCAGGGGAATCTAGAGGCTGTGTTTATTCCAAGTTAACAGCAAGTGCTGCAGCCAAAGTGTCTAGTCAATGCTAGAGACGGGGGAATGTCAGGATAAAATAAAAAGAAAAGGATTCAGAGTAACAGCCGTGTTAGTCTGTATTCACAAAAAGAAAAGGAGGACTTGTGGCACCTTAGAGACTAACCAATTTATTTGAGCATAAGCTTTCGTGAGCTACAGCTCACTTCATCGGATGCAAAGAAGAAAATAAAATAAAATAAGAACTGGTTCAAAACTTTTCCCCCAAATCACTTACCACACCTAAAACCTTTCCTGAGATTTGGAAAACTTTGGTTAACTTTGCCACTTTTCTTCAGGGCGGAAAGTGGGGTTAGAAGCCAGAATCTCCTGTCTTAACGCAAAAGTCCCATAGAAACGAATAGAAACTGCTAACACTTCAATAGGGATGTTTTCACAATGACAGAACTTAGCAGGGAGTTATCCCCTTTCCCTGGAGAATTACGTTAGCTATGGTGATGATCTATTACAATCTCTACTATGGGGTGAAATCCTGACATCACAGCTGTAAAGGTGAGTTTTGCAATTGACTTCTATGAAACCAGAGTTTTGTGCTAAGTTTTAGAATAATGTCTAGCCTGACTAATTTCCTACAGAGACCTATTGATTTTACCCTGGATAAAACCTGATAGAGAATGTAATAAAAATGATAACCTTTCAATAAGTTATTTGACCCCTCACTAAGAATTCTGTAGAGAGGATTCCACACTCTATTAAATTCTGAATTTCAGGAATTTCTTAAAACTCTTGTGAAATTTGCAAAACACTTTCCCCCTCTAATTTAAACCATTGCTTTCTCAAGAAAAATATAACTTAAAAAATCATGTATTTCTAATTTGATGGGCACTTAGGCTAATGAAAATAACAAAGAGTACTGAAAAGTGCTGTCATCTTCCAAACCAGACGCCAAAATATTTTAATGGGAGTGTTTTTAAACACATCCAAAGAAAGGAAAGGAAAACAAAAAGGCACGGAGGTGGGAGTGAAAAATGCAAAACCGATGCAGTATGATATGAACCAGACTTCTTCCTCTCTCGGAGTAGATTCTGGGTTCAGGTTTCTTTCAATTTTAGGGTGAAGGATTGGGGGAAATGCGGGGCTTCTTATCTGATCTGAACTCATGTGTCCATCACAACAGAGAACAAGACCTCATTTCACAGGGATCGCCTTCCGTAAAGGCATCCCAGTGAACTACCTGGTAAAACAGCACTTTGTTCTCCCTGTAATGCTATGACAGGGCACCAAACACTTCCCCAGAGGAGGGGGAGAGGGGAGGGTGGTGGTGGAAAGGAGTGTCATGTGTATCTGGTGGACTTTGGGAAAGTCAGGGGCTTTTGCTGTACAGCTGTGGGTTAGAGCCAGTCCCTCTCCTCTTCAAACAGGGCACACGTGCTGTGTATTATAGCTATAACTTAAGTTTCTTTGTTGTCGAAGTTGACCTTTATCTTGCAGCCCTAATGATGCCTTTTGATGTGCGCCTAAGATACACAGGCTCCTCTTTAGCATTCTGCTTGCTGTGCCTGCTTTAACCAGTGGGCTCACAGAGTCTAAGTTTTCATACAGTGCCTCCCCTGGGTGCCCATTGTTCTTTTTTCCCATAGTTGCCCTTGAGTCATGTTGTCCTGCAACTTCCCTAGCCCAGAAGCAGCTTGTCAGTGGGGAATTTGGACAACGTGGCTTTCATTTCAATGCCAAATGTTTGGGCCCCATCTTATGATCCTGGCAGAGAGACACAATAAACAAGGATAGTGGGTGGGAGAGGGGAGATAATTAGCTAAAAATACAGCGGGGAGGCGATTGTCAGTGTGATGGGTAAAGGTGATTTAAACAGCCACCGATGCACTTTGCAGTTCAAACCCACCTTCCTGAAAGCAGCTGCTGGCAAGAGAGGCTTAAAACCCATTCTAGAAAGCCAGGCATGTGTCTGCTATTAGCGATCTGCATAAAAGGGAGTGATTTGGAGGCACTAAGCAAACTGGCTGGCCTAATTATTATTTTTTGGTGTGTCTAATTAAGCAGACAAAAGACCACCCCTTCACACACGCTGTCATCCTGGGCTGTGCCGGAATGTGCATCTGGCCCCAGCTGTCTGCCAGGCAGCTGACCCAGGAGGTCATCATTTGACAAGTGCCCTGGGCATGCCAATTCAGATGGAGATATGGGCCCAGATCGTTAGCTGGGGCATAAATCGACATATCTCCATTGAAAACTATGACATTCCATTGTTCTACACTAGCTGAGGATCTGAGAGACGGTTTTTAAATTTTCCTTTGCTGAATGAAAGAAACGGGACACGACCATTCCTAATCGATACCATTGGAATATGCCATTCCCAAATCTTGTTTTGTTCATAGGAGTAGCCCCTCAGACTCCAATAGAGCAAGGTTGATCCCTGAATTTGATTACACAGTAGTGGAGTTATTCCAGAGACTCCCATCCGACACAATTACACCATAAGATAACCAATCTTATGGAATCTCTGTCAACCCACCAGTTCCACCATTTCATAATGCCAGGTTGTCATCTATGCCTTCCAGTTGAATCCAGCCACTGGTGAATTTCAGCCTCTGGTTGTATTTGATCAAACCACTGGATCTCTCAATCTTTTGACTAAAAAGAACATAACTTCTGCTCTTTTATTGTGATTTGCTTCATTCACTTTAGACAACTATTGCTGGATAATTCAATCGTTGCCCATAGAAAGAGGCAATTTACATTAATGAAAAATGGCCCAAAGAGTTTTTACCCAGAGAAGAACCAGATTATTATTAACAGAAAACTCTGGCCTATTCAGACACTGATACTGATTCTATAATCACTAGCATGCACTATGCAAGCTGTCCTTGACAGCCTTATTGGTAGTGTGATCAACAATATCAACCTCTTATTTCAATTAAAGGAATAGGAAGAGATTTGACTGGAGTAGGAAGAAACCATCATGTAGATAGAAACAGAGAGATGTAGCCATACCATAGAGGCTGATAAATACATAACACTGAATAACAAAGAGTCCTTGGCCTACATAACCCTTCTGTATACAATAAAATCTGTGCTGGGACCACATCTGACAGACAACTTCCTGTTTTAGGGAAGCCCAGTGAAGCATCTCCAAGCTTTCCAACACAATTTTGTTTGAAATTGCCTCCTAATGGAGGCAACCCATTTGGGGTGACCCACTGAGTGGTCACTAAATAAGGGACTTGGATATGGGCCAGGGGCAGATTCTGATCTCAGTTACTCGTGTGCAAATCCAGGGTAACTCCGTGTCACTGAGCTGAGAATCTAGTTTATACGGTATGTTCATCACGCTATACCAGTACAGGTGCAGGAAATATCTCAGAGTAAGTTTGCTTTCTCCAAAGGCAGAGAAGCTTCCATCCACGTTTAGTCACCACAGTGAAACATGAGGGCTGGAGACACAGTGTTCTAACCCAACTGAACCATCGTTGCAGTTTGGCCTAATGGCAGAGCACGGTCTGCAAGAGACAAGTTGCTGTCAGTGCCGTTAAACTTTGATAAGTCAGTGCCTGATGCTTCATTTCTTAACAAGGCAGTTATTTGTTTCCCAGGCAATCGCTGGCACCTGCCTGCCTTTTAAAATCAAATAATAATTGAATATGAGGAAAGTGAGACGAAGGAAAGGAGATTTAATAAAGAGAATCTTTGCTGCAGAGGGAATTTCTTTGGCAGTGATTACGCTGCTAATTGATCAGCGCATTGCCTGAGAGAAGCCAGAGACAACAATTAAACTTAGCGCAGTGGCTAGGAGCAATGTAGTCAACTACCTCCTCGGCTTTCGCTGTCCGCTGGCTTCACCTGGATTGGTCTGTTCATCTGCAAGGAAAAACAGAGAGAGAGAAGTGCAATTAACAACGGAGCCCACAGATCCCCTACTCGTGCCGTTGGGTTTTTAGTGTGCTCCTTTTAGCAGCAGGGTTTTCTGCATATGCAGAACACAGTGGCTATTTAAGAGCAGGCAACAAGAATGCAGAACAGTTAAAAGAAGGAAGTAAAAGGGCTGGGGTTGGGAGACGGGGCAAGGAACCCCTCGCTCCCTTACTTCCCGACCATGTGGCTGGGGGGTTCAGCGCTGGTGGAGGCCCGATGGGTGGGGGGGTGAGGTGAGCCCTTCGTACCCTGCACCTGGCCAGCAGAGGTCCCCAGTCAGGCCCAGCGAAGAACCTGCTGTAACAGCAGCAGGATTGCTAATGTAGCTTTTTGCTCCCAGGGAGAACAAAGGAGGATTTCTGAGATGGCCAGAATCCCTCCTAAAGGCTCTGCTGCAAACAGCCTTCCTTCCTCTTTTGCACGGACTGTGGCAGAGCGAGAGAGATAATGCTAGCATCAAACATGTTAATGCTAAATCATCTGACCTTGTGAGAGGGATATACAGCATGCTCCTTTGTTTGTATCTTCTATGGCTAGCACTCCCCATTCTTGCCACTCCACTGACCAGTGACTTGAGTAGTTATATATTTAGGACCTCCAAAGCCCTTTCCTCTAACCTGCCCTGGTCTCCTTTTACCCTGCAGTCCAGCCATGTTGATTCCCTCCTCCATTATTTTTGCTTAGTCTCGGTTGAACAGCAAAGTTGGCTCCCCCCTGCCCCCCCCCCCCCGGCCTCGGCCCCGCTTTCGGAAAGTATTTCATAACTGTCTAGATTTATTCTAATTGCTCCGCAAACATATTTAGTATTAAAAAGCTATCAAAGTGGCTGACAAGTAGGTTAACATGATGGAGGGCCTAGAGGATCCTGCTGCATTGTTGTCTCGAGGGGGAAATGTACATAGACACAAAGAGACTACAATTATTATCACACTCACATTCAACAGAAGAGAGGTCTGTCTTGCAGCTCAGTGCCTCTAGACCCTAGAGGACAATATCTGCTCACTCTTATGCCCATGCAAGGCCAGTGAAGTCAAGGGATTTGAACCAGCAAAAGGGGCAGCAGAACTTGGCCCTGTCATTTGCCATTCTCTGGTTTTGGAATTGTGAGTAGCCTTGGCCAGAATACTAACATATTAGCTGGGACTGAACCCAGGATCTTCAACAGCCAAATCACAGGCCTGTACTACGTCCGCTGTACAAGACTGGCGTTAAGGGGAGTAAGTTGTTACAGTTGGTGTGGCTAGCCACAAGAGGAAGACCTGATCGAACAGTGCACTACATAACATCAGTGACACATCCCAAGTTGGGACTGATCCAAAGCCCACTGAAATCAATGTAAAGACACCTGCCAATTCAACTGTGGGCTCTTGGAAAGCCATGACAGCTCCTTCCCATCACCCTGGGTGAAGGGTCTGATGTGATCAACTGCAAGAGGTGTAGGGAAAGAGTCAGAGTACTGGACAATGATGAGGGAAACTGAACCCACTGGTCACTACTTTCTGAAAATGGGCCATCAGACAGGGGTGGAGAGAGGGTGGAAGGGAGGAAGAGAGAATAGGCAATGGGCAGAGGAGAGAAAGAGGGAGGGAAGAAGAATCCAGTGGAGGGGAAAAAACTGGGGAAATTAATAAGTAAAAGGATAGCGTAATTTAATGTGCACTATGATTTATGCACTTGACAATTTCTTTATAGACCAAAGAGAAAGTGCTGTGTGCACGGAGCCCATAATACAAATTGAGATCATCTTGACATGAAAGACACCAATTATAGGGAGACACATTGAGAGCGAAATAATTGAGTTCCCTCTCTCCATCATAAAACTTTCTTCTTGTGGAGAAAGTCTGGGAGCAGGGAGGCAGCTTAGGGCTAGAGGAGGGGGGGAACAGGCAGAGGAGCCCTTCCCTAATGGGGGAATAACCTGCCTAGAAGAAAGGGAATTCAGAGAGGTGCACCACTCAGAGTTTACTACGCAGTGTCTATCTGGGGAGAGAGATGGAGACAGGCTTTTCTGGGGAGGAAGCCTCGGCCCAGATCCTAATCCAGGGATCTCAGGGGGGTCTGCCAGTGGCAAGAGGCATCTTCATGGAGCCCCCTTGTCTCTGCACCTATTGGTTGGCTTTGTTGACCCCTGGAGAGCATGGTGCCTTCAGGAGACATACTTCCATGGCTCTCCATGTTGTAACAACCTGCAATGAACTTGGAGGGAGGAGCACAGGTTGCAAGAGGGAAGAGTTTGGAGGGTGCCCCAGGAAGCCAGTCTGTGTGCACATGGCTGGAATGCTAGCTGCAGTTGCAGCACCTCTGCAATGAGCTGTCATACTAGAGATCCAGTTTTAGAAACATGGAGTCCGCTCACAGCTAGCACATGGGGTACATGACGCAGCTGTTCACTGAGCCCTCTAAAGGAGGGGAGCCCATGGAATGTAAGGGGAAGAGTACATTAAATCAACGTTATTAACTTGTGCTGCCTCCTACCATGCACTGGGAGGGGTGCGGATCCAGAGGTGGAAGCCTGGGTCCTTTGACTCCCATCCCCCAGGTCACCCTGTGGGGCCCTCTTGGAGCATCTTCCATGGGGTCAAGTGGCTGGGCCTGGAATGTGTGAGGTGCTTTTCAGGGGAGATCTTGTGGCCCTCTAGGCTCACATCACATCCCTTGGGTTACAGCTGGAGAGGCTCTGTGCCTTGAAGCCTGGATCTGAGATTCTCCAAAGTTTGTAGATGATCAGATCAGACATTTCCATTTAGCATATGACATTGGCGGGCATGAGCTGGGAACGTCCAGTTGGTATCTGAATCCAACAGGATCCAAATGGGTCTGGTTTTCCACCCACTTATACTAGTGTGAGTGGGGAGTAACTCCGTTGAAGTTAATGGAATGATGCCCATGGGTAATCAGTGTAAAATTGGATATAGGAATACAGTGCCAGAAGGACCTCACTACAACATTCATGTAACCACGGGACTGCCAGAAGCCATCAGTCAGCACAGATGAGTTACCCAGAGAGTTTTCCACGGACATCTCACTAGCACATCACATTTCCCTTCAAAGATACAGATGAGATTCAGGTTCCGTTTCACCCCTCTCCATCTGCCCCAGAACATCCTGGGCAGTTGGTACTGTGTTTATTGAGAACGCCCCCACCTCCGAGGCAAAAATCCTTTGAAATGCTAACTGCGTCCTGCCAGATCCGTGCCAGAAGTGGGCACAGTGGCAGGGGAATTTTGTGTCCTAATCAAACATGAGATTTCAACTGGGATTCACCGTGCTGAATGGCAGAGGGATCATGGTGCTGAGCAGGAACAGAAACCTCCAGCACAGGAGCAAAGAAGAACCGTAATGTTGTTAATCCAATTAATAGCTGCCTTTACTGACTAAAGGAAAGAAGTTGGTAAAGAACAGATAGGAGCTAGTGAGGAACAATCAAGTCCCATTTAAGTATAACATACAAAAGCAAGCAACTGAACAATGACAACATGTACAAGTGCTTATATACAAACACCAGAAGTCTAAATACTAAGATGGGTGAACTAGAGTGCCTGGCATGAAATGAGGATATTGACATAAAAGGCATCACGTAAACTTGGTGGAATACGGCTAATCAATGGCATGATAATACTAGGGTACCAAATATACAGGAATGACAGAGTAGGTTGCCCTGGTTGGGGAGTGGCACTATATGTGAAAGGAAGCATACAATCAAATGAAGTAATGACACCAGGTGTCCCACAGAATCTCAATGGATGGAAATTCCATGCTTGAACAATCAGAGTTTAGTTGCAGGGATATCCTATCAACCACCTGACCAGGATGGCGACAGTGATTGTGAAATGCTTGGGGAGATTAGAGAGGCCACTAAGGCAGAAAACACAATAACAGGAGATTTCATCTATCCCCATATTGACTGGGGATATGTCACCTGAGGACAGGATGCAGAGAGATTTCTAGACACCATAAATGACTACTCCTTGGAGCAGCTAGTCCTGGAACACATAGGGAGAGGGGTAATTCTTGATATAGTCCTCAGTGGAGCACAGGATCTGGTCCAAGAGGTGATACAGCTGAACTGCTCAGTACTAGCCACCAGGGTGTAATTAAATTTAACATCTCTGTTGTGGGGAAAATACCAAAGAAACCCACCACATTAAGGGAACTACATAAAATGAGGAAGCTAGATGACAGAGGATGGATCTAAATTGCCCTGTTCTGTTCATTCCCTCTGAAGCATCTGACACCGGCCACTGTCAAAAGACAGGACACTGGGGTAGATGGACCCATTGGTCTGACCCATTGTGGCCATTCTTCTGTTCTAATGACACAGAGCAGCAGCATTTACAGAATCACTGGACCACAAGGATTAGGGATGGAAATGACCTATTTATATTACTCGTCCAATTCGCCTTTGCCCATGCTTTACTATACAGCAATGTTTGTGGCTCTTTATTCTAGATGATCCTTGTTGGGCTGACACTAGGGTAAGAAATTATTTAATTTCACCCGTGACCTCACCACAGACTAGTAAACACATGGATTTATCCCAGACTCGTTCAGCTATACGTTTCAAAGACAGAATGGCTCCCTTTAATCTGATTCATTGATTTTAAGGCGAGAAAGGACCTCCATCCTGATTATCACTACAAAAGTTTTTTTTTCCTCCTGCTTATAATAGCCCACCTTAATTGATTAGTCTCGTTAGAGTTGGTATGGCAACACCCATTTTTTCATGTTCTCTGTGTATATATATCTTCCTACTGATCCTACATGAATCTGATGAAGTGGGCTTTAGCCCACGAAAGCTTATGGCCAGATAAATTTGTTAGTCTCTAAGGTGCCACAAGTACGCCTCGTTCTTTTTGCTCTTACAATCCGTCTATTTTTGGTACTTATGTGGCCCCAGATAAGCAGTGCCTGCGTGTCTCACAAACTTCAATGTACTTCTCCTCACCAAATCCCTGTGAATTAGGGCAGTGCTTTTATGCCCCTTTTACAGATGCATCGAGTTTAAGGCCAGAAGGGACCCTCGTGATCGGCTAATCTGACCCCACTGGGTGCTCTACGCTGCCACTTTGCGGTGCTGTCATGACAAGGCTTTGTTGTAGATGGGGACTGAGGTGCAGAGAGACTAAATGACTTGCCTAAGGTTGCACAAGAAGTCTGTGGGAGGAAAGGGAATTGAACCCAGGCCTGAAGCGATCGCTCTAACCACTGGGCCATCTTTCCTCATCCAGGAACATTGCGCTTGAACGCCTGCATAGTACAGGCCGCCGTATCTCACACAGTGCAATCCTCCTTATTGCAGGCTTTAGTCCCAACTCGTTCTCCATGCAGGAGACCCAAGGAGTATTCCCAGCTCTGCCTCTGACTTGTCCTCAGGCAAGTCATGTCAGTGCCCCGTGCCTCAGTTTCCCCACCTGAGTTGGGACTTCTGTGGGTGCTGCTGTTTTCTGGCTCCCATGCCCATTTGATCTGGCTCCATTACAGGAGGGGAGCATCGGGCCCTTTAATAAATAAAACATGTAAACAGGCAGACGGGTGATTTGGGAGTTTTTACCTTGCTCATACAAATAACCTCCCATAGTACCATTCTGAGTAAAGCTTCCTGTCTCCCATGATCCTTTGCACCTGGCAGCTTCAGTCCCAACAGAGGGATTGCACTGCAGATGCTGCTAACACTTCTGCATACCTGGGTCCCCAGGCAGATGCCCCCCTAGCCATTCCCATCCCCCACATTGCTAATACTGACACCTTAAATACCAGCCAGAACCAGCCCCTGCCATCCCACTTTAGCCCACGACTCGCCCCACCCAGCCCCCAGCTGAATCTTCCCTACATGTCCAAACACGACATCATTTTTCATGTCCAATTATAGCAGGAGTGCTGCCACTGTTAGAAGACAGTGCAGGTACTCCTGTCAGAAAGGGTTTGAGTTACAAGAAGCGATGAATTACAGCAAGCCCTTTTCCAATTCTCTGCAGAAATGAAATGTCAGAGCTTGCTGCTGTATATTTCACAGCACCATCGGCTACAGGCCAGCGCAGGAATTAGACAGGGGACGGACGCTTCTCTGCATTGTGATTTTTTTTTTTAAGGTTCTTTCCCCCATCCCACTCCCCTTTCTGCTCCCTCTGGCTTTGAAATTAATTTAGAGCATGTAGAAGGATCGCCTGGGAATGGATGGTGGAAAAGAGAGACAGCTGATTTCTCACTGACTCCATCTCTCTCCATTTTCTCTTTCCCTCTCTGTCCCTTCCACCCTCTTCTTCCCCAGCTCACCACCTCATTCATTCGCATTTCTATTGCCATGGTGTCCAGAGGCCTCAGTTGGGACGGAGGGCCCATTGTGCAAGGTGCTGCACAGACACAGAAGTAAAAAAGACAGACCCTGCCCCAAGCAGCTGGCAAACTGATTTGAGACAGGACGCAAAGAGCGAGAGTGAAAGGAGGAGAAGGACAAGAAGATTATTGGAATTTGATTAATAATTATGTTGATGATGCATGAGACAGAACAGAATCCAGCTCCCTCACCCAGAGCTGGGCTGCAACCAGCCAGATAACTAGCAGTATAGGGCCAAGTTGCTGGACTCAATGCAGAAATCTCTGGGTGGAATCCTATGGCCTGTATTGTTCAGGACATCAGAGCAGATGATCTCAGGGGTCCCTTTTGACCTTACAAATCAATCAAAGATTTAATGATGCTAGTTAGAGCTTTAAAGGCACATGGGGAATGGATCGGCCAAGTAAGAAGGAGCCGTTTCTACCTAGTCACTTTTCTGCCCAAAGCTTCACTTTTAAGCCTAGTAGGAGGAAAACCCTTCATTCTCCACAGCCTATTAGGCTTAGAGGAAGACAGTGTGGCCTAGTGGACAGAGTACTAACCTGGGGCTCAGGAAACTCCCAGCTCTCCAACTAGTCTGCTGGGTAAGTCACTTCTTACTGCTCTGTGCCTCAGTGTCTCTATATTTAAAATGGGGCTAATGCTACTGACCTCCATGGAACAGCCCTAAGAGCGCTGCTGATGAAAAGTGCTATATAAGAGGTAGTAGGTATGATGATGATGATTATAATAATGTATAATAATTATTATAGTTTCCTGTGAACAAGTAACAACCCTGCATCTGTAATTTTCACTCCATGCATCTGAAGAAGTGGGGTATTTACCCACGAAAGCTTAGTCCCAAATAAACCTGTTAGTCTTGAAGGTGCCACCGGACTCCTCCTTGTTTTTGTGGCTACAGACTAACACGGCTCCCCCCTGATACTTGTGAACAAGCAGTCATTTCCATCTCTGAAGTAGATGCACAAAGTGAAAATTAGCAGCTTTCCCTGCTCAAGAACAAGCAAAGCCTCAATTCCCCCAACATAGCCTCAGTTAACACAGATTTCAGAGTAGCAACCGTGTTAGTCTGTATTCGCAAAAAGAAAAGGAGGACTAGTGGCACCTTAGAGACGAACAAATTTATTCAGTAACTGCATGCATCCGATGAAGTGAGCTGTAGCTCACGAAAGCTTACGCTCAAATAAATTTGTTCGTCTCTAAGGTGCCACAAGTCCTCCTTTTCTAGTTAACACAGACTAGATCACCTCAACACAGCTAGCTCTTTCCTCTCCAACCATGTCTGACTTGTGAACAATTAGGAGAACTTGCAGCTTGAGGTATCCATCGAATGGAGACGTGGAGTTATGTGAACACACAATGTCACAGCAAAGACTAATCAGGAGGGTACAGGACAGACAGATTTAGGCAGAAAGTTGTACAGCAAATAGCATGGACCCCACAGTAGAGTAGGGGCAAGCCAAGTCAGTGCTTGGGATCTGACCCTGAGCCCACTGAAACTGATGAAAATTCCCCACTTTCTATCCTGCCTTTTCAAGAGAACCCCAGGAGCACTCAGATGTTGTATGAAGTGGAGTTGATGGTTCAGCAGGTAGCCCTCTGATTTCTAAGACAGCACTGAACCAATGCCCCAGCTGTTAATAAGGCACAAGGCACTCTCCTTTGGAAACAATGTATTGTCCGATGCTTTATGGGTGTATGTTCATTGCTAATAGTGAGGCCCAGGTTGAATTCCATGTTCTGCCACAGACTTCCTGTGTGACCACGGGCAAGTCACTTAGTCTCTTTGTGTCTCAGTTCCCCATCTGCAAAATGGGAATAATGGCACAACCCTACCTTGCAGGGGTGTTGCAAGGAGAAATATAATAACGATTGTGAAGCGCTTTGAGATCTACAAGAAAATTGCTATATAAGAGATCGGTGTCATTACTATAAAAATCACTTGTGGTTATTTAAAGATCTCGTGGCATTTTGCCAGCATTGGGGTGTTAACTGAGAGTTGAAGACCAATTCCAATGTTTGGGTAACTACCCTGCAGTTTCCACCAGATGCATATTCACCTTCACTTCCTGTTCCAAATGGTTGTAAGTGCAACTGCCACCACATCTCCCCACAAAGTCTGCTTCATTTCACTAGTGGGCAAACGACAGCTCTCCAGAGGCCAGCAGGAAGGAAGCCCAGGGGACTACTCATGTGCTTAAAGTTAAGCATGTGCCTAAGTGCTTTGCTGGATCTGGGCTAGCATGCTCAGCACCTCTAAGGATTAGCGAGCGAGCCCATAGTCTGCAAAGCATTCTGGGATTCAGGACCCAACCTTTCTCTTGTACATGTGAGTAACTTTACTCCCATAGATAGTCCTATTAAAATCAACAGGGCTACTCATGTGAGCAAAGTTACTCACATTGATAAGTGTTTGTAGCATTGGGCCCACAGCTACTGAATGATCTTTCAATATTAAAGGCACCAAGGAAATATAAACTTTTTTAATGTCAAGGTTGGAAAGGACTGGAAATTAACTTACAATTTGACTGTATTTCATATCTGATTGCAAAGTTCTGGGCCTTATTCTGATTTAGACTAGTAAGTCAGGACTAACTCCACTGACGTGAATGGAATTATGGTAGTGTGAACCTGCAGTCAGTGCCAGCAGATTCAAGCCAACCCTTTTCCCTTTTACAGAGACCAGATTTAGGATCAGATCTTCAGCTGGTGTGAATTGCTGTAGCTCTCTTGAAATTGTCAGAGCTACATCGATTTCCACCAGCTGAGGATCTGACCCTCAATTTTCTGATCTTTTAGTTACAACTAAATGAAAAAAATAACAACTCCAACGGTATTGGAAGAGAGTAGCCTGACTGCACCAGCAGCCTTACGACAAACTGGCGAGTCTGCGGATTCTCGCTTGCAAAGTAAAACGGTTCGAGCTTCCCCAGTTAATTAAACAACTGTGAAAGGCAATGTGATAAAAAAGTTATGGAAAATACCATGGCAGCATCCAGGGGGTAAGTGCTGGTAATGAAGAATGTTTCTGAGATTATTCTATCCCAAACCTTATCTGTCTAGCATGGACTCTTAATTCCATTCTCCCCGTCCCAGATGAGACGTGTGTCAGAGACGTGTACACAAATAGATGAGAAGATCTGAAATGGGATTGCGTGAAATATGAAAAAAATATCTTGAAGGGTTTGACCTTTACAAATCACTCAATGCTCTGGCGCCTACCTCCGAGAATGATTGCTACTGGCCATCCCTGCACTCCAAGAGTATTTTCTATATATCATATAAAACACATTATAATCCATCCATCTAACTATCGATTCATCTTCCCACTTGTCTCGTGTATATAGATGAACCTAGAGGGGCCTTAAGTTCAGTGCGGGTTCATGCACAGAAACCTTTGGCTTGAAATCCCAAACTTCTTAACTGAGAAGTGTTTTGGGCTGGGTTGGAAGCACTTGCTGATCTGGTTCATACCAATATAAAGTCTTTACAATTCAAAACGTGCTACGATTTATTCCTTGGAATGTTCCGCTGCCCGGGGCTCAACCGTTGAGTGCTTCAGCTCCTAAATGAAGCCAATGGGCACTGGAAGGCTTTCAGCACCTCACTGGAGCGCTCAGTGCCTGGCAGGATTAAGCCTGTTTCGAAGAACGTATCACCGCACGCCTGGAACAATAACGTCTGATTTTGCAGAGCGAGAGGGACATCACCAGCTTTGTTTTGCAAGAGCTGGTCACCGAACAAGCCACTAGTTAATATGCAAATCCACCTCCAAAAGAGCCAAGGATCAACTCATTCTGTAAAACAGCCTCATCGAGCTGTGCAGCTACCTGTCATAAATGACTTCGGGTCTAAGCCTGAAAATGCCAGCTCACACCAGCAGTCCCTTGGAGGCCGATGAAGCTACACAGGCAGGGTCAGGGACTGCAGGATCAGGCTCTTAGTGGTAAATTACAAAATCCCATTCATTTTAGGATTCCGACTGCACGGCAGTTAAACTGCAATTTTATGCTGTTCTATGCTATTCTATTCAGATCCATAGTTTGCACCCATGACCCTGGGTCCTGGCCACCTTCTAACAGTGCATTTCATTTTATAAGCTCGCTCTCTCGGCCTCTGAAGCCAGCACCAAATGGTGAATCCACCACCAGGTCAGTAGCTCCAGCCTACAGATTTTCTGCAGGCAAAAACCCCATTGATTTCAGAGATGAGTTCAGTGGGATCTTGGCCATCATCAGCCCTGCAGGATGAGGCCCGCCATGCTTGTGGCTTTCTGTGCATGGCCACCGAGATCAGAACCACTGCTAAACCCCTCACTCACATGTAAGTATCTTGCAAGGCCACACTGCTTAACAAACAGATGTGCAATTAGAGTTGTGTAAATTAATAAGTCAATTTCACCCAGTGCCAGACTCAGTAGGTAAAATTCTGTTCTCCCATTGGAGAACATCCTTCTGAGAGCACATTCTATGCCCTTGTCCCGTTCGTGAGATGTGCTCTCCTTTATGCCAGGCCAGCTCCATTGAGAGCCATGACCTGGGGCTCCCCCTGAGCCTTCATAGATATTTAGGTCAGAAGGGACCATTATGATCATCTAGTCTGACCTTCCCACCCTCTTTCGGGGGGCTAACATTGCCACTGCCCTTAGCATGTCGGCATTCTCTTACTTCTGCCTCATTGTGTCCCTCTGCAGGGCCAAGCAAAGCCTTGACCCGTCTTCGCTCGATTTACAGCTAGAAGATAATGGGCCATGTTATTGGTCCTGCAAAGTCCCCTTTGCACCACTCAGGCGGAACAAAGGGGACTTAAAGCCACCCTAAGGGGGGCGGGGGTGATGGCGAACGGCAGCTTGTGCAGATGTACTCATGCCAGCCATCGTCTAAGAAGAGAGGGGAAGACACTGTGGTGCACGAGTGAGTAACACAGCCGGGGGCATCAGGCAGGTTTGGGTGTTGTTGCTCATGCCACCTCATCCTCACTTCTATTTTTAGCAAGCTAGCTAGAGCACAGCTAGCACGGGTATGTCTACTGCCATTCACATGCCTGGCTGCAATGCAGACAGACCCTAAGTGAGCGAGACAAGGTGGGTGAAGTAATGTCCTTTTCTCGGACCGACTTCTGCTGGTGAACAAGACAAGCGTCCGAGCTACAAGGAGCTCTTCTTCCGGTCTGGAAAAGGTAATCAGAGTGTCAGAGCTAATTACAAGGTGGGACAGACTGTTTAGCATGAAGGTTAAACACATGTTCCAGGAGACCATTTAAGATGAAGTGGCCAATTAACACCTCTACAGTCATAGGACATAGGAGGGTTAGTGGGTTACAGAGTGTTGTTATGAGTCATCAAACCAATCTCCCTGTTGAGTCCATGGTTTTTAGTGTCTGGCAGAGCTACGAATTGAAACTCCCAGGCTCGCCTGGTGTTGAAGGTGTTGTGTAGGTTTCCTTTGAGGATGAGGACTGTCAGGTCATATATGGAGTAACCGTTTTGTGAAAAATGGTCGCCCCTGGGTGCCAAACTGTTTTTGTCTTTTATCGTTTTTCTGTGTGAGCGCATTCGAAAGCGTAACGGGCGTCTGCTTTCCCCCACAAAGTTGCTGCTGGGGCATTTGATGCACCGGATGAGGCACGGCATATGTTGTGAAAAGCATGTGTAAGACTCGTGGATCTTGAAAGGCATGTTGTGGTGGCAATTGATCATCATAGCCGTGGAGATCTGTCTGCAGGTTTCGCAGCTGTTGTTCTGGCTGGGTCTGGTGCTGCTTTGAGTAGTTGTGTCCTGGTGTGTGTGGGGTGCTTGCTTCTGAGAATGAGCTTGGCAAGGGCGGGTGGTTGTTGGAAGGCCAGAAGAGGGGGTACCACAAGTGGGCAGCTGACCATTCCCATGACATAAAGGAATCCTTGGCTGATGTATGCCACCTCCTGGCACACACGGCATTCCCGTAATTCCCACCCACAGAACAGCGTCTAGGAGGTAGAGGCAAGCTGCACCAGTACAGAGTCACACTTAAAACCACACATTTGGTTAAACCTGGGAAACTTTCTCATGCACACAAGGCCTAACTGAATTCAGCTAAACTGAAATAAGCCTGTTTGAACTGAAATATGCCTCCTCACAGTCTATTACTCTGTGACTTCAAATCACACCTTAAATTAAACCAGTGGAACTGCACATTGACAAACCCCTGAGCAAAGCACAGCATCAGGCCTCTGATTATTGAAGGGGTGAGCAGTAAAACAAGAAAATCTTATTCTTATAAAATATCCGATCTTGACAGTATCCCTTTAGTGAAAGGACTCAGAGCACTAACTCGAATGTCCTCATCTCTTGGAGGATGGAAGGGCTTATTGAGGCTGCCAGTTTAAACCCATCACGTGTCCAGAGAATGGCCCACTCTCACCTACCAGGGAATGTTTGCGTCTACTTTTATATAATTATAGGAGCCTTTGTCATATGAATGTTACCAAAGCACCCAAACGCTTCTTTCTTCAGTTGGGGAGGGAGTAAGAGGGGGAGGTTTTAAAAATCTCTGCAAAGTTCTGTGTAAAAGAGCATCTATCCTGATCTCAGTCGATGCTAGGCCTAATCTTCAGCTAGGGTAGATTGGCATAGCTCCAATAAAGTCAAAAGAGTGATGTCGATTTACACCAGCTGAGGATCAGACCAATTGATCTTCAAGGAGCTATTCCCCATTTGCATCACTGTATAACATCAGGTCCTATGTTTTGATAATGAACAATATCAGAATGACTACAGTGATGAGTACCCCTGATAGATTATACCATCCTTCAAAGCTGATCTGAGTAAACGAACACCCTGGTTGAGGAACAAAGGAGGCTCTTTGATCCTGCCTCAGCCAGCAAACGGTTTACTGTTGCAGGCTAACAATTTTGTTGTGCCAAACAAATGGACAGATAGGACGATATTTCAAGGCTAATGGGAATTTTCTTCTGATCTGTCACTTCCACGGCTGGCTCTGCTGCTGGTCTATGGCCACGCCCCATTTCCTCCCCCACCCCAATAAGAAATATTTCCTGTAGAAACTCCACTGAGAGCCATCCAGCAAGCTCTTATCCTCAAGATTAATGCATCACCGACACTTCCCTCTTCTGTCTAATTATACCCAAACATTGCCTTTCTTTCTTTTTTCTGAACACCACTTTTTTTTTCTTGCATCAACATGTACCAATGCATTAAACAAGACATTCCATTAATTTCTTCATCATCATAACTTAAACCCAGGACATACCCTTTAAATATTCATTCAGCTATGAAAACTGGGCATTAAAATTTTAATAATGTCAAGCTCATTTGAACTGAGCTCCTGGGGGACTATTACGACACAATTAGAATAAATATGATGATTGATTTGGTGTAAAGGTTCACCTGTCCACGTCGGCTAATGGCCGGAATCTGCCAGACACCCTCGCATCACAGCCGAGAGCTCAGAGTTATTTACTCCCTTCTCCCTAACTCCCACTGGCTTTTCGCTAGGTCACTGGCTCAAACCATTAGCTTGCTTGTGTAACATTTTCATCTCCAGTGATGCCCCAGAGTAATGCTGGGGTAGACGAATGGGCGAGATCTCATCAAGAAGAGAAAACTCATTGGCAGCATATATATGTATTTTTTGCCATAGCATTTGATCAAAGATTAGAGACACTAAAAGTTCAGCAATAAACTTTCAGGCAGTATCAGCCATTAACCTTTTAATGGTACATGTCTGAACTCACAGGGTCTGATTCTCCTCTCACATGAACCAGAAGTAACTCCAGCTGAAGTCAATGAGTCTGAACCAGCATAGGGGTGAATGAAGCCCACGGAACAGCAACATTGTTCTAAACAGCAGTAAAGACGGCGTGATGAAAAATACACAGCATGATGTTTGAAAGAAGTGCAGGTAGGATAAACATCACTTACAGGAAAACCTGTGCAAGAGCTCACCCTTTTAAATTGGCATCTGACTCAATCGCAGTGAGTCCCCAAACATACAATGAGATTTTCAGAATAGTTTAGTACACTGTCTGCTTTTGAAAATCTGGGCCTGATTCTACATATGCCAATGTAGATTAGGGGTAGCTACATTTACTGGGGTAAAACTGGGGTGAAAGAGATCAGAGCCAGACTCACTGAGTACAATTATGTTTTGGGAAACCATCTCCTTTTAGCCAACAATGCTTGTGCATCTCTTGAATATTTAACACGTGTTGATGTATATTTAAAAGCGGTCCTGACCAGGGCATATTTATAAGCATTTTCAGTGCTGCCAACTCTTATGATTTTATTGTGACACACACAGAGAACAAGCTTGAAAGCACAAACTCTAAAGGCTTCAACCCCACAAATAAAAGGTAAATAAAAGACCCCTAAAGTTTACATTTTAAAATTCCTGTGATTTTTAAGACAATTTTGTGAGTTTTGCATGCTTGGAGTTGGTAAAATTAATTTTGAAAGTCTAATTAGCTTTTTACTTTTTATGTGGTTTGTTTCCTCTTTGGAGTTTACTTAGCTTGGACAGGGAGTCTAGGCTGGCCAGTTTCATTTTCCATTTCCAATCAGTTTCACTTCTTGTGTCTGACCTCACAAGATCCTAGAGTTTAGGGGCTCTAACTGCACAAGGAAATGTTTAAACTTGCCCCCATACCTGTTTTCACTGTAGATTAAAAAAAATAGTATGGAAATATTTTCACTCATATTGTTTAATAAAATACAGTTTTTTTTGTTTTTTTTTAAAACCAACTCCCCCTAAACGTAGGGTCCAATCTACTTGACATCATCTCACTGATGCTAAAATTTGGTAGGAGCATAAAAGCACGCCAGATGTTGCGAATGAAAGTATATATGATATTTTATTATATCCTCTCTCCTTGTTTTAATATTATGTAGTGACTGCCATAGTTGTTCACGGTGCCTTATTTGCCAAGGAAACAAACAAAGGAAGTGAACTCAGTGTTGCTAATAGTTACACTAATTTGATGGAGACAGATAAGCATAAGTCTCGGTAATGGAATATTGCATTCCAGACAGTTATTTTTTGTTACCAAAATACTTTTAACAATAACGCTTAGCATTTATAAGAGGGCTTTTCAAACAGTAACCAATTAAACCCTGCAAGCCTTGTGGGAGGGATGTTTATCACTATTCTAGTTCAGCTGAAATCTTCTGAAAATTTGCCCCAACTGTGGGTTTTAAGTATTTAAAAATCTGGCCATGGTCTGGGTTTTTTTTGTTGAAAATCTGGGCTCTAGAGTCACCTCCCTGCCTCAATTTTCCCAGCTGTAAACTGGGGATACTAATCCTTACCTCAAGAGGCATTGCGAGGATTAGTCAGACAGCATTTGTATGGGATTTTGAAGTTGTCAAGAGCTATATAAGCACTGAGTGTTATTATACCGTAACGCACTCAGCATAATGTATACTGTTGGAATATTACACCCCAGGTGCTCAAGAGTTGCTTCTTCTAAGTGAGTTAACGGTTTCATAGGTTGGTAATGTAATAAAACAGACTGCTTAAACAAGCAAGGTTTTGATTAAATGGGGTGTGGGCAAAGCGGAATTTATATTTCTTAGAAGCACTATAAATCCAAGGTATCTAGACACAGATATTGCTAGTCTGATAGTTCATTGTACAGACTGGAAGAAAGGGTTACATGAGGAGTCATTTTGGGAATGTGTGTCACCTACAGCTGTAGTTGGATATGATGGACTGAACTGAGGAGGGAAGCTCGCAAGTTAAAGTTTGTGGGTACACACCAGCTACTGCCCCGCCCACAGTGCCCCTCAATTGCTCAGAACAAAGGAAGCTACTGTGTAAAGGTTTCAGAGTAGCAGCCGGGTTAGTCGTAGCCACAAAAAGAACGAGGAGTCCTTGTGGCACCGTAGAGACTAACACATTTATTTGGGCATCAGCTTTCGTGGGCTAAAACCCACTTCATCAGATGCATGGAGTAGAAAATACAGTAGGGAGAGATATATACAGAGAACATGAAAAAATGGGGGTTGCCATACCAAGTCTAATGGGACTAATCAATTAAGGTGGGCTATTATCAGAAGGAGAAAAAACACTTTTGTAGTGATAATTACAATGGCCTATTTCAAACAGTTGACAAGAAGGTGTGAGTAACAGTAGGGGAAAAATTAGCATGGGGAAATAGTTTTGAGTTTGTGTAATGACCCATCCACTCCCAGTCTTTACTCAAGCCCAATTTAATGGTGTCCAGTTTGCAAATTAATTCCAGTTCTGCAGTTTCTCATTGGAGTCTGTTTTTGAAGTTTTTTTGTTGAATTATTGCGACTTTTAGGTCTGTAATTGAGTATCCAGGGAGGTTGAAGTGTTCTCCGACTGGTTTTTGAATGTTATAATTCCTGATGTCAGATTTGTGTCCATTTATTCTTTTGTGTAGAGACTGTCCGGTTTAGCCAATGTACATGGCAGAGGGGCATTGCTGGCACATGATGGCATATATCACATTGGTAGATGTGCAGGTGAACAAGTCCCTGATGGTGTGGCTGATGTGATTAGGTCCTATGACCACTACAAAAGTTTTTTTTCTCCTGCTGATAATAGCCCACCTTAATTGATTAGTCTCGTTAGAGTTGGCATGGCAACTCCCATTTTTTCACGTTCTCTGTGTATATATATATATATATATATATATATATATATATATCTTCCTACCGTATTTTCAACTGCATGCATCTGATGAAGTGGGTTTTAGCCCACAAAAGCTTGTGTAAAGGTTATCACCTACTATAGTGAGAAATTGAAAAGCCAGAGAAGTTCCTTTCAACTGACCCTAAGTCTGGGGTTTATCTCTGGCACTTGAAGGGGAAAAGAAACCTAACATCAAAGAAACAACACATCATCTTTCTGCAATGAATGTGGACAGTGATGGTGGCTCAAGAACTATGGACCTGATCTAACATCCACTGAGGTCAGTGCAAAGACAGCTGCTGACTTCAGTGTGCATTGGAGGGAGGCCTGTAGCCTTCTTGCACAGCGCTCAGTCTCTGTTGTATAAATGCCACATTCATGGGTACTTCACCTTCTTCAGCACCCATGGCCCAGCACCAATGGGAGCTCTGACATTTTAGAAGCACCATTCCTGTGATATCCCTGAGGTTAGGCAGCCATTGAACTCTATGTCAAAACTTTCCACTGCGCTCCACAGCAGAAGTAGCAGATGCTGAATGCTGCTAGAAAGAAGCCAGACATACCTAACCTAGCCTTGTGTCTGACTAAGAGCAAACAAATAGAAGCGACGGAGAGGCCGTGTGTGTGTTTAACTAAATCATTTATGGTCAATAATACCAGGTTATTGTATGTCAATAACTTTCAATTATTCACTAGCCACGGTGTCAGGCAGCACATCAGTCAGCTGGTCTTCGAGGAGCAAACAGCTCATGAAGGGAGCTTTGAAAAAGCAAGCACGAACATGGCTTGTCCAGAGAAAGGAAGAAAGAGATCTAGAAGTATGGTAGCTCAGAAGGATGATCATTAGGGGAATCATAGCTCGTCTCATCTCTTATAATCTACAGTCACTGGAAAATGGAACCTCTCTTAAAGAAACAAAAGTGAGTGAGGAACAAAAAATATAATTGTGTGGTTAAATATCTGCAGGAACAGTAACCAACAAACCCACTGAGTCATCCACATTAAAACCCTTCCACCCTCTGCTGGGAAGAGCATTAGATAGTACCCTTCATGGGGAACCAGGTAGGATTCCAATCCACTCTCCATGGAGTAGAACTGCACAACTGGCTATGTGAGTGGAATCAAGAAGAGGGGAGAGAGATGTTGCCTTCTTCTGCAGCATCAGCTATTGGCTACTGCCATGTCAGACTTCACTTGATCAATTCCTGTGTTCCTCCTGGTCTCTCTAGCCATTACGGGCAATAAGGAGTTAAAAGGAGTTCTGAAGAGCCAGTGGGTTTTGAATGTGAATAATGGGAACGCTCGCCTTTAATCGTGTATTCAGCACAAGAATGTACAAAGGTATAAAGTTAATCACTAGCTGGGCCACCCCTATTTCCAGAAAAAGAACTTTAATACCTCCTTTATCCAATGAAGTACCATTGTTATACCTGCATATTATGAAGGGTTTATTAAACCAGTGATAATCTATTCAAGATAAAGTGATCTGTATGGCCAACTGAGCACAGATCAGACAGAATGATGGGAGGTTATTGTTAAAATATGCAAATTCACATCCTATTGAAATGCAAACCCTCCAGATAAGATTTTTTAATAAATCTGGTCTTTTTTCACTGCATGAAGGTAACCTAATGTTTATTGACTTCAAGACCATATAATGGAACGTAATATCTATTAGTCAGATTCTTGCCTCTCTTTCGATTACTGGAGGTACATGTGGCTTACACAGAATTTTTGTTTTATGGTTTTGTACAAAAGAAAAGAGATTAAAAAACCTGAAATTAATTAACTCGCCTCCAACCCCGCCCCCGACCAATCCTCACCACTGTCATTAGTTCCCCAAGTAAAAAGGAGCATTTCCTATCAACTGGGAAGCTTATCAAAAGAGTCAAAAGGAGAACACACCAGTAATATACAACAGTCCTGTATGTCATAGAGCGGAAGTATGGGCTAATGGCTAGAGTAGTGTACTGAGAGTCAGGGCTCCTGAGTTTCATCCTTGGGTTTATTATTTGCTTCCTCTGAGAACTTGCTTGCTATCCCTCATTTTATCCCTCTGTAAAATGGGAATAAATATAATATTCATCTCCCTCACAGGGATTGTCAGACTTCATTAATATATGTCTGGAAAGTGCTTAAAGATAAAGCGGGTTGGGAATTTTCTGATGCGGTGTTTTCTCCTCAGAAAATGCTGTTTTGTTGAAAACAAAATGGTTCTCTGGAAATGGTTGGTTTCAACAAATTTCGCATTTCAAACATTTTTTGAAAAATAAAGTTTTGAAATTGTCACAATTCCCCTGTTTTGACATTTCCTAAGGGAAAAAGATTTTTTTTGTTTGAAACAACTTTTCATTTAGAAATTCAAGTTAATTTACTGTAAAATTCAATGAAGAAAACATGTTAAATTATCAAAACAAAATGTTTCAGTTAACCCAATCTGAATGTTTTGGGGATTTTGGGTTAGCAATATTTTTTTTGAGACTATGAGGTGACATCCTTGTTCAAAACAAGAAAATTTTTGGAAATCTAAAAAATTCTCATGGGCTAGAAAAAACCTTTTCCCACTCAGGTCTGCTTTAAGATCCTTGGGGGAAAATGTGCTACAGGATCAAGTTCTTGTTAACAAAATACTGTATATAATAAAAAGCTTTTATTATATATATTATACTATACACACACTTGACATTATATTGCATTGTGTATACACACACTTGCCCTATTTTCAGAGGTGCTGATCAGCCATGCCACCTCTGAAAATCAGGCCATTTATATAGCTAATATTTTATACAGGGTTGGATTTTCACTGAGGCCTCGATCCTCAAAGTATTTAGGCACTTGACTCCCATTACTTACAATGAGAATTAGGCACTTAAATACTTTTGGGGATCTGGACCTCCGCTCTCATTGGAGTCAACGGCAATTTCCCGTTGACTTCAGTGGGATCAGATTTAGGCCTTTGCTGAACACTTTTGAAAATCTCACCCATTAGCATGATACAGTCACACATGTAAAATACTATATGCAAGCATGGATATCATGTAGATAGATATATTGCTTCCTCCTCCTCGGTCCAAAAAACAGCATTGGCATCCAGGTGCCCCGGTAGTAAGTAACTTTGTCATAGGTAGTATGAGTTACAAATTAGCATTTAATCAAGATAAATCACATTGGAAGGGGGTGGATAATATGCAGTGTGTTAAGCCTGCAATTAAGATGGCCTGATTTAGCCTGAATGGGAAAACTCCCAAGATTACACTGGGACAAATGATGGATTGACATGGCTTGCCCATCGGACAGGAGTTCTACTGGGGTGACACTGGCCCTCAGCAGTGGCTGCCCAACAGTGACAAAGCCAGTACCAGGCAAATACCGTACTTAGCACTTATTAGGGTGTCACACTCTTCATTGCCCTGGGAATGTGCTTAGTTCCACTAAGGACTGGTTGTGATAAGGACACATTGCACTATCTGATAATGATAATGTTTATGGATTTCAGAGTTAAGCAATAAAGCCCAGCTGATGGGGTAACTATATAGCACAGGGCAGTTTTACAGAAAAGGAAACTGAGGCATAATGAGACTAAATGGGTCAAATTCACACAGCAGGTGAGAAGCAAAGCTGGCAAGTGACAGCAGGTGTTCTGTGGTTCAGTTCCCAGCACTAACCACTAGACATGCCTGACACTCTCCCCTTCCGCATAGCTTGGAAGGCTACTGCAGCTTGTGAGGATGGGCAGGGCTGCTAGCTCTTGTGGAACGATGGCTATTGGTAAATCAAATTGGGGACCCACAGTACTGGGTGCTGTACACACATGTAATCAGAGACAGCGCCTGTCCTGAAGAGTGTACAGTCTAATCAAATAGTCAGAAATAGTCAGAATAGTGATGCTGACGGAACAAGGCAGGATCTATCTGCCCGTCCCCAATAACACCTCTAGCTCGTAAGCCGTTCCCTATGGGGATGGGGAGGATAGTATAGCTACAGTGTGTCTGATCTCCTTTTGTTGGAGCAGGTACATGCTATTCAGTCACAGACAACAGGTATCATCATTAGAAACCTGATGCCCAGAACTTCCCTCTGCAAGGTTTCATTCAGGGAGGAAGACAGTGCTTGCTTGGTAACAGGGAAAAAACCAGAACTTCCTGCACGAACTCATCTACTCTCTGAGTTTGGGGTCCCCCAGAGCCATTAAATGGAACCGAACACACAGAAGCACGCTGGAATTCTGCATAACTCAGCAGCAGCAGCCACCTGAGCAAAGCCGTAGACAGTGCCTTGGATTGTGCAACAGAAAGCAGCTGCCCAGCAGGACTAATAGAGGGCCAGCAACAGGGCTCTAACTCTGCTACCGCCCTATGGATGGCTGGATCAGCATGGTACGTGAATTGCCCCCTTGCAACTCTGCATGGAAGAAAGGAGAGTACCGCGGTTAAAGCACTGGATAGGGATTCTGGAGGTCGGAATTCAGCGGGCAGCTCTGCTACAGACTCCCTGTATGACCGTGGGCCAGGCCCTTAATCTGGCTGTTCCTCAGTTCCCCGCCTGTACAAACGGGAAAGTGTTGCCCCTCAGCAGCGGCTGCCCAGCAGAGACAACGTCAGTGTCAGGCAAGTTCTCTACTCAGCGCTCATTAGGGCTTCACACGCTTTATCGCCCCGGGAACGTGCTTTGCCCTGCTAAAGACAGTTGTAATAATGACACGTTGCACTGAGACAGCATCCACATATTTAAGGATCTCAGAGTTAATGAATAACGCCCGGGTGAGGGTCATAACTGTTTATATGGCACAGGCCTATTTTACAGAAGGGGAAACTGAGTTCACGTTTTCTCCTCTATGGACTAGGCCACCTGACTAGATTCTCTCTCCCAGGATGCACTGCAGTGTTGCGACTCCGAAGATGTGCTATGGTAGTTCAGCGGAGGGGAGGCCATGGTGTAACATGGGAGATGTAGTTCAGCCAGGGAGCCCAGCCAATAGGAGAGAATGGGGAGAACTACAACTCCCCATGAGGCATCCTAACAATTCAACCCTATTTGAGTTCTGGATTGATACCAAAAACAGGTCCCCCACATCAGATGAAGGGAGATGCCCTATATCCCAGAATAAAACTAATTACAGGAGGCAAAGAATGAAAAGAAAAAACCCCACCACCTTCCAGGGATGGGGGTAGAGGCGGCAGACACAGATTAATGTTGAACTAACTCAAAACAAAACATTTCAACCAACTGAAATGTTTCAATTTGGGGGTGACCTGACCAGAAACTAAACTCTTTGGTGTCAGGTTTCGCAATAGCAAATCAAAAACGGTTGACAACATCAACATTTCCCTGCAGAAAAGTTCAATTTTGTGGAAACCACATTTTCCATCGAAACAATATTTTGGTGGAAGATTCCCAACTAGCTCCTCAGGATCATCTCTCTCTAAGGATCTGACCAGAAAAGAGCCCTGATTTCAGCTCGGGTCTCTAAGTGCTGCCCTGATAGAAACAATATTAATGATTAATAAATCATTCCACAGGAGTATAACAAAAATTGGCAGCCTGCAAACATAATGCCCCAGCTGTGGCACACAAAGGGTTACGGTGGCTAGTTCTGGCCATTGTCGGTGTAACTCAGCAGTGATTTACAAAAGGAAATTGCTTTAAAACAACAATAGTAACAGCTGTCTTTTTAAACAAACTTTTCTTAAGACTCACATTAGTGTGCAAGCTGATTACTACATGGTATGTTTCCTCAATGCACTGAGCACTTATTACAAGTAGAGGCTGGGAATAACAGTTCAGAGCTTCTTCAGTTTATTGCCTTTTAAAACATTGTCATCATATTCCCAATAAACGTCATCTGGTTCACTGAGTGTCTGTTTTATATAATCTCTCCTGAAAGATTAACAGCAACTCCACAAAGTACATGCTGGGGAAAAAAAAGTTTGGACATGAAGGCTTAGTCTACACTACAAAGTTTTGCTGGAAAAAAAAATCATACCCCCTAGCCAACATACGGCAAAACCCGTAGTGTAGACACAAAGATGCAGATGCAAGAGTACTTCTGGTGGCTTCGCTAATGTTATTTGGGAAGGTAGAACTCTTTCTGTCAATTTATGCTGCATCTCCACTAGGGTGCTCTGCTGGCATAAATATACTGGCAAAGGCTCAGTACTGTAGACAAGTCCAAAGTGACAAAAAACAAAACCCACAAACTCAGAGTCAATTCCAGGTGACAAACTGGCCTGAACTTGTCTCACTGCAAATGTTGCCCTGAAGAGAGAAAGGGCTAGTAGTGTCCTGGGAAGAACTGCACCACTAACACATTATTTGGTGTTTGTTAAAGTGTCAGCTCCTGGAGTCATGTGATGAAAATGAAAAAAAAGGAATAGGTTTCTAGCCCTCAGAGTTGCAGATAAAAGTTGGAAAATAAGACCCCCCACAAAGGCTTAACAATGAAAAGGCAAATAAAAAGACACCCCAAATCTATTATATTGTCAACTCTCATGAGTTATAAACCAATATTATGATTTTGGGGGTCCGACTCGATTTTTCAGTGCTAGTGATTGGCAGTTCTTTAGTCCTATCACATCCAGACTGCATAGAGATGGGAATAATAGGGAATAATTATGGCCATGAAAGTTTTATGACTCTTACAACTATATTTTCACTTTGGAGGAGTTCAGGTTGAACTTAAAGTTTACACCTTTGAGTCCATTGCAAATTGGGGAAAAAAACAGCAAATCTTTGGTTTTTAATTGTAGGCTTTCAGAAATCACAAGAGCTCCCCCCCAAATTCTGACACTTCTGCTTCTGGACAGAACCAGGGAGTGCGTCTAGCCATCAGCTCAAACTCCAGGTGGATAAAAGAGAGCTCTTAATCTTTCCCTCTGCCCCCAAGTCCTTCCCCCCTATCTCCTTTCTCAATCACTGTGGACAATACCAGGATTCTACCTGTCACTCAGCTCCCTGTAACCTGGGACCTCTTGCTAGATCCTCACAGCCAGGCTGTGTCTAAGTCCTGCAGCTTCTTTCTGCACAACATGGCTAAGATATGACCTGTCCTGTCCATCCACCCAGCTAAAACTCTCATCCAGGCTGCGGTTGAACTCGAGCTGCAAATCAGAGTCCAAAGCCAAGTTACTATTTGAAGCCGAATTCGGTGATGTGGGATAGCTAACACCAGTTAAGGACACTTTTTTTTTTTTGCAATGCAAACATACACCATAGGCTTCAACCCTGCAAACCCTGAAACACATCAAACTGAAGTGAACTACTCACATGTGCAAGTGGAGCACATGGGTAAACGTGTATGAGATTGGGGCCGGAGGGCCGTCTCAAAGACCTCCCCCGCAATGCAGGCAGACTCAGTGTCTAGAGAGCTAACAGTCAGCTGCACGAGATAGCATTATGACCCCAGATCCTCCATGTATGTGGCCAGGTAACTTCCTCTGCATTTTGTACAGCACCCAAGAACACTGCTGCACTCAGTAACACATGAGAGCATGCAATTAGCTTATGAATAAGGAGGAAGCTTTTCTGAGCTTCATTTTTTATTTTAGGTGTATTTGGGGGTTTTGCTCTGCTCTCTTCCATCCTCTTCTCACATCCCTTCCTTCCTACAGCGCAAGCCAGGTACCAGTAAGTGGAGCTCTCGGCCAACCAATCTAGTTTCCTGAATTATACCTCCCACCATCTCCTTAGTCAGGTCTCCTTCTAAATGACAAAACTTGCTGCTTCTGATCATTCTTCCTTTGTTTTTTTACCCCCGTCATCTGCCTTGATCTGATAAAAATTAACCCACTTATTAACCCCAAATCAAAATAGAGATGGCAACAGAGGGGAGTTTGCCCATGAAAAACAAGGAGACAGCAAGAGAAAGTGGCCATGTATGGTCATCCCCCTCTGCCCCTTTCTCTTGTTTAGGAGGTGGGTGATATGATTCAACCAGCCACAATCAAAAATAGAATTCTAGCCAGGGATGCACTCTAATGAACCAGCTAGGAATTACTGAAGCAGAGATGAGCTTATCATCACCATGACTTTTTCACTGCTAGACAACACTTTAAGTCACACATCAATAACAGGAAGGCTTATGTGTGACTTATATAAGGGCCCCAGGAATCTTTATTTACTTCACCTCTAAGATAACAGGCCAGCCACTGCCAACTCACCAGAAAGAAGTATGCTTTGTGATTACGGATTGAGATTAAACTGGATTATGTTAGTCAATGGTGCTAATTCTGGAGATCCATATTGCATTGAGGGAATAGTGTGTGTGTGTAGGACACTTCTAGATTTATTGCAAATCTACTTGAGCACCGTGGATTTGAAAGTTTGACCCAAACACGAGTGTGTTCCTGTTACACGTAGAAGAGACCGTTGAAAAAAAATTGCAGAGAGGGGAAATAAGGCAAAAACTGGAGCAAAAACAAGAGAGTGAAAATTAAAAAGTGGATGAATAATGGAGCTGAAGGAGGGAGGGTGAAAAATTCTCATGAAAATATAATGAGTCCTGTCATAGATCGTTAGCAGGGTTAGAACCTGTTACCTTCATTAGGAAAAACATAGGCCTTTAATACTTGAGTAACACTGCTTGGTGGGGAATGGGTTTCTCACTAAATATGTGACAAAGGTGCCTTTTTAAGTACAAATATTTACAAAAAATATATTAATTTCCCTTGAAAATGTAATACCCACCTCAGAGGTTTGGAGTGATTTGGCAAAGTCTGTGAACTCGTCGATAACATTTGCAAACCCTCCAAACTACACAATGTTCACCCCTCCCGGCAAAGTGTCACATCGGGGATGTTTCTACCATTCCCTGCTGTATTTGCTAGAATAAATAAATAACTGGTCGGTACCAAAAATCACATAAATACACTCAAATCATAGTAACTTATATTTACACAAAGCCAATCCCATCCCACAGGATCCCACAACTTTTTGTAGACATAACAGTGAAATAAAACATGAATTTCTGAAATGCAGCTACTTATGGGGTGCAACACAGCATAGCTGTTTAACTCTGTCAAGAAGAAATTCTCATCATTATGATGCTTGGAATCTGGAGAGGGCCATATTTCTAAGCATAAACTAGGGATTCCCAAGCTTCTTATCTTGGGTTAGCCTTAAAGGACATATAGAGCTTGCACATTATAGCAGCTTCTATTACTTTTTGGAACCTAAAACTGTCACTTTTTTGTGTGTGCGTTTATCTGCTTTAGCCTTGTAAATAACTCTCGTTTCCTTTTCTTAGTTAATAAATCTTTAGTTAATTACAGGATTGGCTACAAGCATTGTCTTTGGTATGTGAACTAAGGTGCAATTGACCTGGGGCAAGTGACTAGTTCTTTGGGACTGGGAGTAACCTGAATATAGTTTTGATTTTTGGAGTAAGGGACCCATCTATCATAAAGGCAGTCTTGCCTGGGTGGCAAGACAGACTGGCGTGCCTAACAGGATTGTCTGTGACTCCATGTTAAGGCTGTTATAATGCTTGAGGAGTTCACACTTGTTCCTTGGTTGGTGAAATCTAATTATAGAAACACAACCAATTTGGGGTTTGTGCCCTGGTTTGTAACAGTCTGCCCTGAGGTTGGCACCCACATTCAGGAGCCACTCCAGAAAGCTTGACAGGTCCTTTTATTTACTTTCTGGTTCTTGAGTCTTTATGATTCTGATTTTCAAGCTTTTCTCCATAAACATGGTGGCTAGAAACAGCAAGCAAGCAAGCAAGCAAGCAAGAAAAAGCTGAGTTCTCACATCATCACATGACTCCAGGAGCAGGAGCTTTAAGAGAAACATCAAATGTTGCTAGACTTATGATAAAATTGTGAGTGTTTCACAGAAGCAGTGATGTATCAGTTTTAGAGAACTGGACCAAGACATCTTGATTATCTGTTCATTATACTTATTTCCCTCATCTGAAAGTAAAATAAGTGGATCCCATTTAAAAAGAAGGCATTACCTAATGCACATGAATGGAAGTCAAGAACTAGAGCTGTTTGAAAAATGCCAATAATTTTTTGGGTGAATTTCTGTTTGTTTTTTTTTTAATTCTCAGGTCTTTCACCAAAAGTCTGATACCAAAGATTGACACCATCCTTAGAGGTTTTTAAGGCCCAGCTTGACAAAGCCCTGGCTGGGATGATTTAGTTGGGGATTGGTCCTGCTTTGAGCAGGGGGTTGGACTAGATGACCTCTTGAGGTCTCTTCCAACCCTAATATTGTATGATTCTAAGATTCTACCAAAAGACAAAAAATAAAAATAAAAATCAGTTTTAAATTTAAAATTAAAATTATTTTGGGGGGTAAAAATGTATGGATTTTTGACAAATTTAGTGACAAAAAAATTTTACTGACAGGAAATGTTTTATTTCATCAAAAACCCAGTCACTTTTGACCAACATGAAAATGTTCTGCATAATTTTTCATTTTGGTTAAAAATCCAATTTTCTTCCAAAAATGCTTCCACAAAATAAAACGTCTACCAGTTTGATGCCTGCCTTCAAATCCCAGCTGCCACATGGAATCCCAGCACTGCCTCTCTGTATTTCAGTCTCCTCATCTCCATACTGGGAATCATAAAATTCACCTACCTCATAATATTTTCTGAAAGTTAAATTAATGAAGTGGTGCAAAGCGCTTTAAGATGCAGAGTACTGTGATACCAGAGAGGGTCTTGAACCTGGCATCTTTATATCCCTTCTTAAATTGAACCCTGGTTCTGAACTTTACCGCTTGGGCCCTTCTCTGCTATGTATATCCATTCTGCAGCCAGCAAAAGTGCTTTCAAAATCAGAAGCTTTGGATTTTTGAGGAGAAATATCATGGTGATCAGCATGGTACAGACAGATTGATAAACCGAAGCTAAGTGAACTCAGAGTCTAAGGTTCTATAACCATTTAAACAAAAGAGGAGAAGAGAAATAAAGACGGCATCATGATATTAGCCACAGAGTTGCCCCCAAGCAGAATGCCGCTCTAAGATTCTCAGTGGGTCTGTCTATTTCTAGCTCCATAGCCATGGCTCCATTAAAAACCATCCCTGGCTCTCTCCCCAGGTTAGGAGCAACTATCCTGAAGGAAAGTGACAGGCAAATCTGCCTTTCTCTTAAAGAGTTAGCCAAACCAATCATCTCTTTGGCAGGTGACCCCCTCCCCTTTCCCCACTGCTACCCTTTTGTCTTTCTCACTCCGTGCTGTAGTTAGGAGCCAACATTTTGGCACATTAATTAAAAATAGCAATAGCTGCAACAGAAGAAAGAAGGGGAGGGGAAAGCTGAAGGGGGAAGTTTGCGGCAGCCCTAATTAATAGAATTACTCTCAGCTGAAAGCCTGTCTGATGAGGACTGTAGTCCCTGGATAGAAAACACTGCTACTCTGTTGCTTAGCAGCCAGCAACGTCCTTTCATGAGGAGGAAAAAAAAAAGTTACGTGACAAACCATCTCAAACACAAAGTCCCATGAAAATATTTCTTTATTCCAACCTAGGCAAAGAGTGGCCCTGAAATGAATGTTTCATAGAACGGCTGAAGAAATAAATAAGCTAATTGGATTTCCATCTGTTCCAAAACATACTGAACAATAACAGCAAATCATATGGTAATCATTACTAATAATGCATCTTTTATTTTAGGTTTTTTGTTTTATTTTTCAAAGGGGGCAGGTTGGATGGATTTGGAGTGGTGTGTCATTTATGGATCAGAGACAAGACATTTCTGACGTGCTGCATCTTATGGATGAGAGGGAAAATCGTAGCCCAGACTAGAGCTGGTGAAATTTTTCATCCAAAACATTTTTGTTGAGCAAACAATGTAGAGTCACAACACCAAAATGTTTCACAAATTCACGTCAGTTTTTGCCAGTTGGGGGGGGGAAGGGGGAGTAAAAGGAGTCTGAAAAACTCGAAATGTTTTGTTTTGACCTTTTCGAAATGACACATTTTGACCTTTCAGTTCAAAATGACTTTTCGTTTTCAAATGTCCTTTAATTTTTTTTAAAATCAAAATGGTTTAAAATGGTCAAAATCAAAATGTTTTGGCTGACGGAAGCAATTTCTTTTCAATTTGCCAAAACATTCAGAAAAAGTGTTTTCAGTTCAACCTGAAACCATTTCGTGACTTTTCAGAATTGCCAGTGAACGGAAACGTCTGTGATTCACCCAGCTGTAGTCCTTACAGCACAGGGTCATTAAAGATCTTCTAGCTTATTATCAAGGAGTAGGAGCTGTTCTATGTAAATTCCAACCTCACGTTACCTGCCTAAAATCTCACCTACATAGCATGCTTCATTTAAGGATTTTCAGGTGCTAGGAAGGGTGATCACGTGCAAATACCCCTATCTTACCAATGAGAGGTGGAAGACTGATGCTTATCACACTGTTCATAATGGTCTGATTGGAAATGTCTACACTGCCCTGCATGTAGAAGTCTGTGGTTGTGGATAGCGGGGTAATTGTCCATTATGATGCCGGGAGCATGAACTAACAGGTTCCTGGTTCACACTAACGTAGTCAGAATGGTGGCGCAGTATAGACTAGCCCCTTGTCACCTTGTGCTCCTTCTGTCTGTCTGTTACATCTACCTGTTAGAGAGACAGGGTGGATGAGGTAATATTTTTCACTGGACCAAGTTCTGTTGGTGACCGAGACTAGCTTTTGAATGACACAGAGATCTTGAGGCCCAGACCTGAAACAGAGCTCTGTGTCGCTCAAAACCTAGTCACTCTCACCAACAGAAGTTGGTCCAATGCAAAATATTACCTCATTCACCTTGTCTTGCAGCAGAGAAGAATGAGGAGGGATTTGATAGCTGCTTTCAACTACCTGAAAGTGGGGTTCCAAAGAGGATGGATCTAGACTGTTCTCAGTGGTACCAGCTGACAGAACAAGGAGCAATGGTCTCAAGTTGCAGTGGGGGAGGTTTAGGTTGGATATTAGGAAACACTTTTTCACTAGGAGGGTGGTGAAACACTGGAATGCGTTACCTAGGGAGGTGGTGGAATCTCCTTCCTTAGAGGTTTTTAAGGTCAGGCTTAACAAAGCCCTGGCTGGGATGATTGAGTTGGGGATTAGTCCTGCTTTGAGCAGGGGGTTGGACTAGATGACCTCCTGAGGTCATTTCTAACCCTGATATTCTATGATTCTAGTTCTCTCTAACTTTCTGGGACCAACATGGCTACAACAACACTGCAAACATCTACCTGTTGTCTCTTGTCACATACTTAGATTGTAATCTAGACCGCTCGAGTACCATCTTATTGTTATGTGTTCGTACAATGCCTTAGCACAATGGGGCCCTGATTCCCTGACTGGGGTGTCTAGGCACTACTACAATACAAACAAACAAACAATGAAAAAGGCAGCCCAGTGACTTACCCAATGTCACATAGCGAGTCAGTAGCAAAGGCGGATTCAGGACCTATGTCAAGTGACTCCCAGTGTTTTGTCACCACCACTGGGAAACCATGCCTCTGGTTATTATTTATTTTTATTACAGGATCATATCAAAGTCCCAATCAAGATCAGTGCCCCGTTATGTCAGGTATTGTACATGGATATAGTAAACAATAATAATCTCTACCTCAAAGAGCTCACCCATCAGTCAAAGCGGGGAAATGATTGATAATGCTGTTAGTTAGCACTGATGTGTGCTGTTAAACACCTGCCATGTCCCAGCTCAGAGGTAGCTGCTCTTCAGCAGTAAGGGACGTGCTCTAAACCTCGCGATAGATACAGGTGATGTATAGAGTTTGAACAATCAGCTATTAAAGTTACAAAGTACTTTGGAGTGGGGTCCTTCTGGATGGAGAGTGCTATATAAATGGAAGATAATTATGAGTCCATCTTAACAGTACGTGAGTATCACTCACCACCTCCTGGATGGACAGCTAAAGTAAAAGAAAATACATAAAATATATGGCTCAGAGGATATTTTATCCCAACTCTTGCAGTGGAGGAGTTTTCGGCTTTCACTTGCACCGTACATCCCCATTTGCGGGCAGAGGGGAAAAGTGTGCAATAGTTCAACTGATGAAGTTGGTGGCTTTGATATGTGTGAACAAGGGTGCTTTCCAGCCCCTGATACAAACGAGTAGTTAGGAACACACTAGAGACAGGTCTTGATACTGTAAGGGACTGGCTTGCCAAGAGGATAACAGGAGTGACAGGGTGGTTGGATGCTGGTTGGAATTGGTTAAAAATTATGACCTTCTTCTGGTGCTGATGTGAGTTTATGTGTGAACTGAGTTGGTGAGTCTCAGTCCAGTGTCTGCTGAGGTAAGTGTCCACTTTACAAAACCTAATATCCTAACTGGTAACAAATGTCCCTTTCTTGGTAGCTTCAGCTGAGAGGTGGTTTGATGATCCCTTGTAGTACAAAGGGTGGAACTGGAGAAAGAATTTCAGAAGGGACAAATATGGGGGTGGGACTAGAGACTCGGGAATGAGGCTTGGAGATTAAAAGCAAAACCCCAGCAGGTCATGTCTCAATTTGGGTACTGAACCCCTGTTTCTTAGAGCCTCACCTGTTGCTTATGAGACAGTCCCTTCTGAGGAGCAATGGGACACTCTGAGGGAAGTTCGTCTTGCTGCTGTACCTATTTTCTTACTAATCAGTAACTTCAGTCATGAGCATTTGAATTAGGATGGGTCATAC
Source organism: Eretmochelys imbricata (assembly GCF_965152235.1). Classification (NCBI taxonomy): domain Eukaryota; kingdom Metazoa; phylum Chordata; order Testudines; family Cheloniidae; genus Eretmochelys; species Eretmochelys imbricata. Next base: position 6,735,858 of record NC_135576.1, read on the forward strand.
ATTTTCCATTGAAATAGTTTTTTGGCAGAAAACTGAGTTTTTGACTAAATGAAATTGTTTTGCAAAAAGTGTCTGCTTTCTGGGGGGGAAAAACATATTTTTGGGTCAAAAACCAAATGCCCCCAAATCAAAATATTTCCAGTGATATGTTCCACCTGGGTGCCTCAAGAAAGGTGCAGTTCTGGATCTTCACGTTTCCATTCTCCTTCATGAGCTGTATTACATCTCCCATGCTACATCATGCCCAGAGTCTCCCATGATGCACAGTCTCCCTTTTCCCAAAAAGGAGACCGTGATGCACCATGGAGATGCAGTCCAATCAGGGAGCCCAGCTAACCGAGGACAATGGGAGCGTGAATAGTCCAAACTGCAATGCCCATGAGACACTAGGATGGAATTTCCAAATGAAACTATTTCCATTTTGATTTTTCACTGGAAAGTAAAAATAGTCCATGGAAAATTTTGAAAAAAAAAATCATTTTTGTCAAAATTTTCCATGGGCAAAACCAGTTCTAGGTGGAATAACTTACACTTTTTTTTTACAAAGCCAAATACTATGCCTTTATGTTGCTATTGAGTTTCAAGTCCTGGTTAATAGATGTTATTGGAATAAGTCCTTCCTTACTCAGCCTGACCTCCCATTCACACTGGACCTAGGGACGGATTAAGGACTCGGTTCTCAATTCTAAAGCCCTCTTGAAGGGCTAGGACCAATCTGCTTAAAGTACCTCATTCTGCCCCAATCCAACCCTAGAATACTGTAATCAACCGTATGAGGCAGCCCCCAGCCCCCTGGATGAAGCTCATTGGAACTTTACCATGAAGAGTTTGTGGGTATGTTACTCAACACCATGGGAGACCGGGATGAACTGATCTCTTGCCTCCTTAAGAGCTATCCATTTCTCTTTCCTTACCAGTGAGTGGGAAGAGGGAGAAGGAGTTATAAGTCCCCTGAGGGTGGAGGAGAGAACACGGTCCTGCTGGGTCAATGCTAAGACTTATAGGTCCCATGCTTGGCAACCAGATACCAATGGGAGCGGCTTCAAGATTTGGCCCATTTCATTATTCTAGTGCTGTAGATAGACACATTTGCTCTAGGTAATTAAATGGTAGCTGGGGACTGGGTAGATACAAGTGTGACTGGTTTTGCTCACAAACCCATCGGGTGGGCCAGAGCTCGGAGGTGGTACTGAGAATTCTCTTTCAGCTGCTTGGCTGGCAGGTCTCGCTTGTATCCTCAGAGTCTAACTCATCACTCTGGTCAGGGGCAGGAAGGAATTTTCCTCCTTGGTTAGATGGGCAGAGAACTAGGGTTTTTTTCACCTTCTTCTGTAGCCTGGCTCACTCGCTGGGATCATCTGGCCTTATCTCACTGCATCAATTCCCTGCCATTGCAGGGGACACAGGCGTTGGTGGCATCTCAGTCCCTCCTGTTTTCTGCCAGTCGCAGACAACAGTTTAGTCTCCTGAGGGATGCAATATTTTGATCCAATTTCGGTTAACGGGCTTGGTGTGAGTGTGGCGGGGGGGTTGTTAGTGACCTGTGCCCTACAGCCAGCCAGACTAGATGAGCTGGAGATTTAATCACATGGAGACCATTTTTAATTAAGGATTCATCTTTAATTCCTGGAGACTTCTGGCCAATCCCGGAGGGCTGGCAATCCTATCTGTGGACCCTTCTCACCTTAAACTCTAGGACAACACAGGGGACTGTCCGGCGCTCACAAGTGCAGAGTCATAAGAAGAATCTCATATCATCTACGCATTTGCAAAGCTCCACTGTTGTGTGTCTAGTGCTGAATCAAGCTGTTGGGGCGAGGGCAGCACAAAGGAGATGGTAAAACCCGGTGAGGTTATATTGCTCCCCTAACTGCTGCAAGCAGGAGGTGGAGTGGCAGCCTATATACAGGACGTATACTGTATCAATAATTGCCTCCAAACAGGACTAGGATGGAGAGATGGACGAGGACATCAAGGTCAAAGTATTATTATTATTTTTTGACGACAGCAGCCAGGCGGCTCTCAAATGGTGGATTTGAACAGCTTTAATAGAACAATGTCATTAAAACTCAACAGTCAGTGCTTGGGGAATGACATTGTTGAATGGCTACCGAAGTTCATACCGTTAATGACTAGCATTTGTAATGATCGTTCTATTCCATTTCAACAAATGCTCTGGTTCCAGAGGAGCCCTGAGACGAGGACAGGGAATTGAATCAACATACATTTTGGGCTCCTGCAAGCCAGCAGCCTTTAGCTTAGTCACAGGAGGATAGAGAAGAGACCCCCTTCTGCTTTATCGTGAACCAGCTCCTTAATGCTGCTCTTTCTAAGGCTACAGCATACGCTCTATTAGTATCACAATTATTAATCACAGTCTGATCCCTAGTGTGCAAAGCTCTACATAAACCAGAGGTGTGGAGAGAGCCCCTGCCCCACATAACTTACAGCCTATGACCCTGATTTAACAAACCACTTAAGCGCATGTTTGACTGGCTGAATAGGGTTGGTTTGCTGAGTTGGGGCCTGAAGGACAGAAGAACAGACTGTGGTTTGGGGGTGGGGATATAGTAGATGGCAAATGGACACGATGGTGCTGACTGTAACAATGTGCTGACTAGGGATAGAGGTAGGGTGAGAAGGTAGCAGGAATGGGGAAAGGAAAGAAGGGTAAGTCACAGGTTGCCACACGCCCAGGCAGAGTGATTGAGAATGGCTCCTTGAAGGGACAGATTCTCAGACCAGAGTCTGGCCTAAGAGGTTGGAATTTGGTTGCAACTGAGCAGAAAGGAATTTTCCCATCAGAGGGGGACTCTCTGTGGTTGCAGGTGTCCTGATCCTGGCCCCAATGTGGAGGGGAAGGAGTGGGTGTTTTGGGGCATGACAGAGTGGGCTAAATTGCTTTGAGTATCAGTACGTTGGCTCTGTTCCCTCCTGCTTTTTCTCCTCTCTTGTGTTGAACTATGCTAGGCACAGGAGAGAATCGAGCCTTAAGTGGTCCCTCCTGCGAAGGATGCCCATTGACTTCAAGACGCTCAGCAGGTTGCCCTTTTGCACTGAGGCTAGCAGATTGCAGGTTAGAATCCCACATCACTAGATGTGGGCAGTGCCTGGTCCCCCATACCCTACCCCCACCAAGAGCTGTCCTACACGGAGCATTGTCACTGACATCCCTTCTGCATTACTATTATTTGCATGACAGTGGTGGCTAAGACAACCAAGATCGGGTCCCCATTGTGCTAGGTGTGTACACACACACCGCAAGACACAGTCCCTGCCCCAAAGCACTTACAGTCTAGTGTGTGTGTGTGGGAACAGAGACACAGAGAGGTGACCTGACTTGTTCAGAGTCACACAGCAGCTCAGCGGCAGAGCCAGGAATTGAACCCACGTCTCCTGATTCCCCAGCCAGTGCTCTATCCTTTAGGCCATGCTGCCACTTGCTAAGCACATGCCATAAAGAGCTGGACGATGGAAGCCATTTGCAGAGCACGACAACATTGGTTCTAGAATACCTATGGAAAACGCTGCATATTCTTGAGCACCATCTATTAGCACATCATCTATTAACTATCAAGCTAGATACCGTCATCTCTCTTGCAGCTACAGATCCTGTGGCTCTTTCAGAACAGACTAGAAGTGAATCCCTCTGGACAAAGTCAACATGTTATTTTACTCAACAGATTTTAATGTTTGGACATGAGCTGCCACTCAGGGCATAGTCACTCAGCTGCCAGCCTCTGACTCATTGCTCTGCATTGCCCTCGGCGATTCAGAAGCCCCCATCCTAGTCAATAACATTCCAGTGCCTCTTTTTACAGATGTGAATCTTTCCAGAGTGAAAGCCTGCCTGACACTGATCACCTTCATAAACACCATGCCACCAAGCTCATTAAATAAATAAATACAAATTAACCCCTAATGCCCAGGAGCTATGCAATATACACATCTTCCTAAATATTGAGTTGGCTGAAATAGGCCGGTATGCTAATGGTTAAAAAACAATTTGGATCTCAGATTCTGAGCTCACTGTCCTACTCTGTGGGGACCATAATAGGAGGCAGTTGAAAGGGGCAAGGGAAGGGAACAGTGCCTGGAAATGGCTTGTCTCCAATTTGTTTAGCTGCTGTCAGACACTGCAGCTGCCGTTGTCCCATGCAATGGAAGTGAAAAGAGCTTTCAATTAGGTGTTTGGTTTTTAAATTCCATGTACTGGATTCCCGGATGTGAAAGCCTGCCAGTGTGGTATCAGCAGACTAGGCCCCAGATGCGAAGTCTGGGTTACCGAATGTGAAACTCTGATCTCACGCAGATTCTCTAGAAGCTTTGGATAACTCCTGCAAACCTGAAAATAATCAGTAACCAGGGGTGCATTAGATACGGACTCCACACAGTCACCAGTAGGGTAACAGGCAAGAATTTGCTGACATCATAATTGTGAATGTAATTCAAACTAGAGGGTCAGTTCCACGGTTCTTATCCTCACTGTCAGAAATCTGGACAGCACAGTCCCTGTCCAGATGTCCGCTTTCTCATCTCACCTGACACCTCTTGCAATAGCTCGATGACCCAGGGGGTCCTTCCGGTCCTTTGCTCCTCTGCCATTCCCTGTACTCCTCCATATTACTTTTCCTTCCTGTTCCCTTTATCCCCTTCTTTCTTCTGTACCCTCAGCTGGGAAAAGCTTCCCATTTCTTATTCCTTCCTATCTAGGTTCTTATCTGGCCCCCACCACTGCAGTATTGGAGCACTTCACAGGTAGTCATGGATTTACCCTCCCTGTCTGGTTGAGAACCACTATTATGCCTATTTTGCACAGAGGGAAACTGAGGCACAGAGTGTTTCGCTGAGTTGCCTAGTGAGTTACTAGCAGCAATGGAAAGTGAATCCAGTTCTCCTGAATCCCAGTCCAGTGCCTTAACCACAGGACCAGCTGTCCTCCACCCTGTGGCAAGTACAATCACTTTCTCTCTCCTGCTTTCACAAGGCCTTCCTATGCTGATCTCCTCACCGACAAAGCTTCTGCAGCTCCACACACCTGAAGTGTTGTGCCTTGTGCAGCATGTGTCCAAGTAAGAACCGGATCCTACGAGGTGCTGAATTGCCAGCTCAGTGTGGAGCGTTGACGGCACTCAGTCCCTCTCAGGAACTGCTCAGCAGAACACATGGACTTTTATCGGGGCTCGAGATCCCACTGTGATCCCCACAGCTCCACTTCAGCACATGCTTACCTCCATCCCCGTTTAACAAAGCACTTCGTTCAGGTGCTTAGGTCCCATTGAAGAGAATGGGATTTAAGGACCTGCAGAAGTGCTTTGCTGCATAGAGACGGGGCTGCTGCTTTGGGGCTACAGGAGCACCATTATTCCTTATTTGTCTGATCATAGTGCCTAGATGGAAACCCCAGTCCTGGACCAGGACCCCATTGTACAAGCACAGAACAAAATCAGTCCGTGGGACAGGGACGGTCTATTACATGGGAGTACAAGGAGGCCGTGGTCTCTCTATACTCTACCACAATGTAAATTACAAGTTGCAGTGGGGGAGGTTTAGGTTGGATATTAGGGAAAAACTTTTTCACTAGGAGGGTGGTGAAACACTGGAATGCGTTACCTAGGGAGGTGGTGGAATTTCCTTCCTTAGATATTTTTAAGGTCAGGCTTGACAAAGCCCTGGCTGGGATGATTTAATTGGGGATTGGTCCTGCTTTGAGCAGGGGGTTGGACTAGATGACCTCCTGAGGTCCCTTCCAACCCTGATCTTCTATGATTCAATAGCAATCAAACTAATGGGATTTAGCATTAGAGAAATAAAGAACAACAAATACATAAATTACACTAATATAATAATGAAATTGTGTTTACTTGTGCCCCGTGTTTTTGGAAACACAGCTTTCAATACTTGCCGTTTCCCAACACAGCTAGTTCAATGTTATTTGCGAGAATCCCACATGGCAAGTAAGGGGAATAAGGTAAATACCAGTAAAAGCGGCCGGTGTTTAAGGGCACCTGCAGTGAATACAATATATACTGCGGCTCCTTCATTGCTTAAATTCTGTTGTATTGTGCGTGGCTTGGAAAGTTTTTAAATGGACCCGACCAAGTGAGGCTTTGGCTATAGATTTGATAAAAAGAAGAGAAAACAGGGGCAGAAGGTAGGAAATGGAGGACGATGAGAAATGTTTTCAAGATTTTCTTTTTTTTTCAAAAGAGACATGCCCGTTCCCCCATAATACACCGAGGGCAAAATTTTCAGACCAAAGTCCAGAGAAGTTACAGTCCAAAATCCTGATTTGAAATACTGAGCATCCTCAAATCCCACTGAAATCAGGTCAGGTTCAGCTTCTTAAATAGGGGGCTGAGTGGCTAGAGAGTTTGGTATGAACGTTCGCGCCCCAGCCCATTTGCACTGCTGCACAACAGCAGAGAAAAGTTCCTTCCTGGCCCTAGGGTGATCAAACAAGCTCCCAGGCACGCCCCCACAGTTGTGAGATGTTGTCTCCTAAATCCAAGGAGCTGCATTCTTTCTTACAGGCCTGATCCTGAGAACTGCTGGAGACCTGAATTTCTTTTCACTCCCAATAGGGCTTATGGGTACTCAGCAGAACCTATTCATAGAGGTTTGGCCCAGTGGACAGGGTCTCCAAAGACATGGGCTCTGTTCCAGTATCTGCCAGTGTATTGTAAATGTGAACTTAAGGAAGCTACTTTGCCTCTCTTTCCCCTTCCCACCTGTGGTCTTTCTTGTCTCTTTAGGTTGTAAACTCTTCAGGGCAAGGATTGCTCTCACTAAGTGTATGCCCAGGGTGGAACATAGTGAGGCCTCTAGGTAACACTCTAATATAAATCATCATGAAATAGCAGTAAGTACAGAACATTGAGGGGCAGCTCTGCAAGGTTCTGGGAATGATAATCCAGTGGCTAGAGCACTAGCCTGGGTATGGGGAGACCTAGGTGCAAGTCCCTGCTCCACTCCATGTGTCTTGAGCCATATCATGTAGCTGGCCTGTGCCTCAGTTCTCCATCTGTACAATGGGGATAGGGCCCTGCCCTACCTCACCTGACGAGGATAAATACATTAGAAATTGGGTGATGGTAGTGGATTAAATGACCTAAATAGGTTTGAGGATCTAGCTCTTAGAACAAACAGTTACTGAAAACAGAGAGAATGCAAGAAACCCTGGAAAAATGCAGCTGTTCGCCTCACATCCTACATTGCCGCCACGTATTTAGATTGTTATTAAATGAACTTTAAGTAAGGCATTCTCCATTTGTCATCTTCCCCCTGGTGAATTCAGCTACCAACATTGATTTTTTTTTTAATCTGAAAACTTGGCTATTAACTTTTCAAAACTTATTAATCTGTTTTCACTCCATTCCTAGCAACTCCCCCTCCCCCCTCCCGACCTTCTTCTGGGCTTGTTAAATCTCAGAGTTGATTAAATATGACACGATAGTAAAATATTACATAAGCTCACGAGCAAATTTTTATTTCATTATCAGCACAAAGTGAGTCATCTTGAAAATGACACTGACTTGGGCTCTATCTTCTCTTACTTTTTTGCTCTCTTTTTTAATTTAATCACCACTTTTTTTTTTTTTTTGCCTTCGCTCCTACGATTTTTCTCCCCCAAATCCACAGCGGAACGATCCAACTTTGTTCTTGAGCTATTAATTAACATCACGCTCTAGCCTCCAACATACTTAAATGATGAATAAGGTTAAATTCCAGACAGCATTCTGTACATGGCCATCAATTAACAATTTTCGAGGTACCGCTTCATTAATAAACATTGATCAGCAGGGCCTTTGCGTGGAACGCACCAGGGCTGTGAGTTTTACAAGAGACTCTTTTATGTGGGCGCGCATGCGGGTGTGTGTGAAAGAAATCAATGAGATATCCTAGGAAACTCATCAGCACATCATATCCTTAAAGGTTAATTAAGAATTTGAGGAAGAACGGAGGGGCTGAAGCAGAGGTGATGGACATCCGTGTCTCTCCAGATCATTAAGTACTAATTAGGTTTGGAAAGCCTATTGAGCTCTCTTGGTCTCATCAAGGCATGTGATGGTCCCAGGGTACCTCAGTGTGAAATGCCACTCGCACTATATCTTTCTTTATGAACATGAGGCACTTTCATCTCAGGTGTGTGTGTGTGATTCTCGGTATGTGTCTGATTAAGTTATTTTATACACTTCATAAAAACAGCATGGAGGAGAAAGCCGATTTCAGACTCCTGTTTAATGCAGCGTTTTCATTGACAAAGCAAAGAGAAACTCAGGAAAAGCTAAAGCAGGTCCCTGCAAGGCCTGAAATGAGAACAAGCCAGGGGGAAAAGCTGGAGATTTCATGTGGATCCTTTTGTTCTTGCTGGAGGTTTGTTTGCTTTGGGAGATGGCTCCACACTGGCTTCCTTTCCTTCTGAGCTGTGGGTTCAGGCTGGAGGCGGGAGGAGAGGACAACCTTGGGAGGTGACTGACTGCTGCATGAAACTCATAATCAGACCGGGGCCTGCCATACAGCTTTAAAAAGCTGTCCCCACACCGACTGCCCCAAGTTTATGAGGGGACTGCAGAATGTATGAAAACCCAGGTCCAGCTGTGTTCTGCTGAGGGAACCAGGTGGAGAGACGAAAAGCATTAGAAGGAGCACCATGCACTGCTCTCAAGAGACTCCTGGCAGAGCCAGAGAGGGTCCGGGGAAGGAATAGAGTGAGGGCTACTGCAGGTCCGAACAGAAGCGCTTTGGCAGAGTTGTGACTGGAACAGCAGGGGGGGACGTAGGTCAGAACTGGGGAGCGCTGGTAAAAAACGGAAGGGGTCAGGACCGATATGCCTGGATCTGGGATTGTAATAGCAGGGGGGTGTTTCATGTCGGGCAGAGGGGTGTGTGTCAAGATTGCACTACTCCTGCTGGCTCTGTGCCTGGCTGGTGAAGAATGCCAAGGCTCTTGGAGACGCACAGCAGACTGAAGGGAAGAGAAACCTCTGCCATGCAATTATGATGATCACGGTAGGATGAAAATATTTCAACTGGAATCAAGGACCCATTATGCTAGACACTGCGCTGCTGGCCCTGCCCCTCCCCAGTCCGTGCCTACAGTGCAACATACTGGGGACATGGGCCCAAAGAGTCTGCAGTCCAACTAGATAAGGGATGAGGAGAAAAAGAGGGGAAGTGACTTGCCCAAGGTCACCTGGCAGGCCAGTGGCAGAGCTGGGAATAGAACCCAGGGCTCCTGACTCTTAGGTTAGTGCTCCAATCACTGGAGTTGACACCATTGACTGGAAATATCACAGGGAGAGGCTTGTGCTCAAGATGTTGCATTTCCCAATCAGGCTGGGAACATGGGGTCCTTAACTGTGGCCCAGGAGTGCTCAGTTCAGTTCAGGAGGAGGGGAGCAGTGGTGCCTTTAAGCCATTTTTGCAATCCCCAGCTCTGGGGCAGAGCCAGCATACACCATAAATGGGTGCTCTGATTTACACTGGTTGCCAGCAGCCCATACAGTTTGATCTGGCAGACCGGGATAAAGAACTCTTGGTCAGGCCCGTTATGCCATTCCAGTGCTGCCGGTCCAAACTGGTCCGACTGTGGAGTGTAAATCTGCAGGGGAGGAGGGCTGATTTTACCCAGAATAGCTGTCCCAGGTCAGAGCCATAAAGCCATTCCCTCTAACAGGGTGGGGAGATGAGTGATGGACAGTATGCAGCAGCCACGCTTGTCAGAATAACAGCGCTGGGGAAGAGGGGCTATGATCGGAGCAGGCAATTTCAGCAGCTGCGCTAATATAAATAAATGTGTTCTCTACGGGGACAGTATCTCCTGCCCTTTTATGGCTCACTGACTCAAAACATTGCCTTCCCATTGGTGCACTGTTGGCACTTCCAACATTAAAGGCACGTCCGGTTTCATTGGCGGAATAAGGGAGGTGAGGAGTGCAGCTTGGGGAACGAACCTCTCAGCTTTGGGATCATTTAGATGCCTCCAGAATGAAAATCAACAGCATGCCACCACCGCGACCACCACCACCAAACCCTCGGCTGGAGATGGACGGGCAGATAGGAAAGCTGTTGATAATGATGCATTCCGCACGTCTGCTCTGGACTATCAAGGACCCACTGCAATGCCTGGAGCACTTCATCTGCAGGCGACTTGTTCCCTGCAATATGGAGAGGATTGCCACTAATCCTGTTGCATTACCATTCGCTTGACAGAAGTCGCCTGAAACAACTTGCGTCTGTTCTTGTCCTGATTTGCTGTCGGTGTTTATTAAGAGCACTGTCTTTAAACATGGCACACAACGTAGCCTGCAGATAATATCTTAAGCTTCAAGCCTTTAAGAAAGAAAAAAAATACAAGGTTGTCCCTCCTCACCCTCTTTGGCCATGTCACAACCACTGCCTGCTCCCCAATTGGTCCCTGCGAAAACAAAGGTGGAGTTGGGAGATTGCAAATCAGAGGCCACCTTGTCTTGAGGGCATCACAGATGTACGCCAACAAGAGAGGGTTTCCGTTGGTTTAGCTAACATTGCTCAGAACATTCCTACACAGGGCAGAACAAATCCTCCTGTCTGTGTATGCTGGGTCTACACTAGCAGACCATGTTGGCATAGATTCTGTAGATCAGACAGGCCCCAGTTGCTTGAAAACAAATTTTAAAATCCAACTCAGAGTTTGTGCCACATGCTGGATAGGATCCAGCAAATAATAACCTGGATTTATCGGGTACAGTTGTAATGACTTTCTTGTTAGTGAAAAGTGCTGGCTTGATAGCACTGGAGACTGAAGCCCTCTATTAATCAATGGAAGATGCAAATCTCCCCACACTTCTCCTTGCTCGAAGATCTCAACATTAATCTCCAATGATGGAACAACAGTTTGGCTTTCATGGTTGCTTCGGCTTCACCTTTTTGCTGAGGCACCAAGAAGAGTCACCAATTGGTGCCATCTGAGGTGGTGGTTTTGTGGTGTGGACACTTGATAACTAGGAGCCAGGTTGAAACCACTAGTTCATTTGACGTATGGGAACAAAGAGCAATTGGATGGCAGTGGCTTACCAACCTGGCTGGATTCACACCTTTTCAGGCAAAAGGGACCATTATGATCATCTATTCTGAACAACACAGCCCAGAAACCTTCCCCAGTAATTCCTGCAACACGCCCAATTGTTTTGTTGAACTAGAGCCTGTCCTCTTGGAAGAAAACTGGTGACCTACAAGTGAAAGGCTCAGAAACCCAGTACCAATTTCCTGGCCAGGCAGTCTCCCAGCCTGGCAATATTGAAAGTGTTTCTGCTGGTGCCACTTTGTGAATGCTACTCCTCCCACTGGGGAGATGCTCCTCATAAACATCAGCAAAGTGCTACCTCATTATCCATCTTCAAAACCCTTCTCAAAACTTTCCTTTGTCATGATGCCTACAAAAAAAACAACCACCCCACAACTTGACAATGACTGGCCTGCTGGTGTGTGGAGACCCCCATTGATCACACTGACCAATACCGTCTGACTGTTTCCTTGAACTCCCCTGTCTGTCTGCATCCATCTGTTGTCTCATCGTAAACTCTAAGGGGAAGGAACTGTGTCTTTTTGTTCTGTGTTTGTATGGTGCCTAGACCATGGGGTACTGGATGCTACGGTAATACACATAAGAAATAATATCACGAATCACCAGCTGTCCGAATAACAAGAGACAGCTCTCAAGACCACCGGCAGAAAGACTCTGCTGTTTCAAACCCCTTACTTGGATTACGAGCATGTGGTTCGTTCTGAACCTGAATCAAACCAACTCATGCCAAAGGTACCATAGAGCAAGTAAGACACACAATAGCTTTTCAGTCAATGTAAAGTTATAGGATAGTAAATGAAATGCCATTCAGCTGCCTGAGTAGGTGGTTGGAATATTTCTCTTGCTAAATTAAGAAATTAGTGCTGAGATTTGATCCTTAACTGCAGGGGTTTTCATCCCCTATCCATGCATTACTGATTAATTATCAGATCCACAGAGGCCTACTCCCTGAGCTCTCGAGTGGCAGCTATGGACTGTACTTAAAAAGTAAGCATCAGTCAGGCTATATAATAGGATTTTTTCCCCCTGCTAAGGAACTTCTGGTAACGTACGTGTGTGTGTGTGTGTGTGTGTGTGTGTACACGCACAGAAGCGTGCATGACAGGAAGACTGAGGTTGTAGGCGTGTGTTTGTATGTGGGGCTTGTCCATCTGTCTGGTGTTTAAATGTGGTGACGTCTCTGCTGAGTATGTAGTCGTTTGCCTTCTAGGTGAGGCATTTTTGGGTTGCGTGTGGTGTGGCAAATTGTACATGTACGTATGGGTGCGGTGTGCATCCCCAGCATCTGTGACTTTTACTTCTGGATTCGTTCGTTAGACCTCTTTCTCTCCAGCCTGCACGGGGCCACCGTCAAACTTTTCTAGATGCAAGATGACTGTGACAGAATGGCAACACTGTGCTGGAGTTCCTTACAGTGATGGCACCATTTGTGAATGCATCTGGCAAGTCTAAGCAACATCCAAGTGCACAAAGTAAATCTCTCTAGGAAATGGGTGTTTTGCTTTTATTCCATTTATATCTTTTATTAATTTTTCCAGATACAACAAATATACCAAAATACCAGCTTCATCACAGCACACAAAGTAAATAAAGATGGCTAGAATAAAGGAAGGGGAGGGGAAGCGACATATCTATCTTCAGGGGCTACATTAATCATAGACCTCTACAAAGTCAGGCTAAATTCCTTTGAATTTTTCAGGTATTCTCTTGTTGTGGTGGCTGGGGTTATATTTGTGTGTGTGTGGTGGCGGGGGGGAGGGGGGGGGGAGATACTTGCGTGTATTGGGGAGCAGCGGGAGAGGAAGCCTTGCAGAACTGAAAATGCCACCCAGTCCCTGACATGAGATCACAGCGAGTCCAAAAGAGAAAGACCTAATGACTGACCAAGCTGAAAATGCCAAATCAGAGAGAGAACAGGTTCTTCACAATCACTAAGCCTCATCCATCACTGTCCTGTGAGGACCAGGGGGATACAGTGGAGAGGAATGATGTGGCGTCTCCCCTTTTCTTTTACCTCTTTAACCATCCTTGCAACTAGTGCAATGTAGGGATCCTTTATAAGTTGAGTGTTGCAGCAAGGGGCACTCCTGCTAGCCGAACACAAAGACCTCATAGATAAGCCCTGCTCTTACATAACTGGCAAGGCTCTGTTGTATATTTTTGAGCATTGCTCCTTCCTTGTTGGGAAGCCCCATCATGAGGCCCCAACCCAGCAAGTTGCTGAATGTTCTGAGATCCCACTGAGACGAAGGGAGCCTCTCCCTTTGGGTCCCCCCTTGCCTGACAATTATTTTCTGCTCTGCTGGTTCTAAGCAGGAAGCATTGGTGGAAACTATGCAACCCAGGTGGAATTATTCATGGATGGAGAGAGAAGAGGAGACTTACTCAATTCCATCTGGTCCATCCTTCCTGCGCTGGATTGTTCTTTATGGTATAGTCCCCAGGCCAACCACTCGGCTGCATCACGTACTGCTGAAAAGCCATCCAACGTGAAAGCAGACTGGGTCTTTTGGTGCAGCCATTCAGATGAATTGAGATTCAGACAGAAAAACATGAAAAGAACCCCACTTGCTTCTGAACTACCTGCCCTGTAGCACAGCAGCCACATAATCACTCTTTCCCAAGATATTTCTCTCCTTTTTTGTCCAAGGGCAACTGAAAACACACACCTCAAATCCAGTCCACGAAGACTGGTAGGGAGCAGGGGAGAGAAAGCGAGAGACATCTTTGTGTATCCACTTTATAATTGCTTGGAGAACTCTCTTCTTCTTAGGTCCCTATAGGTTTGATGCAGAAATTACTGGGTGTGGTTCTATGGCCCGTTTAATGCCAGAGGTCAGACTAGATGATCATAATGGTCTCTACTGGCATAAAAATCTACGAATCAATGAATATATTAGAGCACATTTATCCACAGGGGATTGGAGCTCAAATCTTAAGGTGTTGGTTGAACATTGTATATGAATCCAGATAGCAAGACAGGCCTGTCTTATAGTGGAAAGGAAGAATTTAGATGGGTATCCTGCCATGGAAGAGCAAAAGGCAATTGACCCAATCAAGCAGTTCTCAATATGTGGCTTTTCCAAGAAAAAGACCTAATCCTACATATGGCTATAAGAAAATGGAGGCGATTTTTATTAAGAGGTTTGAGTTCAGCGAACTGATTTTTATGAATGATCTTCTCACTCATTATTCCCCTCACAAACTGTTGCCCAAAACTCCAACTGGACCAAACTCTTTTTTTTTTAAATTATTTTGACATTTAGGCAGAGCTGGTTGAAAACTGCCCTTTCCCTCTGGAAATGTCAAAAGACCCCTTCTCCAAATCATCCTATGATTTTTTTGTTTGTTTTTATGAAAAGACAAAACTTGAAACTGATTTTCAGTTTTTCAGAGTTTGATTTTTCATTGGCAAATCAGACAATGTCAAAGGAAACCAAAATTTCCTGTGAAAATGTTTTCAGCTCAAAAAGACATTTTTCATAAAAAAATGTCTCTGTGACAATTTTTTTGGCTATTTCTAGGTTTAAATGAGCTAATTCCCCTCCCTCCCCTTCACTGAATCACAAGCTCTGTCTTTAAAGTACCTCGCGTGCTGTGGGTGGGATACAAATAATAACTAAATAATTCTTCTTCGTTTCCCCCGAGAGACTCTGCATTTCCCCATTCTGATCAGCAATACTAACGGCAACGCACCATATGGAAGGGTGTTTGCCAGCATTTCCTGCCTCATCAGCTATGGGAAGAACTGTGGTGGCATTCCCAACCATACCAGCAGAAGTGCAAGGTACACATCTGTGTGCTTCAGAGATCATGCATGAAAAATGGGAGAGAGACCTTGACAAGGCTTAACTGATCAATCTGTGCATGGCGTCTTGCATCGTGCATGCATGGGCTTTGCACTTTTGTTAGTGCAAGCAGCCTGGTTTTGCAGGACCCAGAGATCCTGTTACATTAGAAGAACATCTCAGCTTTCAGGAACCAGAACCCAAGCCTTCTGATGTTTGCCCATCACTAAATTAGACTGATGGGCTGATTTGAATCGTAACTGGTATAACTCCGTTGACCTCAGTGACATACTCCAGATTTAAACCTGAGTCAATCAGAAGAGAACCACTTCCATTGTTTCTTTCACCTTTCCACTGGGAATATGGCTCCCTGCAGGAACTTGCTCTTCTCAGTGCAACCAATTTTGGCTTTCCTACCTTCTCTCCTCCTTCCCTCCCTTACTGTTCCACCGTCGTTCAGCAGGAGAACATTCCCAAATTGTCCTGTAGACTCAGACTTCAAGACACGCATGATGTCACCCTGCAGGGACCTGAGGGTAGACAGGCCACCGCAACCAAAATGTGTCCCCATCCACCTTCCAAATTAGGGCCCAATCACACTGCAGCCCCCCCTCCATATCTTGCCACAATTTTTTGGCGGAAAGTCGCCTATGTGATCCAGGAACACTGTTGGAACAGCCCAATGTTACAAGCATAAAGTATTATGATTGCATTGATTTCCGTCATAAATCATACTTCCCATCCTCTGTCTCTCTTTCCCTGCACTGACTGAATTAAGCCTTGGTGTCTTCTTTAGCTGCTGCTCCAGCCGAGGCTTGAGATGATATTAGGGTAATGATGATAAATTTTACCCTCAAGACAACCCATTTCCACATTACTGATAATGTTTTTTTCCAAATACGTCCTGTTATTGGACTCTGGGACCGGCCACATCTGCAGGCTTGGAGCACCGGCGCTTTGCTGTAATGGGTTTATAGATTTGAAAATTTGCTCTAAACAAATGCAGAAGAAGAGAGAGGAATGAATGAAAGAAAGAAAAAGAAAAATGAACAAACAGACTAAAGGGTGGGGGAGGAAAGAAAGCAGAACAAAAGAAAAAAGAGAAGAAGAAAGGATGGAATAAAGGAAGAGAGAGGAAAGAGAAAGCAAAAGAAGAGAGAAAAATCCAAGAAAGGGTGTGAGTGAAAGAATAAAGAGAGAGGGGGCGTAGAGCATAGCAGAGTATTTGTTTGCAGGTTCCAGCCAGCAGTGTATGTCTCTAAGAAGACTTGGAGCTTTCTGAGGACAAACACGTGTACCACACATGCATGAATGCTTGCAGATCTACAGTTGCATGTGTCTGAGTCACGGATTCCCCTCTCCTCAGCAGCAGGGTTTCATAGAGGACATTATGTGAAGCAGAGCTGTGTCATTAAGTGACTTTGGAGGGCATCTTATTGTCATATAAAATAGACTAGATGGAGATAGACACAGTGAAAAAAATAAGAAATATTGTATCATAAGAAATCTGTGGCCATGCCGTACTTTGTGGCTGTTACTCTGTCATATACATGAAACATCCCAGGGGCAGAAAGGATAGATCTCAGACACCTCTGCTTTAGAAGCCCAAGTCCCTAACTTTTCAGGAGAAGGAGGATCTCCACAATCAATAGAGGGGCTATGACACAATGTAGTCACTCTGAAACCATCCAGTAGGAGGCACCAAGTGCCCAGAGGCACACCCACCCACCAGTTCAATCTCAATTCAGGGAGTTTGGATTCGGCCCATGGTAGGACAAAGGTTTGGGTTGTCAACCAGGATATGAACTGGATGGCGACGCTGGGTTTTGACTCTCTCGGGGACATGCACGTGTCTAGGCACATATGTATTCTGAGTGCGTTTAAGTGCCTGGCTGCATGGCTGGCTAATGACAGTGTGCAATAAAGGGTAGAGCTCTGCCCATCCCAGCATTTTGTTAAGAGGTCTAGATCTCTGACTGGTCCTGACTAGTTGAGCCATCCCTTACCTGCATCGTTTTTTGCCCTAACCCTCTGCCCTTGTCTCTAGCTTCAAGGTTCTTTTTCTTTTTAAGAGAGTTTTCGTTTCTTCTGCATTTCATTCAGAGGATTGAACAGGCTCCCAATAAATGCCACGCCAAGATGGACACGAGACATGCACTAAAAACTTTCTTCTGTTGCCCCTGCTGCTAACACCCCCTGTTGCTTCCCAGCCTGTGTTTGCTTTCCCCACCATATAATCTCCCAGCTGCAAACAAGAGAGCAGGACAGCTGTGACTAGCACTCCCCTGTAAATGATTTTGTCCTTGATGTTTGTTCTCGCTGGAGAGGTGCCGAATTCCCTGCAAGGAATTTAGGTAGAGGTGGTAAATAGGCTTCTTGGCCACTGTGCAGGTAATTCACAGGTAATTTGCTGCTCATGCCAGGTTTCGACCCATGGAGAAAACAAAACAGCTCTAAAAAAATGGTCACTGACTAGGTATGTTTGATTATGATGCAAAGTGGATAAATGAGCTATGTTCCTCACTAGAGACATATTAGATGCCTCCAAAATATTTCATTGCTTTCTGCGGAACAACAACAAAAAGGTGTGTTTCTTTAAATGTGGCCCTGAGCTACATTGCTTCAGCTTGCAACAGAGCGACACCTGAAACTTCGCTGGGTGCTTCCCAGTGCAAGCTTTGCTGCTTCCCAGTGCAATCAGTTGCATTTCTCTCTTTCAACAGAGTTTGCTGATATGTGGAACAAAGACATGGTCTAGAGCCAACTAAGGTCAATGGGACTTCAACCGGCTTTGAGTCGGTCCTGTGCTACTGGCGGATCATTTCTGCAGCCCTTACTGAGGGAAAAAGTCCACTGGGATAGGCTCTGCTCACAGCTCCAGTGGGTAAACCCAGAGCCACACCGCAGAAGTCAGTAGAGTATCTTTGAGCATCTGCTGGAGTAAAGGAGAGCAGGATGTACCCCAGTGATTTAAATGGGAGTCCTGCCTAAGTAAGGACTGTGTGGCCGGGACCTGTTTGTATATTTGTTATTCCCTTCCTAGTTGCATCATTTGTATTTAATGATACCGATATTATCATTATTATTATTCATTAGAGACACAGACTTAGATTAGCTGGGGTTCAGCGCTGAGGGTGTATGAGGACCGAGGATTCTTCCCAAACTATTCTCACAAGGTTTTGACCCTGAACGGTGTCTTTCAAGATTTCCACCAGCTCAGATAGGAGACATCTCACCAGGTCAGCTGTGCTCACGAGACTCAGCTGTTCTTGGGGGGAAGTCAGTCACTTCAAAACAGGAACTGGGAAATGGGTATAGGAAGTGCTTCTAGTTCTGGAGCTGACCCTCTGCAGAAAGGAGAGGGGCAGGTTTGAATCCAAGGGCTCTAAGTCTGAATCTATGTGAAATACAAACAACCACAATCCACTATTCGCAGAGCTCTACCTACAACAAAGGGCCAGGACATTCTGAGCCTGGTTCACCTCTCACTGACGCCCTGGTTACACAGGTGACATCACACCGGCTTCAACTGAGCTGCTCCTGATTTGCAGCAGTGTAAGTGAAACCAGAATCGGGTGCCACCTCTTCAGCTCCTTAGGCCATGTCTACACAGCCAGGGTGTGAATCCAGAGTGCACCGGCTTGGCAGGTAGTAACATTCCATGTGGACACTCTACAGCTCAGGGAAAGCCCTGGGGCGTGGCTTAGAATAGCGCATTTTCAAGTCATAGTGTGTGAAGTGGCACTTTCACGGCACTGCAGGCTGGCGTGCCAGGCAATCACTCACTCATAGACAAGCCCATAGAAAACAATCACTTTGCTTTGTCAACTGACATGAGAGCTAATCCACTGGCACAAAACAGATACTATTCCAGGGCCTGATCTTTCATAAAATAGAACTAACTCACCACAGCCACAGTGGGCTGGGGCTGGATTCCTGATGACCCCACAATTTCATTTGGAGGGTCTGATGAGGTTGGTACTAGAACTGGTCAGGAGTTTTTCAACAAAACTTTTTCTTCATCAGAAGATGCGCAGCCATCAAAACCAAAACATCAGGGGAAAGGGCTGATTTTGATACGTTTTTGGACTCAAAAGAGTGTAGGAAAAGAAACAAGGGTTCTAAATTGTCAAAACAGGTGGGGTGTTTGGTTTTTTTTTTTTTTTGACATTTTCAAAGTGAAAAATTACAGTTTACTGGTTCAGAATGACTTTTGAAATTTAAGCTAATTATAAGTAAACAAAAAATCAAAATTTAAATATTTCATTTTGAAACAAAACAAAACTTTTCAGTAATGAACCCAATTTTTTGGTGGGGCGGGGGATTTTCAGTTTGTGAAAATTCTCAAGATTTGGACTTTTCATCCCACTTCAGGATGGGAATTTCTTTTTCAAATTTTCAAAACTGTTCAGGGGATGGGAAAGCCGTTTCCTACCCAGCTCTAGTAAACTCTGCTTTGTGGCTGGTGCATCCCGGTAGATGCATGTTATTGCCAGCATCTAGCCAGCGCTTAACAATGGCAGCTAAGGAGAAACTTCTCCCCTCCTCTGATATCCCCCTCACTCCTTCTCTGATTTCTTTCCTGTGCAGATTGCATAATAATTGCCTCATTTGGAGAGTAATGTGATAAACAGGGAAAGATTAGATGCAGGAGTCAAAAAGCCACAAGATGGCATTATAGAGCAATTAAACTCAGAGCCTTGTGCTGTAATTTTTTTCACCCCCC
The DNA here is from genome assembly GCF_965152235.1 of Eretmochelys imbricata. Lineage (NCBI taxonomy): Eukaryota > Metazoa > Chordata > Testudines > Cheloniidae > Eretmochelys > Eretmochelys imbricata. The sequence goes on from NC_135576.1 coordinate 6,755,440, forward strand.
CAAGAATGAAGGAGAGAACCCTAGAAGCTGATTTGTGCTCCCTAGCAAAGGGGACAGGTGCTCTGGAGCAGCTTTCAGTACATCCACTGTCCCCTCTGTTGATGGTCTCACCTGTTAACTATTATTTAACATTTCCAAGATTTCAGAGCCCACCAGGACACTGAAGAGGGAACACACGGATTCATCTTGAGCTTTGTTTTCTTTAAATCATCCCTCTTCTTCTTTCCTTCTTTGTGTGTGTTGCGTATCAGCTTATCGTGTGTGTGTGTAGCACAGCTGCGTGCCGCCTGATGAGTGGCTCAGGTGTGTAGTGTACACACACGCATGGGACAGTTAAGCCCTGCATGTGGTAAGTTGTGTGTGTGTGTGATGTGTTGGTGTAAATGGCAGGTGTGTATAGTTCATGTGTATAATACAGGTATGTGCAACAAGTGCTGTGTATAAGTGTGTCTGTGTGAGGGGGGGTTGTGTGTGGGGCGGGGGGGTCTAATAAACTGAAACTGTTGTCAGTGGAAAGCTGTGTGTCATGTGTACTGTTGTTCAGGGGGCACGGGGGGATGTGTACAATGTATTATTTTGTCTCTTGTGTGGTGACTCACAAATACGTAAGTGTCCCTGTGTTGTGGTTGGCCGTGTGTGTCTGTGCAGATGTGTGTACTCAGCGCTGGTCTGTAGTGGGGTGGTATCTGGGACTGTGATGGGGTGGGGTGCATCTGTGTTTCCATCTGTTGTGTGGTAAGCTGTGTGTGTGTGTCTGTGACATGGTGGGGGGCGTGTGTGTGTCAAAGTGTGTGTGTGTGTGTGTGTTTTCCGAGTGTCCACGGTGTGTATGCTTGTGCACGCGTTGCAGTGATTGTGGGGCAGGCTACGTGTTTTTAAAGTGCTCTATTTGCAAAATCATGGGACACTGCGACAGTAAGGAAAAACAACAACAAAATGCATTTGGTTGTTATGGCAACTAATGGCCTAAAGGGGAAAAAAATAAGGAAAAATCAACCCCCTACTTGACTTTCCCTGAAGCTCTGAAGAGCCGGCTGCACTCACCAACATCACCAGGCCACTACTGAAATGTGACATTACCAAAATGCACCAGGGTAATAGCATAATCAGGCCTCTTTATTTAACACCTCACATTGTTACAAACTAGTGCAGGGAATGAATCAAGACTGATTCCTCGGATTCCTGCAAATGAGACGAAACACAGACCAAGTGCACTCTAGAATCCGATTGCTTTGAAACAAAGGCTGCGGATCACCATCTCTCTCTTAAACATAAGCATCTTTTCTCTTCCTAATCATCTGAGCCACTCTTTGTTGGTTATTACTGAACGAAGAAATGAAAAACTGCTAAAGTGCTATCTATTTGGGGGCCCGGTCATGGTAAGGTGTGTGTGGCAGAAGCCATCTTTATTAATTTATTATTATGATTAGCTTCGTATAATGGAATCAGAGAATCATAGGTTTTTGAAATGGAAAAGACCTATTAGGTCACTTCATCAGTGCCCCCAGGAATCAATGCAAGATTGTGCCCTATCAGATATTTTCTAGTGCTGTGTCATTTTAATATTATGATGTATTCTTTGGATTGCGGTAGCACCTAGAGGGCCCGATAAAAGATCAGCACCCCACTGTTCTAGGAGCTGTACACACCACCAAGTACAAAGTTGCTCTTCTCCAAGAACACTTAAAATCATTGCGTATAAAAACCATGACCATGGTTAGGCTGCTGAAAGCACTGACTGTTGTACTGAGCAATATGGTGTCACTGATTCCTTGTACCCCCCTGTGTCCCTCCACCTGTTCTCATAGCTTCTGGAATTAGGGGGCGCTTGAAGTGGTGTCCATCACAGACAGGGTTTACAGTCTGAGCATCCCCACTGTCCTAATTGTTCCGGCGTCCCGTCTGTTGTCTCTTGTCTTACATTTTGATTGCAAGCTCCTTGAGGCGGGGTCGATCTTTTTGTTCTGGGTTTCTACGACACCCAGCACAATGGGTCCTGGGTCCATACTGGGGCTCCTAGGCACTAGGAAAAACAACAGTACCATACCTAAATACAGGACCATGCCTACAGTGCCATACCGAATAATAATAATGTAATGATGAGCAACAGACCGAGAAAATCAGCAAAGGTAGGGTGGCACAGTCACAGAGAAATGATTGCTTGGCAGAGCTTAATGGGCGTTGGGCATGAAGCTTCTAACACTTCCCTTGAGCCATCCAAAAAGCAAGGAACACATACCATACCATTGTGAGGTGTTTGACTTGACTAGATAGAGAGAGATGCAAAGAACACTTAGGCAGCTGGTCGGAAGGCAGAGTATTGTAGGCGATTGTTGTGGAATACTGTAGTTCTAGACGATGACAGATTAGAGAGATGGAACATCCTAAGATAGGTGTGGGCAAGGAAACGTCGTATATCATTCAGGATGCAGCCAAGCATCCCAAGGATGGTTGAGTGGGTTAATAATGTCACAGCGACATAATCAAATTAGTAATGCTATCTTGGCTATGTGGTCTAGTCTATCAAGGCATTTACCTGGTTACGTTGTTAGAAACAATACAGATTGAAAAAACAAACCCTTCACAGCCTGGTGCTATTATGTAAACTTCTTCACTGCAGGGAGATGGAAATTAATGGGGCAGAAATTAAGCCCTTCTAATTGCCACACTGTTTAACTGCCACATTGTCAGCGCCCTGACTGACTTTATAGCACGGCACACAGATCAGGGTTTACTTGTTCTGATCTACGTCTTAACGGCGGGAGTGAAATCCATGGTTTGCTGCCTGTAACAGCCTGTCTCGCATTCCGCAGAACAGGGACTGCTCATCAGTGGAAAGCATTTGTGAGGACAGTTCCACTAAGTGATGCTTATTTGAATGAAACATAATCAGCCCTGTGCCTACCCTAAGCTACAAATAAAGCCTTGCCACTAGAAAGGACTATCCCTTCTGGAATCCAGAGATTTAAATGCAGGGAGGGTGGGGGAAGATCCTACCACATTCCTGGGATGTAAATTCACTAATCTCTCTCTATTCCCTACCAGAGACCAGAATGAGCTTGTGTCCCCTACTCCCCAACTCTTTCAGAGCCCAATGAAAGGCACAGCTCTTTGCAAGGCAAAGGCAGCTAAGGAATGGTCAGCAAGATTATCCCCTTCCTTAAAGAAGCCGTGCAGAGATGGGGGTAAGCAGATGGAGAAAATATCCTGTTCTTGGACAGCGATAATGACTGCTCTTAAATGATGTATTCAGACACTAGGTACCCAAATGGACATGGGGGAGAGAGAGAGAGAGAAAGGGCGGGGGTAGGAAGGTAAAGAGATGAGATGAGATTAGATTGATGGACAGATAGATAGATTTCTTGTACAAGACCAGAAGTCCAGAATAAAACCAGAACCTCTCTTCTAACACTAAAAAATGTTATAGGAAAGGAAAGGAAACAGAAACAGAAAAAGAAAAGCAAGGAGTTGATTCCACAAGGAGATGGTTGACCATGCATAGTCTTATAGTTTCAACTAACTCACTCCTGAAGCTAATACCTGGGATGAAATTCCCATATTGTGTCCCAGTGAGATTAAAAATAATACTTAAAGAGAAAAAGAGAATGGAGGGGAAGGGGGAGAGAGAGACTTTGGGTGTTATAACTTCAAATTCACCCCACCCCAACACTATTTATGGCAGGCAGTGGAATGAGATGGGGTGTTAGAATGACTCTGCTCTGCTCAGCGAGAAAGACCCTGTGGTCCACCCCCACCCTTCAGGACAGCAAGAGGAGAATGAAAGAAATGCAATTCTCACCGTTCCACTTCAGTGAGGAGGGATGGCAGAGATTCCCTGTGTCCGTCTGCAGCCCGCGGGGCTCGCAGACGGGTCGGGGAAAGAAATGGAGTGGACAAATAAAATGAAACAAGGCTTTATCCAAAAGGCAAATGTTTGCTGGGACAAAGGCACCACAGTGGTTGTTATTTCATAAATTGTATTAATCTGGGCAAATAGTGCTTTCAAAATAGTCCCCACTTTGTTTATGTTCAACCCCGGCCTTGTCTGGTTGCCCAACCCCTTATGCGATCCAATCCTCACACTAACAGCCCATGATTAGAGAAGGAAATTTGGAATTTTCAAATGAATATGATTTTAAAAAAGACGTTGCAAAAGTACTGTGTTGTTTCAAGTGCCATGCCATGTGAATGAGGGGCAATTCCCCCTGGGATGCTAGTCGGCATTTGGGGCGCTGATCTCTACCTCCTGCAGTCCTTGCTTGCATGAGTAATCCTCACTCATTCCAGAGGTGCTGCTGAAGCCGGTTGGGCTAGCTGGAGTGCAGATTACTAAGGGAAGGTTGCAGGGCAGGGCCCGTGCTTTGTAAGAGGATGGAAGACTTAGGGTTAGCCTGTGAGTTGGGGTAGGCGCCCAGACAACGGAGGAAGAACCTGTCTCTACACCTCTGCATGGGCTACCTGGATCTTGGGCTCAGGTATGATGGAGTGAGTGAGTGATGGGTGCCCACGGACTCCCTCTCCACAGCAGGTGGGTGGAGAGTCTTGGCTCAGCTCCAACCCTGAACTCACTGGCCTTAGTTGCTGAGCCATCAGAGGAGGGCAAGGGAATGTATCACCACCTGCTACAGGAATAAACCAAGAGCAAATTACTACCCCCTCCCCCACTCCCCGCCACCCTCTGGAGCAAGGAGGAAGCAGAGAAAGAACTGGGACTGCTCCTGGGATAGTGCTATTTACCCCTCATCCATTACTCCTGTCTGTGCCTGAAGTCCCTCTCCAGCCCATATCCAGGGGAGCCCCTCACTCCAGCCCCTGCCTGTTACATCTCAGCTGAGAAGCAGGGTGAGAGCATGGTTTTTTCCAAGCACAGTCACGGGAATTAGGACAGTGAGAAGGGTTCCGGCTCCCTCCAGCCATCTGCCTGTTGTTAGTGCTCCCTGTGATCACCAAGGTATCTAAGCACCTTAGGTTCCAGGTGTCTAGGTTCCGATTGTCATTATATGGCCACTTGTCAGACTATGCCTTGCAGTAAAATAACATGCTCCTTGCATTGTAACTCTGTGTTTTATCTTTGTAGTGACGATGCTGTAACAGGAACAACACAGGCAAAAGCAGCCCTGTCTCCTACAAATTCTGAGTCAGGACGATTCCGGGGGAAGAAAGCTTTATGGCTTGTTATCCTATGTAATCTACAAGACCTATTCAGGAGCTGAGGTGGCGGGGGAATCGGGGAAATTCTTCTGCCTAATTTCAGAGTCATTAGAACATCACAGATTCGAAAATTTCAACTCTCATATTATTGAGTTCATGTTCTGATTCAGAGAAGCAGTGAACAAAGGAAGAGAGAGGGGGGAAAAACACAAAAACAACAGGGTGAAAAATGAGGCCGGGTGAAAAACAGACACCATGAAAGGTGCCAGAGTGAAGAGAGAAAAATCCTAATGAAAAAATACCCACAGTACTTACCTATCCATCCATCCAAATCTTATCTATCCTACCAATTACCAGAACTTGGTGTCTATAAATTATACAGAGGTAGGGGTTTCTGCCAATCCATATACAGCACACAGAGTTCCCTCTTTAGCTGGGGAAACATATTTTTCCATTTCAGCAACCTCAGAATGACCTAAATTACAGGGAAGAAAGGTTGGCAAACTCCATCTGGTTTTTGAGGAAAAAAATAGAAAAGGTTCCTCAAATCCCAGAACTCTGGGCAACGTGTTCATCCCGCTGTATAAAGCTGTTTTCGTTCTAACTTATTAATGCACTGTATGCAAAAACCCGGATTTTTTTCTTACTAAGCTCCCTGCACCCACATGAAGGGTTTTCCTTCGCTGCATCATGAGCTCGAGCTATAACTCGAGCGTTGCCCCTAACCCGACACCCGTCCACACACACAACGCTTGAGCTCAAATGACGTGTTGCGTTAAGCTCGCGCTGACTGGCTCATACGTCTTGGGCTGTAGGGGTGGTTGTGTCTGAAGCTCAAGTGCTGCTGATAGAGCAGCTAGTAGTACCACGGGAATGCAGCAATTTGAGTTACAACTCACTGCCCGCTAATCCAGTCACGCTGCCAACCCAGCCCCCCATGTTTCACAGCATGGTCACTCGTGGGTATATCTGCCCTACGCGTGAAGGGGTGTTTGCATTGCAGGCATGCTAGCTTGAATCTCCCTAGCGTGGGCAACAGTACCAGTGAAGACACTGCAGAATGGATCCTGGCACGGACCAGCAACCCGAGAGCGTACCCAGGGTCCCTGGTGGGCTTGCATTTGGGTGGCTAGCCTAAGCTAAGGCCTGCACCACCAGGCCTTCACTTCCATTACCTGCACCAGCTAGATTATAGGTAGTGCAAATATGCCTATCCATGCCATTGTTACACCTAAAGCTACATCTAAGTTTGGAGCTGGGGGCGTGATTCCCAGCATGCGGAGACGTGCGCACGCCAGATCTCATGGGGCCATTGTGCTAGGAACAGTAACGTAGCTGCAGTAACACAGACAGCATTGTGGAGAGGCATGGGCTGGCCGCCCCGAGCACGTACCCACAGGGCCCGGACAGGGTTAAACTCAAGGTGGCTAACCTGTGCTACCATGGTGACACCACTATGCTTGGTGAGCTAGCTCAATCGGAGCTGGTGGGAGTATGTCTGTGTGATTGGGGAATCGGACCCAGAGCTCCAGGTGTAGAAGTAGCCTTCATTTGTGGTGTAGACGTACCCAGAATCCACTCTCGCTGGCTCACAGAGCTGAGAGAACAAATGCTTTTTCGGATCGGTGACTGAACTAAACAATCCAAGGGCAGGGGATCGTTTAGAACCCAAACTTCTTTCTTCCTTTTTTGTGTGTTTTTTCTTGATGGAAAGGAAAATGGGAACATTTTCACTTGGGTTGAACAAAATGGTTAAAAAGTCCCTTCACAACAACATTTCCAACATAAAGTATCCGTCTGGGAACAACATTTTCTCAATAAAACTGTGCGCACGTTTCCAAAATGTTTGTTTTCAGGTTTTTTCCTGGCCAAAACTAGTCACTGGATTCGACCCAAATTTGTGAATAGTTTCAGGGCCCTGAAAAATGCCAATTTGGGCAAATGTACTATTTTCAGGGGAAAGAAAAGTTGCCCAGCTCTACTCCCTAGGTAGAGTGGAGCAACTCACTGGTGCAGTGACAAAAGCTCATCGTCTAAACTCCTTCAATGAGGCTTGGTCTAGTTACAGGAGATTCAGTTGTAGGATCAGGGCCTGTCTATGTGGTAAAAGCTTTGATTTCATCAAGACCAATATAGGACACTTACAATAAAATTAGAAATTCAGAACCCAGGGCATTCTTTTAGTGTCTTTGTAATGTCCCAGGCAGTGGCCCTCTGCTTAGCTCATTTTTGGTTCTGTGGATGTGTGGCTGGGATGGGCAGGAAGGAGTTAAACCGCCCCTTCCTCCCCAGCTCCTCTGCTCTGTTTAGTAAGTTGCAATCCATAGCTGAAATTTTAGCAGCCGCATCAATATCTCTATTGTGCCTTCATTAGCTCGTGATCTCTAAATAAGAGGCAGCCGGCCCATAATGCATTATGCAGCATTGTTCCGCCTGACATAAACCACAGAAGTGTCATTTCCAGGAGAGGCCCTGGGCTTTCCTCACCCCACTCCAACCACACAACCCACTGCAGTTTAGTTTGAAACTGGTGCTTCCGCTCCTCACACGCACCTGGCTCCAAACATACTGGAGGCAGCTGATTCATCCTGCATGCATTAGGCTACAATATTACATTGCTGGAAGCAAAGAAACCCCTTCATCATAGCACTGATTATGCCAGTGGTCTTTTTTCTCTCAAGTACCTCCCATTAAGAGCAATCCCTGAGCTCCAGCGTCATCCCGCATTATTGTTCGGGTCACAGCACCGCACACAGGGGTTTGGTTCGGTTTTTAGTGTCTGGTCTCCAGTCCAGCTGGAATTAACCTTCAACGAGCCATTGACTCCTTCTAAGAACCATAGAGGGTCACTGTGCATGGAAGGAATCCCCGAGTCTACGTCACACACAGTCATCAAGAAGAACAGATATACAGAAACAGGAGCTTGCCCTTATGGGCCCGTTCTGCTGTAACCATCCTGGAGAGAGGGGAGACGACCAGCAGATCAGAGTTGCAGGATGGAGAGGAGGGCTGTGGATGAGTGGTCCCCTGTTCTACCCTGGCCTAGCAAAAGCTGCCCAGTTGCTGGAGATGGCTGTTCTCAGCATCATCATGCTCCCCCCAGGCCCTCAGGGACGTGGTTTAACTATGACCATGTGATCATTAATGTATGTTAACTTTCCTCACTCCACTGCACTATGGAACTGCCTAAGGGCAGGGAACCCATGGCAGGCGTGGGCAGCATGGCTCCCCACACACAGTCTTAGCTCAGGGTATCTGCAGGTTCTGGAATCCAAACACCCTTCCCCAGGGAACATGTGTCCAGAGGGAGGACAGGACAAACTCTGCCCTCCTGCTGAATGTGTTTCTACATAGGGAAAGCCTGTGTGTTTGGGAAACAGACTCTCCCACTCCCCAACCCTCTGCACGGCAACAGCAGTAGCAGCGTATTGGCACTTGATTTCCCCCCACCCCACAGGCAGTCTCCGTGTGCCCCCTTACTGCTCTGCAGGGGTGCAAAGTGGGGCTCACAACTGAGCTTCTGTGAAAAGATCCTCACACCCTTCTCGGCCCAACAACCAAATAAAATAATCCCACCTGCATGGGAAATGCTGCCTGTCTACAGGACAGTTACAGAGGCACAGACAGCTCTGGAGGCAATAAAGAATGTACCATAAAACACAAACTAAACAGGGAACAGAAATGTCTAGGGAAGCCTGATTATTCCACCCAGCATGGGAGGGGAGGGCAGGGAAGAAGGAAAAGGGACTAGGTTTGTATGAGCTGTTTTGGACTTTCCCTTTGAACACATCCCTGGGAACAGGGGCCACTGAAACTGTTGGACTTTTCATGGGAGCATGTGCCCTGACTCCTTTCCCAGCCGGCTGGCATCTGTATGTGCTGCTGATTGGAGATGTGCCATGAGGAGGAAGGCATGCTAGGCAGGGATCACAATGCATGGCTTAGAGGACTATACACCACACTGGCAGTAGCAGTAGCTTTAGCTTTTGCATGGCTATTTCTTCAGCCCTAGAAGTTACTTCAGGGTGGTAGCTTCATTTTTCACCTTCTGTGGAAATCCCAAATGCATTCGGTCCTAAAATGTGAATACAATTTAATGGGAGTTTGTGGGGGCACAAAGTGGCATCTTCAATTTTATGGTACTCTTCCTTTCCCACAAGCATTTGGAAATCAGAGCTGAACAGCACCAGCCAACACTGGGTTTTGGTTGGTTTCACAGCACATTATCCAGCTTGGAGTTTGGAGTTCATAAATGATCCCTATTCCCAATCGCCCCCAGATACCCATTCCCCACAACTTGTTATGGGATCTTCCCACACCATTATCCTTAAGAGTTGCCCTGGTTCCTATGTCTTCTGGGTGGGATGGTGCAGCTGGCATAGTTCACATTACATCATCCTCTGCAAGGAAGTTCAGGGGCCACATGGAGACCTCCGCTGCCTCCATGCCCACAAACAATCAGGGGAGGGTTAATTGAATAGCCCCATGTGCCACCCATGCCCAGTATGAGACCTTAAAATACTCCAGCTCCTGAAAAGAAGTGGATTCCAGGCTTTGCAAACACAACCCTATGTAGTGACTATTACTGGACCTAGTCCTGTTGACTTGGACTTTAGACCCAGTTTTGAGCAGTACCCCCAGCAGGGTCATCCCCTAAGGTTGGAGCGTGAGACACTGAGAACTTAGGGAGAGTTACAGAGGTTGGTGTGAGTGGTTTGCAGAGTTCTGCACGACCTGTTGGTGGTAATGAAGCTGAGGAGGTAGAGTACTGGAAAACAGCAACAGCATTACAAGTCAAACCCTGTAGGCTGGAGAGACAGAAAGGTGCCACTAATCCATCTGAAGTAGCAATTAAGCCAGTGGATTGGCTTAGCACAGGCTGAGATACACACTGGGATAGCTAAGAAAGAGTAAATTTTCTTTCCAGTTTCCCCATTTTATGCTCTCTGCATGTGAAAGCCCCCTGAAGGACAAGTGGTGCATGCTCTGTCCATGGTGCTGAACAACCAAAAGGCTAAGGCTGGCGTGCACACACTATCCATGGTGTTGAATGCTGAATTAGCAGGGGAAGCAAAAGTGGATGGGAACCTGGGAGGCAGTGACCATGAGATGGTCAAGTTCAGGATCCTGACACAGGAAAGAAAGGAGAGCAGCAGAATACGGACCCTGGACTTCAGAAAAGCAGACTTTGACCCCCTCAGGGAACTGATGGGCAGGATCCCCTGGGAGAATAACATCAGGGGGAAAGGAGTCCAGGAGAGCTGGCTGTATTTTAAAGAATCCTTGTTGAGGTTACAGGAACAAAACATCCCGATGTGTAGAAAGAAATACTAAACATGGTAGGTGACCAGGTTGGCTTAACAGTGAAATCCTTGCTGATCTTAAACACAAAAAAGAAGCTTACAAGAGGTGGGAGATTGGACAAATGACCAGGGAGGAGTATAAAAATATTGCTCAGGCATGCAGGAGGGAAATCAGGAAGGCCAAATCACTCTTGGAGTTGCAGCTAACAAGAGATGTTAAGAGTAACAAGGGTTTCTTCAGGTATGTTAGAAACAAGAAGAAAGTCAAGGAAAGTGTGGGCCCCTTACTGAATGAGGGAGGCAACCTAGTGACAGAGGATGTGAAAAAAACTAATGTACTCAATGCTTTTTTTGCCTCTGTCTTCACGAACAAGGTCAGCTCCCAGACTACTGTCCTGGCCAGCACAGCATGGGGAGGAAGTGACCAGCCCCCTGTGGAGAAAGATGTGGTTCGGGACTATTTAGAAAAGCTAGATGAACACAAGTCCATGGGGCCAGATGCGCTGCATCCGAGAGTGCTAAAGGAGTTGGGAGATGTGATTGCAGAGCCATTGGCCATTATCTTTGAAAACTCATGGCGATCGGGGGAGATCCCGGATGACTGAAAAAAAGCTAATGTAGTGCCCATCTTTAAAAAAGGGAAGGAGGAGGATCCAGAGATCAGCCTCACCTCAGTCCCTGGAAAAATCATGGAGCAGGTCCTCAAAGAATCAATTCTGAAGCACTTAGAGGAGAGGAAAGTGATCAGGAACAGTCAGCATGGATTCACAAAGGGCAAGTCTTGCCTGACTAATCTAATTGCCTTCTATGATAAGAAAAATGGCTTTGTGGATGAGGGGAAAGCAGTGGATGTGTTATTCCTGGACTTTAGCGAAGCTTTTGACACGGTCTCCCACAGTATTTTTGCCAGCAAGTTAAAGAAGAATGGGCTGGATGAATGGACTATAAGGTGGATAGAAAGCTGGCTAGATCGTCGGGCTCAATGGGTAGCTCCATGTCTAGTTGGCAGCTGGTATCAAGTAGAGTGCCCAAAGGGTTGGGCCTGGGGCCTGGTCGGTCCTGCTTTTGTTCAATATCTTCATTAATGATCTGAAGGATGGTGTTGACTGCACCCTCAGAAAGTTTGCAGATGACACTAAACTGGGAGGAGTGGTAGATACACTGGAGGGTAGGGATAGGATACAGAGGGATGTAGACAAATTAGAGGATTGGGCCAAAAGAAATCTGATGAGGTTCAACAGGGACAAGTGCAGAGTCCTGCACTTAGGACGGAAGAATCCCATGCACCAGGCCTCATCTGGAGTATTGTGTCCAGTTTTGGGCCCCACACTACAAGAAGGATGTGGAAAAATTGGAAAGCATCCAGCGGAGGGCAACAAAAATGATTCGGGGACTGGAACACATGACTTATGAGGAGAGGCTGAGGGAACTGGGATGGTTTAGTCTGCAGAAGAGAAGAATGAGGGGGGATTTGATAGCTGCTTTCAATTACCTGAAAGGGGGTTCCAAAGAGGATGGATCTAGACTGTCCTCAGTGGTAGCAGATGACAGAACGAGGAGTAATGGTCTCAAGTTGCAGTGGGGGAGGTTTAGGTTGTATATTAGGAAAAGCTTTTTCACTAGGAGGGTGGTGAAACACTGGAATGCATTACCTAGGGAGGTGGTAGAATCTCCTTCCTTAGAAGTTTTTAAGGTCAGGCTTGACAAAGCCCTGGCTGGAATGATTTAGTTGGGGATTGGTCCTGCTTTGAGCAGGGCGTTGGACTAGATGACCTCCTGAGGTCCCTTCCAACCCTGATATTCTATGATTCTATGAAAGATGGACAAGATGGAACCTAGCCACATCCAGATCTAATTGGTGTGATTTTCAATTTCCATGGTTTAGCTCCAAAAGTTGATTAAAGTGTCACCTTCTACTGAATAAGAAAGGGGAGGGGACCTTGGAGTGTGTGGATGAGTGTCAAGGCACGGTAACAAAAATGGTAAGAAACTGGCTCTGCCGAGGCCACTTGCATATCTGGCTTGAAACCTGATAATTGCTAGGCAGATGGCAGAATCTACGTCCTGTGGGAAGTAGAAGGGTAGTGGAAAGAAACAAAAACAAAAACAAAAAAAGAAGGCAAGTGCTAGCTCATCCCACTGGAACAGCGCAGATCAGTTGGGAAACCCAGCTGGAGAATCTTCAAAGGACCAGGAGGGAAACAGAAGACCTGGGTTGGCATCTGCAAGTTTCTCCCAGGCCTTATCTGTTGCTTACTTGATTCTGATTGTAATGATCTCATTTGGATGAGATCACATCCTTCGAAAGAAAGGAGAGAAAAGGAAACCAGAGATTTCAAGCATGTGTGTGTATGCATGTATGTGTGTGTGTGAGAGAGATATTTTTTTTTCTAAACTTCTTGGAACAAAACACACACAAGGCAATGCCAAAAACTTGAGAAGGAGAGTGGTTACACACTAATTTAATTCCCTAATCCCCCTACTCCTGTCACTGTTTACTCACTGATAAATGTGCAGTAGCTCAGCTAGACAGCCACATTTGCAGAAACCGACAGCCTGACTCAGAGACTATTTACCTAAAGACCATGAATATTAAAACAGGTTTCCAAAAGGGCCCCATCTTGAAGGAGAAGATTAGCACGGGGCCTTTTGCTGACACCCCCCCCCTTCCCTCTCCATGATGCACTGCTTGTCCAAACACTCCAGAAGTAGCACCTAGCTGAAAAACCAAAACGTTGGAGCCATGCCCTGGAGCTTGCAGTTCAGCTTGAACTTGACAGAGAACATACTCAGCCATGCAAGGAGGCAGTTTGAGTGTGTGTGTGTGTAAATGACAGACAAGCATGTCCTCTGATGAAAATGTTTGGGGAGCATGGGGTTCCTGAACTTCATTACTGAGATGGTAAAATTGTGCCACAAAATTCTGATGGTTAAATGAAGATCGTTCTGGGGGGCTGGAGGTGACATGTAGGCTGAACCATAGACCCAGAGTGGGCATCGTCATGAGGGATTGTGGTGTAATGGACAGGCCTGAGTTGTGGGAGTCAGCAGTGCTGGGTCTACATTTTAAAAAATGACTTGGGTGTCCAACATGAGGCACACAAAAGGGTCCTGTTTCCAGAAAAGGGCTGAGCACTCGTTCTCTGAAATTTGGGTCCTCTGTAATGTGCCTCAAGCTGGGCCTCCAAAAATGGAGGCATCCAAAATGATTAAGTACTTTTAAAAATTTAGGCCCTCTGCCATATACCTGTGTGATTGCGCAGGCCAACATTTCAAAAACAATGGGAGCTGCTCAGAAACCATCAAAACTAGGCCCTACTGAGAGATTCATTTTGGATTTACGGGGATAATTTTCAACATCCAAGGTTGACATTTTGGACCTTAATTTCTCTGAGCCTCAGTTTCTCATCCTGCAAAGCGAGACTAATAACGATCACCCCCCAGAGATGGGAGAAGCTGTGAAGTCTTAATTCATTAACATTTATAAAGTGGTCCTGAGCAACTCCTTGCTCAGGCAAAACTCCCACTGATTTCCCACCTGAGACCAGGGATCTAATTCTTCTCCTAGTTACACCCAGGCAACCCCACCCCTGCCCCCAACCTCAGGATGCTGCACTCAGTACAGGCTTCAGATCTGAGCCCATTGTTGGAAGGAGCTAAAGACTGAGGACAACACCCCACTATTTCATCACACATTTTCCCCCCCGTAAGCCTTCCTAGGCTTGTTCCCATCTGTATAATGTCTACTGCCTTGTTCAGTCTAGTTCGAAACAACAGGGCTTCTATCTTTCCCCTTGGGTGATTACCCCGTAGTCTAATGGAGTACTCTGTCTCCTGAGTCACTAAGATGCTTTTGGAAAATGTTCCCAAATTCTAAAAAAATTGTTTCCCTGGTAACCTGTTGGAAAGCAGATTTTCCTGAACCTGGGTCTCACTGACTTTCAATGAGACTTAGACTCCTAAGTGCCCAGGTCACTTTGGAAAATGGGATTTTGAACATTTTTACCCTTAGTTAATTTCCCTGGCAGGGCTTGTCACATAAGAAGAATTATTCACACTACAATACAGTGCCCTGCCTCTTCGAAGTGCTGCCCAGACCCTTGAGCATCCCCACAGCTCTCCGGTGAGGCAGGTTTCACACGTGGGGATCTGAGGCTCTGTCTAAGGTGAGTCACTGACGCAGATGGGATTAGAATCCAGGATTCGCCAGGTTCCCGATCTGTCACAGCACTCTCTGGGCCAGATCCTCAGCTGGTGTCACATAGCAGCACCCCAATGAAGCTAGGCTGATTTACACCAGCTGGGGATGTGGTCCTTGGTTTGCCAGCATCTGGGGATTATTCGCGCCTGTGGTGCGAGTGGAGCAGGGATGAGGCTGGGACAAGGGGGAGCACTTCCTGCTGATCGCCATCCTGTGTGCACTCCCCCAGCATCTCCGGAGGGACTCCATCTGTCATAGGCCCCTCCATGGGAGCTGCCCCCCGGCACTGCCTGCAGCAGAATACTTGCTTTCCAAAGCCACAACAGAGGGAGGCCCTGTTGTCTGAAAAGCACATGAAGATCCTCACTGGGAAGTC
Source organism: Eretmochelys imbricata (assembly GCF_965152235.1). Taxonomy (NCBI): domain Eukaryota; kingdom Metazoa; phylum Chordata; order Testudines; family Cheloniidae; genus Eretmochelys; species Eretmochelys imbricata. The sequence goes on from NC_135576.1 coordinate 6,770,471, forward strand.
CACGAAAGGGTTAAATCCACTCACACATCTGGCCATCAGCTCCGTTCTGGCGATTATCCGGACAGCACATCCTCGCCAGCCACAGAAACGACCCCCTTCCTATCCCTCTTTATCCTTCCCAGATTCCACCAGGCTAAAAATAGACCTAACTAATCATCAGAGATGCAGATTAAGTCTCCCTGTGAAGACACTGAAGGCTACTGAAAGACACCTCACACCAAGGCTTCAAGAGGGGGCGGGAGACAGGAGAAGACGAGGGTGGAAATGTCTCCTGGCACAGATAAAAATCCTCATTGAGCCTTCCTCGTAGGCTGGATTTAGTATCTCATTAAAGGAAGAGTTTAATTATAACAGGAGTTGCCATTAGGAACAGTCTAGGACAGGGCACTAGAAAAGCCTGCTCTAAGCAGAATTTCCCTAGAGAACATTTCAGACTAAGCCAGGCTTCCCATGGAACCACAGTGCCCTGCTGATCTGTACCACAGCGCCTCCCTCTGGCTCCGCACCACAGCGCCCCCTCCTTGGCCTTGCATCACTGCACAATGCCTCCCTCCCGGATCCACATCACATCACATCCTCGTCCCTACATCAGAGTGGCTCTCGCATAGTCTCTTCTAAGATGGCTCACTGAGCTCTGTCCCACATGATCCGATAGATAGATAGATTGATCCTGCAAGGAAACGGCATTTCCCACTGCCATTGAAAAGAATGAACAGGGAAAGAGAGGTCGAGAGGGGAGGGGAAGACTTATTCACAACATCATAGCCAATAGTTCGCACTCCACGCCCCTTTAGCACTGAAAAACGCATGCCCGTGCCCCTAAACATACTCTGTTCATGTGTGTGTGTTTGAAGATCAGCTCTGCTTCAGGACTGATACTACATACATGTTTTTAGCAAAAGGTCAGAGGTTAAGGAGAGACAGCTACAAAGTGCCATGCATTTCTGTTTGTCTGCCGTGGGCAGTAAAGTGGGCTCAGGCATCCACAGGACGCACTGGGCTCTTTGTGGCATCTTAGACTCTACCCTGTTCTGAAACCATGCAGCCTTTTCTGTGCCATTTTCTCTGCTACTCTCAGTATGCTCATGACGAAATGCAGAACTCAGGTCTGGGCGTAGCTTTCCCTCAATAAATTTTTCACAGAGAAAGAGCTAGAGAAACCCTCCTACACACACCTGTCACTCCACAGAGACACAGCCACGCTATCTAAGGCACTTATATGTCTCCCCCTATCCTAGTATCTGAGCACCCCCAATCTTTACCTAGGAGGTGGAGCAGTGCTATTATTCCCCACATTCCAGAGGGGGAAACTGAGGCACATAGTGACTGGCACATGGTCACACGGGACGCCTGTAGAAGAGTATGGAATTGAACCCAGATGTCTGAAGTCCCAGACTAGCATCATAACCACTGGGCCAACGTCTCACTAACACAAGCATCACCCCCGCCCTCCCCTAGCACACACAGCAACACACACATCCCGCCACGACAAAACCTAGAAGCTCACCAGACTTTTCTTCTTACAGTCTGAGAAGTAGAGAGATTGTTACTGTCATTTCTACTTTTAAATACTGGGGATGACGTCGACACAAGGGTAACATGGCCATATAAGTACGTTGGTCGGCAGAGATCATTTTTAGGAAAAGACACAGCATTAAAGATGACTTGTTTGTTTAGAAATAGCTAAATAGCTATGAGGAGAGGGGATAGTGTATTTTATAATCTATTTGTAATCACCTGGGGCTCTGTTTCCTTTGTCATAATACCCAGGGAGACATTACATCCCTGCCCTAGCGCATCTCATAGCCAATTGTTCGCTGGCCAGTGTTCAGGAGGTTTTGGACAAGGCAGCAGAGATCATCCTGACCCAGCCCCTTGCAGGAGTCACTCAGAGAGGGAACGTGTGATGCCCACTCGACAGGAAGTTTCACACAGTGGTTCGTAGTGGTGGCATGACTGAGCAGTAAGATAACTGGAAAACTGACTGCTGTCACCTGAGCAGCGCTTGCTTTCCATGATTCATTCACAAAAGCAAACCCCAGAATCACACACCTGCCACATACACTGCACAGGCAGCATGGGGGTGTGTCTGGATTTGTACAACTGTTTCTTTGTGCAATGTATTTTTGTGTGTAGCATTTTACACCCACTATGCATAGGGGATGACACCATCACCTAGCTCTTACATAGCACTTTTTCTCAGTAGATCTCAAACCACTTGCAAAGGAGATCAGTGTCATTATTTGTGATTTTACGTGGTGGGGCGGGAGGTGGGAATTGGCAAGTGACTTGCCCAAGGTCATCCAGCAAGCCAGTGGCAGAGCTAGGGAATAGAACAGAGTTCTCTAGAGACCCAGTCCAGTGCTCTATCCACTGAGACACACTGCCTTCCATGATGCTGGTTCAAGAGGCTGGTGGGTATTCAAACTGAGCAAATCATTCAGAGAATCATTTATTGAACTATTTTTCTGCTTTTAAATATATGCATATGTTATTCATGAATCATCCTTGAGCAGCTTCTAATTCTCCCAAATTTATTCATTATTTGAAATTATTCACTAAGCAATGTGTGGGAATGATTTCTGGCCTGCAGATTGATCACAATCAGTTTCATCATGACAGAGGATCTCATGTCCCAACTTCAAGTTGCATTGGCTAGTGTTGATCAGACCCAAGACGTATGCTATTTTAGCAGTAGTTGGTTGGAAAGATGGACTGGGGATCAGACCTGGGTTTGATTTCCAGCTCAGCCACCTAATCCTTGTGTGACCTTCGGCAAGGCATCTAATCTCCCCGTAAACTCAGTCCTGCCTCTTTGCAATGGAGATATTTCCCTCTTTCCTAGGGGGTGAGGTGGGTGTCGAGAGGATATGTTCAGTCATGAGGGTGAGACACTCACATAGCATGAGGAGGAGGGCACGCAAATATCTACATAGATCAGTTGTTTCCGTTCCCTGACTGAATGAGCATAAACTCTGAAGTTGTGTTTCCAGAGTGAATGCTCGTGATTAGGAATTCAAAAATTCACCAATCTGTATATATTCCACAATTGTTCACTATTTCTGTGAATGCTCCTGCCGGCTAGCACATTCACTGCAATAGCCATGGAAAGTGAACGTAAAAGGGGCATCAAGACAGTCAAAGCAAGTTCAATCCGAGAGTCACAGAATTTCCATGACACACAAAGTTCAATTTTCACAGAGCTCTGCACAACATTCAGACACACGGCCAGGTGTCTACAAAATGATGATTCTTTTCTTTTCTTTTTTTAAACTTTCCTGGGTAAGTGGATGGAGTTTATGGTTGTTTCCCCCTCCCAGTGTGAAATAAAATAGTTATGAATGCATTGAGATGGTGCGTTCAAGCCAGGGGATTTAGACATACATCTTCCATTTGGTTTAATGGTGAATGTGTGTCTAAATACCTTAGTCTGATTTGAAAACCTCACCTCAAGGTGCTCTCCTGCAATGCTGAGATTTTGCATTGTGCTCTCATTCAATCGTGGCCCTAAATTGAAGTTAGCCAACCATGGGCTCATTACCCAACATTGGGGAATCCTACAATAATGTATTGCTGATACCACCCACCCTGCCCTTCCTATAAGCATCAGCTTCCCTGCACCATGCTGATCCAATGGCCTTTTGTTCCTGGTACAAGTTATAGCAGCCATCTCCTCCCTCACCACCCCCCAGAGAAATTCAGTGTACCCCTCAGCCGAAAATGGGCCAGTTCAGTGGTTAGGGTGCTGGCCTGTGACTTAGAAAACCCAGGTTCAGATTCCTACCCTGATTACAGAGAAGTCATTTTAGGGAAGGTCTTCACTGCGGCAGCAGGTGTCATTTCCAGCTTGAGCAGAAATACTCACACCAGCTCTGATCCAGCTAGTGTGCTAAACGTAGAAGTGCACCCCGGATGGGACAGGCTCGCTGCCCTGAGTGCTGGATGTACCTAGGGTTTCAGATGGGATCATACTTCGGTGGCTTGGATGTCCTGCTGCATCTACACCGCTCATTTTAGCTTGTTGGCGCCATCAGAAATGACTCCTCCAGCTCCAGTGTAGACATACCCTAAGTCTCTCTCTGCCTCACTTCCTGCTCTGTGCAACGTGGATACATACACAGCTCTTCCTCCCACAGGGGTTGGGAGGTTCCAATTTGTTAGTGATTGTGAGCCACTCGCTAGAGTAGCTGGGGCCCTGTGCAAGACAGATAACAGAATAAAAAGCCATGAAATGTTGCTATTATAGATCCTCCTCCCTGCCTTGTGAGACAAAACTCACAAAGGGGCCAAGCTGCCCAGGCCAGAACCTCAGCTGGCGTAAATCAGTGCAGTCCATGGAAATCTCATCATTTACAATGGCTGAGAATCTGGCACGTGTTGCCCTTAATCTCGGGTCTTGGATGAGTACAGGGAGGGAAGAGACCTGAGATTAAGGGCAACACATGCAAATATTTTCTTAATAATAATTAATATGTGATTGATAGAAATGGATTCTGAATATAAACACTAAGATATCTCGCTCACCTGCGTGGGGATACATGGCACTGAGCACCTGAAAGTTGAGAGCCCATTACTAAGCATTTATAAACTAGAATGCATGCAAATATTTATCCACGTCTCCCTAAAACATGCTCTAATGTGTCTTAGAGCAACTTATCTGCTAAAAAGCAATTTTCATTAATCACGTATTAATTATTAATAAAGTGTTTGTAAGTGTCACCTTGATTTCAAGTGTTTCTGACTCGACATGTGCTCAGACTTTATCCAGGGAGGAGATCACGACTTTCAGAGTTGAGTCCTCCAGGCGCTGGTGACCTTGGTACACCCCCCTTCCCCCCACCTTCCCCTCCCCAGGCTTCTGCGCCTGTTAGGCTTGCAAATGGACTAAATCATGTTTTTGGAAATTACAATTTGTCATTTCGGAAGGAAACTCGATCAGATCCTCTTTCTCCACTCACAGAACTGGGCGCTGGGACTTGGGAACGCAACATTCAGATGTTTCAATTTATCATTACAGTGGAACCCCGAAGAGATCACATCTGCTAGGAGCAGAAATTGGACAAGATCCCAATTCATAAGGCACAGGCTCTGCTTGCTATCCCATTCTTAAACCAGGGACCAATTAGCTAGTCTTATTTACCTGTCAGAAAATGAGATGCTGGCTGGTGGTAGAACTCAGTTAAGGACAACACCACAAAAAGTCTCTCTCATCTTTCTGTTAAAAATGGCCTGTTCCAGAAAAATAAGCACATCCATTCACCCGTCCTTCTTTCTCTTTCTCATCTTCATTCCTCCCTTTCTTTCTCCTTTTAACGTCCCTCCATTTTCCCTTATCATTCTTCATAAGAACATAAGAATGGCCCTACTGGGTCAGACCAACTGTCCATCTAGCCCAGTATCCTGTCTTCTGACAGTGATCAATGCCAGGTGCCCCAGAGGGAATGAACAGAACAGGTCATCATCAAGTGATCCATCCCTGGTCGCCCATTCCCAGCTTCTGGCAAACAGAGGCTTGGAACACCGTTCCTGCCCATCTTGGCTAATAGCCATTGATGGACCTATCCTCCATGAATTTATCTAGTTCTTTTCTGAACCCTGTTATGATCTTGGCCTTCACAACATCCTCTGGCAAGGAGTTCCACAGGTTGACTGTGTGTTGTGTGAAGAAATACTTCCTTGTATTTGTTTTAAACCTGCTGCCTATTTCATTTGGTGACCCCCTAGTTCTTGTGTTATGAGAAGTAGTAAACAACACTTCTTTATCTGACAGAACAAGGAGCAATGGTCTCAAGTTGCAGTGGGGAGGTCTAGGTTGGATATTAGGAAACACTATTTCACTAGGAGGGTGGTGAAGCACTGGACTGGGTTTATCTAGGGAGGTGGTGGACTAGATGACTTCCTGAGGTCTCTTCCAACCCTAACTTTTTCCAACTGGAAAAAGCTAATGTACTCAATGCTTTTTTTGCCTCTGTCTTCACTAACAAGGTCAGCTCCCAGACTGCTGCGCTGGGCATCACAAAATGGGGAAGAGATGGCCAGCCCTCTGTGGAGATAGGGGTGGTTAGGGACTATTTAGAAAAGCTGGACATGCACAAGTCCATGGGGCCGGACGAGTTGCATCCGAGAGTGCTGAAGGAATTGGCGGCTGTGATTGCAGAGCCATTGGCCATTATCTTTGAAAACTCGTGGCGAACCGGGGAAGTCCCGGATGACTAGAAAAAGGCTAATGTAGTTCCAATCTTTAAAAAAGGGAAGAAGGAGGATCCTGGGAACTACAGGCCAGTCAGCCTCACCTCAGTCCCTGGAAAAATCATGGAGCAGGTCCTCAAAGAATCAATCCTGATGCACTTGCATGAGAGGAAAGTGATCAGGAACAGCCAGCATGGATTCACCAAGGGAAGGTCATGCCTGACTAATCTAATAGCCTTTTATGATGAGATTACTGGTTCTGTGGATGAAGGGAAAGCAGTGGATGTATTGTTTCTTGACTTTAGCAAAGCTTTTGACACGGTCTCCCACAGTATTCTTGTCAGCAAGTTAAGGAAGTATGGGCTGGATGAATGCACTATAAAGTGGGTAGAAAGCTGGCTAGATTGTCAGGCTCAACGGGTAGTGATCAATGGCTCCATGTCTAGTTGGCAGCCGGTATCAAGTGGAGTGCCCCAAGGGTCGGTCCTGGGGCCGGTTTTGTTCAATATCTTCATAAATGATCTGGAGGATGGTGTGGATTGCACTCTCAGCAAATTTGCGGATGATACTAAACTGGGAGGAGTGGTAGATACGCTGGAGGGGAGGGATAGGATACAGAAGGACCTAGACAAATTGGAGGATTGGGCCAAAAGAAATCTGATGAGGTTCAATAAGGATAAGTGCAGGGTCCTGCACTTAGGATGGAAGAATCCAATGCACCGCTACAGACTAGGGACCGAATGGCTAGGCAGCAGTTCTGCGGAAAAGGACCTAGCGGTGACAGTGGACGAGAAGCTGGATATGAGTCAGCAGTGTGCCCTTGTTGCCAAGAAGGCCAATGGCATTTTGGGATGTATAAGTAGGGGCATAGCGAGCAGATCGAGGGACGTGATCGTTCCCCTCTATTCAACATTGGTGAGGCCTCATCTGGAGTACTGTGTCCAGTTTTGGGCCCCACACTACAAGAAGGATGTGGATAAATTGGAGAGAGTCCAGCGAAGGGCAACAAAAATGATTAGGGGTCTAGAACACATGACTTATGAGGAGAGGCTGAGGGAGCTGGGATTGTTTAGCCTGCAGAAGAGAAGAATGAGGGGGGATTTGATAGCTGCTTTCAACTACCTGAAAGGGGGTTCCAAAGAGGATGGCTCTAGACTGTTCTCAATGGTAGCAGATGACAGAATGAGGAGTAATGGTCTCAAGTTGCAGTGGGGGAGGTTTAGATTGGATATTAGGAAAAACTTTTTCACTAAGAGGGTGGTGAAACACTGGAATGCGTTACCTAGGGAGGTGGTAGAATCTCCTTCCTTAGAGGTTTTTAAGGTCAGGCTTGACAAAGCCCTGGCTGGGATGATTTAACTGGGAGTTGGTCCTGCTTCGAGCAGGGGGTTGGACTAGATGGCCTTCAGGGGTCCCTTCCAACCCTGATATTCTATGATTCTATAATTCTATGATCTACTTTCTCTATACCAGTCATGATTTTATAGACCTCAATCATATCTCCCCTTAGCCGTCTCTTTTCCAAGCTGAAAAGTCCCAGTCTTATTAATCTCTCCTCATACGGAAGCCGTTCCATCCCCCTTTGTTGTCCTTTTCTGAACCTCTTCCAATTCCAATATATCTGTTTTGAGATGGGGTGACCACATCCGCACACAGGATTCAAATGTGGGCATTCCATGGGTTTATATAGAGGCAACACGATATTTTCTGTCCTATTATCTCTCTCTCTCTTAATGATTCCCAACATTCTGTTCGCTTTTTTGACTACCACTGCACATTGAGTGGATGTTTTCACAGAACTATCCACAGTGACTCCAAGATTTCTTTCTTGAGTGGTAACAGCTAATCTAGACCCCATCATTGTATATGTATAGTTGGGATTATGCTTCCCAATGTGCATTACTTTGCATTAATCAACATTAAATTTCATCTGCCATTTTGTTGCCCAGTCACCCAGTTCTGAGAGATCCTTTTGCAGCTCTTTGCAGTCTGCCTGGGTCTTAACTATCTTTAGTAATTTTGTACCATCTGCAAATTTTGCCACCTCATTGTTTACCCCTTTTTCCAGATCATCTTCTTCCCCTCTCTGTCTCTACTTTCTCGACTTTTTATTTTCCTGGTCTTTTTTCCATGTCTTCTTTTCATCTCTCTCTCTCTCTCTCTCACTTTCTTTCTTGTCCAGTAAAAGATTTAATTTTCATCCATGATATCTTCATGATTTTTTAAATTCTAGTTGCTCATGACCCACATCTCAGAACAGGACTGGGGCTACAAGGACACACTTTTTCCTTTGCAAACTACACTCCAAAGTAGGATTTACTACTCATCCAAGACTAAGTTCAGATCCCTTGAAGGGGGAAAAACTTCATATTTAAAACAGACATCTGTCTCTGCATGTAGCCTGAATGCAGCTGCTAAAATCTCCCAGATAGATAATATCGTGAGGGCTCCTGAATCGGAAGCAGGGTTAATTGCCTCCATGATCGAGAGTTTGTTTATATAAATAAATAATAATCAAATTCTTCTGAAAAATAAATAGCCTGCGGATTCACTAGCTGGAATGACTCCCTTCCCCCACTTATATCCCAGCCTTAATTTGAAATCCAGAGATGGGATCTGTCAGGGTTAATCCCTACCTAGACCTAACCCATTTCAGACACCCGAACAGCAAAGGGATTAAGTAATAAAGCTGATTCATCTCTGCATTATAAGTGGGGGATGGAGGGGGAAAGAATCTGAAAGGCTATTTCTACCCTCTCCTTCCACTGAAAGTGCTGCCAGGGATCGAAATCTTGTGCTGATTGTCTGTAGCATCCCCTGATCCCTCAATAGTCTCTCTCTTCCAGAGTAACTGGGGTAAAATCCTAACTTCACTTACAGACAGTGACACCCCCCCCCCACACACCCTGCAGGGTTGCATGGGTGTAATCCAGAGTGTATCCCTTCTCCCTGCTGATGAACCTTTCCATCAGAACCAAATTACCCCTTCAGCAATATCCTGTTCAACTTCCGGTACGTGCCTAAATTCCACTGACTTCAACTGGATTTATGTATGGACTTAACGACTTTTCTAGATATGGACTTAAACACGGGCATAATCGCTTTGATGAATTGAGGCCCTAAGGAAGGGAGGGGAATAATGGGCAGGAAGTGGGAGGGGAGAAAAAGCAGGAAGAAGAAAATAATATGGGGTGGAAGAAAGCATGAACAGTACTTCCCATCCCAGCACACTCCATGCAGAGCTACTCTACAACTGGGAAGGAAAGTGAGCATCAGATGTATAAATTCCACTAGAACCCTGCCATGCAACCTTTACATCCATAGAAGATGTTCAGATAATACAGTGATGGGCGTAAACTGATGGATAGGCGGAGAGATGTGACCCTCTTCTAAGAGAAGAGTGAGGGGCGATTTGATAGCAGCCTTCAACTACCTGAAGGGGGGTTCCAAAGAGGATGGAGCTCGGCTGTTCTCTGTGGTAGCAGATGGCAGAACAAGGAGCAATGGTCTCAAGTTGCAGTGGGGGAGGTCTAGGCTGGATATGAGGAAACACTATTTCATTAGGAGGGTGGTGAAGCACTAGACTGGGTTACCTAGGGAGATGGTGGGATCTCCATCCTTAAAAACCTCTAAGGCCCAGCTTGACAAAGCCCTGGCTGGGATGATTTAGTTGGGGTTGGTCCTGCTTTGAGCAGGAGATTGGACTAGATGACCTCCTGAGGTCTCTTCCAGCCCTAAACTTCTATGATTCTATATGGAATGGTCCAGCTGGGCTGCTGGAGCTTTGATGCTGACGACTACTGGTCTGCATCACATACTGTCTCCTGGTACTCCTCCATCTGTCTCTCTGCCTGTCCATCTCTAGTTTCTTTTCTTATACTGTTAACTCTCTGGGCAGGGGTAGTCTTTTTGTTCTGTGTTTGTACAGCACCTAACGCAATGGGGTCCTGGTCCGGGACTGGAGCTTTTAGGCACTATGGCAATACAAATAATATATAACAATATACAATTTAACAGAAACACACTCACACCAGTTTTTAAAAACCATAACAGGGATATATTTTTCTACAGCAGGGATCTAATTCTGAAGAAATGTTATAAGAGGACTTAAAAACAATGAAGCACCCCTATCATTCTCTGTGCAACTCTCATGGGCTTTTAGCGGTCATTTTACAATTTCCTCCTTTATTTTCTCAGTCGCTTGCCAGCATTTTCTGTGCTTGTTCCTTTGCTTCCCTTTTGTCTCTAACACAAAGACCGGGTTGATCCCAGCTTTGGACCTGGAAATGTCAGGCTGGAAATGTTACTCTTGGAGTGATTTGCATGCATTACGAAGTGACAGGTGACAGGAGCACACAAGCTCGGCTAATAGATGATTAATGATGTGATCTTGGCCAGCACTGTTGACTCGTTTGCCTGCTCTTCGGGAAACTTCAAAGGCAGCTGGCATTTCAGTTGCCTTATGACAGGTAGGTATGTGTGTGTGTGTGTATAATTGTTTACTCGATATGTACATTGAATAGGTGGAGGTCGCGTGAACAGGTCAGCGTGCGCGACTTCATGGGGAGTGTTTGCGGGGATATGAGTGTGTGTGTACATATGTGGGTGTATGAGTGCTTACATGTGTGTTTGTGTGTGCATGTGAGCTCCTCATAAATAAATCTGGTTCCAATGTGTTACTCAGATCATCCCAGGAATCTATATTCTGTGTAAAAAGTTTAGTAGGCCCCATTTGGTGTTATGGGCTATGGGAATGAAACAAACTGTCTAGAATTTTAATCAGGATGTAGAGAAACTATCCCGAAAGCAAACAGTATGTTTGGAAGGGAGCCCAGTAGCTAGCAACCAGCACAGGAAACAGAGACGGGGCAGGGCTGCAAAACTGGGCTCTAGATTTCAAGTCCCCTCTCCTTCTCCCCTCATGGGAGGGTGTTGATTTGGGCTGTTATAGAGGTAAGGGTTAGTGGTGCAATCTGGATTTGGATTCCAAACTCACTCAAAATTGAAGGCACACACCCATCTCTAATTGATATGTCATCAGTCTGGAGATTAAAGGGAGTCCAGATAAAGAAGTGTACTGGGAAAATATCCTTAGACCGATTTCCCACAACACACAGACATTCCAACCTCTTTTGTCTCCAATGTTTGACTCTAAAATCTCTGCACCACATGAAAACATCAAGAAAACCCTGCCTCACACATTTTCATTTCCCCTCCGGCAAACATGAATCAACCGAAGACCCTGCCTACGGGAAGTCTGCTTACAAATAAAAGTTGTGGCCAGCAGGTTTGAATAGGGGTGCGTCAGATGGGTCAGTTATAGTAAGAACTGGCTCCACCTCAGTGGTGAAAGAACTTTTTTTGCAGTAGTTCAAAAAAGTTTGGATTAGGGTCTCTCCTTGTACCAGATCAAACACAGGTTCCCAAGTCAGATCACCTAAGGAGACAGAACTGAATGAAGCTGTGAAGTACCATCCATTTCACAGAGGAACCGAGTGTGCCAGGATACTTTGACATTACTCTTGTGTTGGCTACCATTTTGGCCTATACACCAGGGATTGAACTGGGTATCTCCAGAGCTAAATCTACAGCCGGAGCTAAAGAACCAACAGGGGCAAATACAGACTCACATCCTCTATAGATCAGGCACAAAGGGGTACCTGTAATGCTCACTGACCAGTGGCTTCCATTCTTCCTCTGGACAAAGGAAGCTTGCCCTTAGCCCCGAGGTCTGTAGCAGTCTGAAATCCAGCCAAACCTCCACTTATGTGACGACTGCCATCAGAGACTCAGCTGAGGTCCTCCAGAGCTAAATGCACAATGCTCTACAGCTTCAACTAAAGAAGCAGGCTCTACCATGGTGGAGTATAACAGACTGACACCGGCAAGTGAGTTACACAGCGAAGAGGATTAGCATTGGGTCTGAAACCATCCCTTTTCGTGTTGTGCTTCCCCTAAGCCCACTTAATTTTTCGAACCAATTTAAAGAGTTGGCCGCCTCCTCCTTCACCACTGCAGAATACCACCCTGATGGCTATTATCCTTATCCTTTTAATTCAGAAAGACAGCTCCCTCTCCAAGTCGAGTGCTGCTCAACCCAGGGCAGATCACTGAATATCAACAGTATTCTGAGTATCAACTGAGTATCAACAGTAATACTCCCACAGTATTCTTGCCAGCAAGTTAAAGAAGTATGGGCTGGATGAATGGACTATAAGGTGGATAGAAAGCTGGCTAGATTGTCGGGCTCAACAGGTAGTTATCAATGGCTCCATGTCTAGTTGGCAGCCGGTATCAAGTGGAGTGCCCCAGGGGTCGGTCCTGGGGCCGGTTTTGTTCAACATCTTCATAAATGATCTGGAAGATGGTGTGGATTGCACTCTCAGCAAGTTTGCAGATGACACTAAACTGGGAGGAGTGGTAGATACGCTGGAGGGTAGGGATAGGATACAGAAGGACCTAGACAAATTGGAGGATTGGGTCAAAAGAAATCTGATGAGGTTCAACAAGGACAAGTGCAGAGTCCTGCACTTAGGACGGAAGAATCCCATGCACCGCTACAGACTAGGGACCGAATGGCTCGGCAGCAGTTCTGCAGAAAAGGACCTAGGGGTTACAGTGGACGAGAAGTTGGATATGAGTCAACAGTGTGACCTTGTTGCCAAGAAGGCCAATGGCATTTTGGGCTGTATAAGTAGGGGCACTGCCAGCAGATCGAGGGACGTGATCGTTCCCCTCTATTCGACACTGGTGAGGCCTCATCTGGAGTACTGTGTCCAGTTTGGGGCCCCACACTACAAGAAGGATGTGGAAAAATTGGAAAGAGTCCAGTGGAGGGCAACAAAAATGATTAGGGGACTGGAACACATGACTTATGAGGAGAGGCTGAGGGAACTGGAGATGTTTAGTCTTCATTCTTCTCTTCTGAGGGGGGATTTGATAGCTGCTTTCAACTACCTGAAAGGGGATTCCAAAGAGGATGGCTCTAGACTGTTCTCAGTGGTAGCAGATGACAGAACGAGGAGTAATGGTCTCAAGTTGCAGTGGGGGAGATTTAGGTTGGATATTAGGAAAAACTTTTTCACTAGGAGGGTGGAGAAGCACTGGAATGGGTTACCTAGGGAGGTGGTGGAATCTCCTTCCTCAGAAGTTTTTAAGGTCAGGCTTGACAAAGCCCTGGCTGGGATGATTTAGTCGGGGATCGGTCCTGCTGTGAGCAGGGGTTGGACTAGATGACCTCCTGAGGTCCCTTCCAACCCTGATATTCTATGATTCTATGATCAAGACACAAGGTAAGTGAGCAAATGGCCGACATGAAGCACTCGGGGATTTTATTCAAGGCAGAGCTCATGGGCTACTTGCTGGTCTGGAGAGTCTGGCAACATTATTACATTCTGCAGCTGCCTGTGCTTGAAAATCCAACGGCCTCCTCAATATTCAGCTCCCCTGCCCAGTCACCTTCTAATTGACAGCCAGTGTACAAGGTGGTGTTTTGTTCAATCAATGTTTTCAAATCATACTGTCTCTTTATCTGATTGTAGTTTACAGTTTCTGCATGTTTATTGGCCAAACGAGGAGAGCTTCCCAGACTGGCCACAGCAGGAAGATCTGGCTGTCTCTAACCCAGCTGGTTGGGACATAGGACAAAGGTTTTCTTATGCAATCGAATAACAGGTTCGTTTTCTGACAATGAGCTGGGTGCAGTAGAAACTAGATCTGGGCTAATTTGGGGAGGGACTAACTGGCTCACAAGCATTTTTCAAACCCTTATTTCGGTTTTCATTGCACGTGGATTTTCTCCACTCCACCCCCAGTGACGAGTTGTGCCTGGTGTTGTCCCAAAATCACGTCAGCCCATGTTCCCTCAAGATCCATGCCACTTGCTCCCTCAAGTCCATCAGCAAAGGGAGCCTGAGTGGAACTTCTGGCGATGCTGGCCTGATTTGCAAGTTTGTGACAAAATCTGAACCCTGGTTTTGCTACAAAAGTTTCACAGAGCTCTAACAGAAACCACTTCCACAAGTGCAACCATGGGGAGCGTTGGCAGTTCCTGCAGACATACCTGAGCTAGCTTTCATCTAGCTAGCTCCGTGTAGTGGGGTGGTTGCCCCACACCAGGAAGAGGAAGGGTTAAAACAGGCCAGAGGGAGCCTGTCCAGAACCCTCCAATTAGAGGAGGGCTCACTAAGCGAGCCAATCGGGAGGTGGCTTGTTGCAGTGGCCAATCAGGGCCAGCAGGGGCCATATATAAAGGGCTGCTCAACAGAGCAGAGGGCAATCTCTCCCTGGCCTGCTAGGAAGAAGGATTGGCTGCCTAGGAGCACCAAAGCTAGAACAGTGTGGGGCAGGGTAGCAGAGCAGAAGGAGCTTCTGCCTGACCGCTGCCAGACTGAGGCCCTTGAGGAAGGGCAGATAAGGTGCAAGTGCTGCCCCCACTTTTCCTGAGGGAAGTGGCCAACACAGACTGCAGTTTGCCCCTGGAGCAAGGGTGACTGCAGCAGGCCACGGAGGTGAGTGGCTGGACTATAGACTACTGGTTCCCCCCCAAAGTGGGGGAGACAGCAGAGCCCAGAAGACAACGATGCGGTCCGGGCAGCGATGCGGGTCCCAGAGTGGTGGAGACAGTAAAGTGGGAGTAAGCGGCGTGTGAGACACCACCGGAGGAGGTGGGCGCCCCGCGGAAGGACTTGAGCTAATTCCAGAATGGCCAGCAGGAGGCGCCACGGCGGTGAGTCCTGTGCTCCATCACACTCCAGGACCAGTAGCAGCATGGGCTTCAGAACAGGCTGCACAAGCCCTCTGGGGAATTATTCCGGATGCTCGCCCACACCGAAGCGCAAGCTGCTGCAACTTCACGGCTATCAGTACCTGAGCTAATGAGGTGAAAACTAGCTCGGGGATGTCCACGCAAGCTGAAATCACACCCGGTGACTGCAGCGTATAACCTAAAAGCCACAGTGTTTGTCTTACAGGGGACTATGTCGCTCTTTGGCAGTGTGGTTTATTGCACTGACCGGAGCTGATCCACAGCCAGCGAATGACTTCAGTGGGTTTTGGATCAGGCTTATAATGACGAACATTGCTCTTGATACGTTAGCGGTTAAGACTAGCAATTTCCAACTTCAGGATCTAAAGTTTGGCTCCTAAATCTATAGATAGGCACATGAATAAAGGGGGCCTGATTTTCAGAGGTGCTGCTCTCCTGGACTTCATAGGGAGCTGGAGGGGCTCAGTACCTGTGAAAATAGGGCCACTTTTACTTTGATGCCTAATTATGGATTTAGTGGTAACATTTCAAAAGGCACCTACATGACTTAGGTGCCTATGTGCCATTGAAAGTGAATGGCACGTAGGTTCCTAAGTCACATAGGCACTTACATTTTTTTACCTTTAGGTGCTTAATTATAGACAGATGAAATTGTGGCCTTTGTACACGTGTGTGTGTGTGTGTGTGTGTGTGTGTGTGTGTGACGGAGAGAGAGTTAAAAGTTAACATCCCCAAGGGTAATACTTTAAAATGTAAATAGCATGGGTATATAGGCACTTAGATAAGCAGATAAAGATCTTCAACAGTGGTGATGATTTTTTATTAACTTAAAATTTTCAGGTTTCCTAGGATTATTTTGAAATAAAAGAGTTATTTTAAACTCCCCCCTCCTTAAATTACTGACAAATGTTAACATTAGGTTTATGCTTAAAACACTTGTAACTTTAACGATAGTAACCAAGTTTCTTCAGACTGAGCTTTGTTTTTTTTTTTTTAAAGGATTAACAACAATGAAAAATCAAAAACAAAACAACAAGTTAACAATGATGTTTCTGGGCCAGATCTTCATCTGGTGGAAATCAGCACTGATGTCAAAGGAGCTAAACTGATTTACACCAGCTTAGGACCCTTTGTCTTTAGATTGTTTTGAAAATATGTAACATTGGAGCAGAGTATATTGTTTTCTTCTCAGGACTTGCATAGTTCAAATGTGGAATACCTGACTTTGTTCAATCCTCCTGGAGGACACCGAGAATGGAAATTTTCAGAAAAAAGGAAAGTTGAGAAAGTTTGGAGTAAGCGTAAAAGGGAGAGTTACGATGGACGCTAGAATTCAACCTCCGCAATACTGATTGCTATGGACGCTTGCTGTAATATTGGAATCATTTCTCATCCCCCACCAAAGTGCAACCGCTTCAGGGTGAAATTAAATTGCTCTAACTAAAATGAATGGGAGCAAGACTGGTTCCTAACACTGCACAGAACCGTTTAGGACAGGAAGTGAAGAACAATCTCGATCTCATTATCTTAGTATTTCGAATTCTTGTCCTGACTGAAAAAATAGGATGGAGAAAGGTGCTTGAAATTTAAAAACTCAAATTAAAAAAAAAAAAAGTTGTCCTGACTTTTGCAAACCCAATCAAAGGTCAGGGTTCAATTCAGTTCATGCACAGAGTGGATGTTTTTGTTTTATCTAAGGCAAATAGCTCAACCTGGAAACAAGATAGGGAACACTTGCAAATATGACAATTTCTGCATACAAATCTTGGCGGAGTATAAATTGGTAAATTCCACAGGGCTCCGTGGGAAGGCCGACTATGTAAAAGGTGTAACTGTAAATAAATAGCAGTAATTTCATGGCATGTCAGAAGACTAAAAGGCTTTCACTCAAAAACCTTACAGTCTGCTGCACTGGACACTCCCAAGAGCAGATGGTCTCTCCATCCCTGGCATGGTTTCAAGAGCAAAAGCGGCACTACTGTAAAGTAATATAACTAATTATGTGCTTCTTAAATAAACAGGCAGGGAGAGATGTCATATCCTAGAGAGATCCATTCTATGCTTCAGACCAGAACATAGTCCCTTCCATAATCCTGCCGAGATTTTTCAATGAGCCCCTCATGCAATCTAGGAACTTTAGGAGTTGTCGTTCCTTTCAGGCAGAGGGTGTATCCAATCAACCTATTTGATCTGTATGTTAATACCAAAGCTCAGAGCCAAATTCTGATTTCAATTTTGCTAGTATGAATTCAGAGTACCTTGACTGAAGTCAGTGGAGTTGCTCTTAATTTGCATATATAACCAAGAGCAGATATTGGATTTTCTTGTATTAATTAAAAAGGTCCCAGTAACCTAGGGGATACAACAAAATTTTTGCAAGATCTCTGTGTGATCGACCTTCTCAGTTGGGGTGTTGCACCTGTCACAGTGAGAAACTTCAGCTTCACAACCGCATCTGTCTTTCACTACTTTTCCCTCTATTTTGGGGTCTGGTCAGGCAATTACCATTATCTCCTCTCATTAATATTATATTATCAAAATTGGGAAAGGGGAGAGGTGTTGGCATATGCTGAATAATTAGCCCATCATCTCCTCCAAACTGTCAAAGATTTCTGCTCATTGACAGTTTACTGTAAGTGGCCCAATTAGCATAATAAATGATTCACCAAAAGTTCTGAAGGCATCCTGTTGATTAACGTCATTTATCTTGCAAACCAGCAGCAGACGGTTGAGTCGCTCCTAACGATTATTGTATACATTTATACACATTATGTATCACTCTTGGAGAAGTGATACAGTTTGAGTTACCTGTAAGACTTAACAAGCAAGAAAGCTTTAACGCACACAGACAGAAGAAGGACCACTTCCTGACCAAGGATGAAATGTGTTAGAGAGACAGGTGTCTTTTTCTCTCTCCCCCCAAGACAGAAGTATTATGGATGGAGCTTTTAGAGGCTATGTCTACACCACGAGGTAGGGGGTGCGATTCCCTGCTTGTAATGAGAGCTAGTGGAAGTATAAATGTCACACTAACACAGACAGCAGCAGCGTGGGCATGGCTGCACACCCCTGGGGTTCAGGCGGGTTGGGCCAGGCTGCAGCTACACTGCTATTCAGACTCATGCTAGTTCTCATCACCTACCACGATGCGTACACAAGCAAGGGAATCACACCCCTCGCTGGCAGTGTAGACGTAGCTTTTGAGGGTGTGGCCTGGCTTTTCAGAAAGGGGCGCAGGGGCTGATCTAAAGCCCATTGGAGCCTTTTCATTGACCCTGATGGGCTTCGGGTCATGGACCATAGGTCCAAAAGGACAATGCTGTATCTTGACCTAGCCTGGTACCAGAACAGTCTCTGCTCACACGTCACCTGTTCGGTGGCTATAATAAGGAATTTGTGATGGAGGCTGCAAAAGTACCTGAGTGACCTAGAAGCACAAGTCTTGGGGCCTTTTGATAAGACTTGTGTTTCTACCCTCACATCCTCCAGGCAAGCTTCATAAGTACTGGAAGGAGCTACATAAATACAGAGAGCTACTAGTGTTGATTTCATATTCAAAATAGAGGGGTGAATGAGAGGTCATATGAATGAGAGGTCATATGACCCAAGGGACTTGGGTTTTATTTTCAGTTTTGCCACCCGTCTGTCACTTGCCCTTTGGCAAATCACTTTACTTCTCTGTGCTTCTGCTTCCCTTCTCATCCTTTCTCTGTCCTGTTTATTAAGACTGTAGGACCCATGCGGCAAGGGCTGTCTCCTCCTATGTGTCTACACTCTGTTTAGCACTGTTCAGCAGAGTGTGTCCCTGATCTCAGCTTGGGCCTCTAGGTACTACCATAATATACATAATAAAGTTTCAACAGAGACCAAATTCTAGGAATTTGTCACTGTGGGATATTGGAGAAGATGGATATAAATCAGACCCACTCTGATATTGGCTATGATCAGACATTCATATGCTAAACCTCTGCAGGTAGGGGTTTGTTATTGATGAAATCACCGATGGCTAGAAAGCTGGGCAGGAAATGGTTTTCCCATCCTGTGAAAAATTTTTGAGATTTCAAATATTTTCTCATTCTGCATCAGGATAAAACTGAGACCTTTTGAAGTTTTTCATGGTGGGAAGGGGAGGGAAGATGATGATGAGAGAGACCCATCCGTCCAGAATAGACCAGTGGTTAGAACACTCATGTCACACCTTTGACAAGGTGCCTCACCACAGGCTCTTAAGAAAACTAAACAGTCATAAAGGAAGAGGGAAGGTTGTCTTGTGGATCAGTAACTGGTTAAAAAATAGGAAACAAAGGGTAGGAAGAAATGGTTAGTTTTCACAATGGAGAGAGGTGAACAACAGGGTCCCCCAAGGATCTGCACTGGGATCTGTTCTGTTCACTATTCACTCTCTTTTCCAGATCATTAATGAATATGTTGAAGTGGCAAAGTTTGCAGATGATATCAAATTATTCAAGATAGTTATGTCCAAAGCTGACTGCAAAGTGTCACAAATCTGGATGAACTGGGCAAAAAAAAAAAAAAAGGCAAATGAAATTCAGCACTGATAAGTGCAAAGTAAAGCACATTGGAAAAACTAATCCCAACTCCACAAATATCATGATGGGTTCTAAATGAACTGTTACCACTCAAGAAACAGATGTTGGAGTCACCATGGCTAGTTCTCTGCAAACTTTATCTCAATATGCAGCAGTGGTCAACACGGCTAACAGAATGTTAAGAACTATTGGGAAAGGAATAGAAAACAAGAGAAGAAAATACCCTAATGCCACTATTTAAATTGATGGTGTACCCATACTTTGAATACGGTGTCCAGTTCTGGTCACCCCATCTCTATAAGGATATAGTGGAACTTAAGAAGATTCAGAGAAGGGCAACAAAGATAATCAAGGATATGGAATGGCTTTCACATAAGGAGAGACAAAAAAAATTAGAGTTGTTCAACTTAAAAAACAGATGACGGAGGGAGAATATGATAGAGGTCTATAAGGAAAACGTGAATAAAGAAGTTTTATTTACTCTTTCACACAACACAAAAACCAAGGGGCTACTCAATGAAATTGATGGATAATAGGTTTAATACACACAAGCGGAAGTACTTTTTTCACACAATGCACAGGTTCATGGAGGATGATGCATCAGTGGTATTAACTAAGGTGGTCAGGGATGCAACTCCATGCTCAGGGTGACCATAAACCTCTGACTGACAGAAGGAGAATACAGGGGTGGATCACTCCAACTACCCTGGATGCTCCCCTGAAGCTCTGGTACTGACCACTGTCAGAGACCGGATGCTGGACTCAATGGACCATTGGTCTTATCAAGTATAGCAGTTCTTATGTGGGCAACTGAGTATTAGGTTGCTAGCATGAATCAGACAGAGCAGGGACTTGAACCTGCATCACCCACAATCTAAATGTGTGCCCAGCCCATGGGGCTATTGTCTGTTCTGGAACGAATACCACTCTCTTTCTCTGGCCTTCACCAGAAAATCCATACTGGACCTGGGAAGCCTTTCCCAATGAAAGTTGCATCGAACCAGGTATATTCCTGCAAAAAGTTTTGGTTTCAATAAATCACCATTTTCCAATTGAAAAATATTTCACTGTGAAATTCCCATCAGCTCTACTGATGACCCTTTCTTACCCTGAAAGGCACTGGTATGCCGGCCTCTACAATCATTATGAAAAGTATAGGTATGTGTCAGTTGTTTCAGAGTAATTCTCCTGCCGCCATAGACTTTTAACACTGAACTCTTTAATAAGGGTTCTTCCCCCAGCCCCAAGAGGCAAGCTTTAAAGGAAGTACAGCAAGCACTTTCACCACTGAAGCCACTAGAAATATATTTTATAACGCAATATTAAAGAAATAGTCAGAGCCAAATAATTTAATCAGATTCATGAAATCAAATACCCCCAAGGCAGCGATGAAGATGCAGCTTAACAAGTGTTGGCATTTTATTTCATGGGAAAGCAAAATTCATCACCTGCTTATTTTTTTTTTTCATAGAAATAAAATTTGATGCTAAACAAAACTAAAGTCAGTGTTCCCTGGGATCTGATGAATATGCCCTACCCACCCTACAAAAGACAGCTTAGCCCTCCTTTTCAGTCATATTCTGTCCTCTACTCTTTCCCTTTATGGGGAGCAGGAGCTATTCACTAACTGGGAGCCAGTGTGGCCTGGGAGCTAGGCCACCAGCTGGACTTTAGAAGATGTGGGTTCTACACCCAGTCCTGCCACTCATCTGCTGTGTGACTTTGAGTAAATCAATTCATTTGTTTCCCTTGCCTCTGTCCTATCGATTTAAACTATAATCTCTTACCTGTACATACAATGGGCCCTGACCGTGCTGTGGGGTCCACAGGAACACAAAATAATAATAATACTTGGAAACCAGATAAACAGCCAGGAGCGAGGGACGTGATCGTTCCCCTCTAGTCGACATTGGTGAGGCCTCATCTGGAGTACTGTGTCCAGTTTTGGGCCCCACACTACAAGAAGGATGTGGAAAAATTGGAAAACGTCCAGCAAAAATGATTAGGGGACTGGAACACATGACTTATGAGGAGAGGCTGAGGGACCTGGGATTGTTTAGTCTGCAGAAGAGAAGAATGAGGGGGGATTTGATAGCTGCTTTCAACTACCTGAAAGGGGGTTCCAAAAAGGATGGATCTAGACTGTTCTCAGTGGTAGAAGAGGACAGGACAAGGAGTGATGGTCTCAAGTTGCAGTGGGGGAGGTTTAGGTTGGATATTAGGAAAAACTTTTTCACTAGGAGGGTGGTGAAACACTGGAATGCGTTACCTAGGGAGGTGGTAGAATCTCCTTCCTTAGAAGTTTTTAATGTCAGGCTTGACAAAACCCTGGCTGGAATGATTTAGTTGGGGATTGGTCCTGCTTTGAGCAGAGGGTTGGACTAGATGACCTCCTGAGGTCCCTTCCAACCCTGATATTCTATGATTCTATGATTCTTACTCTTTACACAGAGAGGGCAGTATCTAATGAGCATCAAAAAACCTCTGTGAACTATAACCCTGAGATTTTTGTTCATCTATCATCTTCAATGTTTACTGACCAATCAGTGGATACTGATGCTTACGGAGTCAATTCCTGATTTGTAGAGTCGTATCTAGAAAGCAGCATCCCAGAGGTCATGTGGCTTCCACAATGGGTAGCAAGAAAGTAGGTGGCTAAAGCGGGGAGGAGGAGAGCATTATTTCTAAAGAAACTTTGCCCTAATGAGCACAGAGTGTGACTATGTTTGTGGGTGTAAAATATTGGGTGTGATTATGTCAGTGAACTTATTTCGAGGGAAGCCAATGGTCACTACACAAGCTGTACAATTAACTGTGTGTGTCTGGAGGGTGGCATTTGAGGGGACCTCTCTTTCTGATCATAAAAAGATAGGCAACAGGTTTAAAATAAACAAAAGGAAGTATTTCTTCATGCAATGCATAGTCAACCTGTGGAACTCTTTGCCAGAGGATGTTATGAAGGCCAAGGCTATAACAAGATTTAGAAAAGAACTAGATACGTTCATGGAGGATAGGTCCTCCAATGGCTATTACCCAGGATGGGCAGGGATGCAAAACCGTGCTTTGAAGTCTTCATAGCCTCTATTTGCCAGAAGCTGGGAATGGGCGATGGCAGCTGAATCACTTAATGATTACTTCTTCTGTTCATTCCCTCTGAAGCACCTGGCTTTGGCCACTGTCGGAAGACAGGATCCTGGGCTGGATGGACCATTGGTCTGACCCAGTATGGCCCTCCTTATGTACCCAAGGACCCATTATTGTTGTATCTGACCACCTCATAGTTTTCAATGCATTTATCCTCAACCATTGCCTGGAAGACAAAGGAAATATTTGTATCCTGTTATACAGATGGGGAACTACAGTACACAGAGGCTAAGTGATTTGCCCAGGGTCACACTGGAAGTCGGTGGTGGAGTAAGGAATTGAACCCAAATCTCATAAATCCCACATCAGCACCCTAACCACTAGACTATCTTTCCTCATAACAGAACACAAACTACCTCTTCAGAATAAGGATGGGACAAGCATATTGTTTAACCATATTGTTTAACCATACCCAAGCGCTTGAAGAATGCAGCCCACAAGCATGCATGTATTTTGGAGCAGGTGACAGATTGCACTGGAATAAAACAAAACATGCAGGCAATATATGATCCTGACAGGTGGCAAAGATGCAACCCATGGGACAGCGTGACACAAAGAACATGTAGTAAAGCCTTCCATTTATGATAGGCATTCAATAGCTGAAACAGTTTGGACACCAAAGCATGCTATCTTTGGCCAATCTCTCTCTCCTGCCCTGATACCACCCCGCCCTCTAATTTCTGTCTCTACCAACAAGGACATCATAAATTCTGCTTTGGGCAAGGCAGCACTGATTGGTCTCAATTCATTCTTCTTTAAAACACGGACACACCCCTGCAGCAGAGAAAGGACACAAACGTTCTAGGAAAAGCCATAACTCAATTGCCATTGTAGAACAGAAAAATAATTAAGGTTGGCAAAGAATAGCATCAAACAAGACGAGCTGAATGAGTTCTGCTTTACCTTGCCCTTTCCAGAGATGGCTCCTCCTCCCCCATGTCCCCCCAGCCTAAAGCACTTTGGATAGCTCTGCTTTTCCCTCATTATGCATGCTTGCTCAGTTTCTGCTGGTGGCCAGTGGGACAGGTCACACAGGCCAGTGGTTAACCCTTCTGCCGTTAGCTGCTTGCGGCTTTGGAGGAGTCAGGCACTTAGATGGTACAGCTTGGATAGGAGATGGGTGACTGCAGGGAGTACAGGTAGACATACTCAAGCTAGCTTTGATCTAGCTCGGGTAACAAGAGCAGTGAAGCTACAACAGCACTGGAAGCTGCATTGGCCAGTCCCCCTTTCCCAGGACCCTGAGTGCATACTTGTGCAGCCACACACCTCACAACTGCCATGTGGACTGAACCACCCACATCTACAACTGAGAGTATCAAAGGGACTATGCAAAATTGATAGTGCAATAGAAATGTGCAGACAGCCCAGGAATCTAACTGGCAGCTGCTCCTACCTGAGTGCTTTCTGACAGGAAAAAGCAGGATATTTTGTAGGTGCCTAGTAAACTTAAATTATACTCAGGATATTTTCATTACGGTTACATTGTGGCAATAAATGTCATTTACGACCCTGAGGAAATGCAATTCCCTCATACCCCCCTGCCCCATGCTTTTCAAAGGATCTATTTTTTACCAAGGATATTGTAAAACCAAAGGCCATGGGGCCAGAGCTCTGGATTGTTAGGGAGACACTAGTCACAGCTCCTAATTATTTCCAAGGGCTGCTAAGTAACAGCTCTCTGTTTTTTATTTGTCCCAAGTGGTGATCCATTGG
This sequence comes from Eretmochelys imbricata, assembly GCF_965152235.1. Taxonomy (NCBI): domain Eukaryota; kingdom Metazoa; phylum Chordata; order Testudines; family Cheloniidae; genus Eretmochelys; species Eretmochelys imbricata. Next base: position 6,794,837 of record NC_135576.1, read on the forward strand.
GTTTGTGGAGTTTGATGTGTTTTATGTTTGGAATTTATCATGGGGGTTATTGCTGACCAATAAGTCAACAGAAAATAACAATAATAAAAAACCATGGTAAATCTTGTACACCCATGACTTCGCATGAGAAAGAGGAGAAGAGCAAATCTAAGGAATAAATGTTGCATGAATGAGGCCTGATCCAAAGTCCATTGAAGTTAGTTGGCGTTGGTCCTGCTTTGAGCAGGGGATTGGACTAGATGACCTCCTGAGGTCTCTTCCAACCCTGATCTTCTATGATTCTATGACTTGCAGTGGAAAGACTCCCAAATGACTTTGGATCAGATCCATGGACTTTCTGTGCATCTCTCTCCTCTCACTGTAACAGACACAGAGAAAATGACAATCACGTAATTTTTACATACATTCTTTTCACAGCTTCATAGAAACAGAGCTGAAATTATCTGCCAGTACAGGTCATCCAAACTGTCCAATTGCAGGATCATTCCCTACAGTATATTCTCCAGAGCTTTGTCCAGTCTGGCTTCTTTTTGAATTAGGCCAAAGTATTTTACAGAGTATATATATAGAATTATGAACCGACCAATGAAATGCAGCTACTTCTCGGGTTGAAAACAGCTGATGTTGTCCATCAGCAACACATTGCTTTTTAGGATCATGACAATCATTCTGTCACTTTCTGTGATACCTCCCATCAACTGAATTTTAGTGTATTTAATGCATACTAATGCATTTAACCTCATAACACCCCGGTGAGGGAGGAAAGTGTTGCTGGGCCTCTTTTGCAAGGGAAAATTAACACAGGCAAGAGATTTGTTCAAGGCCACACATGAAATCTGTGGTTTGGCCAGGACTAGAACCAGTCTCCTGATTCCCATTCACCACAAGACCATCTACTTTGCTTGCACAAGAAACATATAATTAACTATACTACCTTTGTAAAGGGCTCTTTCAATAAGCGGAATGCAATGATCTGAGTTAGGCTATTGCCAGGACCCTGGGTTGAGATCCTTACTGTTGCACAAAGTGTCGTAGGATATTTTATGACCACTTGAGTCAACATTGCCTGGTTTCATGTCTTATCTAAAACACAGTCTGCAGCCACGCAGCACTCTCCCCTTGTACTCAGATGGAAAACTGGCTCAGTTAGAAGAGCACTTCCTACTGAATCACCAGCAACACTTCGTACAGCATCTGAATCTTCCTTGGAGGTCTCCCATCCAAGCAAAGACCAGCCGCTAAGAGGCGAGATGAGATCTCAGCCTGAAGTGGAAGGTATAAATAGATAAAGGAAACACAGATGTTTTCTGAAAATTAAAAGGTCCCATTTACAGAGGGGGACCTGAGGTGCAGAGACATTAGGTGACTTGTCTAAGGTCAGACAGGACGTCTGTACAGCAGGGTGATCTTGTGACTAATTGGGACAACTACTGGGGTGTATAATAAGGAGAGTGATATAAAGGTAGTGCATGGATTGTAATGCACATCACCAGAGAAATGTCTTTGGCTGCCAAGTGAGAGGTTAGCTTTCCAATAACAAAGCCCTCTAGGTGTACGTTTCATATAAAAAGATATGCCGTAGAACAGGCGGGACTTTGCCCAAATAAAGAGCACCTGTCACCTTGTAGAATAGTATGAAACCCATTCTGACAAGGAACCATTCTTTCATGCTGGAATTTAATTTGTAATCTGCGGTCTCGTTTTATCAATCTCCTTAAAGTGTTTGGGGACACAGTCCAGATAGAATGCTACCTGGGAGGCAGAGTGGTGGAGTGGTTAGAGTATTGAGCTGCCTTGTGTCCCTTGCTTTGCAACTGATACATCAGATCTGCAGTATTAACAGCACTGTAGGGAAGCCACTTCATCTCTCTGTGCTTCCATTTCCACATCTGCATATGGGTTAATGAGTCATAGAATCATAGAAGATCAGGGTTGGAAGAGAACTCAGTAGGTCATCTAGTCCAACCCCCTGCTCAAAGCAGGACCAACTCCGACTAAATCATCCCACCCAGGGCTTTGTCAAACTGAACCTCTAAGGGTGGAGATTCCACCACCTCCCAAGGTAACCCATTCCAGTGCTTCACCACCCTCCTAATATATAGTGTTTCTTAATATCCAACCTAGACATCCCCCACTGCAACTTGAGACCATTGCTCCTTCTGTCATCTGCTACCACTGGGTCCCTCCCTTGTAAAACACTTACAAAGAACCATGCCTTGTAACATGATATGCAAGCAGACATGCGTCTGACCCCACAAAGCCACGGGTTTGGAGCTGAATTTTCTCAAAGACCAAGAGAATTTGGCTCAGGGATTCTGGTCCAGGCCCATCTCTAGTGCGAATAAAGATCCTAATTCAGGAAAGCATTTAAGCATACACTGAAATCTGATTGCTTCTGCCCCAGCCATCCTGACTTTCCTGTCCCTCATTGTGCTCCTCTTTTGTGGCATCGGACTCTCTGTCCCATGTTTTGGAATAGCCTTCCAAGGGAAGTAGTGGGGGCAAAAGATCTATCTGGATTTAAGATTAAACTCGATAAGTTTATGGAGGAGATGGCATGATGCGATAACCTGATTTTGGTAATTAATTGATCTTTAAATATTCATGGTAAATAGGCCTAATGGCCTGTGATGGGATGTTAGATGGGGTGGGATCTGAGTTACTACAGAGAATTCTTTCCTGGGTATCTGGCTGGTGAATCTTGTCTGTATGCTCAGGGTTTAGCTGATCGCCATATTTGGGGTCGGGAAGGAATTTTCCTCCAGGGCAGATTGCAAGAGGCCCTGGAGGTTTTTCGCCTTCCTCTGTAGCATAGGGCACGGGTCACTTGCTGAAGGATTCTCTGCTCCTTGAAGTCTTTAAACCACAATTTGAGGACTTCAATAGCTCAGACATAGGTGAGAGGTTTAACGCAGGAGTGGGAGGGTGAGATTCTGTGGCCTGCGTTGTGCAGGAGGTCAGACTAGATGATCATAATGGTCCCTTCTGACCTTAGTATCTATGAATCTATGAATCTTTTCCAAATAAGTTTTGGGCAACCACATTAGCCTTAGACTCCCAGGGTTCTGTTTAGAGTTGTGTGCTGCAGACTTCAGTGTGCACCAGCCTAATTAAGCACCAGAAAATAAAATCAAGGCGGAGGTGCCTGTGTTTAGCACAGAAGCAAGCGCATCTCACAATCCATCCTCAAAATTCTCAGGTGCAGAAGATAAATACGAGAGTGGGGAAAGAGACTCATAATAGAATCATAGACATTTAAGGTATATGAGAAATTAGACACTTTCAATAGTGGACAACTGAGCAGTCACTGGTGGATTGGAGAGAGGGACAGTTGGGCACAGCACTGGATTGAATCTGACACTGTGAGACCTTGATGGGTAGATGGATGATATTTTCACAGTCTGGCTAAGCTTAGCATAACCATCCAGTGGACGGATAGAACCAGATACAGGGGGTGGCATGCTGGTCCATTGAAGTATGGGATTTTTTGCCCTTTACCTCAATGGAGCCAAGATTTTCCTCAGAATGTCTACGTTTTTGATGTTGGCACTCAACTGACATCTAAGAACGACCATAGGTTGTCTACATTTGGGATGGGCACCCAAAGGCTTCATAGGACCTCCACAGGTGGTCTAAGCTTCAGATAAGCCTCAGTAGATGATTCCTCGCGGTGAATCTCTGAATCTGAGCTGCATCCATCACAATTTCTTAGTAAAGAAGAAACAAGGGAAAAGATTTGCCAGAAATATATATGATGGATCAGCCAAATTGTTTCTAAATGGTACCTTAGTCAGAGTTCTCCACGGGGGATCAACATCCAGCTGCACTACAGTATAGTGTAAATGCTATTGCGTTGGGGAAAAAAATCACTGGCAAGTGATTTGCATTAAACATTTTTCTCCTCTTCTTCTTTTGTTGTTGTTGTTGTTGATGCTATTTTTGGCTAACACAGAACCGCATCAGCATGTGAAATTCAGAGAGAAAGTGCCCAATTGCTGATTTCCAGTATTTTTTTGCCTGTGTGTTTAGAGATTTCACTGCCAACAAAAAGGGAGGGGGGGATATTCAAAAACACAAACAACCAGAGAGACCATCCACAGCCAGAAACAGTTTCTGTTTTCCAACATTTTCTTTCGAGCTTGTGAATAAACAGAAATCTGTGATTTCTGAACACCTGCAGTTCGCTAGCCTTGGAAAGAGAGTGGGAAAGAGAAAAACAGACCCATGCCGAGAGCCACTGAACTCATGTATATGAAGTGGGGACACTGTGTAAATAAAGCCCATTCACTCACTGATTTGTTAATGCACTAGAAATATTTTAAACATGTGACATTTTGTATGCAACATATTTCGGTCACTTGCCCTCCATGCAATCTGCTTATTCAGTGCTGCTACACTATAGTTCTCAATTTGTGTGTCTGTGTGTACATACACACACACACATATACTACAGCTGAGCAAATAATGGATTTTTTTATTCAATAGATTTATTTATTCAGGCTGAACCGAAAGATCTGAGGAAAATATGGTTTGATTTGAAACCATTTTTTAAAAAATTTTCCATCAAAGCAAAAAAATTGAGAAAGTTTCATTTCAGATCTTCCAAAACATTTCAGGTCAATTTGAAACAAATGTATCTCTGAGGTTTGCTGAGTGTTTTTATTCGATTCAACCATTTTTGTGTGGGGGATTTTTGTGTGTTTAATTTGGCCAAATTTGAAAAAGAAAAGCTGTTTTGAAATTAAAACTTGAAATGAAACGTTTCAACTTTTTGGGGGGGGGAAAAAAGTTCTTTTCAAACGAAACGATTTGTCAAATTCAAATAGTCTGCTCTAAGTGGGAGTGGGATTTTTTTTTTCCAATAGTCCTCAATGGAACCCATCCAAAGAGCAAGAATCCAGCATAGGACAGGGAGCCATTTAAAATTCCAGGGCTATAATTCCTAGCTGAATATAATCTTCCCTCTGATCTCCCTGTACTTTCATTTGAATATTTTCCCGATGACAGAACCAGGTTCTCTGGTGCTCACCCTAATCTGACCTAATGCAGGCTCAGTTCTGGCTTTTTCCTTGGTGTCAGCATTGAGTGTGTGTGTGTTTCGTCGTGTTAATTAAGCCCTTGAAGTGAAATATATCAAGCGTCTTGATGGCACACACCATCGACCCCGTTGTCAGGTATGGCTAATATGCAGATGTGCGGGAGTCTCTATGGCAGGGTTGTCAGGAGCTCACACACTTCAAGCATCTTTTGCAAAAGAACTCCAGTGCTCAGATTGCAAGCAGGCTGCTAATTCTCTTTTGTACGCTGCAGCCATGTCTTCCCCTGATGGTTAGGAAATGGATAAGGTATGCAGAATGTATTCTCAGCACAAGGAGAGACAGCCGACTGAGCCGAAGGGAGAGAGAGACACAGAAATACAAATAGACTCCTTTCTCAATAGGCTGTTCAGCGAATAAGTCACTGACGTGAGAGTCAAGGGATGTGGGTTCTTTGCCTCCTACCCTTTGTCTGTTTTGATTGTAAGTTCTTTGGGGCAGGGCCTGTTTATGTCTTTCTACAGTGCCTAGCAGGACAGGGCCCTGATTTCAGTTGGGGCCTACAGGTGCTACTGTAAACAAAATAATTAATAACCATGCTCTCATATATCAAGCTGACTCCATTTTAAACTCAACAGCTTTGGAAGAGGAGTATTTTCCCTTTAATCCCTGAAATAAGTGTTGGGAAGGCAGCTTCCACCCTTAACCCCGCTCCTAAATTCACTGATTTCCCGCCTGGAATTACTCTACGAGCCCTCAGCTGAAGTATCAGAGTGGTACCAAGATGTACCAAAATACCAAGTTTACCGGGCCACCTTTTCAGTCTGTGTTTGTTCAGGACAAATGTATTCAAATCGAGAGGCAAGGCAGTGACAGCACAAGCTCTGTCATACCTGGCCAAGGGAACATCTCTAGAAGGAAAGAGTTGTTGAGAGTAGCTTCTGTGACCCCTTCAGTTGCAGCTTCTCTGCAAAGACCATCAATAAGGCCAACAGTGCTGGAGTTTCGTAGTGGTATAGAGATCTCATAGGAACCGGGCTGTGATCCCCATTGCTAGGGGCCATTGAACAGACACCAGGTGGCAATGAGTCAGAACTGATGACCTAGACATTTGCGTCTTTGTAGCCCGTCAACAAACCTCCGAACCATTTGATTTCCCTGCCATTTCTGCTCCCCTTTCTTTGGTGACTTGCCTGATGAAGTTGTGGCAGATCCTCAACTTGGGTAAATTGTTGTAACCCCTTTGATTTCAGCAGAACTATGACAATTAAGGATCTGCCCCCACATTACCAGCTGCAACATTCTGACATTGATGGAGTAGGAATTCATCAGTCATGCCTACAGCACAGCTAGGATGGGCTGAAAAGGAGGCACGTCAAAGGCAGACTACACTTAGCTGGATACGTTCCCTCAATCACTGCATCAGCTTGTCCTGATCCCATAGTTAAAAACAGCTATTTATGCTATCACTACAGGCTGGCGAAGATATATTGCACCAAGTCAGCACCTACAATTATGATAGTACAGAAAAGCTTTGCTGTAGCACGTTTCGTGCTGCTATTTATCACACACAAGGCTATTACATCTTGGCTCCCAAGAAGGCTATACAATTCTGGCACCCAGGAAGACAGCAGGTGCTCTGAGTTAAACCAAAGCCCAAAGACTTTCTCTCCACCCCCATCCTTCTGGCTTTTGTAAAAAGACTAGCATCGCCGCTGGCCCAGCAGAACAAAGGGCTTGCAGGGAAGCATTCTGCTCATCCGGGTCATGTCTCTATAGGGAAAGGTGTTGGGGAAAAAAGGGTCTGCACTCGTTCCCTGGAGAGCCTAGAATTCATCAAAATCAGAGATAGAGACGCCCTACTAGGACACACTGTTCATCCTCATGCCAAATGCACACTAATAAATGACCCAAGGGTTTGAGTTTCCGTCATTTGCCTTGGGGAGACTATTCCACAAGCAAATAAATCTCACCATTAGGAAGTCCCCTACATACCATTTGTCTTAAGGTTCCATATAGCACTCATTGCTGCTGTACTTAAGCACCAAAGAGAGCCATCCCTAAATAGTCCCTCTTGCCACACCCATCATATTGTCTGGTTCCCGGTGTTTGCAGTACTGGCATACATTAAAGGCAAGCTTATTTTTTCTTTTTCTCTCTTTAAATCAAGTCCCTTTTCTTACTCTTCTGGGAATTCTGTCTAGTTTGTCAATACCGGGGCTGGTGGAAAACAACAATTGCATTCCATGAAAACCCCGAAGTTTCTAAATTTGCTTTTGATTTGATGCACAATGAAAACCCTTCCAAAACGGAGAGAGATGCACTACAATAATCAAGTGTTTAGGGTTTTCCCGCAGGGATGTTGGAGACCAAGATTCGAGTCCCTGATGTGAACCCCAAAGGGAATTGAACCTGGGTCTTGTACATGCCATGTGAGCAGTCTAACTGCTAAGCTCTTCTACATGTCTCTACCTGTTTCCTGGCTTTGACCAGAAATTTTATCCAGAACCTGAGAAAACTTCCAAATGAAATCTTCATCAGAATTGGTATGTTTCATGGAAATGCTTTTATTTTGAAGTGATGGAATTTTTCATTTGAAAAAAAAAAAAACCCAGCTGTCCTCAACATTTTTCCGATACCCAATGTCCCTGTAGCTACACACCGTATTCTAGCTCTGGTCTCACCACCTCTGTCCAGAGAAGAACTATCACTATTCATCACATCTGCTCAAACCTCCACACGGCATTTCTGGGATGTCAGTCAGTCAGTCAATCCATCGATCAGGCGAGTCCAAACCTTTATAACCAATAGAAGCTACTGAGAAGGAACTCTGATTTCTAATAGGGATCAAAATCGAGGGGGATCTCTGGCGGGAATATGTAGCAATATAGAATAGGCAAATGAAGACATGTCTAGATGTAGTAGGTGATATAATAATCTTCACTATGGGTTAGATCCAAAGCCCATGGAAGTCAGTGGGAGCCCTTCATTGACTTCAGCATGCTTTGAATCAGGTCCATTATGGACATTTCCGGACACTTTTTTAGGCTGCTCTGAGGTGAGTCTGAGTTAGTGTGATTCTCACCACGTTCCAACTGGAGGCACATTTGCAAAGTGGCTCCCGAGGGCAGTAGGCTCTGAGGCTCCCTCTAAGTAGCCAGATCATCGTCTGAAGCACTGTCCCACGTACCATGGAGCCACTAACAACAGTCACTGGCTGATACCAGTAAACGTGGTGGGGTGTTTATGCTGGGGCTTATTTATTTATTTATGGTTCTCCTAGGCAGCAGTATCATCATGACGACAAAGAGAACGGCAGATCAAATCAAAGTGACAGAGGAGTTTAAAAAAAAAAAAAGAAGTGGAAATATTTCACATAAATAGTACTATAAAAGAAATCTCTTCCTTCTGGCAGTCCCAGGGATGCACGAGACACACTGGTTGGATGGTTCTATTGACCTGGTATTCCTGCCTACTGTGCAAGTGTGGTTTATGTTAGGATGACTAAATTAAAGAGACAGAACCCTGGAGGAGGCATCATCTGATGGAGCTGCAGACACCACCAACGGTTCATGCTACAGATTATGGGAAGCCAGGGGAAATAATTTGCTTAACAGCACGTTGACTTGGACATCCCTAATCTTGGCATTGATCTCCACCAGTATTAACGTTGCGGTTAAAGGAAATAATTAAACCTGGGACTGCCACTAGTTTTATAGATACAAAATAGGACATTGTCCTTGGCTTCAAGACCCAGTTGATTTAGCTCCTGCCAACTGCTCATGCTTTTTTTCTTTTTCACTCCTCCTTTCCCCCTGGCCCAAATACATGCTTTCTCCCACATAACCAGCTATGCCTGGAATACCTTTAATCTGCCTCCACCCTCTTTCTCTTTGAAATACCTCTTCTTCTATAAGGCCTTTACCTACCAGCTGCACACCTGAATGAAGTGAGAAGAATGAAACTCAAAGACCAGGAAATCAAAACCCAACAACAACAAAATGCACAAAGACTTCAGATCACACTAACAGGGTGGGCAAACAAGGACTCTGAAAAGGACGTAAGGGCCATAGTGGATAACCAACTGAACATGCACTCCCAGTGCAACGTTGCGGCTCAGAGGGCGAACGCCGCCCTGGGACGTATAAGCAGGGGAATGTCACGTAGCAAAGAGGTGGTATATATGCCTATACCTATATGTACAGCATTAGTGAGACTGTTAGTGGAACAGGGTGTCCCGTTCACAGAATCATAGAAATGTGGGTGTCATGAGGTGCACCATTCACTACTGGTCTGGCACCTCCTCCTGGTCACTCTGGGGATTAACTCTTGAGTTCACTGCCCCTCCCCCCCTTTTCATGCCTTGCTTGCTGTCTCTTTCTCTGGTCTGCGGTCCCTCTCTTGCTCCAGAAACCACAGTGTCCTCTTTCTGACTCAGCCCTCTGTCCCCCCCACACACACTTCCAGGTTGCAAAGTCCCTTCTCCCTAGCAGTCCTAGGTAGTCTTCCCTCTCACTTCCCAATGATACCACTCCTTGAGTGGCTGCCAGTGGAACATGGGCCTGCCCTCTACTCCGGGATCCTGTCCAGGGACCCTCAGCTCAGCAGTTCTGGCCTATCCTGTCTTAGCCCTCATGCTCCTTCCCTGGACTGCTTCCTACCACAGCTAGTTCTCCTTCTCTCTCTGGGTGTACCAGCTCCCAAACCCTCCTTTCTCTTCCCAGGGAGTAACTGCTGCCTGCCTTCCTGCAGCCTTTCCAAGCAGCCCCGGTTTATTACCAGCTACCTTGCGTCATACACACCCTGTCTGTTCCTGCACAGCTGTACATGCTTCCAGGTAGTTCCCTGCTCCCTGGCTCTTCCTCCAGGTGCAGCCTGTGGAGATAATTGGCCTGCCAGGCCATCTTAACCCCCTTCCAATTCTATGTGGGGTAGACACCCCATCACAGAAGGGTTTGTCTGAGTGCTGGTGTCCATATTTCAGAAAGGATGTTGAAAAATTGGAACATGTTCAGAAGAGAGCTACAAGAATGATTTGAGGCCTGTCTCACAGAGGAAGCTTGTCAAAGAGAAGGTTAAGAGATGACTCTATTACAGTGTACACCTCAGTGGAGGTAAGAATTACGATAGCAGAGGGTTCTTTAGTATAGGAAGCAAAGGCAGAACAAGACCCCATGGCTCAAGCTAGACAAACTCAGACTAGAAATAAGGCAAACAATTTTTAACAGGGAGATGGAACTTCTGTGACTTGAAGTCTTTGAATCAAGACTGGATGTCTTTCTAAAAGTGATGCTCTAGAAATGAAACAGGAAGATAAGGGGAAACAGCAGGAGCAGCATTGCAGACAATAAGTTATGTGATGGAAGAGTGCTTAACTTGCCATCTGGAGGATGGTTTACAATGCCAAGCCTTCCTTATTACAGAGGCTATTCTCTGGTTACAGGATGGGGACATTAAGCTCTGATGTCTGCATACAAGAAGAAAAACAGGCTTGGAGAAGCAGGGGGGGAGTAGGGTCCCATTGTGCTAGGGGCTGTACAGACATAAATGTAGTCACAGTCCCAAAGACTTTACAGTCTAAATATATAAGTGACACGAAGGGAGAAGAGAGTGGAATGCAATCAGATAAGCAAGTTTTATTTAATAACAAAGTAAGCACCAGCTAACCTCATCTATTCTGGAAGCCAACATTAACTGACTGGGTTTGTTTATGGTCATTACGGCAGAAGTGGGTCTAGAAAGATCTGATTGAGCGAGGGCTTACTAATGGATTTGGGGAAGACCTCCCATGAATAAGGGGGAGCATGGAAAGGGGAACACATCAGAGACATCCCACCTGCCCACTTGCCATAATTTACTTGGGAATGGGGCTGTTGGCTGTGCGAAACGCGATGAGAAAACCAGAGGCGGAGCCTCTGGAGCCTAATGCATCATGGGATTGTTAAAGGAGGCCATCTCACGAGAAATCTGGGACAACGTGAGTGGGAGCATTCCATTGTCATCTCCTCATCAGAAAGTCCCCAGTAGAAATGCCACTGCAAGAAACAGAGACTCACCCCCTGTTCCTCAATTAATGTCTGAATTATAATCAAGCACAATGCAGCTGAGGGATCCTCAAACAGACAGGAAAATAAATGTTGTTTTTCAAGCTCAACATGAAAATACAGTAAAGACAGCAGGATTATAATGGGAATACATGGCCAATACGGAATTTGGAGGGGTCTGTTCTATTCCAAATCCAAATCCCTTTGGGTCTCTTAATCCATAAAGCTTACTATAGAAGTATGTTATTGCTAAATTGGTGCATTTAGGATTTGCTGCTGGATTTTCACATACAGTTGTCTATCAACATGCATCTGTCAAAGCATCCTCAATAATTGCTTTGCATTTCTACAGTGCTTTTCTTTATTTAAAACAATGATGCAAATATTACCTAATTTCTCTGCACATCAGCCTTGTGACCACGGGACTGTTATTAACCCATTTTACAGATGGGAAAACCAAGACACAGGTAGGTTAATTAGACCCACATTTTCAAAAGTGACCTTGTTTCTTTCATCCACCCCATTTGGTCCTTTGATTATAGGTTGTCTACTTCGGTCCTGATTGTCAATTTTTAATGCTCAATTTGAGAGGCGTTAGACCTGATTTTTCAGAGGGGATGAGCATGCCGTGTTCCCATTCCATTTCACTCGGAGTTGGAGGTACTCAGCCATTCTGAAAATCATGCCCAAGGTGTCTTCCACTTGGCATCCAAAATTTGAGATCACACCTGAAAGCATGGGCCTTTGTGACTTGCTCCGGGCCAGAGAGGACACATAAGAACTGAGATTAGAACCCAGGAATTCCCACTACAAGGTCCTATGTACAGACTGCTAGATTCTGACTAAGTAATAACATCTTTTGGCCAAGTAGCTTGTACAAAAGTATCTGTGCACATGTAATGTAAGCCATTCAAGCACTATTTTTATATTATTTTCCTACATGTGTGTGCACAACTGATGAAATATATCCCTATTGAGAGTATGCTGGGTGAAATGTTATAAAAAAACAGTTTCTACTGGTAGATAATCTTTGCCGTTTACAACAATTTCTATTTCAGTCATGAAACTTGCTAACGATAACTTACTTTTTCAGTCAATTACTTTATAATTGTGTTTTTAAATGTGCGTGCCTGCACTTGATTTTAGAAAATCTCTTTGCTTGTAGCATTGCTAAACGAGAGAAAGAGTGTGTCATTACATTGTGATCGTTAACGTGAAAAGGTAGCTACATACAAGGAAGGTCAGAACGTGAGGGTGTCATTCCATGCTTAACTCATCCTGTTTGGCCAGTGGGCAGCTCTTATTCATGTAAGAGTGGTGGTAGCACTTTGCTCAGTCACACTAAGGTTAAGGACTGAAGTCTTCACTCTGAACTTGCTCTCTGTTTTTTTTAAATAGGTCTGGATCAGACCCTGAAGCCTTCGTTTCCAAAGTGGTGCATGCTGCTTAAGCCATGTGTACCTCCATTTACTGTGCATTCATGTACCCCGTGCACAGCTAAATCCCTGTTTGCTGCTTTGAAAATTTACCCCCTGATGTTATTCTAATGTAGCTGTTTGTCTCCTCATGAACTTATAATGATAATAATGATAGTAATAATGACTGACATTCATATAGTGCCTTTCAGCCAGAAGGATCCCAAAGTGCTTTGCAAACTGATTTACAAATGACTGCATATCCATATTAAATGCGGAGCCCTACGTTAATGCAATGTTAATGTTGCAAATCCGAAGCCACAAAATGCCAGGAAATGCAAAGGTTAAGGTTTCAGTAGCGACTCTAATGCAGACACATTGTGCATCATGCATATTAAGTTAAATGTTTCACAACAGAACTGAGCAGATATTTTGCAGCAAAAACCACTCTGTGGGCTGCGATAAAGGTAATCAAATTCTCATGCTTCTAGGCAGAAATGTAATTGCTTGTGTGGGTCAGGTAGAAATTCCACCCCACCACATTGCCACATAGCATTATGCAAAAACTTGGCTCCATTATGGGATATTTCATCTTCTGTTGTTATTTGCCACTACTGAAAAGAAGACGTCAGGGGTAGATGCTAAATGGTCTAAACCAATATGCCAAATCCTGCATACTTAGGGGTTTGATGAAATGCCCATTGAAATCAATGGAAAGACTCCTATTGCATTCAGTGTATGTTGGATCAGGCACTCGCTGAGTTACATGAACAAAAGAAATTGCCAAATCTCTCTCTTTCACACTTACTATTCACACTTACTCACTTTACAGAGTGGGGAAACCAATTATTTCTTCTTCTTTAAACTATGGGGAGGAAAGGTCTATTTTGGACTCAGATGGCAAGTTTCAGTTGCAAGCTGCATCCCGTCTATTTGAGCCACGTGCCCCTTTTTATGCGACAGACGAGCCAAACTTCAGTGGTGCAAATGGTGCCACTTTACATGAATAATTAACAAGTTCAGTGCCTCTATGAATAAAAAATAAAGCCAGCATGGGTGGGGTGAACCCCACAAATCAATCAGGTAGGGATCTGTCATCCCCCAAATGGGCTGATTTCTAAATAGTCTTGACAACCCCACTTCTTCAGATGAGATGAAATGACGTGGATCAAAAGGCTGAAGCAGAAGAGGGAGTTTGTAGAAGGAAAAGCTGCTGCAGGAGTGTGAACTGTTTTAAATAAGGCAAAACCACACACACACAACCACTCCCCCCCCCCCCCCCCCAAAAAAAAAAGAAAAGAATACAACCAAGCAAACAAAAAAAACCCCACCCTGACTCCAACCAGCTGTGAGTTTACTTTTGGGCCACCTGGGCAGAGAGATTTTTCTGCAAGATGGCCTAGTGTGCTGGGAGAAATCTCTCTCTCTCTCACACACACACAGAGGAGAGCAAATATCTCCGATTCTTTGCTGCTGCTCCTTAATATAGATATAAAGTCCAGTCATCTGTTGTTACTGTGGTCATTCCCTGCAAGATGGGAGGAGGATTCCAGCTATGCAAATCATCTGTTTTGATGAGCTGCTACAGCAGGAAAATATGCTGTATCGGTGATGACAGCGTGTGACTGATGGACAGACAGATTTCCTCCCTTTCCTTCATGAGAGATGGCCTGAGCTACTATATCAACTTTGCTCGCCACTGATCTATTCCTGTGCTTAAATGGGCCAATGCATTGCAACAACACAGACCGTCTATCAAGGGAGACAATTCCCTCCCCCCACCCTCTTCCCACTGGACAGACATGTTGCACTGAATCCCTAAGGGATCAAAATTCTTTATTAGCGTGCTCTGGTTTCTCATCTGTTTAAAGAAACCCACCCTTTACCCAAACTCCCGGTTAAGCTGCTGCCCAATCTGTCTTCTCTTCTTTTCCAAAGGCATGGAGTGCACCCTCTACAGACACTGACTGGAGTCCCTTTCTTCCACTTCTGCTCTTGGCCCTCTCCAATCCGGCTTTCACCCTTTGCTCTCCATTGAAACCAGATCTTCCAGATCCTTCGCAACTTGGCCCCACCCGACATACCTAACATTGTAACCTCCAGCAACCTCAGTCCTCATCTTCACTTTGTCACCATTCCCAGCCCAGCTTCTCACTGCAACACATCCATGCTTTCCCCTAGTCTGCCCCTTTCACAGCGGAAACACTCTGTGATAAATCCAGACAGCCACTAATATATCCTCCTCCAAATCCCTCCCTGAATCTTACCACTGAATGGGGAGGGCCAGGACTCTGAGATGGGATGGAGCATTCTCTCTCTCAGGCGCTTGGCTGGAGGGTTCTTGCTCACATGCTCCGGTCTAACTGATCACCATAGGTGGGGAGGGGGTGGAATTCCCCCTCCCAACCCCCGTCAGATTGGCAGTGACCTTGGGGTTTTTTCACTTTCCTCTGCAGTGTGCGAGTCACTTGCTGGGATTAATTGGGTATATCTCACCACATCAGTTCTTTGCCATTGCAGGGGCCTTGGGCATTGGTGCATCTCAATCCCTCCTCTTCTCTGCTGGTGGCACCTAATAGCCTAGTGTCAAGTGGCCTGTAATATTCTCAGCTCTTTTTGGTTGTTGGGTTTCGTGTGTGGGTGCTGGCGGCCTGTGATGCACAGAAAGTCGGACTGGATGATCTGGGAGTCCCTCCTAGCTTTAAACTCAATGACTCTGACATGATGTCAACAGAACCCAGCCTGCCAATCCTAGTTAGGCAGGTGACAAGCTGTAACTGTTACTCTTCCCCTTTCTTTTTCCTAGTCCCTACCTCTCCCTCCAATAAAATCAACAAACAAAACCCAATTATACCATACGTACCTACCGAAGCTGGACCAATCCATCACCATATTCATTTGCTTGTGTGTCGTACCCTCTCCCCTACCTTTCATTTGTGTGTCTTTCAATTGTAAACTCTTCAGAGCAGGGGATCTTTTTTTGACAACTGTACAGTGCCTAGCACAATGGGACACCAATCCCAGTTGGGGCTTTTGGGGTGCTCCCAGAGATGTTTACTCTGACTACCTGTTTCTGTAATAAGCAGTGACAGTAAATACAAGGTTTTACATTGTAATGATTAAATTCTTGTATTACAGTCCTGAGCTCAGGGGCTTCTTTGCTCTATGTGCTTGTATGTACATCCCTTCTTCCCCACTTCATGCATCAATGGAGATCATGGCTAATTCACCTAACCTGAGGGTTGTGCAAAGAATGTGTCTTCCTGGCGCTGCTTAGTGGCGTTGGGATGGTTCGGGCTGTAAGGGAAAAGGGGAAACCTGATTTCAGGTCACAAAGGAAGCTGGAGAAAGAATAATAATAATAATAAAAAAAATCAAGCCGTGGCTCCCAAAGGCTCCCCCTGCCCTGCCCCTGGAAGGATAATTAATGTCAACTCCGCCCACTCCCCTACTATGGTGATGTGAGCCATATATGTACTGAGAGGCAAGAGAGGAAGGAATTACCTTGGCCCACTGTGTGCCTCATAATCAATTTCAGCAGACGATGGGCCCAAGGCACGCCCTTGGAATGCCACTACAGTCAGTCTCGGTCCTTTTATGGTTCTCCACCAGCATTGCACGAAACACTGGAGTTAGCCCAGGGATGATTTTAGCCCATTGTTTCCACACTCCATTGGCATTAATTTCAGCCTCTGCCCTGCCTATGGTAGTGCTTCGGATTTGTAGTGCTTAGCTCAGCTCCAGGAGTAGAGTGGTTAAACATGTCATTTTGGGACTTCTTATTAACAGGCCAGCAAAACTGCAAGGTTGACAGCACTATTAAATATGACAAAGTCTTCTTTAAAACACTGACTGTTTGACTGGTGGGAGGGAAAAAAAGTGGCGTGATTTATATATGGCTGCACGAGTCACAGGCTATCCTCTATATCTTGTGTCCAAGGAATGATCGTTCAACTGCTGTCTGCAGTGTCCTCAAACAGCTTGTCTAGAGTCTCCTTTGTTCACAGATGGCTCATCTTGACTTTCTAACATTGAAATACAAGCTGCAGCTTGTTCCCACCTTGCAGCTTCCCCAGACAAACTTTCCCTGAGCTAGGACGCTCTCCCAACATACAAGAATAATGCTGAAATTAATAATTCTCTGCCAGCCTCTGCCCTGGCAGGGCAGTAGCACTTTTGAATGAGCAGAGTGGGTTTCTGGATGGCGGAGCTGTGGAGGGCAGCACAGTGGATATTACAATGTCATAGTAATATAGCGCTTTTCATTCGAGACCATTCCAAAGGACGAAAGGATCCTTTCAAATTGAACTGATGCTTTTCCCAGGACTTTATGTATATGACCACTGGATGTGAGGAGCATTTGAAAAATGCGTTAGATAGACAGATAGATAGATGGATACTGGATCTAGATAGTCTGTCTAGCCCAGTAACCTACCAGCTCATTCTCTGGAATTTGCAAGACACCCTTCAAGTAGGAAGATCTGGTATAACATACTCATAGGACACCATCTTTTTAAACCCCATTAGAGGTTGTTCTATGTGCTGAAGCAGGAAAGCGTATACCCCTTGCAAAGATCTGATTTTTAAAAAATTCTTATTATTGTAACTCTGGATGTTCTTGTTACCCAATAAAGGTCTAACATATTCTTTCCGCTACTCTACCCCTTGATTCTGCTCAGTTCTTGGTCTAGATAAGGCTACATTAGGATCAAAGCATTTTCACACTGAATCGCAGCTACACCTGGGGCAGAACATGGGAACTGATCAACAGCATACAGCACCAGGGCACAAACATTTAGGAAAAGGGAAGACAAATGCCATAATCAACTGAAACGAAGGTAGAGGGAGGTGTCACATTTTTAGTAGGCAGAATGTAATGACTAAAACAGACTGGAAACTCCTTATGTCTCGCCATATATTTCAAGGGAAAACTGGATTCCTGCACCAATTTTCACTAATAGTTCTAGTTATTGCCCAGGGCACCAAGGCTAACTCCCTGCCTTAGATGGATTATGTACCAAAGGTTCTTTAATGACGATTGGCTGGGATGTCAGTTTTATATCTCGTTTGAATGGTATAGGGGTTTATTAGGAGGATGAGGAACAGATATTATCCAAGTGGGGAAGGAAAGATTTGAGTTCTGGCTCATTACCAATGCAGACCTGCTTTCTCATTTTATGGGATAGGTTATACCAGGTCATGAATACAACCTCAGGACTAAGGGAGCACAGAATGCTGGTAATATTTCCATCTGAAGTCTATAAAAGATTTAAGGATATGATGGAGTATTTAGACAGCACTTTGTAACTGCAGGGAGGTTCAGATTATGTTGGTTCACATACTGTTTCTTCATTTGCCTTTTGCACTGCATCAAATCCATGCAATGGGGTATTTAGTGACTGGTGCAAGGGATGAAGAATCAGAGCGATCATATGGCATTCCCAACTCTGGCACTGACTCAACATATGGCCGTGGGCAAGTCATTTAACCTGTCTAGGCCTTGGTTTGCCCTTCTGTAAAATGGGAATAATACATCACTGGGTTTTGACATTGTTTTCCCCAAAAAGAATTTTTCCATGGGAAATTTTGACTTGGAATGTCTGTCAACCAGAAATATAAACATGATAATTCAGATATGCCACCGAGGGACTCCCTGGGAATTGTAGTTTGGTTGCATCATGTCACCATTGTTCTCTATGGGCGGTGCTCCCCAGATGGACTTCAACTCCCATGATACACCACTGCCCTTCACCTAGCAGGGAAGCTGTGATGCATCATAAGCAATCTAGTCTGAGCACAGAGCATGCAGCACCTGGACTACAACACCCATGAGGCACCCAGTTTCCAGGTGTAATATTTCTCTTTTTGATATTTCACCCCAAAGTCATTGTTCTCCATGGAAAAAACTGTTTTCCATCCGGCTCTTCTGATAATGTTAACATGCTACATCCCAGCTTTTGGAGGTTGTATTTCCTGGGCAGTCATAAAAGTGGGGGTGAGGGTGGCGAGGAGTTCTAGTACCTCTCCATTCTGGTGTGAAGGCATTAGGAGGGAGTGGAATAATTTACATCCAACAGGTGTCTGAACCACAGTTCTTCTCCACTTACTTATGTGTGGTTTTGCTTTGTTTTAATACGATCTGCTGAATAACCGAGAGCATTCTATTAAGGACAAAAGCCTGGGTAAAGCCAGCAAACTATTCACTGCCAAAATCTGCCCAGAAGTACCTGTGTAATTGAATTTGGCTGGCTCAAGCAAGTTATTTGATTTTCTATAATTGGATTGGCTAATGGGAGAGCAGGGTGCGGAGAGAAAAGAACTAGAATGATATCTGTCCCCCTTGACCAAATGATGCAGGGACTTGGGAAATTTATCATCCCGCCAGGGAACATAAACCCAACAAGCAGATAACCGCCCCCCCTGCAAGGGTATGTCTACACAGGGATAAAAGAACAGCGACACAGCGGTGGCTGGCCTGGATCAGCTGATTCACGCTCAGGCTGCAGGGCTAATATTGCTGTGCAGACATTCAGGCTCGGGCTGGAGTTTCAGCTCTGAGACCCTCCCTATTCGCAGGGTCCCAGAGCCCTGGCTCCAGCCCAAGCCTGGGTGTCTACACTGCAGTTTTATAGCCCCGCAGACTGAGCCCTGCGAGCCTGCGTCACCTGACGCAGGCCAGCCACGGGTGGTCAATCGCAGAGCAGACAAGCCCTACTTGCGCGTACATCTTTTGAACAACAAGGTAGCCATGGCAGACGCTCTGCCTCTCCAAGCTACGCACTGCCCTTCATTCAGGGCTGTGCTGCATACAACCTAGCCCTAAATAAATAGTAAAAGTCATGTTTTGCTCATTGTATTATCTAAATCCATAACTCAAACTGGGGGCATTTTTTTTTTCAAAAGATGATCTGCGGACCCATGTGGGAGAGCCCAAAGCTAAACCCTGGATTCGAGCCTCAGATCTAAAGTTCTCGTTGCTACCTGGTCACTTGGAGCTAGACTGTTGAAGGCTTTACTTGGCTGCATGGGGGAATACAGCTCCCCTTAGCACCCCTGCTTAAATTTGCTCAGATTATAAATCCACCTGCAGAACAGGGAGAGCAGGGCTCCTTTCCCCAAATTCCCAGTGTGAGTGGGCAGAGAGTTGTAAAACACTGGCTTCGCCACCTCATCTGGTAGCTGGAGTGGCAGGCCAGGTGCACAGGAAGGAGAGTAAATTGCTCCCCACAAAAGGGGAAAGAACGTATTCCTCCTTTCAGAGCAAAATATAGCAGTGATTCTCTAAGTCATGGTCTGCCCCTGGGGCAGCTCCCCTCCTGTGCTACCCCTGACTCAGGACTGAGTGCAAGACTACCATATACAACAATGGGGAAGGTCATGACTAGATCACAAAGAAAACCCCAGGGAGGCAAATGCCCAGATTTGGGATTTTAGCTATCCAGATCCCAAACTAAACTGCCTGAGATTTAGGGGTAATTCAAACTGCAGTCTTCCATGTGAACAGAGATACAGACAAGGGATTTCCCTCCAGAATGTTTCTAGTGAAAATCATCCCATATTTTTTCTGCCCGGCTTGTAGAAGACACCAGACTCTTCCCAGCTCTATTTCATAAGCTAGGCTGCTGAAGTGAAGCACACAGCAGAAGTCTGAAATGACAGTGTTGCTTTTTCACCGTATAGATGGATGAGCTATTGCTAAGGCTTGTAACACTTTGTTTTATTAAAAAAAGATAAACAAGCAAACCCCACCTAAACCTTCCCTGTAAGATTTAACAATGACTTATTTCTTGGAGCAACCTGTTACAAGATCTTGTTTTATAGTTCTTGCAAACTAATAGTCTGGACTACCATTTACCTACTCTTCCTTGGCCTGCTGGCTGCTCTGTACCAGTACATTTTTCAATATACATGAAGTAGACTCCCTTAATCGGTTTAAAAGCCTTTTGAAAATGTATTTTGCGGGTGTCTCACTCGCTGGATCTTTATTTATGGGCATGTACCAGGATGGTTATTTGAATTTTTGTTGTGATGAGTCCATATTTTATCATGCATTTTATTTGGTTTGTACGGAAAGCTTTTTGAAGCGCCGGGAAGGATGCTGGGTCTGTGATTAAATAAAAGCAAACTCATTTTGAAATCCCTCACTGACCCCACTCTTTCCCTGAATCCCAACATGAGCACACACAGACCTTTGCCCTCCTTCATGCTGCATGCCCCAAAACGTTCCCTCTGTCCCTTGACAACCCGATGTTCCTGTGCTGTTTTCATGAATTATAAACCTCAACGATGCAGAAGCAGGAGCTGGAGATTCCAGCAATGCTATTTTGAAGGAATCCTACAGAATCTTGTAAGGCCCCTCATTTTCCTAGAGCTGTTTGAAAATTTTCCCTCAAAACTGGTTTTGGATAAAAAACAGCCTCGCCGCCGCCCCCCCCCCCAAAAGGAACATTTCATGGAATTTTTTTTTTGTTTCATTCAAAATTCCCTTTATTTGGTAAAAACCAAAACCCAACATTCTGTTTGATTTTTTTTTAAAAAAAACCATTTTCAATATTTTTATTTTCAAAAACTAAACGCTGAATAATGTTACTGACAAATGTTTACTTTTTGTCAAAACCCTAAAAACTGACACTTAAAAAAACCCCAATCCAACACACACACACAGACACCCTGTTTAAAAAAATGTTATGGAAAATATGTACACTTTTCTAGTTAGCATTATATTTTCCTGTACGATCCTCTGTGTCGCAGCATGGGGCCAATATGGTCCCATTAACTTGGTGTGAATCTGAAGTAACTCCAACCAAGTCAACAGTGTTACTCCACATTCACATTAGTGGGATATGGTCTACCCTCCTCCCCACTTTTAGCGATGACAGATTCATGAAAGGTAGAAGCTGATGGAAGCTATGGATGTGCTAAAGGACCCCATTACTATTAGGTGAGAATGATACAGGAGGATAATTTTATGTAGAGTACAATTTGCTCTCAGCTCTTGTACAAAATGTCCACATGCTGATCATGTTATATGGAAATAAGCAAAGAAAACTGTAGGCTTAATATCATGGAGAATTTTCCTAAGAAGGAAAATACATTAGCCAGTACCTACCAAAGGAAATGGGAAAACTTCATTGCTTTGAATATTAGATCAGACAGAACAATGGGAAATATACATCAGAGAATGATCTTGCATTGGCAGGCTCAGGAGCTCGATCGTCTTTTCCAGCTCTTTCTTCAGTGATGTTGAGATCACGGAGTTCTCCCATGCATGCATGGATACTGATTTAAGTACAGTATCGGACTTTTACTTATGACGAGCCCCCCGCCTCCCAGAAAATGATCATTATTCCAGATCATCCAGCTTAGAAATAAAGGAATCTTGTTATGTTTGGATTCTGCTTAAAAGGTTAAGTCAACATGACTTGGCAGGAAGAGCTATATGTGTGTATCCAGCTCGTAAACACCCGAACCAAAAAACAAACATGCTTTTCAGGTTTCTGACCTTATTACACCGAGCATGTGGATATTTGTGTATAGATTTATGGAGGTGATGTGATAAATTGCAGCCCCATGTGATAAACAGTGGAATGGTGTGATAAATTGCATCTATCACGCACCTCTGACCACGTCACCTGCACTCTGCCCACTGATCCATCTCCTCTAGATGGAAAAAACAAGGCTGAGATCACAAGAGAGTAATAGAATTGCTGGTGGGCAGAAATGAATACTTCATTCAGCATGTTGTGAGCAAGGTGCACATGTCAAACTTATGCAGATGAAACCTTTACACCAGCTCTCTCCATCATGTGTTCCAGGTAGGCGTAGATAACACACAGACGTCACACATATGACTCCAACACAAATAGACAGAAAGGAACTATAGTGATGAGCAGCCAGGAAAAGGCTTGAAACCTGGATTCGATTCAGTTGAACACTTGAAAGTGCTGAGGAAAAGTGGTTAAGGTACTAACCTGGGATACCTGGGTTCAATTCTCGTAGCTGGCCTGTGTGACCACGGAAGTGTGTTTAAAGGTATTTAGGCACCTAATTGCATGCAACCAGTGGCAGTTAGGACCTAAATACCTTTAAACATCTGACCCTTAGCTTCTCTGTGCCTCAGTTCCCCATCTGTAAATGGAGAGAGTACACTGCCCTCCCCCACAGGGGTGTGTGAGGATAAAAACATTTCTAGACCATCAAGAGCTCAGATAGTACAATGAGGGAGTCCATGCAAGTACCTTAGATCAAGGTTTCTCAAAAGGGGGTCCACGAGTCATGTCCAGGGCCACCAGTCCCACTGATCAACTCTTCCTCCTCCCCGCCCAGGACCTTCTGCACACTGCGGAACAGCTGGGGCGCACTCGGGGGAGGGGGCAGAAAGAGGCGGGGAAGAGATGGGGTGAGGCCTTGGGGGAAGGAGTGGAGTGGGGGAGGAGCCTGGGGCTGAGTGGGAGGTTTGGGGTTCCGTGAAAAATTTTAAATAAAAATGGGGGTCCTCAGGTTGCTAAAGTTTGAAAACCGCTGCCTTAGATAGACCGAAGTCTGCAGACCCATCCAAGAGACCCAAACCTTTTAGTCCCACTGAGCTGGAAATCTTGCAAGAACAGAGTTCCCCACAAGTTGCGTGCTTGCGTTTGTGTAAGGGGACTGTTGCCCCCTTACTAACATTCAGTGGAGGTGTTTTAGTTGCTAGCTCCCAGTACTCAAAGGGGGAAGGGTCAATGGGGAATCAGGACCCTGAGACTGCCAGGCCCTAGGAACAATGGGAAGAGTCCAATGCTCCAGGTCAGCCTGAATGACAGGGCGAGCAGGCTAATCCGGGAGTCAGGAGGCCAGGGAGGTCCCGTCCTCTGTGTGAGCTGGAATTGCCTGGGTCAGACAGAGTGGGGCCGAGCTAAGGAGAAAGCAGGGGCCCAAGCTGAGCTGGGGAGCAGAGCTGGGCCAGATCCAGAGGGACCAGCCCCTGTCCTGGGAGCAGAGCTGCAGCCCCAAAGCCAGAGGCACAGCCCAGAGAGAGCAGACTTGCCCTGGGACCAGAGCTGCTGCAACCAGAGCCAGAGAGGCCAGAAAACAGCCCAGGGAGCAGGTCAGTGCTGGGAGCAGAGTCACAGAAGCAGCCTGCAGAGCAGACCTGTCCTGGGAGCCGAGCTGCAGCAACCAGAGCCAGAGGGGCCAGAGAAGCAGCCCAGGGAGCTGGAGGCAAAGCAGCAGCAGTCCTGAGACAGAGTGGTGGAGCTGGGGATGGAGCAGTCTGGAGCTGGGTGTGGTGAGCAGCTGGGGAGAGCGAGGGGGACCCTGGGCAGTGGGCCCAGCACAGGGAGACGCCTCAGCCAAGGGGCTCTGCAGGCCAGGCTTGGATCGTAACCCCGACAGGGAAGAAGGGTCCTACCATCTAGAGCCTGAGAGCGTGCGGCCACCACCAGAGCGAGTGTCCAACCCGCAGCATCCCTGCAGCACAGCCAGGGCCTGAGCAGGGGGCCTGGGACTTACAAGGAACAGACTGTGAACTGCCCGGACATTCCAGAGACACTGTTTGTGGTGTTCCCTGCCACAGAGCGGGGTGATTGGTTTCCCTTCACCTTTCCCATTTTTCCTTATTCTTTTTAAAAATTAATTGTTGATTAAATAACTTGCATTTGCTTTAACTTGTATGTAATGGTCAGAGAAGTGCCCAGTGCAGAGAGAGTACCCCGGAGTGGGGACACCCTAGCCCCTATCCTAGGTGACCACAGCAGGGTTGGGGGTCGAGCCCTCCAGGAATCCTGGTCCCAGCCTTCTTGGGGTTACGAGGACTCTGCCAGACAGAAGAGTGGAAGGGGAGTCCTCAAGGGCAGGGAGGCCACTGGGTAAAGGAAGTGGGAACAAGGACTCGGATCCTTTTGCTAGCCCACTTCACCAGGGTAGTGCAGAAGCCAGGAAAGTTCCCCACAAGAGTGGGACTATTCCCCCGCTTACATTTGGGTCAGAAGCAGCCTTTCCTCAGGCTATAATTCAAAGGTCTGAAGAAGAGGCATCCTAAAGCAGAGCACGTGCAACACAGAATGTAAGCGTGCTCTGCCAGGCAGTGTTTCTAAGAGAGGGGAATGCTCACTGTCCACTCCCAGCAGGAAGGGGAGGGAGAGAAATAGCTACTGGGAATCCACTTGGAAGAGGCGAAACAATGGAGTAGCTAAAACCATAATACGTCTTATCAACCTTTGCTCAGAAACTGAATATTGTAACTTTGTAAAGTGACTGAGCAACCACCATACACAGAATTAATGAGACAGTAAAAAAACCCCTGCTCTGAACGCAAGTCCTGGGTCCAGTGTATAAGGATTCCTCTGTGTAACTTGGAAATTTGCAATGTCAAATTGACATAATTTGACAGAGACAGTGGGCATTATCCTGGGGGGAGGAAAGAAGCCCATTTGTAATTTGCATATTCATATTTATTTATCAGATATAGCAGAAAATTCTGCTGTTCTCTGAGCAGCACCTTTGCAACTTACAAATTCCTCCCCATTTGCACAATTAGCGCTGGCTGAGAAATGCCTTGGTTGGCAAAGCATTCTCTTTTATCCTCTCCCCCGCCAAGATCTCTCACTGGGACGCAAAGCAGGGAAATATTAGAGATGGGTTTGCCTGCAAAACTCAGATCTGGTTCGGGATTTCAAACATCCTTGAAGTTCAAGAGTCTCCAGGGGCTCGAAACTGCAAGATACGCTGAGTACTATTCCCCCAAATAGTGGGGATGTAAAAGAAACATATTAGGAAAGAAGATACCAGTGCATTAGCATCATTGTTGGGGGGAACGGCTTTGGAAGAGGATGGGGCACTAGATGAGGATTTAGAAAATCTGGGTTGTGTTACACTTCTGTTTAACCTTGGCAAACTCTTTAGTCCTGATCTTGCAAACTCTATGCTTACGTTTGGCTTTTGCATGGACTCCGATGACACTTAGTTAAAGCACATGCATAAGTGTTTGCAGAATTGGAGGCTTAAACACTTTGTCTGTCTTGTCAGTTTAGACTGTGAACTCTTTGGGACAAGGATAAAAGCTTTCACGCTAAACTCATAACGTTATTGTGGACGCTTCTCGGAAGCAAACATAAGAATGTAGGACTGGAAGGGACCTCCTCAGTCAGCGAGTCTATCCTGCTATCACAAGCAACCCCCTCCTATAAACTCATCAGAAATGTACCAAGCTTGAACATACAGACATTTTGAAGGTTCAGCCATTACTAATTAATGCGGTCTTTTCACTATTTGGGGTTCGGGTTCCTTACGATCGTGGAGATTTGGGGATTATTATTCCCACTAAATTAACTGGATTTATATTTACGTATATATGCGCCCTGATATGGCAGAGGATTTAAGCGCATGCAGAACTTTCAGCAGTAGTAGCACCAATGAAATCAGCAGGATTCCTCAAGTGCATGGAGTTATGGACGTGATCAAGTGCTTCGCTTGATCAGGCACTGCCTGTCATGTGCTGGGCTGCGGCCTGGTGAAAGAGTCACATTTGGGTGGAGGGTTCATAATTAAAGACTGGGCCAAGGGGGAAGTTTTGGATCCAGATTTTGATCTGAATCTTAACTGTTTCCAAATTCAGATACAAATACATTGCTCTCCTTGGAGACCACAATGCTTTCTGCATGGTCCTTGATGGCTGAGAACTCCTGGGTTCTGTTCCTGGCTCTGGGTCTGATCTGGTGAGTGATCATGAAATTTACTTAACGCCTCAGTTTACCCATCTGGATTGTATGAATCTACTCTATGGCATGCCGCACAGCTTAATTAATGTCTGCAAATTACTACTCAAGCTTTGGTTCATAGAAGGTTCTCTAGAAGTGCAAATCCTAAACATTTTTCTTTCCTAGGCACACTCATCCCTTTAAAAATACTTTCTCCTCCCACTCACTCCTGTATCATTGACCCTGAAGCAAAATAAAAGAAGTTTGGATTAATTGTCATATCACCTGTAAGGGCCATGAGTTACCACTGCCCAGTCCCCCCCTCCACACACACACACCACAGCCCCTTTTGACCTCCCAGTAATAAGAGAAGGATTTTCAATTAGGCATCAAATTAATAAGGCACCTCTGATGCTCCATTCCTGCAGGAAGACATTAGTAATTTGTTTGTTCCAAAGGCACCACTCATATTCACACAAAATGGCATTTAAATGTTAATCGAGTCAGGGGATGGGGAGTGCTTGCCAATCACTACGCAACTTAAGGTCAAGGTTTTTGTCTTAAAGGAGGACTCAATGTTAATTTTAAATTTAAAATTCTTGACAGATAGCAGGTTTTGAAATGCCTGCTACAATCTGGCTTGTTTGATTCATTTTAATGAGTAACTAACTACTGGCAAAATGAAGGTTTCCCATGTCTTCAAGGAAATGGAAGGGCAAAGAGGCACAGTGGACTAATCCTGCATCCACTACGGGGAACAGGAAGCAAAACCAATTTAGACTCCTATTCATCTCCTTGCTCCCCATATAGAGACCAAAAAAGAGTAATTTACATTCCCACAAACGTGAGGCAATTATTGGAGGTTTCAGTTAAAAAAAAAAAAGTTCTGAATATCAAATTCAGCTTTGACTTTTAGTGTTGGAGGAACATTTTGTTGTGTGTTTCTTTCATTTCCTTTGATACATTTCTTTTTAACCTTCAGAGCCTGTCTTAGAAATGGGATAAGGAACCTGTGATCTGTCAATGCCTTTATTCCAAACTCATGAACCAAAGAGAAGATAGATCTCTATGCATCAGCTAGCAGTGCACAGAATGAAATTGTCATTAACATATGTGTGTGGGTGTGTACACATATACACACATATACACAAGGGACAAGGCTGTCACAGTCCTTACTCAGTCAGGAAGGCTTCCTTTTACTCTCTTGTGCAGATTGTGATTTGAGCCATGGAAGGGAGAGCAGGGGCTACTCACCTGATATCCTTGTTGCAAGTGTCTGGTTAAGGAAGGGGTGAAGAGGGATGGAAAGGAGCCAAAGTGGCCAGCCGGGCATATAGTAAGGAGCGAAGTAATTTACTCTCTCCACAGAGTTATGGGAGAGCTGAGACAGAACTGTGCTTCTGATCTGCTCCTAGATCAGTGTAGTTACATTCTGTCCCTTATTCAGGGCAGATTGTAGAATTACAATCTACCCCATTGTATTTTTCATATATATATGTGTGGAGTGTGTGCATATTTGTGTGCATAAGAGAGTACAAAATAGGCCTATGTTAATGTTTAATTTTCATGAATTGTTACCGTTCATAATAAAGGAAGATAACATTTTAAAAAGGATAATCATAGATCTTTAGGGTCTTTCATCTCCAAGCACTAGCAAACACTAGTTTAAGAAGGCTCCCAATCCTAACCTCTCCCCCAAAAGCACTTTGACAGACAATCAAAGTGTCAGTGAATTCAGAACACATCATTGCAGCTACACAGACATCCACATTTAGACCTACTCTACTTTAACACTGACTTTAGAGCGTGCTAACCCTGGAGTTGGTGTGCGGGGAAGGAAGGAGAAAAAGGAAATAAGGAGAGCAGAATCCAGACCAAGCCATGGTTTTAGATTCTAACAGGTCCATTGTTCTGTGTGCTGTGTCAAACTCCCCTGCAGTGCAGAATAGATTAAAGATAGACATACACCTATAACAAAGGTTTAAGAGAGGTAGAAGTTAAACCTAGATTTGTTATGAATTAGTGTCTATACCCACAGGGATAACCCAGGTAACTAGAGATGGCCGTGAGCTGCATAATTTATATTCTGGTGACTCCCAGAAGCCCCAGCCAGGATAGAGGCTCCATTGTGCTCGGTGCTAGGAAAACAAGGTCCCTACCTCAAAAAGATTACCATTTAAGATCAATAGAAAACGGTTGATTAGTTAGGCCCCGGTGGGACATCACTGGGACCACTCACGGCCGTACAGTTGAGCAGGTTAGCAACAAAGGAAGGGTGTTCTTATGGTCAAAACACTAAAGTAGGACTTGGGGAACTGGGATCCAATTATCTGCTCCACCAGAGACTTCCTGTGTGACCTTATACAAGTCACTTAGCCTCTCTGTGCCTCAGTTCCCCATGTAAAAAGG
Source organism: Eretmochelys imbricata (assembly GCF_965152235.1). Lineage (NCBI taxonomy): Eukaryota > Metazoa > Chordata > Testudines > Cheloniidae > Eretmochelys > Eretmochelys imbricata. The sequence goes on from NC_135576.1 coordinate 6,823,417, forward strand.
AATAATAGCACAGCCCTGCACTGGGGCGTGGTGAGGATAAGTATATTTAAAGATTGTGAGGTGCTCAGGTACTCTGATGATAAGCACCCTGTAAGTACCATCATGCTTGCAGGACTGGAGTCTGAGATTGTTAGCTTTTGGGGAAAGAAACTACAGCCCCAGCACACTGGCCCTTGATCCAGAACCTCTACATGCTACAATAATAATAATTTGATCATAAACCAGCATTTTCAACAGAGGCGGGTGTTCCATTCACACTTCACCACCACTACAGAACAGACAGATGCCATTTTAATGATCACACCATACAGTAACAGCACTCTGTAGGTTAATATAAAATTATGTCATTTAAGACTGTGTGATGCTGAACATCCATATAACTGCCATTGATTCAGTGAAGGTACTAAGCATCTCGCAGCACCTTGTAAGGTCAAGTAAATGAAGTCATAAAGAATCATAGAAATAAAAGACAGGAGATACCAGCTAAGTTAGCTAGTCCATCCCTTTCCTAGTACACAATGGTTCACTACAGTATATTTCCCAGCTTTTTGTCCTCTATAGTTCTACAGTAACTGAGTCAAGCAATAGAGTGTTGATGCTTTCCTTGGGAGATGGCTGCAGTGTCAAATTGACTCCAAGAATAGGGAATTTTTCCTGCAATTCAGCCTAAGCCTCTTTCTCAATTTTATCTCGTTGCTCCTGTTTACGGTGTTTATCCTAAATGCAGGCCAGTTATTAATCTGTAATGTAGTTGGCAACTTGAGTTATCCTTGCATTTGTCCATGTTAGGAAATCATGGACGTAGTAAGTTGCTGAGTTCCTTTCTTCTGTAGAACACTCACTCTCTCTCTCTCACCCACACACACTTTCTCTCCCTGCTGGTCCTGAACGGTCATTTGACCTATCCGTGGCAGACAGCTGGATTTCCTTACAGAGTAACAGCAGGTGTGATAGTGCAAAGTTGATACAGAGTGGGTATGTGACATAAAGAAGAGGAGTATTTGTGGCACCTTGGAGATTAACAAATGTATTTAAGCGTAAGCTTTCATGAGCTACAGCTCACTTCATCGGATGCATGCATCCACTGCATGCATCCGATGAAGTGAGCTGTAGCTCACGAAAGCTTACGCTTAAATAAATGTGTTAGTCTCTAAGGTGCCACAAGTCCTCCGTTTCTTTTTGCGGACACAGACTAACACGGCTGCTGCTCTGAAACCTGCCATTATGTGACATAGTAACTCTTTTTTAGCCTACCAGAATAGACCAAGTTGATTACAGAAGCGTATCCCAAAAGGCAGAACCTTCCAATGAATGGCACCAAATTCTGTGATTAATTGGGAATGGGAAAAATAGCCCCAAACCTTGAGACTGGAAACAAATCTAAGCTTTTAGGTTTGATGACATTTGGTTAATAGAACACAGTGATTGGCACACAATGGACATAATGGGGCCACAGTCTTGATTGTGGCCTCTAGGTACCACTGCAATACAAATAAATAATAATAGCAATAACAGTTGTCCCCTTTCCCTACAAACCAAAAAACAAACAAACCAACCAACCCACCCCAAGCACAGCTCCTTATGGCTGGAGAAGAGCCAAAGACTGGGGCTGGCTGAAAAACAACATTTCCATTTTGTGAAAGATTTCAAGGTTTTGGAATGTATTTCCACTTTGATGTGGAATGAGCTGAACATGGGTCTACTCCATCCCAGGGTAATGCTCTAACCACCAGTCTGTACTGTGGTGGGTGGGTCTGTTGGTCTGTCTAGCTCTCTTCCCAGTTCCACCTTAGACCTGAGAAAACTTCCCAAAGGAAATGTTGTTGAAACTGACACGTTTCCACTAAATGTTTTGGTTTCCCTGAAATTGAATTTTCCAGGGGGGATGGAGGGTGAGGGGGGGCGGGGGCAGGCAAAGGTTTGTTGAAAGTTTTTCAGCTTGATCGACAAAAGGCCTTTTAATGTGTGACTTGTTCAGGTGCTGTGGTGATGGCCACCAATAGAAAACCCAAAGACAGAAAGATTTCCAACCTATCCATCAGCAAGAAATATTGGCCACCGGAATTCCAACCTGATGAAAGATGCTCAGTTGAATTTGGGTAACCATTGGATAAGCATCCATCCATTGCCTTTTGTGGTTTATGCATTTTTGAGAGTCCCCTGCTGTGGAACATCATGAACTGAAATTATACCATTGACCAGAGAAGCAAAATACAATGGCATTTTCACTGAGGTGGAAGAGCATTCACTTCTGTCCCGTCTCTCTCTGGAAAGGCCAGGAAAGGAGTTAGAGTTCAGATGAACCAAGCACATGAATGCACTGTGCATGCCGGGGTCTGGCCGTATATTCATTATAGAAGGTTAGGGTCTCATTTCCATTCCTCCTTGCACAATTTGGGTAAAGCCACCACACAAAGCCCGGCATTTCCATGGGACAAGTTCCCTGCCTCCCGACAGGGGGCAGTAAATATGTGTGTACTTAAAGACAGTGTTCCGACAGACCAGGTCTCTGCGGTGACCTGGCCTCCCCCCTCTGGCTGACCTTTCAGATTGAATCTGGCACGGACTACCGAAGCCGGGAAATGGCTAGAGCTGCAGCACAGCACAACAAAGGAGGGCATGTCTGAGTAAATTAAAACGCATTCCCCCTCCCCCGTCCCTTTGGGGCAGCATAGACCAGCGGAGGCTGCAGTCTGCCAGGTCGCTCTGTGTTGAAACAGAGTCCGAATGCAGAGGAGGAACAGTTGTTTATTCTTTAACTTGACCCTGAGCTGTTCCTAAGGCAATTATTTTTATACAGTAGCAAACAAAGGCCCTGCCCACAATCAGCACCCATTGTGCTTTGCACTGTGCAGATATCTAGTAAGCGAGACTCTCCACCCCCAAAGAGTTCACAGACAAAGGCTGGGAGACAGGGGCTGTTGTTATTTTACAGATGGGGAACGGAGGTACAGGAAAGGTACATTAGGTGCTTGTAGCACACCAAGGAATTAAACCCAGGTCTCCTGAGTCAGAGCCCAATGCCTTAACCACAAGACTAGCCTTCCTTTTTAGAGCAACTTTGATTTTGAATAGGTTTAAGCTGCTTGGTTCTCAGCGTCGGGCGGTGAGGTAGGGAACTGCTCTGTTCCTCCCTCCCCCGAAATAATCAGACAATCCACACACAAAGCAATCAGATTGAAGGTTACATCTTGGTCTTCTCCCAGTTCCAGCATCCACAGGGTATTCTGTGTGTATTACTTACATCACCTTTAAAGCACAGCTTTAGCATATGCTGTTCAATGTTAGCTCTGGGAGGCATCCGTGTTCTGGTCGGAAGTAATTACCCCAGACTTGGGGTTATTATAGGCACGTGTAACTCCCACAAAGTCTGCGTGAGGCGGGGCTGGATTATCAATAGGGCAGCAGGTTCAGGGGTGTAATGATACAGTACATTAGGCTACAATCTGTGGAGATCCAGACCGAAAGTGAGACTCTCATGCAAAGGGAAGCTCCACAATACATCTGAATGAAAAACATAAAATCTCAGTTAAACGTCTCTTATTCTTTATGCCTTTCCTTGCCAAATATGTTGATTACTGTTCAAGGGACTCCAGTAATAGAAGTGTTGTCTACTGCGTAAAGCAAGGGATTGATGGTCAGGACTCTGAGATAATGGGCCAGATTCCCATTTAAACTTTGGTCCATTTATACCGTCCTGGCAGTGTTGAGGGGCCTTAAAATGTAATGTGACTGACACCCGCATTAAGGCCCTTTACACTGTAGTAAAGGAATCTCAGTGTAAACGAGAATCAGACCTTTTATTCCCAAGTCTATCATGGGCTCCCTGTGGCACCTTTGGCAAATGGGTGTGTTTATTTCTCAGCCCCTTAGACATCTCTCAGCCAAAGAACTTTCACTGAGATCCTGATTCAGCAAAGCACCTGTACACATGGGTCCTTAAAGAACATGGACACTCCCATTGAAGTCAATGAGATTATTCACATTCTTTAAGTTACAGGTGTGTTTAAGTACCTTAGTCCTTATAAAATGTGTGTGTGTGTGTGTTTAGAACATTCAATCTTGATTTAAAAATGGTCAGTAATGAAGAATCCACCATGACCCATGGTAAATTGTTCCAATGGTTAATTACTTTCACCATTAAAAATTTATGGCTTATTTGCATCTGAATTGATCTTGCTTCAACTTCCAGCCATGGGATCACGCTGCTAGACCTTCTCTGCTAGACTGAAGAGTCCATTATTAAATATTTGTTCCCTAGGTAGATACTTATAGACTGTGGTCAAGTCACCCCTTCACATTCTCTTTGTTAAGCTAAATAGATTGTGCTCTTTGAGTCTCTCAGGATAAGGCAGATTTTCTAATCCTTTTATCATTCTTGTGTCTCTTCTCTGATTCCCCTCCAATTTCTCAACATCTTCCTTGAATTCTGGGCCCAGTATTCCAGCAGTGGTCTCCAATGTACAGTGCCGAATATACAGAGGTAAGATAACCTTTCTACTCCTACAAAAGAGTCCCTTTTTTATGTGTGTCCCCCCACATTAGCTCTTCTGGCCACAGCGTTGCATAGGGAACTCATATTCCCCTAACTCTCCATCAAGAACCCCAAATCTTTTTCAGAGTCACTGCTTCTCAGGATATAGTACCTCGCCCTGAAAGTATGGCCTGTATTCTTTGCTCCTAGATGTATACATTTACATTTAGTCATATTAAAATGCATATTGCTTGCTTGCCCCCCAGTTTACCATGCTATCTGGATTGCTCTGAATCAGTGGCCTGTCCTCTTTATTATTTACCACTCCCCCAATTTGTGCATCCCACCCAGATGTTTTCAGTGATGATTTTATGTTTTCTTCGAAGACATTGGTAAAAATGTTAATTAGTGTAGGGGCAAGAACAGATCCTTGGGGTACCTACTGAAACACACCGAATCAATGATGATTCCCCATTTGCAATTAAATTTTGAGATCTATCAGTTAGCCAGCTTTCAATACACTTACTGTGTGCCATGTTAATTTTATATCATTATAGTTTTTTAATCAAAATGTCATGCAGCACCAAGTCAAACACCTTACAGAACTCTAAGTATATTATATCAACATTATTACCTTTAACAACAAAACTTGTAATCTCATCAAAAAATAGCAAATTAGTTTGACAGTATCTATTTACCATAAACCCATGTTGATTGGCATTAATTATACTACCCTACTTTAATTCTTTATTACGCTATCAGCTGTTCCATTATCTTGCTGAGATTGATGTCAGGCTGACAGGACTATAATTATAGTTCATCCCATTTACCCTTTTTGAATAGTGGCACAGCATTAGCTTTCTTCCAGTCTTCTAGAACTTCCCTAGTAGTCCAAGACTCCTTGAAAATCAACGTTAGCAGTCCAGCTATCTCCTGAGTCAGCTCTTTTAAAACTCTTGGATGCAAGGTATCTGGACCTACTAATTTAAAAATGCTGAACTTTAGTAGCTGCTGTTTTACAGCCTCCTGAGGTACTAGTGGAATGGAAAGAATGTTATGAGACTCCATCATCTGGTTCTTTTCCCCAGATACAGAACAGAAATATTTATTAGACACTTCTGCTTTTTCTATTATTATTATTATTAATATACCATATTTATCTAGCAATGGACCAGTACCATTGTCAGGATTATTTTTGTTCTTAATATACTTTAAAAAACCTCTTTTGTTTCATTGAGTAAATTTGTTCTCAACCTCATGATTCTGTGCTAAATGAATCCTCATATCCTCCCTCTTTGTACCCTCCCCTTTAATGACCTGAGAGCTGGAATCTCCAGGCTTCTACACCTGGCTCTGTCATTGATTCTTTGTTTCATCGTGAGCTAGTACATTAAATTCTCTGCCTTTGTGAACAGGCCCTTTCAAATTCTTTCTGCTCTGGAGGTTGACTTCCATTCAGCAACACTTACAATAAAGAAAGGAAAAAAGACACCACCTTTCATAGGGACTAGGACACATTTTAAAGGACCAGGTCTGCAGCCTTCCTGGATGTAGAGATGGGTCTAAACTAGATCCGGCTGGGATTTTGCTGACAATTTTTATTTTTAACTAGAAAATGTTGATTTGTCCAAACCAAAACTGTTGGCATGAAATTGGTTTTGTCAGCCCTCCTGTTTCGCAACTTTTTGTGAAAAAACAGTTTCAAAATTGTCAATGTCCCATTTTGACACATTCAAAACAAAAAAAAAGTTTTGCTTTTTGATTCGCAATGACTTTTTGTTTTGAAAACTTTGTTAATTTATACTAAAAGAAAACATTAAAACAATTGAAAATGGTCCGAATCAAAGCAAAATATTTTCACTGGCATTAACCTTTTCCTTTTCTTTATTATTTACTTATTCATGTACTGGATTATCGATTGGTGAACATTTTAACTTTCTATCTCATTCTGGGATGGGGGAAAATGTCAAAATCTCAAAAACTCTCACGGGATGGTAAAACCATTTCCTATTCAGCACTAGTCTAAATGATAGACGTAGCCCAAACTTTCTAAACATCTGGAATTGTTCAAATCCAAGGTTTCAATTCAGCCCATTATAGAGGAAGGGGCCAGATTCATAATGCAGGAACAGTCAAGTCAACGGGTTCAATTCTGACCCATCTATAGCCAAACAGAGACCATGCTACTTGTGCCATCGGGGCACCGTACTGATTATTTAGTAAGGGCTTGGGAGAACGGTATACACGTTATGCTTATGAGCCTTTCCAATTCCTTGGACTGGTGTTGGCCGGCTGAAATTTCTGCTAATGCTTTTTTGACCTTTCTGCACAGCAACCTTTAGCAAGTAATCCCCCTTTGCAGGCTGCTGATACTTGATCCTTTGCAGGCTGCTGATACTTGACCCACCCCAAGCCTGGAACAGGGTTATTTACAATCAGAATGAAAGCAGGAGACAAAGAGCCAGTGAGTTAGTTCTGAAGCCCGGGCCAAGGATCAGTGACATTAAAACCGACAAGAGAGAGAGACCCACTTTCCAGCAGCCTCCTTCTGCAGCTCTCAGCATAAGAGGAAGGGATGGAGGGGGAAATGTAAATCAAATCAAAAGGAGTTCTAGATAGAGCAGAAGTGACATTTGGAGCTGTAAAACCTTAAAGTCAATATCATTACCTCTGATATTTACTGTAGCATGCAATGCTCAGATGAAATGGTAAAGTTAATCTATCTTCCAATATGTACTACATCAGCATGTGCGTTGTTTTTTGTTGGACTTTACTTAATTGTCCTGTGTGATTCTCTACCTACGTTCCAGTCAGTGCTCGTGACAATTCAAACCCACTTCATTGGCGGGTGGCACGTTTTTGCTAGAAGCCAGCCTATGGACTGGTAACCTTGTTCAGCAACCTTCTATCAGGGATATATTTATACCTGGCACTAAGAGGGGAAAACTAGAGTGTAGAGGGTCAGATTTAGAGTCGGGGGGAGTGGGGAGTCAGGATGAAGGAGGGCAGTTTAGTTTCATGTTTAGGCAGGGAAACTGGGAATCAGGGCTTCCTAGAATTAATTGCTAATTCTGGAAGGAAGTGTTCTCTAGTGTTGAGAGCAGGTTGGGCTGATAGTCAGGACTCCTGGGTTCTACTCATAGCTTTAGAAAGGAGTGGTGTCTAGTGGCTAGAGCAGAAAGGGACTGGGAGGAAGGATAATTGGGTTCTATGCCTAGCTCTCAGAAAGAGTTTAGAGCAGGGAACTCCTGGGGAGAGTCATACAGAACTTTGTATTTAATTTGGTGTCATACCCCTGAGAACTCTTCTGAGTTCAGGACCCTTTTGTAAAGCTTAACCTCAACCAGAACAAAAAGCCAAAACTTTGAAATTTGTCACAAAAAAGAAAACTTGGGGAAAAATTGTTTGGGGTTAATCAACAATGTTTTGGTTTTGAGCTTTTTATTTTTAACGTAAAATAAATGTCAAAATGAAAAATCAAAATGTTTTGTTCCAAAAATGCCGACATGGGAAATTTCAACATTTTTTAAAACTATTTTTTAAAACCCCCTAACCCAAATGTTGTGGAAATCAATATGCCTTCAAGGACAATTTTGGCTTCATCAAAATGGCATTTTCTGGTGCAAAACTGTTTTGACAAAAATGTTCCAACCTGCTGTTACAGACTACATTACAATCATCCTCCCCACCTCCAGGAAGGAATGTGTAGGAGATTAAAGAGCACATTTTCCTAGTGGTTAAAACACAAGACTGGAAGCCAAGAACTCCCAGGGGCACATCTCTGTTGTGGAACTCTGACAATTTACACCAGGGGAGGATCTGCACTGATATTTCTAATTACATGTCAGATACTGACTTGCTCTGTGGCTTGGCGCAAGCTACATAACTTCCCTTCCTCAGTTTCCCTATCTTTAAAGTAGGGATAATACTACTGACTGACCTCATAGGGATGCTGTACAGATCAGTTACTGCGTAAGAGCCACTTTCACGATGAAAGCAACCATCCAAGTGCTCCATTTTATTATTAATAAAGATGGCGTCACCTCCATAAGAAATGACCAGCAAGATGACACCAATTGTCTTGACTTCAAAGGGGTCCCTGCTCATTTTCATGCCTTTGTAATTTTACCCAAATGAACCCCTTTGATGTGATCAAGGGATGTGTTTGCCAGGTATGGCATTATCTTAAGCAGGAGATCAAGGCACTTCCTTTCTTGGGTCTCTCTCTCTGGAAAACTGTCGTCTGAGGACTTGGCCTTTGAGAATGATTAGGGTTATTACTGCAGCACATACTAATGCAGGAGTAAGTGAGACCAAGATAGAATATGGAAGTTAACACTAGTGCTTTCCTCTGAGCGGAATGCAGGGCAGGGCACCTAAAGTTCCTTAAAGGGGAATTGAAAAGCTGTCACTTTCCTGCCAAGATCTAATGTCATTGTTCCAAGTTCCCCCAGCAACTGCTAATTATAATCATAATGATGCTTTCCACACTTTACTAGCTGTTCCTGGGCAGTCAAGCACCCTAGGAGGCTGCTTCCTTTCTCTTCTTCACCCCATGGTTCATTTCACAGGGTTGGGCCCAAAGATGCACCCCTAGGAGGCAGGAGTTAATGTTATCACAGCACTTTTCATTCTAGATCACAAAACACATTATGAAAGTGGTCAATGTCATCATTCCCCTTTAACAGACAAGAAAACTGAGGCACAGGGCGGGAAGGGACTTGCCCAAGGTTACACAGCAGACCAGTGGCAGAACTATGAACTGAATGGAGCTCTCCTGAGTCCCACTCCAGTGCCCTACCACCCTTACGCTATACTTAAGGAGAGATTGTGGAACTGATGCATCTTTTGTAGCAGGGAGCCAGGCAGGTGCTGAAATGCTGTGCTCCTCACAGGCTGGGAGTGGGAAGAGGACGGGAAGCTCAGGCCCAGCTCTGCTCCTGGTCTAGTCCTTCCCCTTGCCTAAAAACTGGCTGCCCTTCCTTTCTCTACATCCTCTGAACTGTACAAGGCTCATCCCCATCAGCCACCCCCAATGACTCCCCTCTTCAGACCTCAGGGCTCTGCTCAGAATGGTGCCATTTTGCATTCCACATTTGCCATGGGCCCGCTCCGGCTTATTTCTAAGGCACCGTCTCTCCTCTACCTCCTCTTTCCTCCTCTTCCTATTCTAGCACCTAGTTCAACTCTTTGCCTGCACCCGCGGTGAGAGAGACTTCTCCTCTGCAGCAGATTTCCTCAATCTCTTCATCTCAGAGACTGTCATCTAAAACCTCCCCTGACCAATATGCCCTTTTCACCCTTGCTCACACCTCTCAGATAACACACAAGTAGGCAGTGGAGCGAGAACAAGTGTCCTGGGGGCTGGGCCCTCTGTTCAGCCCACCAGGTTGAACAGCAGCAGCAAAAGGAAATTGACACCTGACTCTGCAAATGTTTGAACTCCGTTAATTATTTGTGGATGCTGTATTTGGGAATGGTCCTGTACAAAGTATGGTGCATTATAATGACTCTCTCCCAAATCAGGTCCCATCCTGTAGATGTGTAGCCAGATTCTGATCTCAGTGACGCTGAAGTGACTCGACTGGGCTCAAATTGACAGTGACACTGTGGCCTTTTTATGCCACTTTGAGAGCACAAAGGGGCCTTACAATGAATGGAAACATCCGCCCAGGAATAGCTCCTCTAGCCAGTCTCCGGGATTTACATCAGCCCTGCCCTATCCCCTGGGGTAGAGGTGAAGCAGGGGGCATTGGGGGCCTGACCAGAGTGCTCTGCTCTACAGCTATTCTCTGCTGCCCTGGGGGGCATGGGAAGCAGCACACAAGTTACAACAGACCTGAGGCATCTCTAAAATCCACAGACTCCGAAACGTGGGGAACACAAAGGTGGCTGAAATCCCTCCCTCCCCCTCGTCCCAAGAACAGGAATGGAGTCACCAAGAACCGGGCTAATGAGGGTCATAGAATCATAGAATGTCAGGGTGGGAAGGGACCTCAGCAGGTCATCTAGTCCAACCCCCTGCTCAAAGCAGGACCAATCCCCAATTTTTGCCCCAGATCCCTAACTGGCCCCCTCAAGGATTGAACTCACAACCAATGCTCAAACCACTGAGTTATCCCTCCCCCAGTCAATGGAGTCACCCTGATTTACACTAGTGTAACGAGGCCAGAATCAGGCCCACCATACCAAGCTGTCTGGAATCTCCCTTACAAAACGTTTCCATGGAGTATTCTCAGGACTCTCTCAAAGCCTCCGACACCTGATCCGAAAGGCCAGTATGTGGATTATGGGGTCCAAAAATAGACCATATTAGCTCCTCCCAGGCTGGTCCCTGAGGAGCTGGGTTGAAAGCTTTGGGTCTGGGCTTGCCAGAGAAGATCTAAGTGGTGCAATTACAAAACACTCAGTGTCTGTTCAGGCATCCAAATGAGAATCTACTCCCTTCTGAAGCCAGGGGAAAGCTGAATGGGGAAGAACGCCTGGACCAGGCAGCTGTTCCTCACTGTTGGAATATCCCCCAAAGGAGAGCAAAGAGGAGCTAAGGCGACACACTAATGAATCAGGTATTTCAATACCAAGAGGTCCACCCACCCAACCCACAGCCGCAGAGTCTGAGATGGATCTGAGCCCTCAGAAAGCGAAAAATACTCTCTCTTCCTCTCCCCCTTAAAGCTGTAAAGTTCAGGTGAGGACATTAGAGATCGTTTGTACAGACAGTTTTCCGTGGGCTGGAAGGAAAGCGGATGGAGCCGATTGCATCTGGCAGGCAGGGTGTGCGTTTGTAAACTAGAATCAACCATTGATGTGTTGCTACCTTTAAAAGATTCTCTCTCCTCTCCCCCCCACCACACAGTCTTGTTTTAGGCACAGTCCCCCTCTCTCAGGATTCTGCTGGAAGAAGATAGCATCGTTCTTTGTATGCACTCAATCAGAGCCCTTGTTGGATGAGGTGCTGTGTGAACACAAAGGATAAACAAATGGGACTGTGATAGTAGACATATATATATATATATATATATATATATATAGGCCTTTTGATCCGTAGGTCTCAAGGCACATTACAAAGGAAAAATCATTAGACAGATTTTACAGGTGGGGAAACTGAGGTGCAGAGAGGGGAAGTAACTTTCCTAAGGGAGGCAGAGTGGCATAGCAGAATGAGCACTGGACTCAGGAGATCCACATACTATTCCCAGCTCTGTCACTGGCCTACTGGGTGACCTCAGGCAAGTCACTTCACTTTGTGATGCCTCAGTTTCCCCATCTGTAAAATGGGGATAATGCTACCTCCTTTGTAAAACACTTTGTAAAGTGAGATCTATATATTTTTGTCACCCAAATCATGGGCAAAGCTGGGACTGGAAACACTGACCTTCTGAATCCTCAGCCTGGAATTTAATCATTGGACTATGCTATTTCCCTCAGATACTATTCTAGTCTTGGGATCCTGTCAACCATCTTTTTTCTGCTCAAGCATTCACATAAAGGCAGATTCTGGCCACAGCTAAACCTTTATCCTATGGAAGTCGATGGGAATTTCATGGTTTGAATGGAGAGTAGAATTTGGCTCAGGTGTATATTTTCATAATACTACTACTAAATTATAATAATAAAAACTATAAGGAATATTTTCTTTTGAACAGCAAGAAAGAGTGTGACTGAAGGAACTAATTACCATCCACAGCCTGAGAAAGACCCTAAACAAATTCCAGGTTTCCCGCTCTGGTGGCTACACAAAAGGAGATTTATGTGAAAAACAAACAAAAAAAACCCCATTCTTAGCAGCAGTTTATTTACCCATTTAATTGATATTTCCTCTCAAAACCAAGCTGCTTTTATTGTCCAACGCTGGGTGATCTATTACTCAGCAAACAGAATGATCTAAGCTAGTGATGGGAGAGATCTTTTGGGACAGATTTCCAGGCAATTTATAGGCACAGTTACACGAAATGGGAGCACTGTTGCACACCTAATTTGCGCATGCAGTTAACAAAGCAGGTAACTCTGCAGGGTAAACAGCAAATCAGCTCTTTGTGTAACCAATTCCTAGCCACAGCTACGGTGACTGGGTATGCAGATTAGAGCAGTCACACAGGTTTGGCTCTAGCATCCTGCGGCAAACTGCTTTGTAAATCTGGCCCGTTCCAATTAGGTTATCCGGCTCATAGCAGTGCAAGATGAGGGGGGGAGGGATAGCTCGGTGGTTTGAGCATTGGCCTGCCAAACCCAGGGATGTGAGTTCAGTTATTGAGGGGGCCATTTAGGGATCTGGGGCAAAAATTGGGGATTGGCCCTGCTTTGAGCAGGGGGTTGGACTAGATGACCTGCTGAGGTCCCTTCCCACCCTGATATTCTATGATTGTGGTATACTTGGAAATATAGGACATAGCATTGAAAGCATATTTTCTCCATCTTGTTTTAAATACCACGAGCAATGCGATTCCACCGCTGCCCTCGGAATGGCCATTGACATTCACAGAGTAAGTGTTCTCAATATGAGGAAGAGACTTCTGTTGGTAGTCAGCCTAAGTTTTTCTTTGCTTAACTTAATCACATTTCTCTTAGTCATAGTCCCACCCTGAACGACATCTCCCGCTGCATCATAAAGCTGCCGCTGTGTTCTCCAACACAATCGCTGCATTGCCAATAGGTGTTTTACTGCTGCATGAAGGAACTCAGAGAGAGCACAAGCAAGGAAGGGGGAAAATTCTATTCTGCTTTCCCTCACGGAGTGTGTGTAAATTCAAAGGCTAGTGTAAGGTATCCAGTGTTCACAAGCCAGGGAGGGAACAAAGAAAGGAAGTTATCAGTAGATTGCAAAGTACTTTACAAGGAAGACAAGGATCATTATGTCCATTTTACAGATGGGGAAACTGAGGCACAGAGCACTGAGGTGACCAGCCGGAGCCTTCATCCCCTCCTGCACCCCAACCCACTGCCCCAGGTCAGAACCCACACCCCCCCTGCACCCCAACCCCATGCCCCAGCCCTGAGCCCCCTCCTACAACCAAATTCCCTCCTGGAGCCCGCACTCTGCACCCCTTCCCATGCCCCAACCCCCTGCCCCAGCCCTGAGCCCCCTCCTCCACCCCGGAGCCCAAACCCCCAGCCAGAGTCCACACCCCCTCCTGCCCCAGGTCGGAGCCCTCTCCCGCACTCTAAATCCCTCCCAGAGCCCACACCCTCCACCTCATCCCTCACCCCAACCCCCTGACCCATCCCTGAGCCCTGACCCAGACTCCGAACCCATCGGCCCCAGTCCAGAGCTCCCTGTTGTACCCCAAGCCCCTCATCCCTACCCCAGAGCCCGCACCCCCAGCGAGAGCCCTCATCCCACCCCCACACCTCAACCCCAGCCCATTGAAAATTAGGGTGGGGAAATCGAGCGATGGAAGGAGGGGGGATGGAGTGAGCGGGGGTGGGGCCTTAGGAAAGGGGCAGGGGCAGGTGTGTTCGGGTTTTTTTGCAATTAGAAAGTTGGCAAGCCTACATATTGGTACCAATGAGGCTACACCAGGGAATTGTGCCCACATGCTATAGGGCTTGAATTTGGCTTAAGCCAGCCCAATGCTAGTTCTGCTTTGGCCTGAGGTTCCTATGCATCAGACTCTGTTATACATATATAATATTATGTGTTCTAGATTGCATATCTTACAGCTACACTAGGAGCACTTATCCCATACTCAAGGTCCCCTTTCCAGTATATCAAAAGCCACAATAATCAAGAATTACACTCAGCTGCTAAAATATTAGAGAGAGAGAAAGAACACATTTTTGCAATGTTTTGAGCCTCCTGTCACTGGGAATTTTTAATGCATAAGAGGCAGAGTAATTTTCCTCCAGCTCCACATTAATTCCTACACAGTATGCATTGGGGATATATATATATTTTTTTACAAGATATTTTAAAACTAGGCCTGAAAACAAGCAAAATCCATTACTGAGTTGCAGTAAATTCCTAAAGGATTCTACTCACTTCTGTTCCTACTTCAAAATGGCTACACACACACACAGCTTCTTTGAACGTGGTTGTCGGTGTATTTGAAGACCCACCGTTTTGAAGAAAGGAAAAGAGGTGCAAGAAAGCTTACTCAGCAAATTGATTTTACTTCTTTAACTTCACCCTCAAAAAGCACAGATGAACATTTATGGTGCATCGTCATTTTTAATTCCTAGAAAGTGATTTCCACTGTGGATGCTCCTGACAGAATGGCACACTTAATATAATGCCCAAGCCTGGCTTGATTCTCAGACTTGCAGCCACTAGAAAGACTCTGGGTCCAACAGATTTGAAAAGGACCTAGGGGTTACAGTGGACGAGAAGCTGGATATGCATCAACAGTGTGCCCTTGTTGCCAAGAAGGCCAAAGGCATTTTGGGATGTATAGGTAGGGGCACTGCCAGCAGATCGAGGGACGTGATAGTTCCCCTCTATTCGACACTGGTGAGGCCTCATCTGGAGTACTGTGTCCAGTTTTGGGCCCCACACTACAAGAAGGATGTGGAAAAATTGGAAAGAGTCCAGTGGAGGGCAACAAAAATGATTAGGGGACTGGAACACATGACTTATGAGGAGAGGCTGAGGGAACTGGAGATGTTTAGTCTACGGAAGAGAAGAATGAGGGGCGATTTGATAGCTGCTTTCAACTACCTGAAAGGGGGTTCCAAAGAGGATGGCTCTAGACTGTTCTCAGTGGTAGCAGATGACAGAACAAGGAGTAATGGTCTCAAGTTGCAGTGGGGGAGATTTAGGTTGGATATTAGGAAAAACTTTTTCACTAGGAGGGTGGTGAAACACTGGAATGCGTTACCTAGGGAGGTGGTGGAATCTCCTTCCTTAGAAGTTTTTAAGGTCAGGCTTGACAAAGCCCTGGCTGGGATGATTTAATTGGGGATCGGTCCTGCTTTGAACAGGGGGTTGGACTAGATGACCTCCTGAGATCCCTTCCAACCCTGATATTCTATGATTCCCCTATTCGAGATGGGCCTAAATAAAATCCCTAGATCCAGCCTGTGCCCAGAACATTGGTAACATTATCCTCCAGATCCATAATGATCTGAAACAAAACCCTAAACCTGAATAGACCTGTAAGCTTTGGAATTGGGATGCCGGACAGGCTCAACTTTCTGTTTCGTTATGGGATCCTTTTCTTCTTAACAGAGAGAACAAAAATAAAATGACTGAAGGTTCTTGTGATGTTTTAGAGTAAAACTATGCTTACACAGTATTGCAATAATAGAAAAGATGCATGATCTATCAGGTCACCACTAACGGAAAAGGGAGAAGGAAAAATAAGAGATGAGATGTGGTGTTACAACTATCTGTAATTAGACAGACAGATCAGACAGGTAGACGGCAGTATACAATAAAATGTGGTCCAACGCTCACTGAAGTCAACAGAAGCCTTCTATTGACTTCAAAGGGCTTTGAACCAGATCCTAAGCAACCAAAAATAAGTGAGGGTTGAACATCAAACTCTTTAAAGGTTTAGATCCGGCACTTGTTCATTCTGCTGAGTTTGCAATAGTGGGATGGAACTCTCATAAGAATGCCATGGGACTTCCCGCTTCCAAGTAGGGTAGATATATATCAAGAGCTAGATTATACAACACTTCCCAACCCTTTAATAGCCCAGAAATGCATAGGCAGGTGAGAGTGAAAGGTTGCAAAAAAAAAATCCAGATATTGTCAGTCTTAAAGAAGATTTGACTCAGGTTCAAGGACCAACCAGAGAACTGGACAGGTTCTGATGTTCTCAAGGGATTCCCCAGACATCATTACTCATAACAACAGTAAATAAATAACACTGCTTAGCACTTACCATGTTCACAGGGCTACACACACATTAACAAACTCCTCACAAGGCCTCTGGGAAGGAGGCGTGGGATGTATTCCCATTTTATAGATGAGAAATTAAAGCCAACGTTTTCAAGAGGGCCAGTGGCTACCCCACTCAGTCCATGCTGGATCTGAATTTTCAGAAGCCGCGATTTGCACTGACGTCTGTTTGGAGTTCCAGATGCTCATCACCTCCCAAAATCCAACACTTGGTGTGTCAAGTCAAAGCACTTCCAAACTGAGGCACCTAAAATCAGAAGCCACTTGGGGAGACTTTGCCCTAAGTCACTTACCCCTGGCCACCTCTTGAGACTGTGGCAAAGCTTGGATTAGAACTCAGAACTTCCTGACTCTCACCTCAACACTCCAGTTGCATGTAGCTTCCTGGATGATCTGGCATAATTTAGGGATGTGGCAACTAGGGTGACCAGACAGCATATGTGAAAAATCGGGACAGGGCGTGGGAGGTAACAGGCCTCTATATAACAAAAAGCCCCAAATATCGGGACTGTCCCTATAAAATCAGGATATCTGGTCACCCTAGTGGCAACAATTTGGCCTGGCAACTGGTAGGATGGGATTCCTGCATCACATCAGTCCTTTAGCTGGAGAAAAAATACACCCTACATGCTCATATGACCTTTTTGCTGCTTTCTTTCTTCCTTCTGCGTATGCTGTTCAAGCCAGTGTGCGTCAAGATCAGGAAGAGCCGCGGTGAATTCAAGTGGCAAGCATGGAACGGAAAAGCACTTTGTTGTCACTGCTGAGGTTTTTGGTCTCTTTCCCACAACTTCCTTGTGATGTTTTATTAATGCACACATACAAAATCTAAACAGACACCGAGACTGTCCATCAATACGGAGGGGGGAAGGCATCTGCTAGCAGGAGCCGGGTGGAGGAGGAGATTTCATCTCAGTTCTATTTTTAAGACCAAAAGAGTGATTTTATTTTTAGATGTTCAAACAAAACAAGGGGAAAGAGCGCTAGCGGTATGTGTATCTTACAAGCGTGGTTTGGGTTAACGACTGCTGAGAAAGCACGTCCTGGGCCTCGGGAAAATAAAAGATCCATGCTCCACCAATAAATTGCTCCTGTCGTTAACATATAAATGACCCCCCTCCCGTCTCTTCCCCTTTGGACTTTGTATCATTGCCATCTATTCTGCCAGACAACCAAACAGCTGAACTCATCAGCAGAATTTATAGGCCAAATATTTGTGCTGATTGTTAGTGTGGGCCGATGCTACGAACAGGGAAAAGTAAAATCGAAAGAGGGAAAGTAGGGCTGTGTGTGTGTGTGGGGAGGGGAGGTCGGGGAGAGAAACTGTCTCGTCTTGTGTGAGAATTTGTCCATGTGTATTTGTAAGTTTGCCTGTATGGGATTAATAAAAATCTGTATCTGACTGTATGAGGTGTGACTGAATCCTGCCTTGCCTGAGTGTGGGAGTGATTCTGGCTTGCTTGAGGGATTGCATGAGAACGTGCGGATGTAAGCGATGGCTTGTTTGACTGAGCGTGTGTGTACTATTACATAAAGATCTGCTTGTAGGTGCTAGATTATTGGAGAGTCTTTGTGGTAGGCAGGATGTGTTACCATGATTGTAAAGGCGTGTACGTGCTTGTTTCAGAGCATGTCTGCGTTCTGGCCTGATTGACTGCGTATATTTGTGGGAGGTGATGTTGGTGCTGGTTCATTTGAGAGTCTGTGTGTGCGTCTTAAAGTTGCAGGTGGGTTAGTGTGTTCTGGCTTGGGTGAGAGTCTCTGCGGGTCTGGGGCATGTGAATGTGTAACAGTCGGCATGTGTCTGTTAAAGCACACGAGTGCGTGTGAGCGCATACACGTGTGTGCGTGAACACTGACCTGAGAACATTAAAGGGCGTGCGAGAGCGCGTGTGCTGGGCGAGTGTGTATATCTGCCCTTAACAATTGAATTGCCGCAGCATATAAATATTTATATATGTAACTGTCATAAATCTGTCAGCTTGGCAAACGTATGAGTCGCCAAGGTAACTTTGGGAGATTTTTATTGAAGAACTCATAAGCTGGAGTTGAGGAATAGCTGAAAGAAATGAGAATTAATGGCTACTCAGCATCACTATCATAAAGTTAGTTATCCCAAGTTTCAGAAAATGAAACAGACAGAATGTTGGCCAATGTAGGTGCAGCTTAAGTATGCCAGACTCACTTAAAGCTTAGTACTCTGATTAAAACAGAATCAGGATAGCGGGTCAATATGTTCCCTGGGCAGTCAGCATTGGGAGGCTGCCTACTGTAGTCCTGTGCTGTGTGGTTTTGGTTGATGCTAAAAAATCTTCAGAATTTTCTAAGTGACTTTTTATAGCTTACAATAGCCCCCTTGAAATTAAAACCGGTTCCCTCAGTGAGATGTCCCCCCCTTTCAGTTGTGCACAAGCACAGGTTTGTTATTGTAGAGTGCTTTGGGTTGCACACACCAGTTTGTTATTGTAGGGTTAAGATGGAATTGAATAGGTTTAGGAATGGGATTATATGATGAGGTTGCCAGCAGTAGCAGTGGGCTGGACTCAATGATCCAGGATCTCCCTTCCAGTCCTAGTTTTATGGGGAATCACGTGCACACCGGTTCATGACTGTAGAACTGGTGATAGGGACTGGAGTGCATGCCCTGGTTTTCTTAGTGTGCAGCCATTTATGTGGGTTACACCAAGTGATTTATTATTGTAGGGTTACTCTTGCATCCTGGGCTTTACACACTGGTTTGTTATTACAGGGTTGCTCACAGGCCCTACACTACATGCTCTGGTTTATCAGCACTGGCTGCTTACGAGTGCTAAGTGGCAAGCGCTGTTTTGTTTTTGTAGGGTTGTTCACAAGCACTGAGATGCATGCAGCATTTTACTAGTGAGGGCTACAAAGGCACAATGGGCTGCACACTCTGGTTTGTTAATTTAGGGTTGCTCCTACGTGATGAGCTTCCACCGTTTGGTGGTTTGTTTGCTTCCCAACAAAAACAGTTATTTGCTTTGAACTGAAAAACACCCACGGAAAGAATGCATGGGCTGGATTTGACAAAGAACAAAACTGGGCTTGCAAAACATGCCAGTGTCGCTTTAAATGTGGCACAGTAGATGATGTCATTTCGGACTGAGCCTGGCTTAAAGGAACATACACAGCATTTTGATCTCAGTTGCATTAGTGCAAATCAGTAGCTCTTCTGGACTAAGCGGAGATATCTGAGTTACACGTGTGTAAAGCCGGAGTCAGTCCCATTCACATGCTGGGACTGAGTGGAAATTGCCACTTCACCTGAGGGCTTGTCTCCACTTACCGTGGATCGACGCTGTGGCGATCGATCCACCGGGGGTCGATTTAGCGGGTCTAGTGAAGTCTACGGCCTACGCTTAAAGTGATGGCAGCATAACTATGGCACTCAGGGATGTGAAAAATCCATTCCTCTTGAGCACTCCAGCTATGCTGATCTACCCCATGAAGCAGATACAGCCAGGTCAACAGAAAATACTTCCATCAATCTAGCCACGGTCGCTCGGGGAGGTGGCATTCCCACAGCAATACGTAAACCCCTTCCATCACAGGAGGCTACATCTACACTATGTGATAATGCCAATGTAGCTACGTCAGGACAACCCCCGTAGTGTAGACATAGTTTGGACACACACAAGGTTGGAGCTATGTAATTTCAAGGACACCGGTGTAATTAAATTTAACTCGATTTGCATCTTTCCAGCTTTTCTTCAGCTATTTTGTATTCTTTATTAGGAAGTTACTAGGATTCCTGTCCATTTCAACATGGAAGGTTAGGAAACAGCGATTCGTCATCACACAAACCAAACTCCCATTTTGAAATACAAGTCTGCAGGCCACTTCCTGTTTTGAAGACATTCTCCTCTTCATTTTACCTTCCAATCACTGAGAAAAGAGCTCTAAACTCTCAGAGATTGAGTTCAGTTATTTAGGCTCTGTCTTGTATATCATCACTTCAAAAATAGAGAGAGAGGATTCCTAAATTTCAATTCCTGGATTTAAAATGGAAGCAGAGGTTCTGGGTTGGGCGAAAGGGTTACCCGCTATAAGGAAGGGGTTAATTTAGTACAATCTCCAGATTCGGCGGCCTGGGAAGCTGGAGAGCAACCTCATCTCTCCCAAAGCAACAGAAGAGCTTTTGGTTTCAGAAGTCAGACACCCTAGTCTTAGCAGTGACTCATTTCTCCTGCACCCCATCAGAATGAGATCAGGGAGGATGCATCACTGGCTGCCTCTGCCCTACCACAGACAATGGGTTTACACCAGTATAAATGAGAACAATATATGCTGCCAAGGATCTGGTGATGGGGGAAACTCCCATAGCCACATAAATTGAATTCAAAGACCAAATCCAACCTTCCTGTCTACGTTGCTGGACTACTTTTCTACACGTTGGTAAGTATTGTCACCCTTCGTCTAGTTAGACAGTGAGCTCATGTGGCGAGGCCTTTCTCATGCAGGGTGGGCCTACCCTGCAGCTGGAAGGTGTAATCCTATGTTGGGTAGACATGTTAACAATAGCAGTTTGGCCACAATCCTACATACGTGCACAGGCTGCCCTGGCGATACTGCTGCAGTGTAGACGTACCCGCTACGGTTTGTACAGCGCCAAGCACAACGTGCCCCCCAATCTCATTCAGAGCATCT
Organism: Eretmochelys imbricata; assembly: GCF_965152235.1. Classification (NCBI taxonomy): domain Eukaryota; kingdom Metazoa; phylum Chordata; order Testudines; family Cheloniidae; genus Eretmochelys; species Eretmochelys imbricata. The sequence continues at coordinate 6,844,401 of NC_135576.1, forward strand.
AGCTGCAATAATCATGTCTGAAGGGCACCGGCACATTCGGCGGCATTTCCAGGTAGAAAGCAACTTTTATTTACTATTCATCAGACCCTGCTCCCTTCTTCCCTGAGGACAACCGGCCGCTCATTATTTGCACATTACGGTGATTTCGAACTTATTTGAAATAGTGGCATCGTCCCTGTGTGCTCCTGTTCTCTCTCTCTCTCTCAGGGTCCACATGGCAGCCATGGGTGTGAAAGACAGCTCATGTAGACATACCCACACAAGCTGGACTCTGGCTAGCTTGCTAAAAATACAAGCAAGGATACCGCAGTGTGGGCTTCAGGGCCAGTTTCACGAGCGAGTATGTATCCAGGGGGGCCAGGTATTGCCTGCGTTTAGCCTAGCACGGGTACGACAACGCGAGCTGTTCTTCACTCCCTTGGCCGTAGTGTAGACACAAACTGCTCCTCTTTAGTTATAGTGGAAGCCAACAAACAAAAACAGAGGAGGTGAGTTTTAGCCAGCAGTGCAGCTCTGCCTCAGGCAGAATTTACCACATCCCAGAAATGCAGGACGCTTCCTTAAAATGCACTTGCCACCAGGAAAGCCAGGCAGTCTAAAATGCCATTGTGGGGTTTGGATATTTTATTCGCTCCCTCTCTTGACAACTCCAGGTCAAAATTTGTTCAAGTCGAGAAGAATGTTTGTCCTAATTGCTGACCCCAGCGAATGCCCCCGGGACACGTTGTATGTTACCTGCCTCTTGTATCATCACCCGTTGTAAAGATTCTGCAGTCAGAATTTAGCTGTCCTGTTTTCACTCCAGTAGGCCACCATGCCCCCTTCATTAAATCCTAGTGGACAGTGTCTGTCCCTGCATCTTCCTGTTGCAACCCTGTAATGCTTGGGCCTGGCACTTTACCAGGAAAACAAACAAACCCTCCCGTGCAGCCCAATGGAAAAAAAATATCCCATTTCTTAATTAAAATTATGAATGTGACTTTTGTTGTGCAGAACTCCCAGCAGAATAGCTGAGATCTTCCTCACAGTGTCTTCCATTAGCTACTTAGAAAGCTGGCCCCGACATCAGTACAATTATGATCATGCTGGCTAGCTCAAGTGAAGTGAGAGGCATCTCTTTGTGCACGGAGCCTTTAATTAAGCAATAATAAATGAGATCTACCCATAGTTCCGTGTGTCAAGCTCTGGCTTAGGAAACATAAAGACCAAGGAGCTGTGATTCATGTTCAAATATAATGCATGATTAGGTAACATCCAAAGTGATCGAAGAGTGGAGCCACGGTCCTGATATAACCAGCCCCCCCCCCCCACACACATTATGTATCAGCTCTAACTTCTCGACAAACGGTGCCCCTCCCGCTCCCGGTAATAGGTTAATTATCAATTTAGAAGCAATCTTACAAATCAGCTGTTGGCCTTGACAAGAATGAATTCCAAATCCTTCTTTTTTTTTACAACATATTAAATGGGCCTTTCTTTAAAAGGAAATAGCGTCAGAAAGCAGCAAGGAAAAGGACTCTCTCAGAGCAGCCCAGGAGTTAGGAGAATGGCTGAGATCCTATGCAGTAGGTCCACAACGAGTGCAGGCATTCACTATAGGGCTGCCTTTATTGATTCTGAAGGCCCTGTGGATGACCATGCTACTTCTATGACTTCTTAAATGTTGCATCCTATCCTCTGCATGAAACAACCACCCTTTTCTCATTCACCAGTGCCCTACCCTATCAGCATTTAAATCCCTCTTCACACTTCTGCCATTGTGTTTCAAGTGCCTTCTGTTGACTTTGACATATGTTGCCTATTGTTTTCCTTTTCCTCTAGCCTGTCTGCTTATCTGTCCTTATATGGAGAGCTCCGCAGAAGAATGGACCCAACTCCTTGTTTGGAAAGTGCTTAGGACACAGCGGCTGCTACTGCATATAATATTCCACTGAATGTAGGCAAACCTCATGAGAAATACTGTGGACCCTTAAACTGATCAAGCAGGGCCTTGTCATGGCCTGATTTCAGCACAGTGTATAGCTTCACGTTCATTCGGGACGCAGCAGTGCTTAAGCTGCACAATTCAGATCCAAAGTTGGATCTTGAAAACTGCTTCCAGCTCCCTCCAGATTTCAGATCTGTGATAGAAATAGGGGCTAGCTGTGAAACCCCAGAAGTGAGGGGGTTTCTAGGTCTGAGGTAGGTCCATCTTTAATAAGAATCCAAACTTATCCAGAACTATCTGATGTTTATCCATCGCTAGAAAATGTATGTGCTGTTTCCAACCCCCACTGACATGACTCCATGTGACAAAGGACTACTGGAACCAGTGTGTTTATGGATTTGCAGCCATATGAATCAAATTCTTTGAGGGTGAAATTTACGCCTATGCATAGAGCCAGCCCAAAGTCCTCTGCAAGCTCCCACTAGGGCTCTTCTCTATTGTTGCCAAAGCAAAGAGATTAGAGTGCATGAGTAAACCTCCAAAAGTTCTGGCTTTAGGTTTGAATGATCGCCCAGAAACCTAGATGATTATGCAAAGTTTATCCAAACTATTACGTTTACAAAACTGGGTTAAATATCTGAAGAGTTTTGCAGTGCTTCCTGATTCCGATCAAGTTGGGGGTACCATGGGGACCCTCACATTATCCCAGCATTTCTAATACTGATCCCCCGCATGAAAATGCCATCATGTGCCAACAATGCCATGTACATTGGCCAAACCGGACAGTCTCTACATAAAAGTATAAATGGACACAAATCAGACATCAGGAATGGTAACATACAAAAACCAGTAAGAGAACACTTCAGTCTCCCTGTACACTATAACAGATTTAAAAGTAGCCATCCTTCAACCAAATACCTTCAAAAACAGACGTCAAAGAGAAACCGCAGAGCTACAATTCGTTTGCAAACTTAACACCATCAAATTGGGCTTGAATAGGGACTGGGAGTGGCTGGCTCACTACAAAAGCAATTTTCACTCTCTTTCACCTCCTCATCAATTATTGGGAGTGGACCACATCCACCCTGACTGAATTGGCCTCCAACAGTGGTTCTCCACTTGTAACTCCCTTCTCTTCATGTGCCAATATATATTTACACCTCTATCTGTAATTTTCACTCCATGCACCTGAAGAAGTGAGTTTTTTTACCCACGAAAGTTTATGCCCAAATAAATCTGTTAGTCTTTAAGGTGCCACTGGACTCTTTGTTGTTTTTGCATGAAAATGAAATAAAATCATAGTTGGGGTGGGGGAAAGTGGAGTTTACCATTTTTTCCCAAAACCGCCAAAAAAGTTTGGTTTAAGATTTGGACAAAAGTTTGGAGAGAAACAGCTCTTATTTTACCTACATATGTTTGTGCATCCTTAGCTACTATAGGGTAAATTAAGCATGGTGTATGTCAGAGACCTAACTACAGTTTAACATGGTACTTCCTCATTGGAAATATATTGTAATAGACTGAAAAGTGTGGATGTGTGAGGTTGCCCGCTACTGAAAGGAATCAGAATTGTCCAACTGTGTTTCATAGACCCTCTACTGCTAAAGGCGATTCTCTTGAGCTCAAATGCTAGGGGCCTATGTTTGTAAAGCAGGAAGATCCAATTTCTATCCTTGCTGTCACTATGAAATCCTGAGTGGCCACAGAATGCAGTATAACAACACTCATGAAGTGCTAGGCAGCCATGGATTTGTAGCACTATGGTTTGTTGTTAAGCACATGGTCTCTATTTCCAACTACAGCAGAGTTCCTAAAGAGGCTTTCCTTGCGCCATACAAACCTGTTTGCAAAGAAAACGTGCAGAGACTTGATTGTGTTTAGTCGTTTTGGCTGGTCATACTACAAATCTGAGACTCAGGTCCAACTTGCTTAAAGGGAGGGATTCATCGTTTCATTTCCAACCCGGCTAAACTCGGTTGATTCAGCTGAGTTTCACTTCAAGTTTCTGAGCCAATCAGAACGTGAAATGCAACATGAATCTACTTCTGTGAATGGATCCAAACAAAATATCGGAATGTTGCCCCCCTGAGGTTCACCCTGTCACCACCATCCCTTTATCTCTATGTTCCTCACCAAACAGATTCCATACATCACACCAGAAATCCAGAAAGCAACCCGGAATACCGAGCTGAGAATGTTCACTTCCTGCAGTCAGGTAAATTACTCACATGGCATCTACACCGACACACCAAACTTCCACCCCTTATGCTTCTCTTTTACCGTGCAGAAGCCCTAAGAGATGGCTGAAGTCCTGCAGAATAAGCCAGAGAATGCCTCTTTAATTGGGTCCAGAAGAAACTTTATTACCCTGTAGCTAGCTCCTTTGGTTTTTTTCTATAACAAATTATCCTAATGATCTGACCCAGGACCAGATGTTAATTGCAATGGAAAGTAATCAATTTCCTTTACTGAGCATGAACTGATTTGCAAGGTTAGTCAGTGAGCAGATATGGAGTTCTTAATGAGGCAAGGGCATAGCAGACCTTCTGGGTTCCTTGCATCGATTCCAGGTTTACTGCATTGCACCCATTTTCACCCTACCCATCTTTCGTTAGGCCACCTCTTAAAAAAGAGAAAAAACTCAGTCTACCTATAATTGCTCGTAAAGGGGGAAAATAAACACACACACACACACCCCAACACAGGCATACGAGCATGGCTGATTCTGACACGAAAAAAAAATCACACTTTGTTTATATATGTCTAAAACAAGAATAATAAATACATAAATAACATCGGAAATTATGGCTAATGGCATGTTGTTTAATAGAGGATATTATTATAAATATGGGAGATGCTCAAGCAACAAATTAAGCCTGCAGTATTTCGAGAAAAAACTCAGAGGACATAACCTAAATTCTAACTTGGCTGCTGCCTTCTGTGCTTCCGTCTGGGTTTTATATCACCATCGAGCACAGCGTTAAGAGGGAAAGGTTGGGCCATCCAGAGCGATAAAAATGTAAAGAGGGGAGGACTGGAGCAGAAGAAGGTATTAATCTTCCAGAGAACATCTTGATAGTTTTCCAAGAAAAGAAAAGAGCCCTTGCTGGTATATGTCTAGACATGGGTACCTGCCCCACAACCACCACCATAGCGGCAAATCCCTAGTGTAGACAGGCAATGCTGCAATTTAAACTGGTGGAGCTGAAAATGGGAGTGAGCACCACTAATGCAGATATTGATGTTGCCTGTCTACCTAGGGTTGCAATGATGCAGCTACGCCGATGATTGATCGGGGCAAATCCCCAGTCTACACAAGGCTTATAAAGTGTCTGTCTATTGTGATGAGGTCAACTCCTTTAGTTCCCCTTTGACTGCTGCATCTAAACCAGCTCCCTCTCCCCACACATTCCTCCCCATTTACACTGCCCTAGGAGTGTAAAGGGGAGTGTAAATGTAATTTAGGTTCACCATCAGAGCAGCATAAAGGGGCTTCAGTCTACATGAGAATCAGGGCCAAAATCTCGAAGATAGAATCTACCTCCATGTATATTTTTTAGCTGTTCATTTTTCACCTGAGAAATTTCAATTTTTCCAGCTGGAGAATGATTTGATTTCAGTATTGCTCTAGTTAGGTTTGGTTCCACTATCGAACTCCTCACTGTGGTCAGCATAAGCAGTCACACGTCATTCCAGATTCTCTTTCCTGCAGTACTGTCCTAAGTCCAAAATTACTGCCCTTATCAGCTATACGAGAGGCATAGCCTCTCTCCATGCTACCTCCTCCCAACAATCTAGAAGGACCACCTCTAGGGGCATGGTGGTAGTTGGCCCATTCAGTCCTTTGGCTGCCAACAAAAGAACCAGGGATGAGGCTGGTTTGGGTGGTATGGGCACATGGCGGCTCTCTTCTGGGCTGAAATCACCTACTCAATTCAGCAACTTGTCACCGAACACGCATCATTGGAGAGCTAAGATTTTACGTTCTTGACATGAATCTCAAAGTCCTTCCCAGCCTGTTTATAGAAATCTTAATCTGCTTGTATACAAATCAGCAAGGAAAAAGGTATGCCAAAGATGCTGGCTGGTGTGGCAGATTGAAAAAAGTCTCACTCGGTGTGGGGCTCTCTCCTGGTTCTATTTTGATCAGGGCTGCTCAGAAGCCTGAAGGCAGAATGAGCTCTTGGCTAGTGGACGGAGTGTGCATCAACTATTTCCTTTGATCATTTCTCTGAATGGCCACCTCAGTTCTGCCTGAGTGTGGTGCTTCGAGGAATGACGCCCCCGCATGGTCCAAAGCTAATTTCCTGAGCTCATGTCTCTGGATCACTGCTACTCCGGAGAGGATCCTTCTGCAAATAGTTTCAAGGCATGGCAGCCCTCAGAGCGAACCCCAGTACATTCAGGGGTGCCAGCCAAGTCTCTCGGTGTTTGTCTTTGCCCCTGCCTGCTGGAGTTGAAAAAGTCTGGATTGGATGGCTTGGGAAATTGCATTATGGACAAAGCAGCCAATGTAATAAGTGGAGGTAGTGTGGCCTAGTGGATTGAGCACTAGACTCTGATTCAGGAGACTAGGGGCCTATTCCTGCTGGACCAGAATGCTGCTGGGCATCCTTGGGCAAGTCACAGCCCCTCTTTGTGCCTCAGTTTCCCCATCTGTAAAAAGTATATAATGGCACTGTCCACCTTTGTGAAGCACTTTGAGATCTACAGATAAAAAGCTATCAGGTGGGTGAGGTAATAGCTTTTATTGAACCAACTTCTGTTGGTGAGAGCACTTTGGAAATTGCATTAATGAACAAAGCAACCAACAATATAAGAGCTGGGTATTATTAAATGAAGCATATTCCCTGGTATATTGGAGCCACTGTGCTTACAGAACTATAATATGGCTTGGGATTCCTGCCTCTGTCACATATTTCCTACCATTTTGGGCAAGTCATATTGCCTTAGCTCCTCATCTTTAAAATGGGGATGATCAGACTGCCCTGCTCATCGGGGCACAGGGATGTTTGTGAGGTGCTTGGGTACCACTGGCCTGAGCTCGGGGGCCATATACGTATCTAACTAGACAGCAGAAGGGTCCCTCTCGCCCTTTCCCAGCCCCAAGCGGGAATGACACATCGAGCCACGTTGGGGAAACATACGTATTAAGAACACGCACACACTAAGAACGTCAATGTGGTGGCTCGGCCCATCAGCTCTTGGACTGGAGGGACAATCCTAGCTTTGCCTGGGAGTTGGATGAAAAGAATAAAGATGCACCCCATGGAACAGTCTGACTGAACAAGGGATACATTGACAGGCAGTACCCCCAACCCCTTCTCTCAGTATGCCGTGTCCCACACCGCTGAGGGAGTTTACAATGTGGGCACTTGATGCAGCGCCGCATTGCCAGGCGTCCTCAGAGAAGCCAAACAAGTGGGCATGAGGCCATGCAAATGGTGGAGAGGGAGTGGGGAGGAATCCGAGGAAGGGGAAGGAAGCAGGGATTAATTAAGGAAGGGAACCTCACACAAACCCAACCCCCCTCATCTCCACAATATTTTTTCCCAAAGGTATTAGAGCAGCTAATTGCAAGACGGAAATCTCTGCGGCCCCCAGCGGGGTCACAAAAAGCACGGGCGGTTTCCTGTGCATTCGGGTAGAAAGAGTATTGGAAGGGACGTTCTGCGTCTGTCTACATTAATAAAGACAGGTTCAGTGAAAGGCTCTGCTGGTGAAGAGGTCACCCCCATGTTGTGCCTATATTAGAGACCCTTTCAAAGCGCACACGACAGGTTGTTCTGCTACACCAAGCACAGGGCTTCACAGAGCTTGGCGGCTTCCCAATTTGTCTGAGTTTGATCCAAATTCCGGAGAGGAGAGAGAGAGAGGGGAGGAATGTGTTTGTCGCGTCATCGTACCGGGCACGCTTCTGGGTGGAAGAAGGGGAAACGAGGGCGAATTAAATGGAGGTGTTAGTGGTGTGGATGATAGGCTACCATAGGACAGGGGGAAATTACCAGGGCCCAGTGTCAGTGACCAGGAGGTGGCTGGTCATTCCCAGTGGTCAGAGCAGGAGTCATTAGTCAGGAATCGGAACCTGGGTCAGAAGCCAGCTTCCAGAGCCAAGGGCCAGATATGGAGTCAGAAGCCAGGAACTGGAGTGGAGGATCAGAGCCGGGTTACCGGGAGTGAGGCCAACCCAGGAGCAAGGCTGGGAACAAACAAAGCGCAGGAGCAGTCGGAATCATGGGCAAATGCTTTGAGCAGCCACGCGTGTTAGGGTGTCCAGAGACCGACTCTGCTGCAGGCCGTGATTCCTGACACCCCAGAGTTGTGGGATGAGGAAAGAAATATCATCAAGAGTACATCTGAGGGGGGGAGAGAGAGATGGGTGTGTCATCCCTGGCAGTGGCAAAATTCAGGATGCTCCTTCTGCAGCCTACAAGCCGAAACAGTCTGAGTCAAGGCAATACATCCAAACTCACTTAAAAAAGCTATCCCGATTTTTCTCTTTTCCAGCCCATTTCTGCTTTTAAAGCAGAGGCAGCAGACCAGTACTCATCATTAGGCTCAAGAAAAGTTGGTCTTCAGAATGAGGAGCAGCGCGAAGCAGCAGAATTTGAGCGGGTTGTGAATCTCTTGACAACTTCTCTGGTCCAAAAAGGCTGATTTGTCAAAAAGGAAACTTTTTCCAAGAAAGGGAGAGTTTCACCTGATCTCCAGTTTGGAAATAATATGGGGGAAAAAAGTTTTAAAATGGTCAAAACCTCCCATTTCAACATTTTTAAAATGAAAAGTTCTCTCGGTTCCAAAGGGCATTTATTTTTGAAATTGAAGTTAATATTCTGTAAAATACATCTCAATAAGTGGTCAAAATCAAAAGGAAATATTTCAGAATGAAAGGTTTTGAGCGACACATTCTGTGTTTATCTCAGATTTATTCCCACTGAAGTTAATGCGAGCTGAGGGTACTCTGCACATTACAGGATCAGGCCCACATCAAAACCATAGGCTCCACCATAACAAAATAGACTACAGGGTTACCAGTCTATGGACCCTGCCTTAAGCAGCCGAAAGGTGCAGGGCCTCATTCATTGTTGTCCAGCCCTTAGTGTAGCTGATTCTACCAATGCAAAGTGGATCTAAAATGCCACCAAATCTGAATGGAAGCATTTGCACCGGTGTGACAGCACAAAGTGATGGTCAGTCAGGCCCCTAATGCTTCAAAGGAAGGCAGCTCCCATCCCAAACCTCCGCACTCAGCCTGAATCCAGCCAGCGTCCTCCGGCCTTCCTCCCTCACCGAAGAAACCAGTTCCACAGGGTGAAGGGATAAGCACTTCCCGATAGCCAGTCTGCATTCGGAAAGGGGCCAGGGGCTTTGTAGGCTTTTTTAAGAGCACCTGCATTCCCAGCTCCTTCCCCGGTGCAAATGCCACTCCTGGTTACTGCCCTGACAGCATAAGTCTGTGCAGATAAACTCTCCGCACTGACGGCAGAGCTGAATTCCCAGGCCGCCCCATTGACCTACTAGTTAAGCACCGCAGAGCCGGCTGCTTGATTCCCAGCACAAACATATGCTTTCAAACACAAATTGGGATTCTTCTAGGAGATTAAAGCTGTTTTCCTTCCCTGGAAAACAGCCTGTGAGGAGAGTTTAAAGGCTTCCGAACTTCTCGACACTCTAAGGCTCAAGAGGTTTTGATAACCATGTGGCTCGTCTGCCAGCGTCCCCCCACCCCACCACCGTCTCCACGTTCCTCCTGCCGATCTTCCTCAGGTCAGAGGAGCTCTGTCATCAATCCCCCACTGAGACTTCTTTCCAAAGATCAGCACTGACCCAGAAGTCACTTGGCACAGCACCATTAGAACAGTGTGTGCTGCCGTGGCTGAGAGGAGCCTCTCACAGAGACCCAATTCAGGCCGTTGGGGCATCTGCTAAGCACTTGTCAGGCTCCCATATTTCAGAGAGAAGCCTTTATGCTGCTGACCCAGTGACTGGACGATGTATTTATAAAACAACACACAAGACAGACGCGCCCGCGTGGGATTCTTGATCCTGATTGCTCAGCCCAATGAACGGCTGTGGGGCAGGATGCTATTTCTGCATGGACGTGAGCGAGAGATGGGGTGCTCCACGCAGAGAAGGGAGCAGGGACAGTGGCGCCGGAAGAGTTTTCAGAATGGGGTGCTGAGCTGCGCCCCCACCCTTACCCCTGTCCATGCCCCTCACTACCCCCCTACAGCTGGGGCCAGGAGCAGGGCCGCGGCTCCGGGAGCGGGGGATGTGGACAGGAGCAAGGTGGCCGAGGCTGTGGCCAGAGCTGGGGGTGGATGGGAGTCTGAGGCCAGGGCTGGCAGCCAGGTCATCGGGCGCAGGGCCAACAGCAGAGCCCTTGGGCACAGGGCTGGGACCCCATGCAAAACCTGGGGTTGCTGCAGCACCCCCCACACCCCTAGTTCCCACAGCTCTGAGCAGGGGTGAGTGCTGACAAGGACGGGGCTGGGTGCCTCTCTGACTGGAGGAGTTATTAGAGCCACATGAACGTTACACAGGGCTCTCAGGAGCACACAGAGCTAGCACAGGCCCTGTGAGAACACAGGTGAAAGGGGGCAGGAGAAAACCCTGTGTTGTGAACTGAGGCTAGAAGAGCTGCTTAGCCCAACACAAGAGGTTTGGGATTTTAGTTTCGATCTGCAGACAGAGTTTGCTGATCGTTCCAGCCATCAGTTAAAACAACATTAGCTCTTGCAAACAAAATAACTCCCCCTTCCCCACCACGCCAATGAAAGCTTGCCAACATCCCTCGTACAAGCTCCCCGGTAAAAGTGTGACCAGATACGTTCTTCATCAGCACCTAAATCTGCACACACGGCCTCTGTTGGCCTAAGGGGCGCACTGATTTCCTGAGTCGAAGCCCTTACCCTGACTCCTGCATACCGACCTCGTGGCTGCTAGCCCAAGTGTCTCAGCTGAGCCTAACTATCAGAGTGAGGTCTGTAAAGAAAGGGGCCAGCTCTAAAATACCCAAAACCCAAACAATAAAGGGATCTATAGATCTAAACCAATGCCTTGAATTGCATTGAGAAGCCCACTGGAAGTATGCAGAATCTCTGGAGCACAAGTGTAACATACGCTAGGTGAGAATTATCACCACGTTTTGCATGCACTAGCTGCAGTCTCTGAGGTTGCAGGTGTGGAAGAACATCAACATCTAGTTGACCAATTTTCAAATTCTTCACCCTATGGACGGATGGTGATATTTGAAATTCAAACTACATTGATTAATTGTGATTGGTCACATTAAGTCACACGGTACTGTTTCTGCACTGGGGTTGGGTGAGTGGCGCAAATTTTTGCATGAGAATCTCAAAGTCAGCTTCCACAAACGGTCAGGCACATGTCTTTGAAATGTTCTTTCTGCAGATATTCCTGCCAGTAATCCTCAAGGGCATAAACGTTTATGGAATGTGAACATACAAAGGTCATTAACATGGGAGACAGAATGAACTTAAAAGTCTATTAAAAGAAGCCAGAAGAAAAGTCACCAAAATAATAATAAAAAGTATGTTTTTATTGCTTTATTTGCTCAGCTCTAGTGTTAATGAACAATTCCTTCCACTACAGAAATTACTGGGTGAAATTCTCTGGTTTGTGTTATGGAGGAGATCAGACTAGATCGTCATAGTGATTCGCCTGACGTTAACATCTGTGAATACACCACAAGAGTCTGGATCTGCGCTTTAAATGACTAGATGCCCTGCATGCTTACAGTGTGGCTTTATGTCCTGTTTCAATGGCTGGACCACATTTATGAGTCCGCTAGCGGCTTTGAGTTCACACAGCTGGGCATTTTAGCTCAGGCATTAGCGATTGATGCTTTTAGATACAAGACATCCCAGGCTCAATGCCAGCTGCAGATGACCCACCCAGGGGTGTTTGGCTCACCCTCATTGTGAGGAGACAGAAATGCAGTGCAGAAGCTCTCTCGCCAAGTGGTTAGAGCACTGGAAGAGGCCTCTGTTCTATTCATCTCACACTGATCAGTTAGGTGATCTCAAGCAAGTCCCTTCATCCCTCTCTGCCTCAGTTTCCCCATCTGCCAAACGAGGACAATGCTATTGTCCTCCTTTGTAAAACACATTGAGAGCTACAGATGAAATTTGTTATATGAGAGCTATTATTAATCAGTCTTTACCCAGATAAAGTTCCCATTTATTTTCATGGAAGTTTGGTCCAAGTAAGGACTGAGTTAAAAGAATCTCAGTACTCATCTCACAGTGCAGATATAATCTATCAAGCTAACATTAATTCCCCGTTACCCTGTTTCAATGCTTCTATTTAAGGAGCTCTCAGTAACCTGGGATCCAGGCCTTACATGGTGAGTTTCACCCATAGGGGAATACTCAGGGGTGGCTGTACCTGAACTATCTTTGCCCATCCCTCTTTAAGAATCTCTCTATCTCCCTACATCAGTATGTAAAGAAAGCCAAATTATACAGGGCATTAAGCATGCAATATAAATGAGGCTACAGGAAGAGGAGAGTGGATGGTGAATGTTTATGGAATAACTTAACAACTGGGAATGATGCTGCATTTTCCATGCAAGCAGACGGACAAATATAACAGTCCCAACAGGGAAGAGTAAATCCCTGTAGTTTGTGGCCTACTTTCAGCTTCATTAATGGAATAAAGGCCAAGAGGCATGATGTCATGAAATTAGCATCCTAATTAAACATTGCCTCTGACTCTGTCTCTCTCCCTTGGCCCCTCCCTTCCTCTCTGGATGAAGTCCGTCGCTTTGCTGGCTCAGTGCATTGCTGTTTGCAGAGGGTTGCAACTTCTTCTGAGTTGTGTGTTATGAGGCTGTGCCAATACACTGACGGCAGCTTGGTCTGTTGGTTGCAGCCAGGGGTCAGGCGACCTGGCTTCTCTTGCTATGAGAGCCTACAGTGAGAGGGTTACCTCTCAATGCCTGGAAGACCGTGAATACTGCCTCACCCTTGCAAAACACTTTGAGATCTTCAGATGGAGGGTGCTATGTACATGCAACCATGGAGGGGGCGTGAAGCAAGCTCCATGATCTGAACATGCCAAAGCTTTGGGGGGTGGCGGAGATTCAGACCTGAACTTGCATCCCAAGTTTGCAGATGGTTCCTGCCTTTTGGGCAGAGCCAACACACCAGATAACAAACAGCCTTGGACTTGCGGGGACAGAATCATAGAAGATCAGGGTTGGAAGGGACCTCAGGAGGTCATGTAGTCCAACCACCTGCTCAAAGCAGGACCAATCCCCAACTAAATCAAGAGCTGGACATCTAGAGCCAGAGCCCAATCTGGCACTTGAGCCCATCTCTATTAATACAACACGCTGTTGTCTTTCCTCCCATTGTACTGTCGTCATCATAAGATCAGGCCCATTTGACACAGCCTGTTGTAAAGAGGAGGAGAGGGTTAAAAGTACTTTCCTTTTTGGGCCAGGGGCCAGCAACAATGTGGCTGGAGAGCCGAGGCTGTGGTACATGCCTCTGCTCCACTCCAAGCTAGGCAGCAAAGCGGAGGTCAGATACAGTGGGGGGGCACATGCAGTACCCATTTATAGGGTGGCCGAGCTATCACCGTGCTCCCTGGGGAGCCCCCCAAAAGAATTCTAGCCGAGTCAGCTACAGCTGCTCCACTTCCTTGTGGCATCTCCTCATGCCCGCCCCGCAAAGCCAGGCAGCACCTTTAGGGGACCGTGTAGCCCCTCACTTGTACAGCACTTTGGGATCCCTGATGGATGAAAGAATGTAAGATATCATTGTGACGATTTAACAAATGAATAAAGACACCCGAGAAACAATGCCAGAGAAAAGCCCTGCCCTGGAAGATCATTAAAAGCCAGACCCAAGAAGAGGCGGAGCAAAGGGAAATGATATATCAATTTTAGAGCAACCTGTTACGTACTCTTCATTATTATTAGAGACAAGCCAAACACAGAACTCCCAACTCCACCCCCTTTGGATTTCAGGTGAGGTGGAGAGGAGGGACAGCAGGACCTGATTCCTCAGATGCTGACCTGTCCCCAGACACTGTTTTTCATGTCAAGTTTCATCCAGAAATGGGAGGGGCCTCTTGCCCAGCTCTGCTGTGGCTTTGCACAAGAACACAGCTGAGTTTTCAAGAGATTTCAGCCCAACGTTCTGGAAAGCTCCTGGGAAGAGCTGATCTCATGAGATTTCCACCATTCAGGGTGTCTGACGGTTGACAAGATCCACTCGCACCAAATTTCAGCTCCGATCCGGTTTCACACTCCAGCATTGGCCTACCATCCAAACGAGGAGCTTTTCTGCCTGGTGCCATATTCCACACCAGCAGGGATGGACATGTGAATTCACACCAGCATGTTGCACACCAACTGCAGGCATGCACTGGAAGTTCCCTCGCGCCCATTACCGTAGTCCCATTTCAAATAGTGCCACATTCATGCACAGCAGGGCCCATACCGGCCACTTAGGGTATGTCTACACTGAACACTAAGCCCAGGGTCTGACTCAAGTTTGAGCCCAAGCCCCGCTTTCATCCACACACAAATCAGTCTGACTCAGGTCAGCAAGCACTCGGGAGCTGGTCCGAGGAGCCTGCTAGGGGGGTGGATCAAAGCCCGAGTCCCACTCTGACTCGGGTTCAAGCTCCATCATTTGGCAGCATGAATACAGGTCAAGCTGCATACCCAAGTCAGAAGAGCCAAGGATCACAATATGGACATGTTAAGATGGCTGTGAGACCCAGTCCAGTGACTGTAAACCCATTTCCATTGCAGTGTGGATGCTCAAGCACAGCCATGGGATCACCAAGCCCACAAGCCCTGGTCCCACAGTCCCGCGCTTAGTGTGCAGTGTAGACACACCCCTTGGTGCATCACTTGCAGCTGTAGACAAACCCAAGTTTGGATATATTGTTAGTATTTATCATTTTTATTACAGTAGATATCAAGGTCCCATTGTGCTGGTGCTGTACGGGGAGCAGGAAGAGAGAATCCCTGCCCCTCCAAATGTTTATCCCCATCAAAGATGGAGAACAGAGACACAGAGAGACAGAGGCCCAGCTTTTAAAGGTATTTAGGTCCCTAACTCCCATTGATTTCAATAGGAATTAGGCACCTAAATACTTTTAAATATCTGGGCCTAAGTGACTTGCCCAAGGTCACACAGGAGACCTGTGGCAGAGCTGGAAATTGAAGCCAGTCGAGTGTCCACAGACTGGTCTTCCTCTCTAACTCATTCATTTCCTTTCCCCGGGGCTTTCATACAACTCCCCGGTGAAGCTTCACCGAGTCATCCCTGTAATGTCCGTGTCTCCGTGTGCGTTTGTCTCCAGTAAAGATGGAGCAATTTCCCTCACTCTGCATCTTTTGTGCAGGTGCGCGTTTTAAAAACACAACATCAGCACTCTGCAAAAGTGTTTCTGTTAACATTTATCACCCTTTCCCTTAGTCATCACTGCCACTGCCCTCCCCGGGGAATGGGAATGCTAATTCAGAGGAAGATTTAAATCGGCCCATGGGGACCCTTCGCATTAAACCACCACCACCACCACAAAAGAGAGCGGAAAAAGAGACAGAAAGGGAGAAAGAGCCCTCTAAGAAAGAGAGAATGGGAATCTCAATCGCCTTTTATTGCAGCCCCATGCTTTCTGATTGTTCTGCCTGAGCAAGCCCTTTCTTTGCGAGACTGTCGTTAATGAAAAAGTCCATTGTGGTCATTCTGCCAGCTATACGCTTATTCTTGTCCAGTAGTTTCTTGGAATCCCAGAGCTGTTAATATACCTAGAGTGGAGCAGCTGCAGGGCAACCTAGTTCTATGATAATGTGTATTCGGAGTTTTTATTGTCCTTTTTTGTGATGCCTGCTATCCTGCCCCCACCGTAGAAAGTCATTTCAAAGCATTGTCCAGTTGCAGTGAAACCCTGATTCTCGGTTTTAAGGAGAAAATGACTTTGCCCATGAAAACTTATGCCCAAATAAATCAGTTAGTCTTTAAGGTGCCAGCGGACTCCTTGTTGTTTTTGTAGATACAGACTAACACAGCTACCCCCTGATACTTTGCCCTCATGGGGTTCCGATGTATATATCTACAGGGCTTAATTCTATTCTGGCTTCTATGTTGTATAGGGCTTGGTCAAAAACTTTCCATCAATATTTCCCCCAACTGATTAAAAATTGCAGTGTCGATTAAATGATTGTGCTTTCCTCAATAATGTTAATTTTTTGTCAAAAGAACAGAAAACCTGGAAATGTTTCTATACAACTCTCCACCCCCCCCCCCCCCCAAAAGTCATTTTTAAAGGAAAGTCAGACCTTTTTTCTGGGAGAAAAACAAGAAACAACGTCTGACCAGCTCTAATACTGTGCAATTCCACTGACTTCAGCAGAGTACCCATTAGAGGGAGAATTTTCTGGAGATGATTGAGACTAAATAATCAAAACATCCAGGAGAAACAAGAGCCTCACAACACAGAAGCTAACAGAGACATTAAAGATCTCAACACCATACAGTGAGAGTCTGATTCTGTCTTCAGTTACACTCATGAAGCTGTATTGAAAGAGGTGATAAACCCTAAATCTTCAAAATGGTGGCACAGAATGTTAGCTCCATGACTTCTGTTCATGAGAAAGGGTGTTTGCACTCAACACGGTTCATATCAAAGCAATTCGGTTGTTTATGAATCAAGGGTTGGCATTGCAAGTTCAACCTGGAATCTGGAAAAAACAAAAACAGGCTCTCTACCTTCTGGCTCTTCCATCTAGTAAGAAAGATCCTGCAATAACAGTGCAGCTGACAAGGTTGCCGCTAAAGTAGCAAGCTAAAAAGAACCAACCTCACCCTCCTGTTGCTATGTTGGCTCTGAGGATCGAACAGCCGTAAAAACTTTCTTGTGTCCGTAAAGTGCGCAGATGTGACTCAAAGACAGGTAGAGATCGGAAAGGGTTATTCACTTTTCTAACTAAAATTGCAGTCTAGATTTCCTCTGTCTGGTGTTTTGGAAGGGAGACATTTCTTCTTGGTGCCTGTGGAAAATTGGATACTGAGTTCCAAATACCATGGCCCTTTAAAATAGATTATTATTTCCTTTTCTTAATGGGAATATGGAAAGACGGCTGGGTTAGCAGCTGTGGAGACTGGAATTTTGTGTCCACAGAACAGGAGAGCTCACCCCTTGTCAATGCGACCCACTCTAAAGGTGAGAGGAGATTTCAGTGTCCAAGCCTGTTCAAATCCTTGATCTCTCTGCTCAGCAGTAATCCTTTTTAACCTTGTGAAATTGACCTGTTTTAGTCTCGCTGCGGCCAACTAATGATCCCGAAGAGGCTTTTACCTGGCCAGCTGTTGCAGATTGTACTCCACTAATCATTCCCCATATCGAATGGAACTCAGATTCCATTTGCCATTAAAAAAATGGAGAAAGGAAACTATTAAACAGAACAGATCATTGGGTATCGCAGAATTCCTCTATGTCAGGCACATCTGCGTTATATATGAGAACAGCAGTTCTTTGGAAATGATTTGTCCAGGTCCCTTTTCTATTATTATTTGTATTATGGGAATGAATAGAGAGAGTCTCAACTGAGATCAAGGCCCCGTTGTGTTAGGCACTGGACAAACACATAGTCAGAAACAGTGCCTGCACCAAGGAGCTTAAAATCTAAATAGACAAAACAGCCAGAGAGTGGCAGGGGAAAATGAGCCACAGAGGGGGGAAGGGTAAGATGTTTAACGGTGCCTAAGTCCAATTTTAAAAAGTGCTTTTGAAAATTTTACGCAGAATGATCACCAAAGGTCCCAGTCCGAGACAGGGTTAGAACCCTGCTGTCTTCAGCACCAGACCAACACCCTGACTACCAGACCACATTCCCTCTTTAAAAATAATCTCAGTCAAAACTGCCATATTTGACTTCATTTTGTGTCGAAGCCATGAACTTTGCATGGTTTTTACAGGGGATGGATATGAACCTAAATTCTGTTTGTAGGTCCCGCTCTGCATTTGCAGCTCAAGGCTATGTAATAGGGTGAGTCTGAACAACCTGAAATTTGGGATAATTTGGATTCAGATCTTGATTTCGAAGCCAAAATTCAAGGCATGTTTTGAGCAGGGGTTTGGTTTGCTCATTGGGAAGATACAGATCTAGACCCAAGGAGTTTTAACGTTAGTTTTGAACACCACCATGAATCTGTCCCACCTTCGCTCAAGGCTGGTACAGATTGTCCACCCTGAGTGCATCTGGGCTGAGCATGGAGTCTCCAGCAAGACCAAGTGCCTTTGACAGGGTTTGAGAGTTTGGTAATGAATTTTTGCCTAGCTCTGTCCTGGTCTTTAATTAGAATAACTGTGCACACCTGAAAGATGCAGATCTATGTAGGAGTGCAGATGTACATGGCTGAGAGCATGGAGTGCTCAGACTTAACGGTATGTACCTTTCCCCCGACCCACCCCCAACAAGGTCTGGTGACTCAGGCAAAACAGAAGTTGGATCCAAACCAACCTTGGTCTTGTCAAACTCCCCACCAGAGAAATGAACAGAACAGCTCCACTGCAAGGAGTGCTAGCAATGCACATCATAGTAGTATCAACCAAGCTGCAGATGCCTACGGGCCTCTTAGCTTTGGGGTTTTTGCCCTCGTTGTTTCTCAGTAGAGGGGAATGGAGGAAATTTACTCTTCCGAGCCTGGCGCAGTCTCGCCAACAGCTCAAAGATGCTGAAGGAAGCTGTTTTCATTTTGTTCTGTTTGTCAACTCTGGATGAACAAAGGGAGACCTGGTCACCTCCAATGGTGAACTCTGAGACTGGATTAAGGCAGGGAATTCACAGTTTGCCTTTACAGTCTGTGGGTGTCATTGACCCCTCACATCAAAACTTCCCTGAGTCTTGGCATGCCTTCTAGATGTTGCAAATAACAGCTAATCAAATTGTCTTACAAATTATGAATATTATTATTGTTTAATACAGTAGCTGCTAGCTCAGACAAAGTGAGTAGGGGAAGGGAGAAAAGGAACCTAAAAGGATGCTGGGTATTTTTTTCCTTTTACCTCATTAAGCTTTGCTTCCAATTACATTTTAATGATTCTTGATGTCTTCTGTATGCTAGCATTTACTGCAGTCTCTTTAAATTTAATCGTCTTGATAATGGGTTACTCTGACACTGCAAATTAGGGGCTGAAAGAAACCTTTTGCCATTTACAGAAAAGATTCTGTGTCCAGACTACAGCTTGTTGCTGTACTCAGCAGGTTCACACACTTCCTTCTGGATACAGGATTCCTAAGAAAGCAAATTAGGGCTCAGCAAACCAGCTGGGAGAAAACAAGATGCTCTACTTCAACCACAAGTTATTGGCTTGCGGCAGGAATGATGGGATAAAATGCTATGGCCTGTATTATTCGTAAAGTCAGACCAGATGATTCCAATAGCCCTTACTAGCCTTATGAAGCTATAAGAACCCATCAAACTTCAAACCCCAGTGGATACTTTTGCAGGGTTCAAAAAGGTTCAAAATATTCAGTATCTAACTCCCATCCCATCCTTTCATTATTTTTTCACTTTTACATCCCTCCAACCTTCCTTTTCCTAGCGGGGATCGGCAGCACCAACATATCTTAACCGCGGTGGTTGTTCTTTTGATATTTCCAGTCAAACAAGTCTGTTCTTGTGACTTTTACAGCCCAAATATTTATGGCAGTCCAAAGAAGCTCCGATCAGTATCAGCACTTAGATACCCGGGTGATGGGCTGTAGGATACCATGGCGAGATTAGATGAGTTAGGTAAAACAGAACACACAGCTCCCAGGATTTTTGGGTGCTTAACTGAACCCCCCCCTTCTAACTTTGGAAGATCTCCTTTCCATTGCTGCTGAAAGTGACAAATCACTAGGCAATGCTGCTTGTTAATCTCTTCTTTTAAATATCTGAACACTGTCTGGTGCAGATTCTTCACCAGCCTGTGGCAAACCATTGGAGGCTGAGGGCTAATCTGGCAAGGTGCTGAACTCCTGTCAAGGTTCCTTCCCCACTCTGAACTCTAGGGTACAGATGTGGGGACCTGCATGAAAAACCCCCTACGCTTATTTTTACCATCTCAGGTTAAAACTTCCCCAAGGTACAAACTATTTTACCTTTTGCCCTTGGACTTTATTGCTGACACCATCAAGTGTCTAACAAATATATAACAGAGAAAGAGTCCACTTGGAAACGTCTTTCCCCTCAAAATCCTCCCAAACCCTACACCCCCTTTCCTGGGGAAGGCTTGATAAAAATCTTCACCAATTTGCATTGGTGAACACAGACCCAAACCCTTGGATCTTAAGAACAATGAAAAGCAATCAGGTTCTTAAAAGAAGAATTTTAATTGAAGAAAAAAAGTAAAAGAATCACCTCTGTAAAATCAGGATGGTAAATACCTTACAGGGTAATCAGATTCAAAACATAGAGAATCCCTCTAGGCAAAACCTTAAGTTACAAAAATACACAAAACCAGGAATATACATTCCATTCAGCACAGCTTATTTTCTCAGCCATTTAAACAAAACAGAATCTAATGCATATCTAGCTAGATTACTTACTAAATTCTAAGACTCCATTCCTTTTCTGTTCCTGGCAAAAACAACACACAGACAAAGAGAACCTTTGTTTCTCCCCCTTCCAGCTTTGAAAGTATCTTGTCTCCTCATTGGTCATTTTGGTCAGGTGCCAGCGAGGTTATCCTAGCTTCTTAACCCTTTACAGGTGAAAGGGTTTTTCCCCTGGCCAGGAGGGATTTTAAAGGTGTTTACCCTTCCCTTTATATTTATGACAACTCCACTGAGAGATGTCAACTTCCCCCAACTCCCACTGCCCTCAGTGAGGATTGAGGATTCTCGGCCTCTTGCAGGAATGCTCCATGTCTTATAGAATTGAACCCCAAAAGGAAGAGGTGAGGAAATGAGAGGCACTTGTCTAGACAGAGAGAAGTGTTATGTCTGTACAGCATCTTGCATAACAGTGCCCCAATTCCCCACTGAAGCATTAATAGATGCATTATCTCCCAAGGCAAATAAACTGATGCAAAACAGAGGCTCACCACCCACAAATGTCCATACATGGTTGGTTTGCATTTGAGGCACTGGATTCTCTGACTGTCCAGTGCTTACATGGTCCCATCCCCAGAGCATCGGAGCACCTTGCAATCGTGTTGGGTTCAAGATGTTTCTGGTATTTGGATGCTTCCATTACTGACCTTACTAGGGGATGTAACAAACAAACAAGAAGAGGAAGGAGAGCATTGGGGAAGGGAGATAAAGAACAACAAGTGTCAAAAATATTGCATTTGGATTCAGTCCAGGTACAGGTTTCACTGACATTTTCGGTCAGTTCTGTTTTCTGTTTTACCCACAGCAGATCCCCCTACCCCAAGCCAACACTTCATGTTTAAAACCACATTGAAAAAGCAATTCCAACTGAAAAGTGCTTTACTGTGGGACGATAGGCATGAGTCTTGATTCAGAACTCTGCAGCAGTTTTCAGTTGCTTCCTGGTCATACTTCCCTCTGGCAGACAATTATTTCGCTAGCAAATGACTCCACCCTCAAATCAATTTTAGCAAGCTGCTCTGGCATTAGCTCTTTGGACAATGAAGTCCAATAAGTTCCCCTGGGTCCCTTGTGCCACATGATAAAAAATAAAATCCCACAGAACTTAGTCCTTTCTTAACACCCCTGTAATAATGAGCTGGTAGTTTCAGCCCTCTTCCTATTGGATGAGCATCCCATAGCACCAAACTCACCAGAACTGGCACTAATTTGGTGCCCATGTTGGCAGGCTCAGAAGACGTGTAACGAGCCAGAGCCTCTGATCTGTTCTCACTTGGTCTCTCCAGCCCAGATAGGGGCATGTTGATGGAATGATAGGGGGAAATCATTCAGCCCCATGACCCTGTACTGGACCTGTTCCCAGGATAATAGAACGTTGGCACTGTTTAAAAGTCGTGTGTAGTGGATAGATGGTTTCAGTCCAATTCCTAGTGGGCAGATGCTTGTGCCACAAATCTAATTGTCATGAGCGGTACTAGTTGGTCCACTTGTTGGCAACCTCACTGGAGCTGCCAGCTGATTTAATGGAAGATGGAGACTGAACTAATCTCTTGCCCCTACAGGTTGTCACTGTAGCAGAGACAGACATTTCCTGGAGCAACCATTTGTACCAGTGTGATATAGTATGTGGGCATTTTCACCACCTCTCTAAAGGTCAGGGTAGAGGCCCAGTGACAGTATAGGGAATATTAGTGCTGCTCTTGTCATCACTGCTGTAACTACTATGTAGACAAATACTGTAATTAACTAACTACTCTCTGTGGTTATCATTGCCATCTACTGGATGGAGTCAGAACTGCTCAAATGCACATCAAAAGCCCTCTACTGCTAACAGTTAATGAAAATTCTCTGTGGAACTCTATTTTTAGAGTCCTATTCATTTCTGTTTGTCTGAAGATCCTTGTGGCCATGCTGTGCAGCAGAGTGGGAATCAGGAAATATTAAACAGAGTTGGTTGCACATTTCTGAATTTAGATTTTTGATGACATTTCTCATTGATATTGCAAATTTTCTCAAAAAGGAATGACTTCTTTTGCAAAAATTTGCAAGAAATTTTCATTCCATTTTTTTTAAAATCAACAATAGAATGGCCTGAAAAAAAAAATGTTAAAAAAAAATGACTGACATTTTGAATTCTGACCTCAAAAACGGGATGAATTTTTCTGGAAAAAGTTTCCCATTTTTCAACCTGCTCTATCCCTGAGTTTGTTCAAGAGAGAAGATCAGTCTCCAGCACTGTCACTCCCGCACATCTCTTTAGTGCCAAAAGAAATTTCGAAGGGGATTCATAAATGAACCTGAAATAAAAGGATTATAGACTCGTGGAAATGTCAGGCTGGAAGAGACCTCAAGAGGTCATGAAGTCCAGCCTTCTGCGCTGAAACAGGACCAAATAAACCAAGATGATCCCTGGCAATTTTTTGTCCAACCTGTTCTTAAAAACCTAGAACATCCACGGCTGACAGAAATTCTCTCTTAGCAACTGCATCATTGCTTGGTAGGCAAGGTGTGCAAAGGGAAGATACTGGTTTGAGTTCTGAGTCCCAAAATATCTCCTGGATTTAGGTGAAGTACTGTCTAAAAAAATCCATTCGATATCTCAAGGAAAAAGTCTCTTTTCAAACAACTCCCCCAACTAGCACATCTCCAATTGCTCGTCTCCCTTTCCATTTTAGTGCTGCTCAAATGGGGTCTCCTCTCTTCTGCTCTAAAGTAATCCCATCTTTAGAATCAATTTCTCAAAGGCCCCAAGGACCATCCCTGTTGCATCTCCAAAAGTCTCAGCAATAGGATGGAAATCCGAGAGGGTCGGACTTCCTCAGGAGGCTTCAAGAAGAGTTATATGAATATAACTGATTTTTTGCTCCACTGGCAGCTCCAAAAAATCTTTTGAAAAATTATTTTGGATCAACCCAAAATGATTTTTTTTTTAAATTCTCAGAGAACCGAGAAGTTGGGAAAAAAAATGCTCCGGATTGAATGAAACACTTCATGCTTTTGTATTGATATGGGACCTTTTCTTAAAAAAATATTTAAGATATTTCTTGAAATAAAATGGAAAGAAAATTTGAAACAAAAAGGTTTTTTTTCCCCAAATCTTAATTTTTTTTTTCAAAATTTTCAGAATTTTGGGAGGCTTTTTCCAGCTGAAACAATTTGGGCCCATGTGAACTTTTCATCCGTATTTCTCTAAGGCAAATAAGTATCCTCATCCTGCAGGCGAGGAAAGTGAGATGCAGGGAATTAAGTGGTTTGCCAAAGGACACACAAGAAATCAGTGACAAAGCCAGGACTAGAACTCAGTCCCCCCACATTGCTCTCTACCCATTGAACCATGCTTGGTAATAAACTGATCTCCTACCTCTTGATAGAGGGCTTTAATCTGCTTACCACATCACTCAGGTCTAAAATTAATAAATAAAGAGGAAAAGACCTGCTTTTCCCTCCACCCCTCCTACACATTTATCATTCAGGGAACATAAATAATTGAGAAGAATAGTACATAAAATTAATTGTCAAAAATAAAGGCTTTTAAAGTCTTGTCTGCATTAAAAAATAAAACAGGAATCCCTGAATATTGCATTTTGTAAAGTCACTTCCAGCAGACTTTCTGCATCTGCATAGAATTAGCCGCAAGACTGAGCAGCACCATTCATCCTGCTAGGATGTGCTTATCTGGCACCCATAGATCTTTATCATATGAAAACATTAATTGAATATTTATTGACGAACACTAGAGAGAGGCGAGAGAGAGAGAGAGAGAGAGATGCACACTGGGTGGGGGTTGGGGGAGGGAAATGGGGAAGATGGTGACGGCGGGTTTGTACCGTTGCTGCAGCTATAGATCGTCCTTGCTGGTTTCCTCGTTCGCCCCCCTTGTAATCATACATTAAATCGCAGCAAAAGAAAAAATGAATTAATGAATACAGAGAGCTTCCCTTCCTCATCAAGAACCTTCTGCAGGCAGGACAACTCAGAAGACATGACATAACAAATAAGAGAGCTCAGGCCCTGCTGGGTAGAGATAGAAACCACAAGCTCTTGCTGTGAAAGACTTTAGTTGCTTGAATACTGCTTTCAGCATATCCAGGCAGAATGTCCCTCAAAGGGATGCACTGCAAACATGACCACGGTCCATGGTAGCCTACTCTATCTCCCCTCCAGCTGACAGATAAGTGCAGGGGGCGAACAAGTCATAAGTTTGCCAGACAACGATCGGCTTCAAAAAATAAGCCCAATGCAAGACCCGGGCTGCATCCTATTTGCTTCTGGTTCTATATACTGTCCATAAGAATGGCCATACTGGATCAGACCAAAGGTCTATCTAGCCCAGTATCCTGTCTTCCGACAGTGGCCAATGCCCCGATCTTGGGATCACTGCCATGACCTTCCTTCTGAAGCATTTTCAGAGGTGACAGAAGCTAGGTTGGGTTTATACCCCTTGTTCCACCATGCACACTGGAAGGAACATTTGTCCTTTAAGTTGTACAGCAGGCTTGAGTCAGATATATTCCTGGTGTGATCCTTGTTAATCTGCCATTGTCACTAGCCATGGGACAGAACAAATCTGACAATAGACACCAAGACCGCAACAGAAGACAGACACAGATGTTGACATAAACAGCCCTTTTCAGGGGCTCAGCCAAATATGGCCCTAAAAACCGTTCATTTCAGTGTGGAGGGATTTTCTGCAAAGACGACGGACAGTCTATCTGGCATGAAAGCAGACATCATGTTCTTTCAATGGACACATGGAGTGAGAACAGCACCAAACATCCCTAGCACGTGCATATTGTTGCAGATATTGAAAGTAACATCTATGGCTGCATGGCACTTGTATGTGACAAAAGACTGGTGAAAAACACTGCTGTGACAATGGAACTTGGAATGATTGAACTCAAGAATCAGTAGTTTCTATTTACAAACCACCAGGTGAACAGTTTGCATGGCCAACCAACTTTTCCCTGGCAGAAAAAACTGCCTTATTATAGAATCATAGGACTGGAAGGGGCCTCGAGAGGTCACCTAGTCCAATCCCCTGCATTCATGGCAGGACTAAGTATTATCTAGACCATCCCTGACAGGTGTTTGTCTAACCTGCTCTTAAAAATCTCCAGTGATGGAGATTCCATGACCTCCCTAGGCTGTCATTATAGGTGACTTCACCACCATCTGGGGATACTCCAACAATGGGGAAGAAGTTGAGAAGTGGGCAACAACAATTTGACTGCTCTACTTGGGGATAATGCTACGGATCTGCCTCTCAAGGAGTGGAAAATACCTTCAGACCCCCGGAATGGAAGCAGTGTCATCATACATACTGACATCAAAAGCTGTCACTCAAGGAGATGCTCAGAACCAAGCTGCTCTAGAATCATTTAGACTAATGCGGGAATATAACTGGAAGTCATGGGATGAAATTAAGAAAGGTAAAATATAGGCTTGGATACCGAGGGGTAAAATTCATGACAGTGATATGAATCAGATTGTAAACAGCCTCCCAAGGAATGTCAGTGGATGCTCCTTCACTTGGGACATTAAAAATTAGACTAAACAAAGCACTAGAAAATGGATGTTAGAGGACAATCTTGCATTGGCTCCAGGGATAGGCACTAGACTGGATCATAGTTTAGGCTGTCCCATTCCCCAACTTTGATGAGTCTAAGAATTCAGCCTCCCCATCCCTTCTTTTACTGGACGAGCTCCCAAACTTCCTTTCAGAAGGAATTGTGATTCTCCGCTCACGCGCTGCTATTGACAGAAGACATCAGGCTTGTTTGCAGCTCGACTGGGAGTCAGATAATCCTGACACAAACATTGCCCAGACACGGCGGCTTCGCTCTTGCCAGCAAACTCACTGATGTATGGCCTCAGTGGGGTCTGTGCTTCCGCTGTGCGTCTTTTAAATCTCTGTTTTGTTAGTGGAGGAAGAGAAAAGATACGCCACGCTAACGCTTACCCAGGGGCCAGCCAACTCCCCTCTATCCCTCCTGCCCTCAGCGTCCAGAAGAAAATGAGGTTCTCTCTTCTAGGAACCCCCTGGAAAGTAACCCCATCCCAGTGGTTGCTGTTTACATTCCAGCACGTGTGGTGAGGATGCGGCATGCTGATGGGAGAGAGCTCTCCTGTTGGCATAAAAAACCCACCCCCACGAGTGACAGAAGCTATGTCGGTGGGAGAAGTTCTCCCATGGATGTAGCACTGTGCACACGAGTACTTATGCTGGTGTAACTTATGTCGCTCGGGGCATGGTTTATTCATACCCCTGAGTGACACCAGTTAGGCCGTCATAAGCTGCAGTGTAAACATAACCTCAGTCTCTATTCAATGTTATTACAGATTTCCTATAGGTTGCTTGAAGGAAGGAGGGTCTAAGCTAGCTAAAGACCTGGAAGACCTCGGTTCAATTCCTTGTGTGACCTTGGGCAGATCAGTTAGTCTCTCTGTGCACCATCTGTCAAATGGGGATAACAGCCCCCTATGCCAGGGGAGTTGGGAGGATCAACACACAACAGATGGTGAGTATTACGATCATGGCATACACACAGAGAAGTCAGGTGAAAATACTCTTACTGGAAGGTTGCAATGTATCTAATTCATTTCTTAGAATTCACAATCCTAACACACAAACCCCCAAAACAGGGACACTGTGAGGATCCACAGGTCTTGAACCATGGCCGCAGGCTGCTGTTCTGTTCTAGCTGCTCTCTAGCAGCTTGCTAGTATGGGGTGAGCTGAGCAGGTTATGAAACCCTAGCCCCACCAGGGAGCAGTGCCCGGCCCCATTGATTGGTCCAGCTGCGCAATTTAAGCTGGAAAGAGACGCAGGAAGTTGTCCATAAAAGTGGGTTAGATGCTGGCTGTTACATCAGACCCTGCCTTTTTGCCTGATTCCTGAGCCCTGCATCCCTGCCTTGTCCTGGTTCCTGAGTTCCTGCTGGGTTCCTGACCCCTGCCTCCAACTCCAGTTCTGACCCTTGGCCCTAGCATTCAGCCTCGGCTCCATTTCCCAGCTGCTGGCTCCTGCTCCGACCGCTAGGTCAGTCCATCCACGTCCCAGTCCCTAAGACACACACAAAGCAGGCTGCGCCCTAACACAGAGAAACACAACTCATCCCACCTTACTCTAGGCTGGCTCTTTGCAGACTGCCTGCCAAAAGACACAGATCTTATGCTTCACTGCAGAGCCTCCTAGCCTGAATGCAGCACCAGGAAACCCTTTACAGACTAAAGTGATAGCTTCGCATTTTAATGCAGTTTCCAATTGGCCACAGTGAGGGGCTCAGATGCTGTGATAATACTGGCCACAGGAGTACCTTGGAGAGAGAGAAAGCTTGTGCCTTTGCCAGTTTCACTGCTCGCCCACTTCTTACACACATGTGGATCCACCATAAGGTTTCTAGGGCCCTGGGACATAGTTTCACCCGTCATGCGGATCTATGGGGCATGATCTGGATCCAAGTTAGCGAATGGGTTAGGGCCCAACCCCTAATTAAATCCCCCACAATAGGGGGAAGCACGTCTTGAGCCCCCACTGCAGTGTGTCTCATATGCACAGAGATTTCTTTGGTTGAGAAATCGTGGGGGGTTGTGGCTTTCCCACATCCCCCAGCCCTGCAGGAGAATTTGCATAGCGCTTCTTAAAAAATGTTTTTAGGGTGAATTTAGTGTTGCTGAAAGATGAAGCCAGATTGACAGCCCTGGAGACCAATGGCAGCCATTTATTCACAGGATGTGTACACCAGCTGCAGGATGCGTACACCATGGGCTGCGCCAGTCTCAACGCTGGCTTGATGGACCGATTTTAGGGTGGAGCAGGCATTTCGGAGCAAATAGTCAATGTAACAGGGTCTCACTGATGCCTGGCGCTGCCAACCACATCATCAATTAGTGCCCATTGTTACAATGCTGGTTGTGACGCGGCACAGAGCCTTGTTCCCTGGGAAATGGACTGAAAGCACCACATTTATTCCATGTGGGACACTGAGCAACTTTTGAGCCGCACTTAGAGATGGGTTTGCATCAAACCGTAGGCCACAAGTCCCCCTGAACTTCATAGTAGCTCAGTGCATGGACGCCCACACTGGTAAAATAAGTTGAACCAAAATTTCCACATTAGCACCCCCCGGAGACTGGGAGCAGTTGAGATCCAGATGCAAACTCTGCAGTTTAGGTCCAGCTTGTTCTTGATTCCAAAACAGTGACCTGAGGGTAAAAACCGTTCTCTCCTATTATGGCCCATTGAAGCAAATCCTGGCTGATCATACCAACCTGATACAAGCGGGATGGGGAAACAAATTCCAAAGGGGATTTTCATTTTTATTCAGTTTCTTAGTGGGTGGAGACATCCGCAGCTGGATTTGCAATGGTGCAGAAAGTACTCACTGCTTCCATTGGCTTCCGCTGGAGTTGTGGGTACTCGGCATCTCTGAAATGTAAGCACTTTGTATCGTGGTACCAGGTAAACACCTGAATCTCCAGATAAAAGCCCTGCAATGTGCAGGAGGCAGAGAGAGCTGCAGTGGTTTGCACTGAGGGAGTTGGAGAGAATTCCAAGTTGTTTCTTAGTTGTTGTTGTTTTTAAATCACAGATACATGAAAGTTAATTGGGAAGATAAATCTCCTAGGGCTGAGTCCCTCTGAACGAACATGCACATGACAGAGATTCCTGAAATAAAAGAGTCTGGCGATCAGCCAGCTTGCTTTCCCCCAAGACTGATGTGACAAGTAATTAACCGAGAAGGGGAATATATCCTTAATGCAGCAGTGATGTATGAATTGCCCTGTTCATGTATCTGACTTTTTCATTTTCTGACCACGTGCACGTGAGATAGTTAGAAAGTCCATCACCTGGAAAATGGTTTGGATCACAACTTTCCTGAGATGGCGAAGAGACTGGGAAGGCCATCTGTATTTGAAGAAAAAGGAGGAAAAGAGAAAGAAAGGACAGAAAGAGAGAACTAAGGATTTCAGAGGAATGCATTATTCAGCACACTGGGAAATAACCCTTTTCACTGGCTCTGCTAAGCCCAAATGCCCTGGAGGTTTACACTATCTCTCTTTTTCCAGTGCAGCTCGGAAAAGGCTCACATCTGTCAAGATCACAGTTTCAAGAGTCCCAGTTTATTCAGTTGAACAGGATAAAAGTGCCTATTGGAAAAGATTTGAAAGGGGGAAAAATGTCCAGTTCCTCCTCCCCCCCTCCCAACACCCTCCTCACTCAAATGCACACACACAAAATCAAATCTGCTGAGCTCCTGCCAGCACAGAGCTGTTCCTCTGTCTTCATGCAGGGCTGTTCTGCAAAAGCTCACATCTGTCAAGAGCTGGGCAGATTTACATGCATTGACCTATACATATGCAGCCTAAGCACATATGGATATGGTATAAGCAGATATGGATAGATTTGGGAGGGTGGGAGTGGGAACAGAAGGAAATATAAGGGAAAAGCTTAAAAATCTTGTTGTCTTTTTTTTTAATCTCTGCCTTTCTTGATCTGCTAAATGCTGTCACAAAAACATTTATTAATATGCAAATTCTAAGTAGCAATCTGGAGCCAGTCAGGTTGCGCTAATTTGCACATTAATATCGTTTTTCTGGTTTGCCTTTGCTCTCCAGAGGAGGAGAGGAGACGAAGGAACAGCGTGCCGTAGCCCTTTAAAGGCTGCCACAACGGTGGCCCAAAGTTTTATCTGAAATGCGGATGCAGCTTTGGAGAGGAGGAATATGAACGTATCTAACGGGGCTGTGAAGAACAGCGCAAGGAGACCGAATGGAAAGATGGAGAGGGAGAGACTGTCTGGCAAATGCTGTCCCTCAAGATACCTGAGCTCCGTAATTGCAAGCAGCTAAGACAGAACCAGAAGGAAATCACTCTCTGAAACCGGCTTTGGGGTTTTGGTTGCTTTCCTTTTCTAGACTGATTGGTTCTTTCTATGGTCAGAATCACCTGAGGGGCTGGATCCTCCATAGATCTTAGGTTCCGGTTAGGCCACAGAGAACACAGGGTGCAGTCTTTAGAGAACCTGGCCATTTCACATGATAGCTGCTCCCCTTCTTGAAAATCTGTCCTTTATTTAAGGGGCTAAAATGCAACTGAGGCCTTTTGAAAAGTTAACCCCAGTCATTAGAGATGAACCCTGGATTGAAAATTTGACTTCCTGTTTAAGGACTCAATCTTGCAACTCACTCAAGTAATCTTTACATGTACTGAGCATACTGCAGTCCCGTTGTCTTCCATGGGGCTACTCAGCTGAATAAGGATCCCTTGCGCAAGGAAGGGTTGGTTGGAGGCCTAGGCCCTAGTTTGTTTATGTTGTTTTATTAAGGCATCTGGAGGCCTTGGGGTAGTTGGTGCTGGGACGTTATTTATGTAGAGCTTGTTCTAGCAGCCTCACGGACAAGACTGGAGACAACAAAGCTCAGGTTTTCATGGGCTCACCACCCCCAATTTGGGGGACAGATTTTCCAAAATTGCTCTGCTTCCATTTGGTCATCTAGATTGTGGCCAGTTCGTAAAAAGCCCTCAGCAGCTCCCATTGTGACACTTACGGTCAGGAATTTTAACAAAGCTCAGCAGGCAACATGCACTTTTGGTCTCTACTGACCTGTGTTATATTCAGGCCAATGAACCAGAAACAAAATAATTGTTTCCATCTTGTTTATCTCAATGTCCTAAGCCTGGTTTCAAAATTGTCATGAAGATTTCCCAGCCAGATCACCACGTTTGTGTCCCCATGTTGACTGTAAAAAAATGAACGATATTTTATTCACTGATTACAAAGGGCGATGAGTGGATGAGAATTTTGCAAAGCTGCCTGATGCCATTAAGCACTTCCTGGCAGAGCCCTGCATGGGACTAGGATCCCGTGGGTCCCATTGGACCTGCTGCCATATTAGCAGGAGCAGGTGGGAGTGGGATTGAAGAACAATCCCGCACAGGGCTCTAACTCCTGGTTTGGGGTTTGCACTCCACAGGACTACCTGGAATTCTGTTAAATAGCTCAAATTTTCTCTATAGCCCCATCCCAACAGTATCTGTCATCAACAAATTTATTCTGGGAGGCAGAGAAATATTGTTTCCCCCCATTTTACAGGTGGGGAAACTGAGGCACAGAGAGACAAACTATCTTGCCCAGGATCACAGAGTAAGTCGATAGTAGCGGTGGGAAGTAAACCCAGGTCCCTGAGTCCCAGGCCAGTGCCTAACCCACAAGAAAAGTCTTCCACCTCTGGATCACCCTTTCTCTCCAGTGATTATGTCGGTGTGTGAATGAGTTGCAGGGAAACTACACTGCAGCAATGGAGAAAGTAGCTGGGAAGTAAGTTTCATCCAGCCAAATAAGCAATCTTAGAGTCATCCTCACATTGTTCTCTGCCCATACTGGGCCAGCTTTTCCACTGCCTCGCACCTTGGGTCAATACAGAGATCAGCGCAAAGTCAATCCGACTGGTAGCTTACAATCACTCTGCAGCAGGGCAAAGGGCTGCACAAGACACAGGGCAATGAAGAATCCGGCCCATTCTCTCCATCTCCAGGGCAGGGTGCCGAGGTGCAAAGGTCTCTGCAAGCTGGGCCTGCTGATAACAATCACAGACAAGCCGAGGAAGGTGCAAGGTCAACCTGTAGATCACTGAAAACTAAGCACTTCCAATCCATTAATTAATTACACAGCTGGAAAGAGGGGACCGTGAAAAAGGTGAACGCAATGACATTGCTGACGACGGGAGCCCTCTATTTATCAGTCATAATGAGCTTCCTTCCTCCCCCCGTAGCCTCCCTCCCCCAGCGCGGCAGCTGCACCAATGTGACTGAGCACTGGGCTGCCCTCTCCCAGCCCCCCCACCCTCCCCAGTCAGTCCCCTCCCTGCTGACATGAAGGTGACCCAATCATTTAGTGTCATTGAGTCCTGGGGTGCTTCACTCTGTACCAGGCTGGTATTATAACATGCAGCGCTCTGCCAGTGCATCTCTTCTGCTCATCGCTTCACTCCTGATTTTGCACTAAACATCTCCATCCTCCTCTTCCTCTCCATCCCACCATGCTTTGCGATCAGCCCCTCAGCAAGACACACGACACCCAGAGCAAAAAAGCACATTGACTTGCTACA
Source organism: Eretmochelys imbricata (assembly GCF_965152235.1). NCBI lineage: Eukaryota > Metazoa > Chordata > Testudines > Cheloniidae > Eretmochelys > Eretmochelys imbricata. The sequence goes on from NC_135576.1 coordinate 6,877,028, forward strand.
GCACTGGAAACTAACCATTGGGCTACCTGACACTTTAGGCTCTTTATGCAAAACCATATGCAAATCAGCTCCTTCAATCTGAGACAAGCCCAGCATGGCTCCTACCACCAGGTTAGCCCTGGGGAGGACTTTGTGTGGATCTTTTGTCTGCAGACCTCAAGAGTCCTGGTTCTCAGTTGTGACTATGCACAAAATCCACCCTCCAAATTCTGTCCTTATTTGCACCCGGGGAATGGATAAATCTCATGGATCGGACATTTCTAATAGGGCTGTCTCTCTGAACGAACGTGCATGACAGAGATTCTTAAAGAGATTAGAGAGGAGAGTCCATCTGCTAACGAGTAAATAATCTTTCTAGAATGGGTCAGGAGTTTTCTGTCGTGATTTTGGCTGAAAACTTTCAATTTTCTGTTGGGAAACCTGAAAGGAAATGGTTCATTTTTGATCAGTTCAACATTAATCAGGAAGCATGATGCACTTGAACTACAACTCCCACGAGGCACCGGGACCGCTCCGGCAGACACAGTTCAATGCTGAATCAGACCAACACGAAATGTTTTGATATTTCCACATAACATTTTTTGGAACTTTGCATGCTGCAAAAATTTAAAAAATGTATTTAGGCTTTTTGTACTGATTCAGGATGATTATCAAAATATTGGAACTTCCCACAGGATGGAAATTCTTATTTTCAACCAACTCTAGTTCTGTCCAATGCCTGGCCTTTGCATTTGCTGTAGCTCCTGTCACCCAAAGGTCTCCAAAACCCTCGGTGAACATTACTTAACCTTCATAATTACCCTATTGTTGCATTATTCCCATGTTATGGCTGGAAAAACTGACACACCGAGTATTTACATGACGTGGCAAAGGTCAGTAGCAGAGAATTCTGAGCCTTAAAGTGACCAGTGATTTTGGATGCCAAGCCTGAGACATGTTAAGGGGCTGGTGGTTTTCAGAAAGTGGGTGCTCAGCACTTTCTGAAAATCAGGCAATTCAAGTTGGGCACCCCCTAATCATTAGCCACTTTGGAAAGTGTAAGCCCTGGTCCCTGTCCCCTCCTCTAAATACTAGACATGACTCCACAGATATAATGACAAACACTGCTTTTAAAATTCCTACTAATTCCACCCATTCTGCCATTTAGATGCTGCTACCTGAGACTATCATAGAGAAAGCTTCTCCCTCTCCTCCTTTCATGCCATTTCTAACTGGGGAGGAGGTAGCACCCAATCACATGCATCATGGTCTACATTGCAATTAACTGCACTTGGAGTAGCAAGGGGAGAATCTTATACTTTGGGAGGTTCTGAATTAATTTCCCCAAAAGGTCAAATGTATCTCAGGACTTGTTTGGTCAGGAATCAGGCTAGATATATCACAAGATCAGGTTTTCTTGATGGGGTTTATAGACTCCTCATTTTGTTATGAAATTCAGGGTCTGGAGGCAGGAAGTATTTCATGAGACAATCTGCTTGCATGGGTTTTTCAGCTCATCTGTGTTAGATCTAATGGATTTTCGAGCATTCAGGGAAGGAGCCAGAACAAACCTCCAAATCTTTTACACCCATTACCAGCAATGGGGCAGCAGGAGAGAGTGCTGCCGACCCTTTAAAATACATCCTTTCTTTTAGGGTGAACTCCAGCGGATAACACGGAGTTCCTTTTTGTTTTTTGCTGGACAGGAGAATTTTTTAATGGGCCAGAAAGATAAGAGCAGGTTTATGTGGTAGTGGTTTGGGAGAAGGGAACGTGAGTCTATAATGTGTACCCCTTAGGATCAGTTAGAGCTGGGAGGTGTGAACCTGTCATTCGGGAGGAAAGAATAAGGAGGAAGATGGTGCACCTGAAACAACATGCTCCCAATTTGCAAAGAAAGGAACAATGCCCATTACTGTCTCCTGCCTTACTCCACACTAATGAATGCCTGTGAACGAGCAGTAGTCATTCCCATTAAATTCCTGCATTATCAGGCCATTACTTGACAGTGCAAAGATTAATCACAAACTTTCCAGGGACCATTTATTCCATTTGCCAATCTCTCTCTCCCCGTTCCGCTACTTCGGTTGCATTGTCAATTTTTAAAGCGCGAACGAGTTTGGTCCGGTCCAGCTTTCTGTCCATCCATCTGTCACACAGCTGTCAATCTGGTTCGATCGGGATGCGTCGGTTTCTTTGGAAGAGAGGGGAGGGAAAGAGTAGGTTGGTCAGATGGAGCGCTGAGTAGGACGTGAAAGGACCATGTTAGGAAAACAAACAGAGAACAGATTAGCTGAAAGTGTAATGTACAGATGGGAAGATTTAAAGGAGCGACACTAGTGATGCTGACAATATAATGTCCTTGTCATCCAGTGATGTGGTCTGAGTCATATCCCTTGGCTAATAGCTTGTGAACCAAGAAGCTCAAAAGATGCCCATCTTTACGGCTGATGCGAGTTTCACTTAAAGCTTGGTCTAAGGCAAATAAGACTGTGCAACAGACTGTGTGTGTGAGCATGAGTGTGCAAGAATAGATTTTTTTAACATAACCTTTTAACTAAATCGTCTCAATCACCATTTAACATCTTAAGTACCAAATGCTGGGCATGCTCAGGAAACCTAGTGAAGGCAAAGGGAAATGTACCAACACTCGAGAGCAGAGTTAATTATCCTGTACACTTTCAATTTAATAAGAACTCTTTATGATGATGAGCTTGTTTGCTATAACACTGTCTTTAGGCTGAATTAAGCAAAATCACTTAACCCGCTTTTTGACTCTTCTCCTCCTCCTCTGCCCCTGATGTATTAGCCAATCACTTCCATTGCAATTACAGGAGGGAGAGCATCTGGCAGTTTGGCCAGCTAACATCTGCACCCAACGTTCTGTAGATGCAACCTTAATAAACCTGTGGCAAGGAAGTGGGATTTGGATCTGAATGAAGGTCAAGGTGGCATTCAGGGACTGGTTTCAAGGCTGAATGAGGGGAAGGATTTGGATTAGATAGCACCAAACTCTAGCAAGCTATTCTCATGACATATTGGGGGTCAAACTTACAAAAAATATAGTGGAGGCCAGACAACCTCTCATCTCAAGACAGCATCTGAGGATAACAGCGGGTCTCATGAGATTTCCTTTGCATCTGATTCAGAACCAGAAGAAATTGGAGCTTTCCAGTTTGGGACTGGACCAAGAACTAGAATCGTATAAGTGGATTCAGAGGATCCAAATCTGAATCCTGCATGGTCCCAATAGGTTTGGACTCAAAGTTCCAGTTTGGGTCTCTCTGTAGCCCAAATGATGCAACCTCCCACAAGATATGGAATCATAACAGTCTCATGATTTCAGGTTGTCTTATGATATTTGCAGAACAGCTGGAAATACAGCAAGCAGACCTCTGGTCTTTTCTACTAATTCTCTCCCCTTCTTGCACCAGTATCGCAAGAAATCAGACCCGAAGGTAAACATGAAAATGAAAAATAACTTTCCCCCTTCCCCTCCCTTAAGTTAACTGAACTTTTCAAATACCAACAAGTTTAAGCCCAGTCAGGAGTGATCACGGACATGTCTGTACTGGACTCTCTCATCCTGCAATGTCAGCAGCAGCATTTTGGCTGCCTCTGCACCAGGCTCGCTGAAGAGGATGGAGATGCCTACAGCCCAGTCATTGATTCTGAACCCTTGATACCTCAGGCCTGGGCTTTTCCACAGTGCTGAGAGATGCACAATGCCAAATGAAGACAACATGACTCAGCACCTTGGGCCAGTTTTATTTTCCTAAGGTGTCTCCTGGTGAAGAGCCAGTATTGAAATCAGGCTACTTTCGAAACCTGGGCCATAGCGTACTTATTCCAAGGTCCGAGTGGTCTTGGACATGACCATTTCCCTGCCTCTTTTGCAGAGCTCACTGTGATTCCCAGAGTATGCACTTGGGGGCGCCGTTTGGTTACGCTTTCCTCCCCCCGTAGCCGCATACAGAAGTGCAGGTGACAGAACTTTGATTTAAAACCTGCCTAACAGTAAATGACCTCCACAGAGTTCATGCTTATGAAGATCGCTGTAGCAAAATTAGCCATTAAACATCTTTATTCTCCCCCCTTGCCCCCGTCTTTTAAACTGAAGGTTAAAGCCGAGACGCGGCAGAACGGCGTTCTCAGACAAATATGAAGAATCAGAACGGCCAGTGCCAGTTCCTGTCTCAGCCTGCATTAGAATTCTCTCCTCCTCCTCCTCTCAGTTCGTCAAGAGGCAGCAGGGCATGCAGGGCTAGAAGCTCAGACTACCCGGTAGCCACAGCACCGAAAGGGAGAGTTCCTTTTAGTTAATCCACAAGAAAAAAGAGAAGAGGCCTACCCACTAATAACCACCCAGTCCTCCCCCACCGGCCACGTACAGCTTTTGTGCTGAGGAAGAAGGTGGCATGTCCACTCTTTTCTTTCTGCACCTTTGTTTCTCCTGTTCTCTGCCGGAGACACACAACAGCTTAGTCTCTTGAGGATTGAAATGCTTTGGCCTAACCCAAGTTAGTGGACTCACCCTAGGGGTGACTGGGTGAAATTTAATGGCCTGTGATATACAAGATGTCAGAGTAGATGACTTAATGGTTCCTTGTGGCCCTAACTCTATGGAATCTATGAGAAAAGAACCAGGTGAAACACAGAAAGTGGGCCAGGGACACTGGGTGTCCAACTTGAGATACCTCGGACTTCCCATGGAACCTTTCCCTTGTACGTCACTGGTTCAACTGCAACCTAGATCGGTAAATATGGAAAGAGAACTGTGGGCTGTTTGGGTGGCCTATCCAGAATGAGCTGGTGGGTCCCAGTGCAGATCCGAGTGGAGAGCGGACCGCACGCCCCGACCACCCACAATAGTTCTAAGTAACTGGCAACCTTGTTGGGATTCGCAGCAGAGACGAGGTGAATTGGCATGGAGAAGCAGATTGATATACTGTCCGTGCTAGACACGGCCCCACCAAGACAGGATTGAGACATTGCCATGGGCAGCATGGGAAGCTTGGCATGGTTACTGTCCATGCTATGCTTGTTTGATGGAGGGGGGACATCAGCCTCTAGGACTGAAGATTCTGCATCTTTCATTGACAAGAAAAAGGAAGGAAGGAAGGAGCTATGGTCTGTCTCTTGCCAAACCATTGGTGCAGCAAACGTTATTGCACCATACACAGCTAAACTTTGTAGTGTTGCCTGATCCCAAGTTGTGTGTGTCCCTCTTTCTCTGTCCCAGACTTAGGGATGCAACCATGAACCATGTTGGAAGGGACTCTCAAACACACACATGCTTGCACATGTCTCTCTCTTTCCCTCTCTACAACTCTTCCCTTTTTACTACGACTGCTGAGTTTCCCCCCCCCTTCCCAGGCAGCTTTTCTGAAGAATATTTTCTTCAAAACAAAAGAGGCCTCTTCTGATGTCTGACTACCCCACTACTCCCTTTCATTCAAGACCGTCATACTGTGCCTTTCACTCAGACAGATCTTTTAAAGCCTTTAACTCATCTCCAAGCTATTTCACGCCTTTGTTTCTCCAGGAGCTGCTATACTCCTTTCCATCTAGCTTTCCGAGCTTTTGTTATTTCAGCAGAGATGTCAAAACTTTTGCATTGGGAAAAGAAATCCCGGTGGGGGCAGCTGTACAATGGTAATCTGAGAAGAAAGTCCAGAACAAGCGTGTAACATAGATCACCCTGTTAGTATAAAGAGAGGGGAAGGAATTTGAATCTCCTATCCAAAAATCTAACACCACCTTGTAATGGAAACCTCTGTCAGTTGTAGCTCCCAAAACTGTTGTACAACTGTGTAAGGGGTAGCACTCAGAGTCTAAAATAGAGCAACACATTCTCTGATCCAATGGCTAACACTGCAATAGCCTCTCTGTTACTGATATGATGACAGAGCCTAAAGGCCCCAGCCTACTCCGGCCCTCATTGCGCTATGTGGAAATGAGGACCAAAAGGCGGATGGGAGTAGGGAGTTGGGGCGTGCTCATGGCTGTAGAATGTGTGTTTGCCTCAGTGTTACTGAAATCCTGCCAAAGGAGAGAGCTCTTCCTCCCCTCTCCTCCTGAGAGGCCCGTTACGGGGAAGAGGAAATGAGATTCCCTCATGTGTACAAACAAGGAGGGTGGTGCAGATTGGGCTGTAAACTGAGCCATCGCTGAGCGGGGCTCATTTCCCAGCTGTCCTGGAGGGTCAAGGCATGTGGGGATGGACCTGCCATGCCTGCAGGCCTGAGGAGAGGCACCACACAGAGCCAAAGGAAGAGAGATGGACACAGGGAGAGAGGGGCCAGGGCTGCTCCATAATGGAAGACAGGAGTTGAGAGCAGCAGCTCAAACACCCTGCACCATGTACACACAGCTACTGTCTCAGTGGTTGGAGAATTCAAGCAGCTGACCCACCGCCCTGCTAACGTTGCCTGTTTCCCAGCTGCCTGCCCGGTTGCGGTAACTCTGGCCGTGGCAGGTGGGGTGAGCGGAGAGCAGGTTGCTCTTTGCCAGTGCAACGCTCTTTCTCCTGCTTAGCCATAAAGCAATGTAAATCAAGCATGCCATCCGATCTAATTGCACGTTCATATAGGACTTAATTGGTAATATTCCTGCAACTGAGATCCTCAACCTTCATGTTGCACTGAGCCCCTCTCAGAGACTAATGAGCTTTATATAACAACAAACATTTAGGGCTGTTGTTCTAATTCATTAGCATAATGGGCAATACAATGAGCAGTTATGATAATAAACACTAATAAGAGGAAGAGCGACACTTATCCCCAGCAATACCAGGCCATACAGTGTATGATCACGCAGGCTACAGGGATGGTAAAAAGGGGCAGGGAGTCCTTTTGGGGGAAGTTCTCTGGCCTGTGTTATGCAGGAGGTCAGATTAGATGGTCCTTTTCAGCCATGGAATCTGAATCTTTTCTGAGACCTGCCCCTATGATATTAACAAGCATCTCGCCACTCAGCTCATGTGAGGAAGAGCGGAGGCTCCCTTTCACCCGCTTCTTTCCACTGTAGAATGTCATCCATAATGAAGGAGTGGTGTCTAGTGGCTAAAGCACAGGACTGAGGCTCAGGACCTTTGGATCTGCTGCTGACCACGGGCTGTGGGACCTACTTGAGTCATGCACCACCCTCCCTTTGCTTCAGTTCCCCTTCTGCAAAATATGGACTACTTCGTTCCACCGCAGCGTCAGCAGGCCTAGAGTATTTATAAAGCACTTTGTGATCCCAGATGGCCAACAGATGCAAAGCATCATTATTACATGGCTTGTCCTCCAGGGATTTGAAAGCAAAAACAAAAAACAAAAACAAAAAAACCCTCCAGAACTAGTATCCATGTACTGAGATTTCAATGGCCTGTCACTTGATTGTTCATAGCCAAGAGGAATGCTGGCTCTTCGTGGGACAGTTTTTAGAAGTTTGCCATCACAGCTCAGTGACTGTGGGATTGGTGCCCTTCACTGCTGCACAAGAATTCAGGTCTGATCTCTTGCTGCCAGAGACTGAGAGGGAACTTCAGTGCCCACAAAAGGAGGACAGGGTAATCTGAAAAAGCCCACTTTGGGGATGTTCACACTGCAATGTAAGCCCAGCACTGGCAGAACTTGAGTTAGCAGACCCAGGTTTGCTAAACTAGGGCTTGAGCATCTACACTCATTTGTAATCCCAGGTTAGGAATTGTTGAAACCTGGGTCCCAATCAGGGGCTTCAGCTTCTACACTGGATGATGCAGGCCCACATCCAACCATACATATCCCAGACTTCCTCATGCCCTCCCAAAATGTGGCTGTTCTAACCCTTTGTTTGTGGTGCAGTGTGGGAAAAGCTGACTGTCCACTAAACATGACTGTCCAGAGGACAAAGAAAGTTGGCCCATGTGATTATGGGATACTTTTGACTTCCAGAGCGTGAGGCTGTGTCTACACTTCAAAGCAATAGGGCTTAAACTCTGGGTCCCGGCTCGACTCAGGCTTGGACCCTCTGCCCCCAAGAGGTCCTGGGACCCTGAGTCCGAGCCCTGGATTAGGGCATTTGTGTGTAGACAGAAGGGGGGTTGGACTTGAGCCTGAGTTCAAACTCTGGGCTGATATTGCAGTGCAGACATACCCTTTGTGACCACAGAAGCCAGCCTACCGAAGTCTCAGTGAACACCAAGGATTCCTATAATCATTCATGGCTGAGCAGTGCAAATGTTTCCCCCGAAGTTGGTGCATTTTCTCAACACCTCATGGCATGTTTCTAAGGTCCTGTACAAAGCCTATCATATCCTCTGAAAATTAAGGGGTATATTCATGAGGAGCAGTACATTACAATATCTTCATAAATGATCTGGAGGATGGTGTGGATTGCACTCTCAGCAAATTTGCGGACGATACTAAACTGGGAGGAGTGGTAGATACGCTGGAGGGGAGGGATAGGATACAGAAGGACCTAGACAAATTGGAGGATTGGGCCAAAAGAAATCTGATGAGGTTCAATAAGGATAAGTGCAGGGTCCTGCACTTAGGACGGAAGAATCCAATGCACCGCTACAGACTAGGGACCGAATGGCTAGGCAGCAGTTCTGCGGAAAAGGACCTAGGGGTGACAGTGGACGAGAAGCTGGATATGAGTCAGCAGTGTGCCCTTGTTGCCAAGAAGGCCAATGGCATTTTGGGATGTATACGTAGGGGCATAGCGAGCAGATCGAGGGACGTGATCGTCCCCCTCTATTCGACATTGGTGAGGCCTCATCTGGAGTACTGTGTCCAGTTTTGGGCCCCACACTACAAGAAGGATGTGGATAAATTGGAGAGAGTCCAGCGAAGGGCAACAAAAATGATTAGGGGTCTAGAACACATGACTTATGAGGAGAGGCTGAGGGAGCTGGGATTATTTAGTCTGCAGAAGAGAAGAATGAGGGGGGATTTGATAGCTGCTTTCAACTACCTGAAAGGGGGTTCCAAAGAGGATGGCTCTAGACTGTTCTCAATGGTAGCAGATGACAGAACGAGGAGCAATGGCCTCAAGTTGCAGTGGGGGAGGTTTAGATTGGATATTAGGAAAAACTTTTTCACTAGGAGGGTGGTGAAACACTGGAATGCGTTGCCTAGGGAGGTGGTGGAATCTCCTTCCTTGGAAGTTTTTAAGGTCAGGCTTGACAAAGCCCTGGCTGGGATGATTTAACTGGGAATTGGTCCTGCTTCGAGCAGGGGGTTGGACTAGATGACCTTCAGGGGTCCCTTCCAACCCTGATATTCTATGATTCTGTGATTCTATGATTACTTAGATATAGTAAGAGCAGACTCAAGCCTTCATCTACGCATTTTCCAGAGGTCAAGTTTCTTTGCAATTTTTTCCATACATGTTGTGACTTCCTGATTTTAGCTGAAGCTGGCAGTGGGAACCTCAGGCCACTACCAGAAAAGCTCACTCTTAATTCCAACCCAGCCAAAGACAGAAAATACTGGAATCCTCATGGAAAGGCCTGTTACATAGTTTTCAGAGCAAAGGGGGTGGATCCATTTCAAATCAGAGATCTGAAGAAGGTGAATGCTTATGCAGGCTGAATCTTTCAAAATTTGCCCATTTCTGCTTTATTCTCTGGTTTTGTGATGTCCATAGACCTGGTTTAATCTAATGGAGATTATGCAGATGGGCTGTAGGAAAGATAGGTATATAGGATAATGCTTGACCCTCAATCACACCAAAACAACCATATTGACTTTTGTAGGATCAGGTAAGTGTGAATGAGGGCAGAATAAAGTCTGTATCCTTTCACTTTAGTTGACCGTAATACCAAATCTGTCAGTTAGGTTAGGAGTCATTTTTTCCTGTTAGTTCTCCTAGCAATGGAAACATGTTCTTTCACCCATGAAACCACACACACAAGCATGAACATTGAGTGATAGGCATTGCTCAAGCTGAGAATTATGAGGCCACAAAAATGTATGATTTCTAAAATTTATGGCCAATTTTACTACAATGGAAATATTTTTCTAATTGAGGTTTACACTGCCATTATGCTGCTAATTTAATTATTCCCTCTATTTCATCCATCATAATCTGATCTTCTTGAAGAAGAAAGCAGTTCATCCCCTTAACAAGAGGAGAACTGACTAAGAAGGGAATGGAGGAATTTGCAACCATAACGGGATCATGCTATAATAAAGAAGGTATAAAGAGGGTGTTAAAAAAAGAATCTACTGGGATAAATACATCGAAGTATCCCAAATCAGGCTAGAAGGAAGAGACATACAGAAAGTAGGTGTATTTGGCACCCCTGAAATCCTGTGTAGTTCTTTCTCCTGCAAGAGACTATAAGAAATTTGCAAGGGACAAAAACAGAAAAGGGTGCAAAATTCTAGGCTGCTTGTGAGTTAATTCAGCAAACAAGGAACCATTCCCTCTTTCAGTGGGGTCAGTCAGTGGGGTCCACACTGTCCTTGGGGACCCTGCTGCTGAGACTCCCTCCTCGGCAGCCAAGTAGAGCAATGGGCCTTTTGTTTACATGACCAGCAGAAGTAGATCAAGACCCACCAATTCGTTTCACCTTGGGTAACAAAGAGCCACTTAGGCCAGCACTTTCCTCTGGGCCTCCCAATGAGTCCTAATATTTGTCTGGTAGACTATAAGCTCCCCAGGGTAAGAGTTACCTTATGTGCATTGCACAAGCCCAAGCACAGTGTTAGCACATCACAAACAAACAGCAACCACCAGCAGCATGCTCTGGATTGGATTGGGTGACCCAGCAGATTCTGTTTCCCATTCACACCATCTCTGCAGCTAGCGAGATGACCAAACCACCTTCCCTCCCCACACCAGCAGCAGGAAAGAAAAGGAGGACTTGTGGCACCTTAGAGACTAACCAATTTATTTGAGCATAAGCTTTCGTGAGCTACAGCTCACTTCATCGGATGCATACTGTGGAAACTGCAGAAGACATTATATACACAGAGACCATGAAACAATACCTCCTCCCACCCCACTCTCCTGCTGGTAATAGCTTATCCAAAGTGACCACTCTCCTTACAATGTGTATGAAAATCAAGGTGGGCCATTTCCAGCACAAATCCAGGTTTTCTCACCCCCCTGCCCTTTTTCCAAAAACCACACACACAAACTCACTCCCCTGCTGGTAATAGCTTATCCAAAGTGACCACTAGAGAGAGCGGTCACTTTGGATAAGCTATTACCAGCAAGAGAGTGAGTGTGTGTGTGTGTGTTTTGGGGGGGGGGGTGAGAAAACCTGGATTTGTGCTGGAAATGGCCCACCTTGATTTTCATACACATTGTAAGGAGAGTGATCACTTTAGATAAGCTATTACCAGCAGGAGAGTGGGGTGGGAGGAGGTATTGTTTCATGGTCTCTGTGTATATAATGTCTTCTGCAGTTTCCACAGTATGCATCCGATGAAGTGAGCTGTAGCTCACGAAAGCTTATGCTCAAATAAATTGGTTAGTCTCTAAGGTGCCACAAGTCCTCCTTTTCTTTTTGCGAATACAGACTAACACAGCTGTTACTCTGAAACCTGTCATTATGCAAGGCAGCAGCAGGGAGTCATCTAAACATAGGCACAAATCCATCAGGCAGGTTTCATAGATATTAAGGTCAGAAGGGACCATTACGATTATCTAGTCCGACCTCCTGTCTGTAATCCCTTAGGCGGAGTGTGTATTTGGTGACCTACAGTGGTAACAGTAGCACGATTCAGGGAGAGAAAGAGCAATCTCCAGCTGCTTTCAATGACCGGGATATCACAATGTGGGGAGACATGGTCATTTGAAGCCTACCTGTACCTACGGATCAATACCACTGATGCTGAGACAATCCGGGCCACAATGGGCATCATGTGCCCAAACAACACTTCTCTGGTTTTTCTATCTTTCTTTCAGGCGAGCCTCCGTGTCTGTCCCGCCAGGGGCTGCTAAAAGTCTCACCATGTTTGCACTCTTCTCCACCCACTGAGGCAATACATATTAAAAGCTTGATATGGTATTGTGCTAGTCTTCTTTCTCCCAGTCTCTGCTGGCTTTTTGATCCACTAAAACTTACACCTCCAAACCTCCAACTATTAGATGAAAAGTAACTGATTGCATGAAAAGCAATGGATATTAGTTTTCAAAAGGAAAGGTGGGAAGGAAGTGGGCAGGGGTCTCATTGACAACCATGGGTCCCCCATCAGCAGTGACAGCTCCATCCATTTATTTACAGCTCGTCTGTGCAAGATGGAATGATGGAGCCTTGCTTAATGACTTCAGAACTACTGCTGCCATTTCTCCAAATCAATTTGCCATTAAATAGCAAAGACGTGGAGCATTTCCACCATCCAGTCTGATTTTCTGAAAGGAGAGGAGACAGGAATTACTTTCTCTGTAGGTGCTGAAAAGTTGATTTTCTCCAGCAAAGATTAGAAATCTTAACAGATCTGCACGGTTTTCTGATGTATATTTTAGTAACATTTGACGGTTTTCAAAGTGCAGATCCCAGGCACTTAGAAACAGAAAGGTTTTGCCCAGACAAAGCCTTAGCTGCCATAAAAGCCATGGAGCTTTTTTCTGGAACGCTAAGCTCCAGAGTTGCTTGACAGTACACACCGCAGCTGGATATTAATCTCTCCAGAGTCTTATATAAAAGACTCCCAGGAACATGGCCCTAAACATATTCTTAGTACAAAGTAGATCATCTTAAATTACAAATGAGGAGGGATGATGTGTGGGTTGGTTTAGTGTCTAGGACGCTGAACTGAGAGGAGGAAGAAGAGCAAGGTTCTAGTCCCATCAAGTCACTTCATTCTTTCATGGATTCATACATTTTGGGACCATTCAGTCTTCAAGTCTGGCCTCCTGTGTATCACAAGCCATAGAATATCACCCAGTTACCCCTATACTATGCCCAACAACTTGTGTTTCTTCCTGAAAGACATCTAGCCTGGACCGTAAGACATCCAGAGCTGGGGAATCCACCGCACCCCTTGATAGTTTATTCCAATAGTTAATCATCGTCACTGTTAAAAAGCTGTGCCTTATTTCAAATTCAAATTTGTCTGGCTTCAGCTTCCAGCAATTGGTTCTAGCTATGTGTATCTTTGCTAGATTGAAGAGCCCTTTAGGACCTGGTATGTTCTCCACTCCTTTGTCTATATGGTCTATGTAGATTATAAGGTCTGTCCCTTACTATGTTTAAATATAACACTTAGCACAAGGGGGTCCCCTCATCTTGTTTGGAACAGGCAATTATCTATCTAGGTAATTATGTAGTGCCTGTCACCATAGAGACAGTGGCTGCTGACTGGGAATCAAAATCCCTGGGATCTATTCCTGGTTCTCTGTGTGACTTTGACTAACTCACTTAGCTGCGCTATGCCTCAGTTTATTGATGTGTACAATGTGCATAATAAATCATAGCATCAAGGCATGTGTGAGGATTAATGCACCAGTGGGTTTAAAGTGCTTTGAGATCCTTCGACGTTTAGGCTCTTAATAAATGCAATGTGTTGGTGTTTCATAAACAGATGCGATAGCTTTACAATCTTCACTCTGCTCCATGCTACCATAGGCTCTTTTCCCTATTGAGTTATAGCATGCATTGCAGCCATAAATTCCCACCACTAAGGGTATGTCTATAGCACCCGCCGGATCTGCTGGCAGCGATCAATCCAGCGGGGAATCGATTTATCGCGTCTAGTCTAGACGCAAGAAATCGGCCCCCGAGCGCTGTCCTGTGGACTCTTGTACTCCAGCGCCGCGAGAGGCGCAGACAGAGTCGACGGGGGAGTGGCAGCCGTCGACTCACCGTAGTGAAGACACCACGGTGAGTAGGTCTAAGTACGTCGACTTCAGCTACTTTATTCACGTAGCTGAAGTTGCGTAACTTAGATCAATTGCCCCTCAGTGTAGACCAGGCAAGCGACTTTTGCATCTAAGGGGAGACGTTCAAAGACACAAATGAGAATTAGATGCCCAATTTCCACTGATTCCATTTGGGAATCTAACTTTGTGTCTTTGGAAATCTGCTTCCTGCTTACAAACAGCTATGTGAACTCAGGTGTAACTTGCTGGTTTCAACTAAGTATTGCTTTGGAGTTTTGTTGGCTTGTTTGAGCCTGAAACTGACAGCTAAAGCCAGGTGGTGTCAGCCCCTGTGAAATAAAACAGCTGAGTTTCACATAAGCGCCGGTTACGATCGCCACGCAGCTTAAAAGTAAACCACATCGAGGGCCTCACTAGCTTATTTTCTCATTTATAGCAGGGAGAGGGCTCAAGACACAAATATTGGTTCCAGATTTTGAACACTTCAAAGTTCAGGGGTGCTCAGATCTGTGGTTTTCGTTCAGGTTCATCTCTAGCACACAGTGATTGACGTTCTCTTGAGTGCCAGAGCTGACAGTTCATTCTTAAACCAGGCATCCTGGTCAGGCAGAAATTGCCAAGTATTCAAAAGATACATGCAGGAGAGACCCAGTCAGAATAAGAATTAGGGTTGGGAGAACCTGGCGGTATTCTGAGGTCTTGCAAAAAAATAAACCAATCTCCCCTCCCCCCATAAAACAAAAAAACAAAAAAAACCTCCAGAGCTTTTTTCTCTCTTTTTAAATATTAGGGATTTACAGAGTATTTTCAAGATGCTCTAAACCCTCCTCTCCTAAAGGAAATAACTGATTTTCAAGGGGGTTTGTAATTTCAGAAAATGTGTTTAGAACTAGATAGACACCTGAGCGCTGCACATAACTAATTCCTGTTTGAAAGTGTGGAAATACTTCTCCTGCTTCTAGGATGATGAGATGAATACAATAAAGAACCCCCAAATCTGCCTGCTGCAGGATTCATACACCTTCCTCGGAAGCATCTGGTACTGGCCACTGTCAGAGACAGGATACTGGATTAAATGGACCTTTGGGTTTGCTCCAGTCTAGCAATCCCAGCAGGAGACAGTGATCCCTAGTGGGTAGAGTCTTAGACTGGGACTCAGGAAATCTGGGTTCTAGTCCCAGGACTGTTCTTGGCCTGCTGGGTAGCATTAGGGAATCACTTAACTGTTCCATGATTCAGTTTCCCCATCCTTAAAATGGAGACAATAATACTGACCCTATTTGTAAAGCACTTTCAGATTGTCCAGCGGAGGGCAACAAAAATGATTAGGGGACTGGAACACATGAGTTATGAGGAGAGGCTGAGGGAACTGGGGATGTTTAGTCTATGGAAGAGAAGAATGAGGGAGGATTTGATAGCTGCTTTCAACTACCTGAAAGGGGGTTCCAAAGAGGATGTCTCTAGACTGTTCTCAGTGGTAGCAGTTGACAGAACAAGGAGTAATGGTCTCAAGTTGCAGTGGGGGAGATTTAGGTTGGATATTAGGAAAAACTTTTTCACTAGGAGGGTGGTGAAACACTGGAATGCGTTACCTAGGGAGGTGGTGGAACCTCCTTCCTTAGAAGTTTTTAAGGTCAGGCTTGACAAAGCCCTGGCTTGGATGATTTAATTGGGGATCGGTCCTGCTAGATGACCTCCTGAGGTCCCTTCCAACCCTGATATTCTATGATTCTATAATTCTACTAATGAACAGCATTAAGAACTAAGCATTATATTTTATCACTATAATTCCCCAGTCCCCACCACTCAACAGTTCACAACTCATGTTTTGACAGATCTCGAACCTCAAAAGTTTCAAGTTCTGCTTTTGTTCCCACCCAGACCAGACAAAATCAGGTGACAGAGTTCTCAGAGAACAGGCTGTTCTTGAGAGATTCCTGGCCCAGTTTCGTGGATGCCATAATGTCCAGGCATACTTCCGGTGTAGTCCAGATCCGAGCTTTTGGCTGCTGATCCAAACGGACTTTAGGAACCCCTTGAGTTTTGCCCATCACAGAGCAGACTCGAGCTCAGGATTGAGCAAACACATAGAAACACAGGAATTGCCATAATGAATCAGGCCAGTGGTCCATCGAATCCCGT
Organism: Eretmochelys imbricata; assembly: GCF_965152235.1. Taxonomy (NCBI): domain Eukaryota; kingdom Metazoa; phylum Chordata; order Testudines; family Cheloniidae; genus Eretmochelys; species Eretmochelys imbricata. Next base: position 6,892,955 of record NC_135576.1, read on the forward strand.
ATCCTTTCCAGTGGCCGATACCAGCTGCATCAGAGGAAGATATAAGAAACTATGTAGCAGGCAACTATGAGATAATCTACCCCGAGGGAAAGTTTATTTCTAACTACCAATAGTTAGCGGATGACTTGTGCCTTGAAGGGAGAGGGATACCCATCATTAGACAACTAGGCTGGACATGAAGCTTATCTTCAAGACTTGTCCAAATGAGGCAATGACTTGCCAGAAGAGAGGCCAAGCGATGAGTTGCCCCTATCTTTTCTGGAACCAGAAGGGGATGTTGAGCCAGTCCATCAGACGTCAAATCTAGGCGAGGCCCCAAGAGGGCCAGTCCTGCTCATTTCCCCTTCCTACCTATATCTGAAGCTAGGTGCTACAATCTCCAGACTGTGTGCAGAATAAAAGCAAGGTTTTACCGCTTGCAACTGTTTTGCTCCTAGACTGAGCGGGGGAGGTTGGGAGGGAAAGAGAGTTGAAGTGATACTGATGAATGAATTTCATTTGGTGAGTTATAAAGTTAACGCACCTGGTGGGAACATAAGGAGAAAAAGAGAAAAACCGAAAAAACCTATATAGCCCTTAGTATTTTTCCCCTTTCTTTTAAAGGCTTGCCTGTCATTAGTCATCATGAAAGCTCCTGGTGACCACTGAAACACAGGAGGGACCTTTGACACAACTTGATCAATCCTAATTGAATCGAGCAGAGGGACACCAGCCAAAAGGAGGAGACCCATTCTTTGCTTCTGACAGCCCCGTCTTTTTTAGTTTGTCAGCTGTCAGAAAACATTCAGGCATTATGAGGATGGAAGGGGGTGCTTTTGGCTACCTTGTGACTTTTTACCTCATAAAGGAGATTGTTTTAAGGGTTGAGGGGTTTTATTTGTAATTTTTTTTTGGGGGGGAAGGGGGGAGAGTTATTCTAGGGCATTTCCTGAGCTTCAAAACTCAGACCTTATTCTAGCAAATGTCTACTGAAGTCGATGAGTCAGCCAATAATGTAAATAGGAATTTTGCCTGGGTACTGACTGAATAAAGAGCTCAGGATCTGCCCCTTAATGAGCAGGGGGCAAATCCTGCTTTCTCCATTGCCTTTCCCCTCCTCATTTGCCCCGTTGCAAGATGAGCGCCAAACACTGCCAAATAAGAGGAGGCATTTTAAAGACCCTGCTTTGCATAAGGGTAAATGGTTACACAAGCTGCAGGGCGACAGAGACTCTAACTCAGTCCTCGCATACAGACAGCCCCCCAACCTGAAGCAAATACTCACTAGCAACGACACACCACACAACAGAAACACTAACCTAGAAACCAATCCCTGCAACAAACCCTGTTGCCAACTCTGTCTGCATACCTATTCAAGGGACACCATCAGAGGACCTAACCACATCAGCTACACCATCAGGGGCTCGTTCACCTGCCACATCTACCACTGTGATATATGGCATACTGTGCCAACAATGCCCCTCTGCCATGTACATTGGCCAAACCTGACAGTCTCTATGTAAAAGAATAAATGGACACAAATCAGACATCAAGAGTTATAACATTCAAAAGCCAGTAGGAGAACACTTCAATCTTCCTGGACACTCAATAACAGACTTAAAAGTGGCCATTCTTCAACAAAAAAACTTCAAAACCAGACTTCAACGAGAAAGTGCAGAAGTGGAATTAATTTGCAAACCGGACACCATCAAATTAGGACTGAATAAAGACTGGGAGTGGCTGGGTCACTACAAAAAGTAATTTTCCCTCTGTTGATACTCACACCTTCTTGTCAACTGTTGGGAATGGGCCACATCCACCCTGATTGAATTGGCCTCATTAGCACTGACCCCCCACTTGGTAAGGCAACTCCCATCTTTTCATGTGCTGTATAGTTATACCTGCCGACTGTATTTTTCACTCCATGCATCTGATGAAGTGGGTTATAGCCCACAAAAGCTTATGTCCAAATACATTTGTTAGTGTCTAAGGTGCCACAATGACTCCTCATTGTTCTAACTCTGAAGCCATGTCTATACCACCACTTATGGCGGCAAAATGTATGTCGCTCTGGGGTGAAAAAACACTACCCCCTCCTCCCCCAAGTGACATAAGTTTTGCTAGCACAAGTGGTAGCATGCACAGTGTTATGTCGGTGGGAGAGCTTCTCCTGCCGCTCGTTGGGGGTGGTTTGATTATGTTGATGGGACAGCTCTCTCCTGTTGGCATAAAGCGGCTACACGAGAGATCTTACAGCGGCACAGTTGAATCAGTATAGCTGTGCCACTGTAAGATCTCTAGTGTAGATAGAGCTTGAGTTTCGTATCAGAATTTCCTTTGAAGAGCTGCAAGAGTTCTCTAGAAATGCTGAGTTAACCAGGACTTCCCCTTGAGAAGTCATTATTGTGTTGGTGTAAGAGGGACTTCCAGCCCATGCAAAACAGAATGTGCTGGGCCAGATGCTCATCCAAGTTACATTGGCATTAATCTGGTGCAATCCCATTGAAGTGAAAATTCAGAGAAGTTTAGTCTACATTAACCCTGGGGTAACTGTGGCTTAAAAGATTTAAATATAAATTTGCCCAACTTTCACAGGCTTAGCATAAATGCTCTCACTGAGACTAGTACATTTAACGGCCAAAGAGATTTGCTTGTAGTGATGGACTTTAACTGCAAAATTTGGATCTTGGGAGGAACTTTTACAAACCTCAGGGAGTGCTTGGGCCCAGGGTTTTGCTTTAGGACAATCTCTAATATAAACACACACTTTATTTCAGGCTTATCCCAGCATCAAAGTCCCCTCTGTCAACAGGTTCCCCTCTGACTGTGCGCAGCTTGAAACCAGAGCAGAGATCCCGTGGGAGTTACACCCAAAGCCACGGCAGATCAGGGTCCCTTAAAGGGTCACTTGGCCCCTCTCTGGATCCATTGCATTGTTTTGTTGATGCAAAGCAGCTGGAAAGCCAGTGGAGCCAGCTACTTGACGACTCCCTGGTATAAATGAATCCCTGGGTGGTGTAAAACCAAAGTAATGGGCCTTCCTTGTGGCTCACTCCTTACGGAGTTAATCAGGGGAAAGGGATTATGACCGGTGTTCTGAGGGGTTCCAGCAATACCCAGATGCTGGTAGGGCTGGCTTTAGGTTGCCCCAAAGGCTGAACAAGCTCTTGAATGGCTCCAGGACAGGGGAGAGGTGTAAAGGTACCCTAAAATACCTTTGTCCTCCCCCTATTGCTTCCTCAGCTGTACAGCACGGGATACCAGTGCAGCCGAAGAACCAGCCCCAAATGAGAAGGGAGAAAGATCAACAGGCACCGGCAGTGAACAGAAATACCCAAGGCTGATGAAAACCAGTTCAGATGGAAGAGCCACCAGCCAGAACCTTCCCTGCAAACTCACAGTGAGCCCAAAACTTTCATGTTTAGATATGAAGGACTTTGGCTTCCCAGGCAAACCTGTGGTACCACATTAGGGTTTGTTTTCACATCCATCTTCGCACTCCCTGGCCCCATCCTGAATTAGAAGTGCCACAGTACTGATATAGCATGGCTAGAAGTCTGACATGCTGGAAATCTCACCAGAAGCCCTGTGCAAATTCAAGCAATTAAGAAGCTCTGAGATACTTTGTTCACCCCAATCCTCTGCATTATTTAAGATTCAGCCACTGGTGCTTCTCTCTCCCTCTGTAACTTTCCAGGCGAGAGGCAAAGAAGAGCTTAGTAAGATTTTACAACTTTTTCATTTCCCCCTCAAATTATGTGTTTTGCTTATAAACCACTTTGCTGCTTCTTTTTTGAAGATCATCTTCCACTGGTTATTTGACTAGTCAAGAGAAGAAGGGCGTCGGAAAGTCACAGTTCCTCTAGCCTTTACTGCACAGAGAGGCTGATGCCTTCTTTATGGCTATAAAGGAAGTGAAAATTGTCACATTGCCAGCTCCCTTGGGTCAGTGCTTGGAATCCCGCATCCATTTATGCAATGAATAATTTCTCTGCGGACGCTCTGCCTGCACTGTATAGATCTAAAGGGGCCATCTCTAAGCAACAAACATGCCACACAACATTAAAATAATTAAAGCAAAAGACCAACCGCTCCAACAAAACTTGGGCAGATGAAAATCTTTCTAAAAGGAAGAACCAGTGACTTCAAGGAGGCCAAATGACCAAAGAGGCACTGACCCGAATAAAATGGCCTTACGCAGTGCCTAGCTGGCCACAGAGAGTGTTACAGAGAAGGAGTTCCTTAAATAAGATACCTAAACTCAGAGGGACCTAGTCCCTGTCCCAGTCTGGAGGGAACCTCAATGCTGAAGGGCTAGGACAACCGGAATGACCTCAAATGCATTGGCAGGACCATGGTGAGATAAGAACAGACGTCACTAGCTGTCATATCATGCAGCACTGTCAGGAATTCACTGAGGGTGGTTGTAGAGAGGAATTCGCTCCCCACCTCACTGCACCAGCTAACACTCCTGTCAACCCAGTGGGGATTCACTTCAAGGGGCAGCAGGTAGCTACAGTCTTCTCAGATTGTACTTTTACTGTCCCTCGCGCCCCCCGACCCCAGTTTGGGGGCTTCACTGGCCTCTTACGTTTCACCTAGAGAGAAGGAGGTTGTGACTGCTGCCCACATGATGCGCTCTGCAGCCCTTTGCTGGTATAAGCCCTGAGTCCACTTGATCCCACTAGTTTCTCAGTTTCTAATACTTCCACAAAGTCTCATGCTTTGCCCCAGGTTTCGATCTGCCAGCCCTGGACTCCAGCCTGTGTTTGCCTGCATTTACATTTCCAGCACAAGGCTGTTATATTCTCCCAGGGTTCCTGGAGGATTTTTTTTCAGTGAATTTAAGTCTCGGAGCCATGACAGCCATGTGACATTCAGCCAGCTGCGTGCACTCCCCCCACTGCCACCACGTGATGGATGAGGAACGGTCAGCAGTGCTTCAGGACGATTTCGCAATTCAGAACATCTCGGCTTGATCCGGGACAGCTCCTCACCATGATTTATGGCATTTTACAACAGCATGTGTGGTGCCTGCTGTCAGTTTCTCTGATTTAAAGAATAGCAATGGTTGCTTCATATTAGGAGAGCGAGAGAGAGAGAGAGAGAATAAGAGAAGGGGAAGGAAGGAGAAAGGTTTGGGCTTGCCTAGTGTTAATAGAGATGTAACATACATAAGCTGCTGGGGGTGTCTCTGAAATGCTCATGGCCAATAGGCATGAAGGTCCCAAAGATACAAAATAGCCACATTGCGCTGGGAGAGGATCAAACACCCCACCACATTTCGATCCTACCCAGGAAGGTTCAGAGGGTTTCGTGATTCACAGAGGAAGGTGACTTTTGTTACCCAATTCAGGTATAAGGGAAGCAGGAGAGATTTTTATGGACAGAGGAGGATGGAAAGGAGCCTTTGGTGCCATTGCTGCAATGACTAAATGCTCAGCCAAGTTTACAGAGGGCTCCATGGAGACTGGGTGCAGTTAGGCCAGATGCAGGAACCGCTGGGCAGAATTATAGAGGATGTCAGACGAGATGATTATAACTGACCCTATGAAGGGATAAGATATTGGGATCTCCTAACGGAACCGGGAAGGAGCACAGTGCAATTGGGAATAAAATGAGGAAAGGCCCCTTGTACCAATGGAGATATCAATACAGAGCGAGATTTAGGAGAGGGAATGATCTGTTTGGGGAAGAGACCGCAAGAATGACTGGACGGGTGCGGACGCTAGAATGCCCCCAAGCAACATTAATAGAGATGGATGAGACTCAAAAAAAAAGTTAGAAATACAGTATTGATTTTTGCATTCAGACATCTCCTTAAACAAAGTAGCTCCTTCTGCAGGACTCTTCAGACCTCCACTTCCAAACTTAAGGCAGACCTGTAATGTAGTTAAACGAATCTGAGGGTAGTGATCAATGGCTCCATGTCTAGTTGGCAGCCGGTGTCAAGTGGAGTGCCCCAGGGGTCGGTCCTGGGGCCGGTTTTGTTCAATATCTTCATAAATGATCTGGAGGATGGTGTGGATTGCACTCTCAGCAAATTTGCGGATGATACTAAACTGGGAGGAGTGGTAGATACACTGGAGGGCAGGGATAGGATACAGAAGGACCTAGACAAATTGGAGGATTGGGCCAAAAGAAATCTGATGAGGTTCAATAAGGATAAGTGCAGGGTCCTTCACTTAGGACGGAAGAATCCAATGCACCACTACAGACTAGGGGCCGAATGGCTAGGCAGCAGTTCTGCGGAAAAGGACCTAGCGGTGACAGTGGATGAGAAGCTGGATATGAGTCAGCAGTGTGCCCTTGTTGCCAAGAAGGCCAATGGCATTTTGGGATGTATAAGTAGGGGCATAGCGAGCAGATCGAGGGACGTGATCGTCCCCCTCTATTCGACATTGGTGAGGCCTCATCTGGAGTACTGTGTCCAGTTTTGGGCCCCACACTACAAGAAGGATGTGGATAAATTGGAGAGAGTCCAGCGAAGGGCAACAAAAATGATTAGGGGTCTAGAACACATGACTTATGAGGAGAGGCTGAGGGAGCTGGGATTGTTTAGTCTGCAGAAGAGAAGAATGAGGGGGGATTTGATAGCTGCTTTCAACTACCTGAAAGGGGGTTCCAAAGAGGATGGCTCTAGACTGTTCTCAATGGTAGCAGATGACAGAAGGAGGAGTAATGGTCTCAAGTTGCAGTGGGGGAGGTTTAGATTGGATATTAGGAAAAACTTTTTCACTATGAGGGTGGTGAAACACTGGAATGTGTTACCTAGGGAGGTGATAGAATCTCCTTCCTTAGAGGTTTTTAAGATCAGGCTTGACAAAGCCCTGGCTGGGATGATTTAACTGGGAATTGGTCCTGCTTCGAGCAGGGGGTTGGACTAGATGACCTTCTGGGGTACCTTCCAACCCTGATATTCTATGATTCTATGAATCTCCCTTCTACACCAGCCAGCTACTTGTATATTCATAGGCATCCATCCGGGCACACGATTGTATAAAATGAGGAAGATACAGCCTCTGACAAAAGATAAGCCCCCAGCACAATGGCAGAGGTTAGACATGTGTTGTGATTAAAAGGTGACCCTCAAGCTTGGCTTGGAAATCCCAAACCTTTAAAACCTCAAGGCTGGTTTTGTTTCAACAGGTCTATGCAGCTCCATTAACATCCTTAAGAGCTCTGTGGCAGCAACTCCTTCACAGATAGCAGTTTGGGAACCAGGGTTTTACGAAACTGGTGAAGAATTATTGTAGATTTTATAGTGTGCTGGTCCTTCATTAAAATTAAGCCATCACGCCACTCAACCTCAACTGAGGAGCAGTAAAATTTGGTTTAATTGAGAGACAGTTGTGTAGCTCATTACAAAATCAGACATGCTTTTTTGGAAATTAATGTGAAGAGAAGGGGGGAAATAGACTAGGGCATTAGCACATGGTTCATTACAAGTGAATTTGAGTCTGTTCATAAAACCCTGAAAATAGCTGTGTTTGAATCAGCAAAACGCAATGCTTGGCTAGGGGCTGGGAACTGGAATTACTGCGTCCTAACCTTGCTGTTGCATCTTTGCTCCTCATTCAGCTTGTGGCCAGGAAGGAGTTGCACTGAAACAGTCAATGAAGGAAGGCTCAGCTCTGGTTTACAATGAATTAGCCACCACAGGGATTTGAGTGTGTCAATGTCTGTCTGTCCCAGCTTACGTGTTTCTAAGGGTATGTCGACATTGCAGTGAGAGATGTGACGGCAGCAGGGTATAGACATACTCGCGCTAACTTTGATCTACCTCGCTCCAATGACAATAGCCCTGAAACCACAGCAGCTCAGGCTGCCCAGAACCCTGGGTTCATACCCAAGTAGCTCGCCCATGCTGCCGCGGCTTCACTCCCGTTATTATCTGAGCTAGCTAGACCAAAGCTAGTTCTGCAATGTCTACGTGTCCTGCAACCACACCTCAGATTGCAGCACGTGCCTTAAGGCAGCAAGGGCTCCAGTAAACTCTGAAGAGCTCTGTACAGCAATGAGATTAGAGGGGGGTCTTCTTCCGTGATGCTCCATGTCACAGGATAGCTCTTTGCTGCGGGCCATTTTGCAGAGTGAAGATGTAGCTGGTTCACTCAGGTTTCGCGGTTAAGGAGATCTATCGGGATTTGTAACTGGTTCAAAGCAACTGGTGGCAGAGTCGGGTGCCACGTCGCCGCAATCCTTATGAGAGTGGTATTGCAAACTAGAAGTAACGTTTTCACCTAAAAAGGCTTGTCACGCAGGACCAAACCCACCCACTGCAGTCACGTGATATTGTCTTGCCATGTTACAATGCAATATTATCGCGCTGTGGTGCATCACTTTGTAACAACGGAAACATCAGAGGCACAATGTCATCAAGTTTCACCCCGACAACTCAACAATCAAAGCACTAGAGGGTCCTGGACGCTGACCAGTTACTATTAGTGTGCATTTGCATAATTCCCTAACCGAGATCAGGGGCCCATAGCACACATAGCAAGAGAGAGCTCCTCCTCTGAAGGGCTTCCAATATAAATAGAAAAAAGCTGGAAGAAAGAAAACATTCTCTCAGTTTTAAAGATGGGGGACCGAGGCACAGAGAAACTGGGTGACGTGTCCAAGGCCACATAGGCAGCCCATGGGAGAACCAGGAATTGAAGAGGTCTCCTGAGTCCCAATCCAATGTCTTAACCATAGGACCATAGTTCTTATAGCTCTTGGCGATTTATCCCACAAGTAAATGGAAAACAATACGTCTCTCTCTCCCCCCTCCTCTCTAGACTACAGTTCAAGGAATTGCAGTGAAAGAATCAATTCACGAGGACTCAGACATACCTTCCCGTGGATTCGCCATCACAAGGACTTGTGTGTGTGCCAGTGTTTAATTGCCCCAGCTGAGAGGTTTCTCAGGCAGGAAGGGCTCCAGAAAACTCTGATGAGCTTTGTAAAGCCATGAGACCAGTGGGTGTCGTCTTCCACCCATGATGTTCCCTCTCAGGAGGCATTTCAATTGTCCACCCTGTGGAGGTAGGGGGTCAGCAGAAGGGAGCCACCTAAAGTAACAGCCAGCACCCTCAAGTACATATCTTGCACTGATCTCACCTAGTTTAGTTTCAATCTGAGACCTCACTTGTGCTCTGCTCCTTGGAACGCAAATCTCTGGCTCACCTTGCACTTGTGTGTCTCACAGAACTAAGAAAATTCAACTTTTTTTTTTATTATTACTTTCAATATGTCAGCAACTAATGTGATCTAAATGGCTTCCTGCTCAGGAAATACCACATGGATATTAGCTGCTCATTTGCTTTTGATCCGTCTACCCCAGGTGAGTCAGTGGCATTTCAAATGCGGCTTGATTTATAATTCTGAACGTTGTGAGAGGAAAGCTGCCCCTCCTCATCGGAGCTTCCAAGAGACAAGGGTAATCTGGACCTGTCACTCTTGGAAAACTAGCTGGTGAAGGCCTCAGAACCTAAATGATACTGACTCTGGAGAGAAGGGAATGGCTTGTCCCTGGTGAAGGCATTTCTCTGGAGTGCTTGTGGCTGGCGGTGCAAGATCCGAAGTAGCGATTCACCAGGGGAGCCCTGGATATCATAGAATCATAGAATATCAGGGTTGGAAGGGACCTCAGGAGGTCATCTAGTCCAACCCCCTGCTCAAAGCAGGACCAATCCCCAATTAAATCCTCCCAGCCAACGCTTTGTCAAGCCTGACCTTAAAAACTTCTAAGGAAGGAGATTCTACCACCTCCCTAGGTAACGCATTCCAGTGTTTCACCACCCTCCTAGTGAAAAAGTTTTTCCTAATATCCAACCTAAACCTCCCCCACTGCAACTTGAGACCATTACTCATTGTTCTATCATCTGCTACCACTGAGAATAGTCTAGAACCATCCTCTCTGGAACCACCTCTCAGGTAGTTGAAAGCAGCTATCAAATCCCCCCTCATTCTTCTCTTCTGCAGGCTAAACAATCCCAGTTCCCTCAGCCTCTCCTCATAAGTCATGTGTTCCAGACCCCTAATCATTTTTGTTGCCCTTTGCTGGACTCTTTCCAATTTATCCACATCCTTCTTGTAGTGTGGGGCCCAAAACTGGACACAGTACTCCAGATGAGGCCTCACCAATGTCGAATAGAGGGGGACGATCACGTCCCTCGATCTGCTCGCTATGCCCCTACTTATACATCCCAAAATGCCATTGGCCTTCTTGACAACAAGGGCACACTGCTGACTCATATCCAGCTTCTCGTCCACTGTCACCGCTAGGTCCTTTTCCGCAGAACTGCTGCCTAGCCATTCGGTCCCTAGTCTGTAGCTGTGCATTGGGTTCTTCCGTCCTAAGTGCAGGACCCTGCACTCATCCTTATAGAACCTCATCAGATTTCTTTTGGCCCAATCCTCCAATTTGTCTAGGTCCCTCTGTATCCTATCCCTGCCCTCCAGTGTATCTACCACTCCTCCTAGTTTAGTATCATCCGCAAATTTGCTGAGAGTGCAATCCACACCATCTTCCAGATCATTTATGAAGATATTGAACAAAACCGGCCCCAGGACCGACCCCTGGGGCACTCCACTTGACACCGGCTGCCAACTAGACATGGAGCCATTGATCACTACCTGTTGAGCCTGACAATCTAGCCAACTTTCTACCCACCTTATAGTGCATTCATCCAGCCCGTACTTCTTTAACTTGCTGACAAGAATACTGTGGGAGACTGTGTCAAAAGCTTTGCTAAAGTCAAGAAACAATACATCCACTGCTTTCCCTTCATCCACAGAACCAGTAATCTCATCATAGAAGGCGATTAGATTAGTCAGGCATGACCTTCCCTTGGTGAATCCATGCTGACTGTTCCTGATCACTTTCCTCTCATGTAAGTGCTTCAGGATTGATTCTTTGAGGACCTGCTCCATGATTTTTCTGGGGACTGAGGTGAGCCTGACTGGCCTGTAGTTCCCAGGATCCTCCTTCTTCCCTTTTTTAAAGATTGGCACTACATTAGCCTTTTTCCAGTCATCTGGGACTTCCCCCGTTCGCCACGAGTTTTCAAAGATAATGGCCAATGGCTCTGCAATCACAGCCGCCAGTTCCTTTAGCACTCTCGGATGCAACTCATCCGGCCCCATGGACTTGTGCACATCCAGCTTTTCTAAATAGTCCCTAACCACCCCTATCTCCACAGAGGGCTGGCCATCTACTCCCCATGTTGTGATGCCCAGCGCAGCAGTCTGGGAGCTGACCTTGTTAGTGAAGACAGAGGCAAAAAAAGCATTGACTATATGGCAAAGAACAGCCTCATTGCTGTACATGCACTGGCAGTTGTGACCTATTTTTGGTAAGCAGCACGGGCCATGTGTCTACTGTGCACGGAGCTGGAAGTAAAGGGTGGGGGACATCCTGGACTTGCACCTCTGCGTGCTCATTAAAATCACTAGAAAGAACCAGCTCAGGCCCCATACTATGGGATCCGAGGTCTAGAGAATGACTTGACTCCTTTAAAGGCACAGGCATGAACGGTTAGATGGTCCCACTTTGCACACACTGACCCAAAGCCGTACCTGGTGTAACCGCAATGAAGTCAACCGAGTGGCGACACTGAAGTCAATGGATTCACATTAGGTACAAGTTGGGCACAATCTGGTGACATTGCTTGTTTATCCTGGCCAGCTGAAGGTCAGACTGTGAAATCACATGTGATGGGGTGGGAAGCACAAAAAGCCTGCCCTTATCATAGTAGAAGCTGACCACAACTGCAGGGCTCAGGTGGATCTGATTTTCATGTCACTTCCCTGCCACTAAGAATCACTCTATATCCTACTAGAGACAGCCCCACAGTGCCCAGTTTGGATCCAAACTTTCCTTGGGTTTGTGGTGGGTGCAGATAGTGATGGTGGGAGGGGTCATAACTGGAGTTTTGATTCAGGTGCTTACATGGAGATAGGGGGCAGCTGCAATGTTTGGAGCCAGCTCTGAACTTCCCAAGAGTGCAAGTTCTTCGGATGCAAAGTTCTGGCTTGTGCCCATCCCTACCTCCTAGTACTGAGGACAAATCAAAGCCTCCCTCATTTTCGAATTCACAGGTTTAACAGATCCATAGGCAAAGATCACGGTAAACCTTCAAATTTCAGTATCTTTTGTCCAGAGCAGACGGTCAAAAAAAACCAACCAACCAAAAAAAAACAACCCAACACCACACAGTTAAAAGGACACACAGTGCAAACAAAGGGATTAAAGGATCTAAACAAAACAATATATTCATTTTCCTACAGGTTGTATTGCTCACTGCTAAGAATAATAGACACAGTGAATGGCACAATGAACAGTAAATAGCACAAGGACACCTAGACGCTACCCACATGACAGCTGCATGGGCAACTTATCACAAGCCCGAGAGTTCCTGTGCAATGAAGCACGTTGCAGTGACCTTTCACTTGAATATGAACAAGCAGCTTGAGCTAACTAAAGTTGCCAACACAGCAAATTACGGGTCAGAAGGATGGTCTAGCAGATAGGGCACCGGACCAGGCCTAAATTTAATTCCCAGCTCTGCCACTAATTTTATGTATGATGCTGGGCAAGTCCCTTAATCTACCCTGTGCTTTCATCTATACTCCCGATGAGGCCTGAACGAGGACCATGATAGAGCTGAATGCCCTGCAGCTGTCCTCAGGCAGGATGGTACAATTGATTTTGTGGGCTGCATATGGCCCATGGAGTCCACTTTGGCCACCTCAATATGTGCTATGATTTAAGTCTTTGGAGTCTTCTTCGTTGGCCAATTTCCAACACACCCTCCACCACATCCATATCTCTTGCACTGGGCCAAGATACGATCTTTCAGAATCCCCATGCATAGAATCAAGCGCAGTAAAGAGAGATCCTCTCCCCAAAGTTCTCTGTAATAAATACCCAACTCTTGGGTCCCATTTGTCCCGCGTGACCTGCCAGGTTGCCTCTGTGTGTGTTGCCCATGCTAGATTATAGGAGTTTGGCCATGGGAGTAATGTAGAGGAATTTGGGTGCATGATTTTTATGCACTGGGACAGATTCTGCTGTTGTGTCAGTTTAAATCCAGAATAACACTACTGACCCAATGAAACGACATCAGATTTACACTGGCATAACTGAGAGCGGAATCTGGCCCGCTATCTATAATGAAGGAGGGAACTGAATTAAGCTGAGCTCCTTTGGATCCCCTTCCATCACAACAAACGTATGAGTCTGAACCCACTAGGACCTAGGTTGTGGGTCAGATCAAATGAGAACGCTGCCCGATCACACTCAAAACCTGTCCTGAGGTTCAGAAAAATGTCTGCTTTATGTTTTTCTAGGTTATCATAGTGTCTACGTGATTTAATTTTTTCCCCTTGATTTCCTTTCTTCTTTTTCTTTTATTTATTTATTATGCCAGTACAAAGACTGGTCCTACTGCATTTAACACTTGGCTGGAAGCAGAAAGGAGCAGAAATTATAGGAAAGCCTGTTCTCGATCCATTTCCAGCTCAGTTTTGTGGACTCACAAGGAAACAGACGGGTTGAACTTCCTGGGTGCCTTTGGACCTGGGAGCCATTTGAGGTTTGGAAAATAAATATTTCCTACCCCTACTTAATTTCACATGGGGGTGAGGTGGGAAGGGAGAAGAGGGAGAGATATATAGATTATACAATAATGGACCATAACCAAGTGAGAGACTACAGCACCACAGAACTCTGGAGAAGTTCCTATTCTGAAGTTTGTGGCTTGGGCCCATGTCTCTCAATTATACTCTCTTTATTCTCTTTACTTTTGCACAAGCAACTTTAAGGCTCATGCAGAATGTTAGCTGATTGCCTTGAATATAAATGCCTAGAATATTAAAAGTGGAGTTTAAGAAACTAGACTCGTAAATCATAAAAGGAAACATAAATTCTGTGTTTTAGTGGGGGGTTTAAATTCCTAAATGGGTTTTATAGGAGCCACATAAGACCTATTGACAATACCCCTTTATGATAAAAAGTAAATAGAAGTGACAAAGTCAGAATTCAAAATACCGTTGCTTAGTTCCCACTGGCCTGAAGGAGACCGAAAAATGGCTGGAGGAAATCTCAGAGGGAAACAAATGATAACATGAAATTAAATGTGTAATATTCCTTTTTATGCTGTGCGAGGGGGGCAAAAAGCACTTGGAGAATGAGCTGGCACATTTGCATAACAAAGGAAATCAACAACAACAACAAATTGCCATCTTGTTCAAAGCTGATAATTGCACAGATGACAACAAGAAAGTGCCTTTCTTCTTGGCTCTCTAGGGGACAAGCCTTGTCGAGATGAGGAAAAAAGGTGGAGAGTGACCCCACTTGCTTTCATGGAAGATTAGCAAGCTCAGGAAATGTCTTTAGTGAAATGGGGGTGGCTGCTTCCTCATATGAATGAGGATGAAGACAAGGAGGGCAGAGAGGTCCAGATCAACCCTACCAGATGATCAACAAATCAGCAGCATCTGTTCTAATCACCATCGATACCACCCACCCGCCCTCTCAACAAGTGCCTTTTTGCACATCACAATTCTCCTCCTACACTGTGTGCTCTGCACCTCCTCTGAATCCCGCCATCCCTTCAGGCATGCCTGTCTCTGTGCTATTTACGGACAGCAAGGTCTGGAGCAGCTGGGCTCAACCATTCACACATCAAGACAATCCTCTCCCATCCCGCCAGGATGCCTCTCCCGTTTATCAATTTGGGGACAGCGGTGGAGTCGCAACCTATTGACACCTGTCAGTCTCATAAATCCCAGGTTGATTACCCCTGGTCTGGAGGACTGTGTGTTGGATTGGCTATTAACAGGCCGTGTGTCCTGTCCCCAGCCCTGCCACTCACTTGCTGTGAGGCCTTGCACAAGTCATTTTGCTTTCCTGTCTCAGTTTCCTCATCTGCGAAATGAGGATAATAGCAGATACTAAACTACATTCTAGGTGTGTTCTGACTCACGAGGATCAGATAATCCCTGCAGAGAGCTTTGAAGAAGTACTACAGAAGGCTAAGCATTATTATTCAGTAAAGTATCCAGTGGACGAGGGATCCCCGACAGAAGTTGGTCCAATAAAAGATATTACCTTATGCCTGTTGTCTCTCTAACATCCTAGGGACCAACATGGCTACAACAACACTGCATACAGAAGAACATAGTAAGAGAATAGCGCGCATTAGGTCTGCAAAGCAATTTGAGCAACCCAATGTTCAAATGGGATACTTGAAGCATGCCTGTACAGAAGGCTTTAGATATCTATAGATATAGACAGCCAGCAGCTATTTGGTAAGATTAGAGATTCAAAGGCCCAAACAGATCTCATGGACAGCATGACAGTATGATAAATTCACACTTCTGCCCCCTCCAAATTACCCTGGCATCACTTCATCACTTGTTCAAAAGAAGGGATAGATTGAAGAAGCTGACGCTCCTTGTGATGTGTGTATGCTAGTAATCTGGATGGCATATTTTTCCCATCTCCTACACTCTCTTTTTCCTGCCCCATCGCCTCCAAAGAGGAGTAAAAGTGAGAAGGCTTTATAGAATTCAGAAGAGCAATGCTAATTTTTAGATAGGATTTTTCTTGTTGTTTGGTTTTGTGTGGTTTGGTTTGGTTTTTGGTTTTCTAACCAACCTAAAGAATTTGATAGAAAATTATTCTTCTGATATAAAATTCCATAGGAGAGAGAAAAATAAAACTTTCTAGATGGGTTCTCCTTCTCTGTTAAAGTCGTTGGTAATTTAAAAGTAATTTCTGTAGAACCCTATTGGTCTCATCACAGTTAAACTCTGTAGGACTCTTTCAAACGGAAACCAGACAGATCTGACATTTTAAACCCTTGAGCATATGGAGAGGTTCTTGCCAATGAGAACTATTTTTGTTTCACTGACTCTTATCCTAAAATAAGAACGTCTCTGTGATTCAGTTTGGTTTCCATTGGTTGCTACAGAATTAATGCAGGCCTTGGAAGAGGTAAAGGAGAAGTAGTGAGGTAAACGGGGATCTAATAGAATCATTGGCTGGTCCCAATCTTCAACAGCACTCACCCCACAATGTTTTGGCAGCAGCCAGCTTCTTTCAAACCACTCTAGCAGATTTTGTCAGGTATCCCTCGTCCACTGGATACTTAATGGAATAATAATGCTTAGCCTTTTGTAGTACTTGTTCAAAGCTCTCTGCAGGGATTAACTGATCCTCGTGAGTCAGAGCACCCCTAGAATGTAGTTTAGTATCTGCTGTTATCTAAAGAAGATCTGAAGAAGAGCTTTATAAAAGCTTGACTCTCTCATCAACAGAAGTTGGTTCAATACAAGAAATTGCCCCGCCCACCTTTTCTCTATAACTTCTCCTGGGCATAGCTCATACCTTGGCTGCCTGGTAGTTTGCTAAAGATCAGCATTACCCTCCTTCGATTTAGGACCACCCCCGGACTCAACCAACTTCATGGCTTTCTGCTCATTATTATTTATTTGTGTTATAGAATCATAGAAGATTAGGGTTGGAAGAGACCTCAGGAGGTCATCTAGTCCAACCCCCTACTCAAAGCAGGACCATCCCCAACTAAATCATCCCAGCCACGGCTTTGTCAATCTGGGCCTTAGAAACCTCTAAGGATGGAGATTCCACCACCTCCCTAGGTGGTAGCACCTCAAGGCCTCCATCAGGGATCAGAGTCCCATTGTGCTAGGGACTGTACACACATAATGAAAAGATTGTCCCTGCTCTACTCCCTTTGCCTTTCTGGCACTAGGGTCCTCTGTGTCCTTTAATAGACTCTCGCCAGTGTTGGGATTAGAACCTTTCTATCTGCAGCTCCTCCTCCCTGAAACAGCCTCTTACTATTTCCATACCACATTGATTCTACATCACTTTTCAAATCTCATCTAAAAACATCTGCCCCTCCTCCCATCTGGTGTACCTTGATCTCTGTCTCCCTTTGCTGTTATGTATTATTTAGCATAGTAACTACATCATCTAACTCTAAAAAGCCTTTTGGGGATGTACTGGCAAAGATAGGGCAGACATTAGTTGACACAAAAATATACTAACATCTACAAGTAACTGCTTATAGGTCATCTTTGCAAGTTTTTGGAGAGACTCGTGCATTTGAAAGGCAGGCCTCCCTCCCACCTCAAACACCCTGAGCTCAAGAGGGAACTTGATCAATGCCCACTCCTGGAGGCAAAGAGAATTTACCCAACAGGCCCTCCAAGAGCATCACTCACAAGGCAGCAAAGATGATGGGTCTGCTGATGTCACTGCTCTGTCTGGAGCACAGTGGTAGCTATCGCATGATATCAGCCGTTGCCATGTGAAAGTGAAATACAATCCTGTTTCTCATGGGACCCTGAGCACAGTCTGAGATATTTATTGGTTCTACAGCTGAGATACCAACGAATAATATGAATTTGAATAGTTTCTAAGGAAGCCAGAGTGCAGGACGGAAGAGTTCAAGGGTTTTTCTTTGTTTTGCTTTTTGTTTGGGATGGACTGTAAGAACAGCAGATTGTTGTTTGCAGCCTGTAGAGTGGCTCATGAAGACTTAATTAGTTAAGTGGGCCCTTTCTCTGCTGGTTTTCCTGACTGGCTGATGAGGTTCAAGACCTGTTTACAATGGATGAAACACCAATCAGCACCTCTCTGGGTCTGGGTTTTGTTAGATGCATCTTTAATGAGTTATGCCTGCCAGGTTCTGACTGTAGCGACGAGCCTGGAATCTTCAGGCAGATGATTCCTCCAACTGCGGGCAGCAGGTACACAGCTTGGACTATGCAACTGAAAGGAAAATGAGACTGGCTTGCTTAGTTCAGCTAGGATTGATGAAATCTGAAATGGGGACAGCCCTCTCTAATGGGCTGCAGGAGGTGCTCAGTGTTTGAGAAAGGGGCTGATGATCAGAATCTGGAAGCACTTTGAAATGAGTGTCCCTGGGTTAGATTCATCACAATGAGTAATCAAGTATGTAAGTAAAGCTTGTCTTAAGGGACCACCTGCAGGATCAGCAAAATCAGTTGCCTATAGAGTCGGTTTTTTAAGAAGGTCAAAGAAGTATATAGCAGCAACGGACCAAAACTTTGCAATTTACAGTACTTTTGCTAAAGGGCCAAACCTAGAGGTCCTTCTTCAGTGTTTAACTCAGTACTTACACAGCAAAAAACTCCCACTGAAGTTGAACAGAATAAGGATGTCTGTTTGTTTTTACATTCACGTAGTCCCTGCCAGAGTGTCGTCTGTGTGCCCCATAAACATGAATACATTTAGTCTCACCACAACTATGCTGCAAGAGAGGAAGATAGTATTAGCCCCATTTTGCAGGTGGGGAACTGAAGAACTGGGAGATTAAGAATACATCTACCCAACAAGCAGAGGTGTGACTAGGGCATGTGTAGACCTACCCAATCTAGCTTTGATCTAGCTCACTCCAATTATAATATCAGTGAAACCATCGCAGCACGGACTAGCTACTCGAGCATCTACCCAGGGTCCCAGGCGTGCTCTACCCATGTTACTGTAGTTTCATTGCTATAGTTGTTGAAGCTGGCTAGATCAAAGCGAGCTCGAGTACGTCCACACATGCCGCAGTCACACCTCTGATTGCAGTGCAGACACCCCCTTCGTGTCTCAACCAAAGTCACCCAGGATTCCTATGGCAGAGCCAGGAGCTGAACCCAAGTCTCCGGAGTTCCAGTCCAGTGCCTTTCAAGTCCATCCTCCAGCTCCTTGGCTTGCGTCATTATGGTACTGCTCTACAGGATTCTTTCCTAGGGCCATTCTTCTGGCAACCACGTAAGGACACGTTGAAGTGATAATTTACAGCAGGGGGTGGCCTATTAGTGCCAGGTTTTTCACTCACTAGTCACCCAGCTAACAGCACAATCCTGCCAGTTCGAGGGCAATTTAGCTCCAGCCTGGCCAAGGCCACACACCCACCTCCTATTGACTTACTGTGGCACTTATGAAGGGCCAGGAGGAGAGAGCCGACAACCTCCTGCGTCCCGTGTGCCCGTTAGCATTTGACATTGGTGCTCTCTCTCCTTTATTTATTTCATTCCCCTAGCCCAGCGTTCAGGGAGCCTCTACGGGTCCGTTCATTCATTCAACTTTGGCAGCGTGTCACTGCGGGGACAATCTATTGAGGATGAGATGAAAATGATATTACACTACTGAGCTGATAATACCAGGCTTTAATATCTCTGAGCAGCATCTCCATTGTGCTATGTCAGTGAAACCGATCAGACAGCTTAGGCCCCTTGTGCCTAGACTGAAAAAAAAAAACCCTTCAATATTAAAATTAAACTTCTTATACATCAGCAGAAAAAAAAGGGGGGGGGAAGGGTATTGCTGCAACCGAGCCAGTGGCCCCTTGAGCTGTTTTCCCTTAAGTACTTCCTCAGAGTTGGTAATTAATAAACATCTGTATTTAACTCAAAGCACTCCACCCCCCTTCTCCTCACCCATCTCCTTGTCTTGTCTGCTCCCGCTAATACACTAGGTTGGTTATATATAGCTCATTTTAGTGACATCATAACCATTCTGTCAGTCATTATCATGTTACTTAAACAGATTTACAGTCTCTCCATTTGAATGGAAAAGGACAAAGGGGGATGTTCAAGGAGGCATGATAAGATATGCAAGAAGAATGACTTCCTGCTTAGACAACTCTTGGAACCTCTCCGAGCAGCTGAGCCAGAGGCTTGCTCTCTAGGGCAAGGAGGAAAAGCAGTGTCTTGTAGATAGGACACATGACTGGGCTTCAGGAGGACCTTGATTTTGCCTCTAGCTCTGCTACTATGCTGCTGTGCGATCCTGGGAAAATCACGGAGCCACTCTTTGCTTCAATTTCCCCAACTCTAATATGAAGATGACACTACTTAACCTCCTTGGTAAAGTGCACTGGCATCTGGATGGATGGTATATAAGAGTTAAGTGTTACCATCATAGTCTCTTGATTCAGCTGTTACAGCATCTCTCCAAGGACCATGAGACTCTTGGTTGAAGTCTTGGTCATTATAGTAAATGCTGAACACAAAGCCACAGAGGATTAGGTTCATCCCTGGACTCAAGGAATTTAGACTGAAGATGAAGATGTCCTCACATATTCTACAGACAGAGCAGAGGGAACCAGCCTGTGAGCAGAAAGAGCAGGCACCAAGTAATTCCAAACATGTATTTATACCCCAGAAAAGGAGTCCGTAAAATCCCTCAAAATTTTCAACCTATCAGATTGCTGAGTGGGCTTCAATTGTCACAGGCAAATTTCCCAACAGTTGAAGGGTCAAGTCCCTAACTCACTAGGTCCCAACCACACCCACTTTTCTCCAAACCACTCCCTGCTCTTAGCCTCGCCCCCAAACCCTCAGACCACTCTCTGGTGCAACTGCTCTGATGGCCACATCACACCCTTCCTAGCTGGTATACTTTCCTGCTGGTGGTGGTGCACACAGGCCCGCTGCTTTTGCTGGGCTAAAATCCCAAGCGAAGAGCGGTGAGTACCAGAGTTCAGATCAGAATTCAAACCCCTGGCCCCCGATACTCAGACCACATCTGCTTCTATAGTATCACTGCACTTCCAGCGGAGCAAGATGGAACCACTCACCAATCATGACCACATTACCGCCCCTTTGGCATAGCCCTTGTGACAACACAGCACTAAGTAGCCAAAGAGAGATGGCTGTGTAGGGGCTGCAGTAAGGCAGAGATGCTTACACCAAGGAAACAGCCAGAGCGGTACAATGAGAACTAAACTTTCTAATGGGTTTCTAAACTTTCCGGGAGGCTGCAGACACAGCATCCTAGTTATAGAGATCTATGCGTCGATACGGCCTCTTCTTTCTCTTTTGTTACTAAACTTCCTCATGCAGCCAAAATCAAAGTGGTCCCCTGGTACCGATTTATATTATTTTTAGAGCTGTGCAGGCAGCAACAATTTTAGGTCCTCAACGGCTAATAATTTTTAAAAAATAAATAAATGATCTGCCACAGTAGCCCAGGAAATTGGGGATGGAGCAGGCGGCTAAATGTTGGGGCTGCGTAGATGGACTGGGCAAGGCTCCGCTCTGTGCCCTGAACTGATAGCAGCTTGGAACTAATGACACTGCTGTTATGGAAGTTCCTCTCCTGCCAAATGCACATGCTGAAGAAAGGAGAGAGAATAAATTCACACTCTTGTGTATAGGACCCCAGTGTATATATACATTTGCCCACATTTTCACCCCAATAGCAGAGGTGAGCCTGGAGCCAAATGACATACAGCCAGCTAAACATTCCCAAAGTGGCATGGCCCAGCACAGACTGAAGAAAGCTGGATTGTCATTAGGGCACTAGACTAGAACTCAAGAGATCTAAGTTCAGTTCCCAGCTCTGCCACAGACCGGCTGTGTGATCTTGGGCAAGTCACTTCATCTGGCTAGTAAATGTGTCCAACAGAGATAAGACAAGACTCCCTGTGTCTTTCTTGTTTATTTAAACCATAAGAACTTTGGGATAGAGACTCTCTCTTAATATGCATTTGTACAGCACCTTGCACAATGGGGCTTTGATCTCATTTGCCTCTAGGCACCACCACATAACTAGCCCTGGTTAGATTCTTCAGGGGCCATTGGAACTCTGATTGCCCATACGGAGGGAGGAGAACTTCCCAAGATGAGCCATGGCTGTTTGCTTGCACAGCAGTGCCCTAGGTGAATTCCCAGCAGTGATATTCGTTGTGGCTTGTGGAAAGCCAGCTCAGCACCTACAACTTTGCATTGCTGTAAGTGGTTGCATTGTGCTTTGATACCATGCGATCCTGCTTTGACTGCATGGCCACCTGCAAAATGGGTAGTAGGATGGGCGGACACACACACACCCCCCCGCACACACTCCACACTTGTCACTTCACCACCCTCCATTCTGCTGTAGAAAAAAATGGACAGAGGAAAAGAAAACGCAGACTGGAAACCACCAAGCTGTCACAAAGAGAGCCATTCATTTACATTCTCAAGGAACCCAAGAGCAGCTGGAAGCGTCTGGGCACTGCAGATTCCACAGATGATGTCGGGCCTGCAGAAGATTTTTCAATTAATCTCTCTTGACCCCATGTCTTGAACCCTCGTTCCTATTTTTAACAAATCCATTCTGTTGGGTGACCTCCAGACCCGGTGACCAATAAGACCCATTTAAGTAACTGCGGGGGTGTCTGTAAGTATGCAAGGAGAATTTGCAAGGGGCTCATTAAAGAGAGTTAGTTACCCTGGCCGAACTCTCGCTCTTTCACACTCCTTCCCACAGTCTGAGACCTTGTTATGAGATGCTCAGTTGTTAAAGACAACCAAAATGTTCCTGAAAATGCCATTGATTGTGTGTGCAGGAGGTTGTGAGTGACAGAGAGAGAAAGAAGGGCTATGGACAAGTTACAAAATCAAACAGAAGGACAATATCACGGGAACTATTTGGAACACTTAAACTTATTTTCTTCTTCTAAATATTAGGTAGAGGTGCATTCACCCCAAACAACCCCAATCCAGATCCCATTTCACAGCTCAATGTGAATCTGGATTGAATATCTATATAGAGTTGAAACATCCCCTCCAGAATACAGGAAGATTTTTGGATTCAGATCCACATTTGAACCCTCAAGTTTGGGGAAGTTTGGTTTGGATCATGGAAGAAATAAGGGGCCAGATTCTCAGCTGGTGTAAAGGCATTGTAGCCAATGGAGCTACATGGGTTTACATTAGCTGCGTATCTGGGTCATGACATTCTGATCATAATTCAGGATCAGGCCTGGAGTTTGGGTGGAAGATCATCTCTAATATTGGGGTGTAAATGTTTGCGGGGACCTTGTCATATATTGTAAGGTTCTGAATTTGTTTTCTCTCCATTCTTTAGCCCACGCGTTTAACAGGCCAGAAACGTAGACATTTCTCTGTTTTAAAAAAGGTTTGTTAGCTCATTTATTGCTGGAGAATGGCACTAGGAGGGCAGCCCCAGCAACGAACAGAACACATGCAGTGCAAGCTTCTCCATGCCGCCTTGCCAATGGGATGACCACAGTCTTGGCCAGCAATGAAGCTTGAACCAGAGAGCTCTGGAACTAAAACCATCTGCCTCTTTAGCTTGAGGTACAGAACCAGGATCAGCAACTGAGCCCGACGGCAGATTCTATGAATCAGGCACAGAGGGGGATGTGCCATACTATGGAAGAGTGGGTTACACCTGAACCCTGTCATGCAGGAACTCACTGTGAGTGGTGAGAGGATAATAGTCGTTGCAGGATCAGTCCGGCCTGGGCCTTCTCAGCTCAGACTTTCAGTTAGGGGCCAAGTGTGGGGCTGTTTATTGTGATGCGGACATTATTGGACTAATATCCCTTGGTTTGTTTCACAAAAGCTACCGAGGTACCACCAGATGGTTCTCAGCTTCCAGTCACTGGACTGGATTGGGACAGGCAACCTCAATGAATTGAGGAATGGAAGACCCCAAAAATATTAATTTCTCTACGGTCCTGGAACCACAGCAAAACTGCTTCCTGCAGGAAGGGTGCATCTTGTTTTTACAGGGTGTCAATTATATTCAGTCTATCTACGTACCTATTAACGTAGCATCCAAATGCTGGAATCGAATGGAATCTGCACTGCAGGGAAGGAAATACCATGATGGAGAAGTCACATTTTAAAGCTCTGTGACTCTACATTACACATAAATCCCATTGGAAATATCCTTTCACTAATAATTTTCCTTGCATCCCTCCTTTTGGGTCATCCTCTGACATCATGCCCCACAAGTTTGGCCCTAGTAATGTTGCACAAATCCAACGCAGGCAACCAGGGGTTGATGCAAGGGGAAACATCAGGGCAAAGTATCAGTGGGCAGATGCAGCAAAGCCCAAAAAACCTATAGACATTTAAAATGTATCAGATGCACCGAATACCTAACAGGGAACAAAACACATCACCAAGGAGGATCAGATAAAGACCTGAGTCACTTTTCTTATACATCCCTCTGTAGCTGCTCTCTAGTAGAGTGATGCACGGCCCCATCACTTCAGTGCTACAGCAGCCTCAGTCACACCCCGGCCACAAATCACCCTCCACAATTTTTAAAATCTTCTAGGGACACTTCCCAGTCCATCATTTCAGCTCTCTCTTATCACCCAGTGTTCATCCAGCATTGGTCTTCCCTCTCCTCCGGCTTCCAGCACAATCTTGACACTGATCCTTAAAGACCCATCTCTTCTGCATCTCTTCACTTCCCTGTTTTTTCCTCTCCACCACAATGACTTTCTAGCCCATCTGGAAACATCTCTTTTTTTCCTACTTTGTATGTACCTTTATTTCCTCTACCTCTATGTATTGGCTGTGTACCTGAGTGACTAAACTCCAGGATCTACTTGGGGATATGCTTGGTAGGACAGATATTGGTACTATAGCACCAACCACATACTGTATTTCGATCCAGGCAGTCCCGCGTTTCCCCGTCACTGTAATATCCATGTGCCCCTCAAGTATCAATGGATTTATCCTTCCAGAAGCCTCTCTGCTGAACCCAATATCCTGACTCCAGTACTGTCAATGCTAAGTGTTAAAAATCATGAATTAGACCTCAAAAATCATTTTTTTAAAATAATGAATGGGTACATTTTTTTTGCCGGCTGGTTTCCGAACCTTTAGGGTACACTTGAGTTATGTTTTTAAGATTGTTGGCACAAACACAAGGGATAGAAATGTACCTTTTCTAAGGAGAAAACTCAATCTCATGGAATCCATTGACTCCAGGAGGTGGGGATTGAAGAAAACACTCCTAATATTGTAAGACTTGTGATAAAATCACAAGAATTGGCAACAAACTGCACAAAATCATCCTTGCTCACCCTTGCATCCTTCGTGACTCTGAGCCTCACAGATGTTGTGCTAGCAGGAGACACAATTTATCTGTCTTTCAGTAACTATACAAAATGGTCCTTTTCTGCTGGAAAAGCTCTCCAAAGTGTAGAGCTCCAGATGTGACTGTAGGAAGAAAGCACCCCTTCACCCGGGATTTTCAACTCCACAGTCCCTTTCCTTCAAGTCCCATGCTTCACTTTATTTGTAAAAACTTCCAGTAAACATGAATCTGACAGTCTGCCTAATATGCTGGAATCAAAAGCTATTATTGACTTTGCCATATTGATCAAGGGCGGCCCAGGCCCTGTAATAGATTACAATGTTTCTTTCTTAATGTCACCTCTGCTCTGCCTTTCCCTCTCGGCATTAAATGAACGTTCCTCTGTCAGGAGGTGCTAAAATGACCCTTTCGCTCCAGCCTTTGGCCTTTCATGGACTGCGTGTGAGCTGTATTTCTCAGCACGGAGTTAAAATTCCCAAGTAGCCGGTCACGACTTTTGGTTGCTGGTGTATTTCACCTGATCCTTCACCATCTCCATTTTACTCTATCTTAAGTGCTTACGTGGCCTCCATCGCTGTAACACCTGTGCACCTCTCAGTCTTAAAAGTATTTTACATGGACAATTCCCCCAGCATAAGTGCTTTGATCCCCATTTTATAGATGGGGAATTGAGGCACAGAGAGACTAAGTGACATTCCCAAGGCCACACAGAATGTCTGTGGTTGCATAGGGATTTGGAGCCAGGTCTTCTGTATACTAATCTAGTGCCCTAAACACTGGAGCATTCTTTTACTCCTATCGCAAAGCACCAGAAGGACTGGTCAAATAAAGTCCTCTTTTTGTCCACAGAAAGGTACAGCAGGATACCTCTCCATCCCACCAAACTGCCTTAGCAGCAGTTACCACTGGTTATGAGACAGTCATTCAGATCCTGTGCCCCCATCAATCTTTGGCCTCATTTCAGACTGCCTTTAAAACTGTGATGCAGAAAACCACCAGCTGAGAATCATACAGACCCACCAATAAGTTATAGCAAACAATCAACTGGATTGCACCCCTTTTATTTCACTAGTGGTCTGCGCTGGGATTTGTATCAATGACAAGCTTTTTAAATTTCTAGAGGACACATCACTTAATCTGGAATAGAGCCATTTGGAAACTGGAATTTCTGTCCTGCAGGCCATTCTGATATTTCTACATCTGTTTCCATTCTAAAATGGGGCAAACAGTTGCAATACTGAACATGTTCATGGAATGAAAAGTTCTGAAAATTTTCAATTTGAAATGTCGAAAGGAAAATTGCAATCCACCTTTTTTGATCAAAATAAAACGTTCCCTTTCAAAATGTCAGCGTTCAAAATGTGAAAATCTCGATTTTGAACAAAAAAGTTTTGTCTCAAATGTTCCCACTGAAAAATCAGACAGTTTCGTCAAAATTGACAACCTTGCACAAAAAATATTGATTTCAGTAACCCCCATATTAGCCCAGGAATTTGTTTCAGTTGGGAACACTTCCACAAGCTCTGACCAGGAGAAAAGACAAGGATCAAAAGGGCATGGAGGCTGAATTAGCCTCACGCTTCCTAGATGGATTCCCTTTAAGTCAAGACCAAGGCATGTTACGTGGCAACACAGGCGAAGCGAACACTGTCATTGCCAGTGCTATACCTGTCCTGTGAGAAACTCAGTTCTCCATTCGCTAGATCTGTTAAGCCGGCACCTTTCACTCAATCTAGGAGGAAACTTAACCACACAATGCAATGAACCAGAGACGCGGGTTTTAAATTAAGAAGACGTGGAGAGCATGATAGTGTTAGAGCAGGTGGCATCAAACCATTCCTGTGAGATTCAAGGGCTCAGTCAACTACGCAGAGAGTTCCCCAAAGCAATCTATTCCGCACTCTTCTGTAGAATGTAAATTTATTGAAATGCAAGTCCCCTTTTCCTACTGGGAGATGAGCTCACTGTGATCTGTACTTTCAACCCACACTGACACAGGCAGCTGACATTGTGCTTTTGAAGCTTTCTCTTTTGTTTTCGCTGCCAGCTTTGGGAGAGAAGGGGCAACATGCATACGTAGGCAGACCAGAGATCTGTGCCACCGAACACCCAGATGGCAAGAAAAAGTCACCTTACCCTGACTGTATCAGAGGCGGATTTCTGTAGCGTGTGTGTGTGGTGGGGGAAAGCTGCAAGCCGATGGAGGAATGGACACCGTGTAAGCACATCCATGTCTGCATGTGGGCGTACGTGTATGAGGAGGATCCTGCAGCTGGTGAGCGTGCTTGTATTTGCAGGCATGTACTAGCAGAAAGCTATGCAGGCCTGGCCAAAGAAAATGAAGAGGTTTGGAAATTTGGTTTCATTCCTTACCGGAAAAAAACAAACAACCCATGAGATGTCCCCCGCCCTGGCAGAGCCAGTCGTGCAGTGCTTAGGACACAGACCTGGAACGTAGAAGACACCGGTTCAAGTCTTTGCTCTGTTAGTGTCAGACCTGACACTCAAACCTGGGTCTTCTGTCACCTAGGTCTATTCCCTAACTAGCAGGCTGTTGGCTATTCTAGGGTGAGCACTCCTTCCCTCCACCCCCACATTCTGGAACAGAGAATCCTTCCCAACAAAACAGCATTTTTGACAGTCTAAAAAGAGGTGCACTGAATATTTTGCAAACAGCTCTATTGAATGTTCCTCCCTTCCTTTTCCCCCACCCCGCAGAGAGGTCAAGGAAGACTTCTTGTTTTCTCTCTCCCTGCCAAGGTGCATTATGGGATTTTTTAAAAGTCTTCCTGAACATCAAGTATTGTTTGATGCAAAGGCAAGAGATCAAACCCTCATGGACCATTGGTTTGAGCCATACAGCATGTCCTTTAACATACAAGCTCCATCTTTTGAGACATTTATTCCTAGGCTGGAAAACAGACTGCAGGGAAAAATCCTGTCTCGGCTGAAGGTGGATAGATGGATAATAAAGGCCTGATTTACAAAGATGACTAAAGATGCAGATAAAGGCGCAGTGGGATTTTCAAACATGCCTAAATGAGTTAGGCACCTAACTCCGATTGACATTCATCTTTAGGTGCCTAAATATCTTTTTAAATCTGGCACCATGTGCAGAGGCAGAGGACATGTTCACAATGAAACCTGAGCCAATGCCAGACATGCCTGGTTTGGGGATTTTGTTGCAGACAGGAAACACCAGGACTTGCTGAAAGGGGTGGGAATGTTTCCAGTGTAGCTGCCCTGATTGATGATTGTGTGTCTCAACCAGGTGAAAATCTGACTATTTAGCTGAATTGGGGGGTGGTGGTGTTCATTTGAACCCCCAAACTGCAAGCGACACTTGGAGCGGTGCAAACCATGTGATCAGAATCTGGAATAGAACGTTCATAGCAGCCCTCTGCAGAGAAACCAAATCGTGCCCTCGTTGTTCGGCAAGAGCATTCCCAAGCTCTAACATCTAGGCATCCAGGTGTTCTGTACTCCTCGATTTTTAAGACCAGAAGGGACCATTTACGATCATCTGCATGGCACAGACCCGGTGATTCCTGCAGCAAGCCCAACAACTTACGGTTGAACTAAACCGTATGTTTCTCTGCAACCCTGCCGACGTCCCAAGGGAACATCTCAGTAGTAGCCCAGTGCCCCGACCACAGCAAGTGGGATTTTACCCAGAATTTTTGCAATCTGAATGAGGGAGGGGCATCCCTTATTCCTGCTTGCATCCCCACTCTGTGCATCTACAGAAAGGCTGTCTTGGATCTAGCGCACAGAAAAGAGCATGAAGGCATCTTACCCTACAGACACACAATGTTGTAATGTCTCTACTCTGACTATGCAGCCGGCCTTTTCTCTGCATTCAAAGGAAAGGAAAAGCAAAAGAAAGGAAGAAAAATCCCCTCACGTCTTCCTCTCTGAACACAGCAGATTCTTTAAAATTCACCAGCCGAGGTCTGCGGTGGAGCAGCCAGCGGGGCGGAGAGGGGGGCTGTTCTGTATGGCTCGGGGGTGCTCCCCACGCTGGCTCCCAGGGATTGCATCTGCATGTGCAATTTTGGCATTTCCACATATTTTGACAATTGTTATGCAGCTGTTAGGTGCAGGGCATTGAGTTGGCTCCCCTGCTCCTGTCCCCCTCCTCCGCTTTGGCGAGCGAGGTCTCACTGTAGTTGGTAAACAGCACACTGCGTAGACTATTAGTAATCCACAAAGTGGCCAGATACCAGGAGCCGCTGCAAGCAGCATTCCAGCTGACTCCGACACTTTAATTGTGTGCTCTGGCTTAAACAGAAATGCATTTCTCTGTCTCAAGATCACAGACTGACGCCTCACTCCCCTCCCCTGCCCTGCACATGATTGTGTCCTTGACCTGTTTCTCTCCCGGTGAAGACACCTTGTGGAATGGCTTCCTGCGACCTTAGAGGGGAATGCAAGATCATCCTTATTAACTGCGGGCTTGATCCCCCTACCCACAGTCACATTGGGTGGGACCTGACTTTGAGCTAGATGCTTCCAACCCTGATGCTTGATGAGTCGTACCTGACCTAGCGCTTGACTCACATCCCATTGAAGTCAATGGAAAGACTCCCACTAACTTCAGAGGCATTGGATTAGGCAATAAATGAGTAGACTCCAATGAAATTGACCAGATCCTCAGCTAGTGCAAATCGGCAGAGCGCAATCAATTTCGATACAGCTGTGCTGATTTATGCCAGCTGAGGGATCTATTTCGATGGGACTACCTGTAACCAATACTCAAGTGTAACAGTAGCAGATTTGGGCCCATTAGATTGTAACCTCTTTTGAGTCATGGCTGTGTCTTCCTAGGTCTTCTGGGATGCACCTAGCAAACTTCAGTGCGCAAGAAAATAAAATAAATGAAGACTATCAATGCACATATTTGTGGGCTTGATCCTTCTGTCCTTCACAAATCAAAGTACATGAAGAGCCACACCCACAAATAGGATCAGGCTTCCTGGGACGAAACTGGCTATTCTGTCTAGCAGGAGGAATTCTCATCTCCTCTAAATTGGCACCTGTAACTACTACAAAATTATATGTGCTGGTATTCAGGCCATGAATAGCCAGAAGAAAGCCCCCTCTGGATAGTGTCTTCTCCTCTCAGAGTGTAAATATCTTGCAGTGCACCAGACACTGGCTTGGCTGGGACTGTTGCTGTCTGCTGAGGCTAGAGAAATTAGCATATGTATATTAATATGCAGACCACACCTTCTGACCCATTGGCCACACCCCTCCATCGTTCTTGTTGTGGTACTGCAGGCAGGGATCATGATAGATCTGCAAGAGAACCACAATACGGGCATCCTCCTTCCTCTGCATGCTCCTGCAACTGCTGCATAGATTTGTTCTGTTTCGTTGGCACGCACAGACGTACAATGTCTGCCCGGATTTGACATTATAGGTCTGTTTTCCTCAGGGCAGCCTCCCTTTTGGTAGGTCCAATTTGCCCTCTCTATTGCAGGCCAAATTGTAACTGAATTCAGGCACAAACCACACACACTCAGAGGCCCATAAACTCAGGTCTCTACTGCTGCAGGTGCAAAGTGAAAAAGGCTGAACATGTCTCCCTCAACATGCAGGTTTCCTTTACTCGCTCCCGAAACAGGGAGCTCTGGGTGGATCTGAGTCACATTAATAGATTTTAAGGCAGCGGTACCATTAAATCATCTAGTTTTGACTTCCTGCATACCGAAGGCGAAAGCTCCCCTGATTTTCACATGTGCTGCTCTGGGATTTGAACCTGGCACTGTAAGGCCTGACCACACCATTAGGCCATGCATGGTTCAGTGTTGAAAAAAAAAACAAACCAAAAAGCTCGACCAAGTTTCAAGTGAAACTACTGGGCAAAACTTTTATCTTAAAAAAAAACAAAAACAAACCAACAAAGTAGAACCTCCCCAGGGAAATGCAACACACACAAGCAACATGTTCTAGTTGGAGAACAGCTCTCATTTGGGCAGGTTCATTTAGAAAAGCAATAAAATGACAAGAATGTATTTGCCAATACACCACTGAGAGGAATCCCACTACCGTCACCTCAGCTATTCCGAACATGAACCGCTCTGGATTTGAACCTTATAGCTTAGTGTGCGTCAGTTCACTAGCACGATGAAGGGGAGCAATACATTAGTGTTATTGTAATTCCCCCAGAACCCGATTGCAAAGCTTTGCAGTACAGCCGGGTTCCACAGAGAGTGGGAATAATGCAAATATCTGGCCATTACTCTGTGTGTGTATGTGTTGTACAGTTTGCTTGTTTGTTTCACACCTTGGGAGTCATAGATGAGGCTGGAATAAAAGCATGATCCCGAAACACCTTGAGCAGAGCAGGTCCTCCCATTCTTTCAATCTAAAAGCATTCAGGACTAAACAAATGAGAAACAACCACCTGTGAAACAGACACAGATTAACACAAGCATGTGCAATCCAGACACCGGACCTATGCACTGCTCCCCCCACCCCCCACCACACAGAGCCCTCAAACTGTTTCATTTATATTTTCCTCTCCTCCAACACACATGCTACATTAGCCACCAGAGGGAGCCCGTGAAACCCCCATGAATTACAAGATAAACAGACCAGCTTTGGTGAAATAAAGGTAATCAAACATTATCTATCTGGGGGTTGCAGAGGTCAGTCAACTTGAGCTTCTTTATATCCCTCTAAGCTCTGCATCCCGACAAGATCTCCTGGAAATGCAAGATCGGATTTAATTTACTGCTTAAAAAAATCAAAGGGAAGAAAGCAGCATGTTGATTTTGGGAGTGGGGTGGGAGGAGGTGCTGACAATTCCCCCCCACCACACACACCTCACGACTCTGGGATCATTTAGTGTTTGTGGGTCCAAGGAAGAGAGAAAAAGAGGAGCTGAGGAGGTCTAAGGACAAAGTAGGGTTCAAATAATAATTCAGCAAGGTATTCTATCCCGCTGGGAACTTGTGGTTGCTTCCTCTGCTGTTCTCACTGCTCAGCTGTGGAGGTCAGAGCAGAGGAATCATGCTACCTATCATCTCCCTCTCCAGTCCTGAAGCCAGAGGGTGGATGTGGGGTGGAAATCAGGACCTCAAAATGGTAGGACATCACAGGCTGCTGGTTAAGACCATACTGGGTTAGGGGCGACGTATCACCTGAACGCTGCATGAAGTGGATTCCTACGACTCCAGGCTGCCAGGGTTACGTCAAATGGAGAAAAAACAGTCACCTGTATAGGCAAGTGACGGAATGAAAGAAAGGCAACTTGGGATCCATCATACGGCAACCACAGCGGGACAATCAGGCAAGGAAATGGAGCTTGAACACTCAGCCTCAGCTCACCCCTAGCGGAGCTGGATGGAAAAATTAACATCACGACACACCATGCAAGAGTTAAGGCCTCAGCCACACAGAAGGACGCACAGCAGAATTCAGGGGCGATCTGTCAGGTGGAGAGGGGCTGTGGTGAGAGGGAAATGAACGACTTGGGGAACACCTCCTGGAACAAATCAGCCCAGAATGGGGGGGAGAGAGGAGGAGAGCCTTGAACGTTTTCTCCTCCGCACCAGGAGCTTGAGATAAAATTCCTTGGTGCGTCGTCTGTTCCCTGGATCAGCAGATTTGCTGGCGCAGTTAAAAAGAATAAAGGATGATTTCCCCTCACAGGATATTTCCAAATAGCATCTAACAAATTACTGATCGGGCTCGGAGCCCAGCACATCCCATTCCTAGCACTCACGTCCTCATACACAGACAGGGCCAGATTCATGTTTAGTCCCTTCAGTCGGGGCTAGATTTCCTGAGGAGTTCAATTCCCACTGAGGGACCGAAATAAGCATAATGACAGGAGTGCCTGGGTGGTGACAAAACTCCTGTAAATCCAGCCCTCTCCTCTCGCTTAACCGGACGTAGCGCCGCTAAAGTCAAGGGGGTTACACCAGGGCAAGCGAGATCCGCCCTTTAACTGGCAGTGCCTAGCAATTACACGACCTACAATGCTGCAATGGGATCAGAGCTGCAGTCTAATCTCCATCCAATGCTTAGCACCAAGGTCTGGAGGACCTGACTGGCTGAAGTTATTCTAGATAGGGGTCAAGCAGGCTTTGACACCTCGCTGAATGGCAGGGGGCTTTAATACAGAGCTATAAACTGAACCTGGGGTATCAGGATCTGCTGTGGGCTAGCCCCAGCTCTGACATTGACTCCCGCACATGGCCTCGGGCAAGTCACTTCACCTCTCTGTGCATCAATATTGCTCTCTGTTGGGAGGATTAGTTAGCCACATGTAAAAGTGCTGCCGAAAAGTGCGAAGAGGCAAGCTCTGAGCATTGTTATTGCTCAGGTAGTCAGTGTACCAGTAGACAAGCAAACAGAGGGGCAATCACTGGACTATTGTGGGGATGGGAGAACCGGGTGTGAGACTGCTGGGGCCGGTATACACCTTTCAGGGGACATCATTATGGTAGTAAAAGATTGGAGAGCGACATGCCTTTCCTCCACACCCAAGTGGCTGAACCTGTGCAAGCAGACTAAAAGTGGCTCACTTGCTTACCCCCTTTGGATGATGTGATGGAAGCTGGGAAAGGTTGGGCGGAGGACAGCGGATAAATCCATCCCATGCTGAAGACAGTGAAGTCAAAAGTTAGGTGCAGTATATTTCTTGGGGATTACGGGCTGGTAGGAGCATAATCTGCTCTCAGCCAGTTAGCAATGCCCTGGCAGCAACGTCAGCCTCACAGAAGGATGCACAGCAGAATCTAGGGGCGATCTGTCAGGTGGAGAGGGGCTGTGGTGAGCGGGAAATGAACGACTTGGGGAACACCTCCTGGAACAAATCAGCCCAGAATGGGGGGGAGAGAGGAGGAGAGCCTTGAACGTTTTCTCTACACTGAGAATGAAAAGAGGTGGAGAGTCTAGAGGGAGTTTTTGTTGCATTGGGGCAATCAGTTTCCATGGCTATGTACTGGGAGAACACCATCCCGGATATTAAAAGAGGCAGGTGGCTCCTGGCACTTGGTAAGGACTCAGAAGTTCTGACTTTGCCACTGACTCCCTGTGAGACCTGGAGGAAGTCTCTTAAACCCTCTGTGCCTCCGCTTCCCCTGAGGCTGTGAGGATAAAACCCTGCAATACAAGGGCAGCACTCAGATATGACAGTAATGAAAGTCACCTAAGTATGAAGGCATGGCAAAGTCTGGCCTCAAATAGGGATGGCACCGGAGAAAGGGAGTATTATTATCTCTACTGTATAGGCTGACAATAGAGGCACCCAGTAGATCAAGTGATTTGACTAAGGTCACACAGGGAATCTTGTGGTTGAGCCTGGAACTGAATTTAAGTCTTCTGAATTTGAGTCCAAGCACCCATCTGCTAGGCCAGCCTTCCTCCACTAACTAGCCTTCCTATCCCATTGATTCCAATGGCTCTATTTGAGAAGACAGACACTCAAGGAGAGTAAGCAGATCAGAATCTGGACCTTAGATTGTAACACTAGCACAAAGGGGTCCTGATCGTCTTCGGGATCTCAAGGCAATACAAACAGTAGCAAGAACTCGAGACGTTCCAGGCCAGATCCTCAACTGGGGTAAACTGGTATGAGTGTCAGTTTATAACCCAGTAGTAACTGTCACTTGTGCATTATATAATTCCTATTTTATTTTGTAAAGAAAAATAGAATAGATTTTTTTCTGGCAAAGCTGGTAAGAAGGTAAGTGTCAGTCTCCCTCTGAGTACCAGCTGGTTTTCATGGGGGATATATGAGCAGTTTTATACAGTTTTAATATCCACCAGAAATTACATCTCGCTGCCTTTAGGGGCTGAACCTTTAAAATTCAATTTCAAATAAATATAATTATAAAATAAGAAGGAAAGGAGGAGAAGGAAGAAGGAACCAGAATGCAGTTCCCTGGTAGAAGAGCTTCAGGGCAGAGCTAGTGGGGGCTGTGTTCTCTAGCAACAGCAAGAAAAACAGCCTGGGGCTCTAAGCTCAGCGTGTTGATGTTTGGTCGCCAGTCACAGGGCTCTCCCTATGAAGCAGGAGAAGGCAGTATCCCACAGCGAGTAGAGAGGAAGGGGGGAAGAGGCGGGGAGATTTGTAAAGGATTTTTTGCCCTCCAGAGAGGATCTTTCTGTCAGAGTGCCAGGAACGTCTGGAGATGAGTCGGATGGAAAGGGCGAAGGGAAAACATGCCATGGAACAAAGAAGCGGATGGAGTCAAGAGAAAAGGAAGGCAGCTTCTCAGCCTACTGTAATATCACCTGAGATATAGCCCTCCTTACCCACTGAAGCCAAGCAGG
The DNA here is from genome assembly GCF_965152235.1 of Eretmochelys imbricata. Classification (NCBI taxonomy): domain Eukaryota; kingdom Metazoa; phylum Chordata; order Testudines; family Cheloniidae; genus Eretmochelys; species Eretmochelys imbricata. The sequence goes on from NC_135576.1 coordinate 6,928,104, forward strand.
CAGCTTGTGAAACTAGATTGCAAATCTAACAGGAAAAAAGTGGCAATCAAGTTACACTGCAAATGACACTCAGGCTGATTCTGTTCTTAGGTAAATTGGATCTAACTCCATTGACGCCAAAGGGTGTTACACCCATGTGTGGGCACAATTTGATGGCCATATTTTTATACACTTCAGCAGATTGTGGTTCCCTGCTTCTGAGGATTTCCTTCTCACTCAGATCGGTCACTTCTCCAGCTCGGGGTGGCAACACTGAGGTGTGTTACAAAATTGTTTCCTGGAGTCAGACCGTTTTCTACAGAAGCTTCCATTACAAAATGAAATCACCGAAGGGTGAAATCGATGGCCGTTCGGGTGGCCAGCACAAGATTAGGGTGTGTCTGCATTGTAATCAGAATTGTGCCTGCAGGGTGCGTAGAATTATCCAAGCTAGTTTTGATCGAGCTAACTCCAACAACAATAGCAGTGAAGTCAGGGCAGCGCAACTGTACAGGCCTGCCCAGGACCCTGGGTTTGTACGCCGCTGTGATTTCTCTGCGATTGTTATTTGCTCACTACAGGAGAACCTCAGAGTTACGAACCCCTCGGGAATGGAGGTTGTTCATAACTCTGAACAAAACATTATGGTTGTTCTTTCAAAAGTTTCCAGCTGAACGTTGACTTAATACAGCTTTGAAACTTTACTATGCAGACGACAAATGCTGCTTTTATCATCTTAATTTAAATGAAACTAGCACAGAAAGAGTTACCTTACCTTATCCATTTTTGTTAATCTTTCCCTTTATTTTTTTAGTTGTTTACATTTAACAAAGTACTGTAGTGTATTTGTTCGGGGTTTTTTGGGTCTCTGCTGCTGCTTGATTGTGAACTTCCAGTTCCAAATGAGGTGTGTGGTTGATTGGTCAGTTCTTAACTCTGGTGTTCGTAACTCGGAGGTTCTGCTGTAGATCAAAGCTAGCTTGGTGTGTCTCTCCAGAGCAGACCTCTCATTGCAGTGTAGACACCCATAGGGTCCACTTATGCAAGTCCTATTTGGTGGGAAAGTGGAGCCGAGGGCTCATGTTGGCCCTCTGAGTGGGGCTGAATATCACCCAACATATCATTACTTGTTTAGTGGCAACATAGTTTAGTGGAGTTCAGGTCCCTGAGGACAGAGACAGTGCCTGCTCCAAAGAACTCCCCAGTCAAGGTGTCTGATCCTGAGAGGTGATGAATAGAGCTAACAGGGAATTTTCCAACAAAGTATGTTTTTTGGTCCAAAATTGAAAGTGTTGGCTTCTCGATTCAAAATTGTTTTGAAAAAAAGTTTCGAAATTGGGCAAATATTCTGTGTTGACATTTTTGAAATTAAAAAAACCAACAACATTTATTTGGTTTGAAAAGACTTTCCATTGTGAAACTTAAGTTAAGGTATACCAAAAAAGGTTAAAAAAACCCATAATAAGGTGAAAATCAAAATGAACGATTTCAGTTAACCTGCTCCAAGATTTATTTGTTGGATTATCAGTTTACTAAAAAATTGTGATTTCAGTTGTTGGCCCAGTTTGGGACAGGAAAATGCTCAGTCTCAAACCCTCTCATGGGACAGGAAAAACATTTTCTGCCCCGCTCTAGTGACAAGCACCTTCAATGCTCTGCTATGGGAGATGACAATGCTCAGCACCTTGCAGCATTGGGCCCTAAATACACTGCCCAAATATTATTACTTATTGTTTGTATTAGAGTAGTACTTTGAAATCTCAGCCAACGTCAGGACCCAGCTGTATAAACACAACATAGGAGACAGGTCCTGCCGCAAAGTGCCAACCTCAATGCCTGTAACTGTCTCCATGCCTTCCTCCACACAGGCCCACATGGATGGCATGCCCTTCCCTACCCCCTCAGCATTTAAGTCCTTCCTGAAAACCAACCTCTCCTGTGCTCTCTACAGAGAACCCCACTGACTTTATCCTGAAGAATAACATAAATACATTAAAGGTAGGGGGCGGGAAGGGCAGGGGGCTAAAGGACCTTATATTGCCAAGGCCTGACCAAACATCGCCTTGACTACTCATAAGTCTTACCCCACCTGCCCAACCCCTGATTCTCTGGTTTGAGACTGTGGATGCTTTGGGGAGTTCCTATTCTGCCTGGAAAGTACCTAGCGTGTCATAGGAGCTACCACAAATGCATAACAACAACAACAACGAAGGGCAACAAAGCCTTTCATTGGAGTCTCCCAAATTCAAGCCCGGCCCAACTCAGTAGTGACAACTGGGCCTTCCTATCTGAGGGATATTTGGTGCCCTATACAAACTGAGTTGAAAGTCAAGCAATGAAAACTGTGAGATGGGATTCACTGGGTGCCTAATGCCTAAAATGGGTGGAATTACTAGGCCACAAGATAAAAATCAAGGCCCAAACCCTGCATCTGACTACACTAAGACTCCGTGTGGGCTGAAGGGTTTGCCGGCGCAGATCCCATTGCATGAGCTGCCTTTAAGAAGTGAATGCAAACACCAAGCCACGGGGTAGAAATTCACTCTTCCCCTCCAGCCCGTGGCTCTTGTGCACTTTGGGGACATTAACAGAGGATCAGTTGTAGCGGAATTCCTATAACATTGCATAGCACGCCTCTGTGAATAACAGAATTCACCATGATCTGGGTTATTGCCAGAGAACACAATAATAGTCAGCTACCATTGATAAAGTTCCCTTTCTTTTACCTCGCCTCTCTTGCTCCCTGCCCAGTCCTTTCCTCCACAACCTGTTCATCATAAGACATCCAAGGAAATATAATTTCTGTGAGCTGCCCCCTTTGCCACATGTCTGAATAAGCAGTGGGTTTGCAGTTATTTGTTTAGCCACTCAACTGAACAAATTAGATCAAAACAACACATGCAGCAAGGGGGCTAACAGAGAAAGGAAGGATGCTTGGGAAGCGCTGTCATCATGGCAATTAACCCTGCCTCAGCAATGGGCATCCATCATGTCACCAGAGATCTGCCAGGTAATCTCCCCTCCCCTGCCTTTCTTTGCTTACATCTCAGGATTGGGGCAAAGCTGGAGAGGATCAAAGCTCCACTCGGGTTCAGAAGGTTCTGACAGTCACATCTGTGCTAGAGAAGATGGAGAAAGCTTCCCTCAGCTATATTCAGTGATGCTCTCAAACTGTTAACAAGACAATGCATCAGCCTTTTTTTGGAATCCAAAGAGACCTTTCATTATATTTCAAACGTATTTTTTAAGCTGCTGTGAAATTTCCCTCCTGCAGATTGCTTTGCTCTTCCTCTTCTTTCAATTCATCTCATAAGCAACACACTCCACCGTCTGTTTAGACAGCAGCCAGGCACAGGGGCTTTGGCAAAACAACTAGCTAGCCTCAGCAGAGATAGGCCAACTTCACAAGGGGTCAGTTCCTCAGAAGATTCTGATCACCCTCAACTTCCCAATAACTTCAATGAAATTTGAGGGTACAACCCACCTCACAGGACTGGGTGCCAGGCTTTGGAGTACAGTCAGATAGGCTGTCAGGGCCAAATCTCAGCTGGCGTAAATCAGTGTCGCTCCAATGAAGTCAAAGGTCCAAAAAGACAAGACTATTGGGTGCAAGACAAGTAGGAGTGGTAGTATCCTCACTTTACAGATGAGGGAAACTGAGGCAGAAAGTGATTAAATGAAGTCACACACAGGATGTCCGTGGAAGAGCCCTAGATCTGCCGAGTCCTAAAATCCAGTGTGTGAACCATAAAAAGAAGCGTCCTCTCTAGCTCCAAAGATTTGCTCAAGTCCTCAAACAGACAATGGCAGAATCAATGCTCCAGAGACCGGTGTGTTTGCCAGTGGTAAGTATTGGAGAGGTCATTTGAAGAATACTCCGGACAAAGCACTTGACAGCACTGTGTACCGCAGACAATAGTCCTGCACTGGTCAGAAGATGAACTAGTTGAGCTAAGAAGTCCTTTTCATTCCAGGATTATGTTCCAGAACCCTAAGATAAATACTTCTCTCTCTCTCGAACTTTCTTTGTTCCATTTTTGAGGGCTCTGTAAGCAGAGCACTGTTCTCTCTACCACAAAGAGAGAACAGTTACATGTGAGTGCCTGGCTTTCGGAAATATGATTCCTCTGAAACAGAAGAGTCCCACACAGATAGGAACATCTAACCAACACCGTCCCTTCCATAGAAATGAGCATGCCAGCATTGGGATAATTTGAAAGGGGATGCACCTCTTTGCAAGAGAAGCTTTACTGGGTCAATCAACGTAACATCACCTCTGATGGTTCTTGAAGCAACACAGTGAAGACAATCAGGACGTCTTGATAATCCACACTAAGCAATGGGTGTATAGGGATGGAAAAGCCTCTCACTGGTGCTGTTGTTACAAAATATATGTGGGCGAGGAATTAAGCAGGTGTTTTCCTGTTTTTTAGTTAAAGTGAATTGAATCTCCACGAAACACCAGCTTGACAGATGTGGGGTCTGAAAGTCCTCTTGTCATCCATCATTTATCTGCTGAGCTGGAATTGCATGGGCAGTTCCACCTCAAGCTTCTGCATCACACTGCACCTTGTCAACACTCTTCAGCCCTGGCTTGGAATCTAGGGGCCACTCTATGGTTGAAAAATGCTCCATCTCTCTCTCCAGCTTCCCCCTGGCAAAAATGGCCAATGGCAGTCCATAAATCCACTGCTTTGCTATGACCACAACATTGTTTTCACATCGACAGTGGAAAAAAACAACCACCTCCAACCACTCAATGTAAAATGTTGAGAGGAACAAATATAGAAAAATGGCCTTATTAATTCTGGGGGTTCACAGTGAACTTCTGCTCTTGGCCAAATTCAGTAATACTGCAAATGTGTATGCCTTTTAACATGACAATACAGTCAACAGTCTCGCACCGGTATATTAATAGAAGAGACGGAATGTGCTTAGTGCAGGGGAGTGGGTATCCGGACTGGGTTTCAGGACTCCCAGGTTCTGTTCCTGGCTCTGCTAATGACATGCCATGTGACCTTTGTCAAGTTACTTGAGGATAAAATATTCAACCTTGAATGTTTGTAGTCAGGCACCTAAATGAATCTCCTGGGTTTTGGGAGGTCTGAAACCTCAAATATGAGGCCACTTATATTGGTGTCTAAATACGATTTTAAGAATCTGTCGTTAAGCACCCAAGGTTGACACCTTAACCTCTCTGTAGCTTAGTCTCACCCAGCTGTAAATAATACTACTTACCCAGAAGGACAGTTGTGCAACTTCAATGCTTGCAACAAGCTTTTAAATCCATGCATGAAAGGTGCAGTGTAAGTGCAAAATATTACTAGAGCTAAAACGTTTTACAGTTTGCATTCACTGTGGGTGTAATTCACCTCTGCGCAGAGAGGCCCAAGGCAAGGCTGTTGTATTTGGACCCAGAAGTGAAGGAGACAGACACAGGAGGAACTGATTTAAACACACCTGTTTGCTGTGGTGACATTGTTCTGGCAACAAACAGGAACAACTGGAATTGAGGATGTGCACTGAGGACAGGGTGCTCAACCATTTAAAGGAGCTGGACATCACAGCAGTCTCTAAATGCCTCAAGCGGTGCCTAGGCCATGTCCTGGAATCCCTACAGAGGAGTGAATTTTACCCCACATGTCAAAGGCCCAGCTGCAACTTCCACAGCAAGACCTAGAATCAATTTACAACCAAACTCGAAAGGCCTATTTTTCGCTCATTGGCTTTTGCTCACAGTCAAACTAGCTGCTGATTTTGGTTATGTTGTCAAATTCAGCAATAAACAGACTGGAAGCAACAAGGTCCTCACTGGATAGGTGGACTGGAGTTCAGGAGAAAAGACAATGGGGTAGTGTTTGCAATGCAAGCAGTCATATGTCCTTGCTAAAGCAGTTTCCTTCCAGTTTCAGGAGAAAAGAAGATGGAGGTACTTTTAGGGAAGAAATTTAAACAAAAGAATATTTTTGGGTAACTGAGAAGGTCTTAGCTTAACACTGAAGACAAATGGGGGCCAAGGAAAGGAGGTGTAAGGGCTTAATATGAAAACACGATCTCAAAGTTTGAGGCAGAGAAATAATTTTAGAACCACGAAGTGCTGTCTGGGAGAAATGGCATATTTCCCAGTATAAAAATATTCCCTAAACTGAGGTAATAAGAAAAATCCTCCAGGTTAATGGGAGGTTGGAAACGTTACTATTTCTCTGATTCAGACCAAAACAAAAATAACAGCTTGGCTTTTTTCCATTGACCAGGACTGCCCAAATCCCTGTCTGACTGTATTAAATCCTGGTTTACCCTGAGCTCCAGTGCTGGTTGCTCCAGACCTCAAACGTCAGGATGAAGTGGGTTGTGGTTTTTCCCTTTTGCCACTGCTGATGTTGGTTTGTGGTTTTAGGTTAGGTGGAGCTGGGTTCTGTGTCCCTTCAGATAGAACATTAGGGCTTTTGCTGAACCACAAGCTACAGATGCAGCATGCCTTGAGTCAAATAAAATATTACATTCACACATGAAACACGTTACATCCATATAGGGTGAATTTCATCCCTGTGCAGAGAGCCAGCCAAAGGCCTGCCTATGCACTACTGAAATTTCCCTTAAAACAGGGTTGGAGTGGGACATGGGTGGTGCACAGCCCTCATGTCGGCTTTATAATAGAATCATAGAATATCAGGGTTGGAAGGGACCTCAGGAGGTCGTCTAGTCCAAACCCCTGCTCAAAGCAGGACCAATCCCCACTGTTATGCACAATCCCCAATTTTATGCACAAGGGTCAATGGTACCCACTGTGCTTTCCATCCCAGCATGCCATACACGCTGCAGTCCCAGCAGCCATAAGAGTCCTCATGTTCTTCTGTGTGTTTCCTGCCCTGCCAGGTAGATTCCATTGAATGACACTGAGTTCCTGCAAAAAATAGAACTCTTCCTCCTTGCAGGACAGGTGGTATTTTAAGTCTCCAAGGCTGCACAGATACAAAATACCCACTGGAGTACAGTCACCTCCAGGGCAGTGGAGGGCAGGGAAATTTGGCTAAGGACACCAAGGCAAATCAGGACCGTTATGCAAATTGCTGAGGGGAGGGAATTTACAGTATCCTTGGGTAACAGAAAGAAGCTGTCTGAGATACTTATTTGTCCCCATTATCTGAGCATCTCACACCTTTAAAGTTATCCTCACAACCCCCCCGTGAGGTAGGGCGGTGCTATTATCCCAATTGTATAGATGGGGAACTGAGGCACAGAGAGGCTGACTTGGCCAAGGTCACACAGGAAATCTGTGGCAGAGCAGGGACTTAAACCCAGGTCACCCCAGCCCTACACTAGTGCCCTAACCATTGGGCCATCCTGCCTCTCTGGGATTTGAGGCCATGGCTAAAAGAGTAAACCACATGGAACTCCTAACTTAGAAGGCTGAAAGACTCATCTAACCCTACTGGGATTCTAACTCCTGATACACCAGTGACACAAGCCCCATGAGACATTCCCTCTGTTATTAACAGAAGCAAAGTTTCAGGAGGAGAAAAAATATAACTACCACCACCACCACCAGTCATCGATGGTAAATCTGAATATATGGAGCCATACACTGTGTGGCTCCTCTGCTCTAAATGCATTTTGGACTGGCAGATGAAATATTGTAATGCCTTATAGGCCAGCCCCTTCAGGAGACAGCCCTGACACTCCACTATATTTAAAATGCCACTGTTTAACTCAAACTCCAGTATGAATTATGCTGCACAGTTTTGGCCAGGGTTAAATTGATTCATAATGATTTGTGCCTCTCTCCTGCATAGTAACTTTTCATTAGACACACAGATGTCTTAATAACACTTCAGTTTGGCTTTAGTTTCTCCTCTAAGCAACCTCGGTTCCAGTATTTCGGGATGGGGGGAAGTGGATGGGAAGAGATTTATTTCTGACTGATGCAGATGGAAAGTATTAGCTAAGAAAGTCTCCTTTGCTGTCACACTAGACTCCCTCAGTCTCTCAATTCTTTTGGCATAATTCATTAACTCAGTTTCTCTCTATCAGGGGATAATAGCTGATCAGTTCCAAACTGGTTTCCTCTGCTCTCCTCCTACACAAATTGACTATAGCCCAGGGTCATTAGATGCAACACGTGTGTTGATAACATCGCAGAGGGACATTAAGATTCAATGTGACTGCAGGAGCTAAATATTATTCACCGAATTTTCAGGAAAGACACAATGCCAATTCCCACAAGGCTCTTACTCAGGACAATGGCATGTGTGGCATATATATCATGAGAGACAAACCTCCAATATTTGGAATTATCCCAACTGGGTCAGGTTATAGGATGCTGCCAAAAGGGGCAGAGGTACGCTGCTAACTCACCCTATCAGAGAGACCAGCTCGGACCTCTTAGATACAAACAAGGAGTTAAATGTCTCTCTGAAGGAAGAGGGAACTCAGGTCAGGGACAGCAGTGGTCCAGCAGGGAGAAACACTTGAAACAACCAACCTTAGGAAGGAGCTCAAGCTTTAGTTTCTTTTTCTTATTTTTAATTTGAAAATCATGGAAAAGCCCAGGAAGAGGTTCTGTTTGGACAACATTCGGCACATGGGTGCACTGTGGGAAAACTGTGTGCTTATAGTCAAACCTTTTGGATTTGCTCAGTTAGGATGAATTTCTCATGAAAAAAAAATGCTTCTTGGGAACTTATCAGCACTGCCTGCTTCTAGTGAGGCCAAAACCCACCACAAGAACATTTGTCACAGTATTTTAGTGCATCTGCTTCAGGAACCAGGAAGCACAGAGGCAAAGTGCGAAGGGAAATGAAATAATAATGAAAACATGTTGCTTGCATTTCAAACGAGGGTCAGTTTGGGTTCAGACTAAATCTGGTATATGTGTGTGCGCGCGTGTTGGGGGGAAGAGTTAGGGAGGCTATTTTGCTCTAATGCCAGGGAACCCATCTTTTTCTCAGACCCATCTTTGCTCCCCAAATTCCACCACATCCTGAAGCCTTCTACCAAATTCTAATATGCCCTTGGAAACCAAAAAGCCCGTGTATCCTAAGGCACCCCAACACACTGGACTGTGGCAGGATCTGCTCTTTAGTGCACCACCTGGGAAGGGGTAATGGCAACTTTCTGCAATTTGACAGCATAAATGTGGGGGTTTCCCACGCAGCACAAGGGATTCAAAGTGCCTCCAAGCATGATGGGATTGCAAAATTCTCGTCAAAACTGACAAATCTTTTGAAGCTTGAGTTCAGAGGTACCTAGGTGTTAGGCCCTAGAGTACCTAATGATGAGGCTGATTCAGCTGAAAATATCTCTTGGGGAAGTGTCAAAAGCCCCAACACTTTGGTCATTTAAGGGAGGTCTGGATAAAGCAGTAGAAAATAAACTATAGGGAAAAATCCTCCAGTAGCATAAGGGTTGAGAAGAAGGATGGTCCTATATCTAGGGTGTTTGTCTCAGACTCAGAAACCCCAAGTTCAATTCCCTGGTTTACCACAGACTTCTTGTGAGCCCACAAGCAAATCATTCGGTAGCTCTCTGCCTCAATTTCCCATCTGTAAAAAAGAATTAGAGATTGCCAAAAAATATGTAAGCATATTTAAAATAATACATTCAGATTCTGTGCATCTTCTCTCTTCCTGCCTTCTGCCCGCACCCCCCTCCCCGAAAAATATCAAATGAGAATGATTGTAAACACTCTGGGAAAGCAGCTAGCACATAGACTAAATTCTATGGTAACAGAAATAAATGATGATGATGTGCGGTTTGTTTCCCCACTGAATCGGGAGGACATTTTAAAAAATCTATTATTTTCATAGAAAAAATATATCTTGACCAAAATAAAAATTTTACATAAACATTTTCATTTTGGTCAAAAAGGCATGTTTTTTTTTTCAACCACTTCTAACGATGATGGGAACTATTTCCGCCTCCCCCCCAATTTTCTATTATGGTTCAAAGAGTACTCTACAGACAGCCTTCATATTCTGCCCTCAGATCCAAAGGAACTCCACTGACTTTGACAAAGTTACGGTTCATCAGGAGTGGTGTATGCAAAAGCTAACCGCGGTTCTATATACTCTTCTGCACAGGTCCCATGCTTCTGGTCTGCTGGTGGCCTGTCAGCTCATCCTAGCTTCTTTTTTCTTTCTAGCACTGCTAATATATTCCTGGGTTTCATCACAATAAATTCCCCTGATTAGTAAAACCCTATTGCCCGCCCCCTCTCTCAATTAATCTATGCATCTTTTTTTGCAGGAAGATGTCCGCTTTGATGATTTAGTGACCATGGGGTGGGGGGGGGGAGGAGGGGAACACAGTAACCAGATTAGCCTTACCAAAAAAAAAAAAAAAAAAAAAAAAAAAAGGCCTAGTGGTACAAAACTATAAAAGGTTAGATTAGACTTTAGATGAAAAGTCTGTGTGATAATTACTGTTATCTGCTGATCCATAAACTCTTCACACAAACTGCAACAGTAAACCAAATAACTGACACTTTAATAGCAATGTGCTTTGTGGCGCGGGGACATCTCTCCTCCTCCTTCCCACGTCTCTGTGCCTCCAAATGCTTCATTTCCTCGCAGCCCTCTGACAGGTGGAGCTGACAACCAGGATTCGTAGCGAGAAGTGAGCAGCCAGAGGTCGGCACTAATTATTGCAAAACTTTTGCAGACTCACACTCTGACTGGCTTGGGGAAGGAGGAGGGGGCAGTGGGGACCACAGACAGGCTTTTGGGGAGGTAGGAGGAAATCAGAAGGTAGAGGGAGAAAAGAATTAGGATGCTCGTTCATAGAATAGCTGAGTCCCGTCATTTCCCGCCACCCCCCAAAAAAACCTTGTTCCTCAGCTGGTGTAAACTGGCAAAGCTCCACTGAGTTCACTGGCACACAGCTGATTTATACCAGCTGGGAATCAGGCCCATATGCTAAAATGTCAAAGGAAAGAGCTAATACGAGAGGTTCTAGGGGACCTCTTTGGGCTTTTACACACACCAGCCAGGAGCAAATCCGTCAACATCAATTTAAGGATGTGACTCTGGACAGGGAAATTAAGTGCTTCATTTGCCAGGTTTGAAAGAAGTTTTATGAGCGGCAGCATGGCAGAGCTGCTGCCGTTTCACACAAGCTTAGGTGTTTTTGGTCACTATATGGGAGAGCAGATGGGTGTTGGGGGAAGAGGATTATGGCTAACAGGGAGCAAACCTCAAAAGAGCACCGAACTGGTAGCTAAGCAGGGTGTTCTGGGGCTGACAAATTTAGCAGGAAAATAATAGGAAATTGCTAGTATCAATTATGATGAGATATTATGGGCCAGATCCTCAGAAAGTGTATATTGGAGTAGCTCTATTATAAAAATCAGCTGTACCAGTTGGGGATCTGGCTCACATCTTACTCTGGTGGAAAAGTCCTACAGAATTTTATAGGACAAAATAATACCTCTATAATTCTTTAGAACTATCCAACAAAACTCAGTCGAGATTTGAATCTATTTTATACAATTCTACAAGGTGATTTCAAAAACCCTACAGAAAGCATCTGGTTTTGCTTTTCGATTCTATAGGTTTTTCTAATGGACACTTTTAAATTTTAATAAAGTATTATTGGGTACATACATCCCTGTTACACTTCACAAGGGGAATCTATCCTGAATTGCAACTGCTGTAATCATTAAATCGTGATTCAAGTCCTGCATTTTTTAAAATTTAAAATACACTGCACTAGTAAAAAACCACCACAACAGCACCTAACCCACTAACAATTGGGATACAAACCCCACAACAACTTAGAACTGGAAATGAACATAGAATCATAGAAATGTAGGGCAGGAAGGAACCTCAAGAGGTCATCTACGCCAGCCCCCTGCACTGAGGCAGGACCAAATATACATAGACCATCCCTGAGAGATGTTTATCTAACCTGTTCTTCAAAAACTTCTAACGACAGGGATTATGCAACCTCCCATGGAAGCTTATTCCAGTGCTTAAGGATCCTTAGAGTTAGGAAGTTTTCCCTAAGATCTAACCTAAATCTCCCTGGCTGCAGATTAAGCCCATTATTCCTTGTCCTACCTTCAGCACACATGGAGAACAATCACCGGACTTCTTTATAACCGCCCTTAACACATTTAAAGACTATTAGGTCCCCCCTCCATATTTTTTTTCTCAAGAATAAACATGTTCAGGGTTGTTGTTTTTTCTTCAAACCTTTCTTCAGAGATCAGTTTTTCAAAACTTTTTATCATTTTTGTTGCTCTCCTCTGGACTCTCTCCAATTTGTCCATCTCTTTGGACAAAATGATATTAGCCTTTTTTACAATTGCATCACATTGCTGACTCATATGCAATTTGTGATCCCCTATACCCTCCACCTAGCCAGTTATTCCCCATTTCGTAGTTGTGTAGTTGATTTTTTCTTAAGTGTAGTACTTTGTGCTTGTCTTTACTAAGTTTCATCTTATTTGTTTTTGCAACAATTCTCCAATTTGTCAAAGTTGTTTTGAATTCTAATCCTGTCCTCCAAAATGCTAGCAACCCTTCCCAGCTTGGTGTCATCGACAAATTTTATAAGCTTAACCTCCACTCCATTATCCAAGTCATCCATAAAAATGTTGAATACTACTGGACCCAGGACTGATACCCACAGGACCCACTGTATATGTCCTCCCAGTTTGACAGCAAACCATTGATAACTATTCTGAGTACAGTCTTTCAACCAGTTTTGCATCCAATTTATAGTAGTGTCACCTAGATCACGTTTCTCTAATTTGCTTACGAGATTGTCATGTGAGACTTTGTCAACAGCCTTGCTAACATCCTGATATGGCACATCTACAGCCTCCCCCCATCCACTAGGCCAGTAACATCAATACATCTGTCAAAATTAATAAAAAAATCAAATCCTTCCAGCCCTGTTTGTCTGTAGCTGACAGGAACATAGATTCATGGATTTTAGGGCCAGAAAGGACCATTATGATCATCTAGTCTGTCCTCCTGCATAACACCAACCAGAGAACCTCACCCAGCAATTTCTGCATTAAGCCCATAGAGCCTCTCTCTTAGAAAAACATCCAGTCTTCATTTAAAGACTTCAAGTGATGGAGAATCCACTAGGTACCAAGGCAAGTTGTTCTAATGGTTAATGACCAATTTTCACCTTATTTCTAGTCTGAATTTGTTGAGCTTCAGCTTCCAGCTACAGTATCTTTTTATGACTTTTTGTGCTAGACTGTGAATGTTATGTACACCTGCATAAACATACACATGCCATAGAATTTTAGCAAGGTAGGCTTGGAAGGAACCTCAAGAGATCATCTAATCCACCCCCCTGCACTGAGCAAGATTAAATATATCTAGGGAATATTTCGCCAAACATGTATACACACATATACCGTGGAAATATCTGAAACATTTCCCCCATTTTTAAAAGCTATTACCAGCTTGAGATATAGTTCCTATAAATTTAAAGGAAAACACATTTAAAATTGGCCAAAAATTGTATATTTTGTGCATATATTAACCTGTGCAACTGATTGCCACAAGGTACCATCAAAGCCAAGACGTCAGCACAATTCCAAAAAGGAGAAGACATTCACATGCATAATGAAAACATACAGAGTTACACTAAATAGAATAAAAAATGCTAGGGAAATAACCCCCATGCTTCAAGGTATAAGTCAACAATGAATGGCAATGCTTAGGAACAAAACTTGACAGGTTATTCCATAATTGTCCTTTATGTGGATTTTAGCATTTCTTCTGTAGCATCTGGTGCTGGAGGCAGAAAAGTAAAGTGGAGCATTGATCTGGACTAACAATGCCTATGTTCCTCTGGAATTTCTTCAAAACCAGTAATAACGTTCAAACCAGTATGTCTATCGAAATCTACGTCTCTTTGTCCTATACGTATTATTTTATACAAAAACACACAATATGGACATACAGACACAGATGATATATACACCAAAACTCACTCTCAGGATTGAACGAACAATTATAATCAACTGTAGGATTCTTTAGGATGGTTCATAACACCCCTGAAATGGATATTCTTTTCTAATACATTCTATACATTTTAGAATCATTTCTATAAAATCCTATGGGTTTAATCTCTCCCACATTCTATAGGACTTTTCCATAAGAGACTGACAGATAAACTTCCAGCCATCGTGTAGGCCTTCAGTAGCTGAAGATGGTATTTGCTTTTTAGTCAAAATTTGATTTTTCTTTGTTGCTGAAAAATCAAAAGTGAATAATTTCAACCATCTGCAATACACAGGCAGCCCACGTTAACTCAGTGTAGGGCTTCCACTGTGTCTGCTGGCTAGTCCACAGAAAGAGGTTTGTGAGTCTACTGTTGCCTGCAGCTAATTAATTTAATCCCTTAGCTCAAAGAACTGATATTTATGTTTTTAGACAGAGAGGTCTTGGGTTCAATCCCAGCAGATGACTCAATCCAGGGTATCATAACTGACATAAATTCTATGTGTACAGTGTAGTTGTAGCCGGGTTGGTCCCAGGATATTAGAGAGACAAGGCGGGTGAGGTAATATCTTTCATTGGACCAGCTTCTGTTGATGAGAGAGACAAGCTTTCGAGACACACACAGCTCTGCTTCAAGTCTGGGAAAGGTACTCCCAGGGTCACAGCAAAATGCAACGGTCCTTTACAATATGTGTTAACAACTTATACTAAACAATCTGTTCCACCTCACATGTTGCTGTGAAGGTAGCAGTACCTTCCCCAGACCTGAAGAATAGCTCTGCGTGGCTCAAAAGCTGGTCTATCCCCCCAACGGAAGGTGATCCAATAAAAGATTACCTCACCCACCTTGTCTTTATAGATGCTATAGTCAGTGCTGGGCAGGCGATCTGCAAAGCCAACCTTCTTGAAAACTTTTTTTCTGCTGTCATGCCTACAAAACACTTGCTGACTTTCTATGGTCACTGTTTTGACATAACATAAGAGCAGCCACACTGGGTCAGACCAAAGGTCCATTTAGCTCATATCCTGTCTTTTGACAGTGGCCAATGCCAGATACTGCAGAGGGAATGAACAGAACAGGGCAATTATTGAGTGATCCATCTCTGTGACCTAGTCCCAGCAGTGAGAAATTTAGGGACACCCAGAGCATGGGTTGTATTCCTGATCATCCTGACTAGCCCCCATTGATGGACCTATCCTCCATGAAGTAATCTAATTATTTTTTGAACCCAGTTATACATTTGGCCTTCACAACATGCCCAGGCAACAAGTTCCAGAGGTTGACTGTGCATTGTGTATGCCGACCATCATCCTTACATTGTTTCCTTGTGTTCCCCTACCTGTTTGTTGTATCCACCAATTGTCTATAGTCTTACACTTAGATTGTAAATTCTTTGAGGCAGGGACCAAGCTTTTCTTACGTGTTTATATGGTGCCTAGCACCCTGGGGCCCTGGCCTCTAGGCATTACTGTAATACAAATGATAAATAGTAAATAGGGTACTACTGCAGGAAGGATAGATAGATTAGACTAGATTAGATTAGATTACTTGGCCAAGTGGCAAATGATCTCATCTCTGTGCACATCAGAAGACTGTATTCAAAAGCTTACTTTTCTTTTCTAACCACCTGATTGGATTTTTTTTTCCAGCAAAAACGGTGTATACATTCTCCCCTTCCTGCTTCCATACCCATCACCCTTGCCTGTAGTCATCTCATTAGTCCAGACTGAGACAAAGGAAAACCACCCAGTACCAGCAAAATGCTCAGAGAGAATGAAACAAAACAAAAAATAAGGCGGGCAGGAGTTAAAAATATCTCAGTGCCTCAGCCTCTATTGGACAACTTTCAGTCTCATTTATGTATTTACTAATTAAAATTATTTAAGACAAGAAACAATCTCTGGGAGATGCAGCATTTCATCTGTATATCTTTATCTTCTCAGCGTATCCTGGAATGATAAGCAGGAGGTTTTAAAACAAACAAAATTAAGTATTTTTTCACAAATGCACAGTCAACCTGTGGAACTCCTTGCCAGAGGATGTTGTGAAAGCCAAGACTATAACAGCTTTCAAAAAAGATCTAGATCAGTTCATGGAGGATAGGTCCATCAATGGATATTTGCCAGGATGGGCGGGGATGATGTCCCTAGCCTCTGTTTGCCAGAAGGTGGGAATGGATGACAGGGATGGATCACTTAATGATTGCCTGTTCTGCTCATTCTTTCTGGGGCACCTGGCATTGGCCACTGTTGAAAGACAGGATACTGGGTCAGATGGACCTTTGCTCTGACCCAGTATGGCCGTTCTTATGATCTCCACGTGCGGGCCGAGGGAAGACACAGCATTAGCAATAACCTGGAATGCTTTAAAAAACCCCAAGCAAAGTTAGAGGCTTCTTAAGGGCACCTGTGTGGTCTGCCAGTCCTGAGTTCAGGCCTAATAGGAAGACCCTCTTCTTCTCAATCTCTTTCTCTAGTCATGGGACTGGAGGAGGTGGCATCTGAGCTCAATGCCAGGAATGGAATCCTGGCCTCAATGAAACCACTGGCACAACCATACCCTTGCTCTCCCTGCTCCTGATGAGGAATCAAAAGAAAGGCAAACTTGTCCTAAGTCCAGCTTCCCCATCATAAATAATTCCTGGGCATGCTGGAGTTAGGTTGGCGGAAATGGTGAGAGGTTTTGGCTGAAGGGCATGGTAGTGAAGCCAAGAAGTAGTTAAATTTCTGTGATGCTCCTTCTCTGAAGCTAGAGCTGGACAGGCTGTCATGGAGAGGAGACGATGTAATTCGAATACATGGAAGGAGACAGTAAAACGCACCAGATGCCAAAAGACTCAAGATCTAGGGCATATATGACTGTTAATGTTTAGCCTGCAGCTTCCTGGTTCCTAGCTGTGTCCTTCTCTCTCTGTCAGTGTGTGAGGAATGGGTGTTCTGGGAGTAATGCGCGTTAATGAAAGCTTTTTATTGGGTGGTATTCCCAGCAGAGAGAGCCGGCTCCTCCACTCTGGCTTCTGTCCAGTTAAGGAAGAGAATTCACTTTTTTTTTCTTAAATGGATGCACACCAAAATAGCAAATCCCTATCCCAACACACACATGCATGTACACATCCCAAAATCATGCACACACTATACAAGCTCACTCCCCCCAAAATAGTAGCTCCCCACCCCCAACACACACACAACTAAACAAACACACCCACCCCTATACACAAACAGTCATACCCCCCATCCCAACACACACACACACGAGTAATACATCCCCCACCTCCACATCTACCCAAAAACAATACACTCACACCGCAGCCACCCCCTCCTAGATAACACACTACCCAACCGCATATACCAAAATAATACAGCCCGACACATACACAGATCCAACACACACACCCCTCACCTCACCACATGCAGAGATACGCTTCAAAAATGTGGTTCCCCTCATTGGGCCAGATCCCCAGCTGGTATGAATAGGTCCTCTGCTATTCAATTCAGTGGAACTATGCTGATTTACACCACCTGAGGATCTGGCCCTTTCAGTCTACCTCAGCAGCAGAAACTGTGAGCCCCCCTCCATACCAACAAAGCCAATGGTAATTTCACCATTCACTTCAGTGGGCTCTAGGGGGCCCGTGAATTTCACTCACCAGAGCTTACTGGGCTCTGAATAAACCTGGGCCCCACATTGCAGTAGTCAGGTCTGAATCGTCAGGAACATTCCAGGCTTGCAATGTTTTCAGGGGTAAGATCTGGGTTAATAGTGCAGCCCATTATAGAGATAGGGCCCACTGTGCAAGTCAGATTCAAAGCCACACCCCAGCATACAGAGGATCTTTGGGTCTAGGGGCATTTTGCCTCAGGCCCTAGATGTCTAGTTATTCATAAAAGCCCATTCCTTGTTCTCACACAGTGTAGCTGAGAGCTGTGGCTAAAAGTCAGGGAAGACACTGCATTCCACTTGACTTGTCTGTGCCTCCATTTCCCTCTTATCCATTCTCTGTTGGTCTGTTTACACTGTTGCCCTCTGGGGCAGGGACTGCCTTTCACTCTGGGGTTGGATAGCTCCTAGCACAACGGACCCAGCTCTCAGGCGGGGTCTTGAGGTATTACTGTAATGTTAATAACA
Source organism: Eretmochelys imbricata (assembly GCF_965152235.1). Taxonomy (NCBI): domain Eukaryota; kingdom Metazoa; phylum Chordata; order Testudines; family Cheloniidae; genus Eretmochelys; species Eretmochelys imbricata. The sequence continues at coordinate 6,946,176 of NC_135576.1, forward strand.
AAATCTGAACTCCAGACCCCTGCTGCACACCCAGGGTTCATCGTTTGGTTTGTCTCCAAGCCAAGCCTCCCCCAAACAGACTTAAGGGCCAGGTTTTTAAAGTGATTTAGGTGCCTAACTCCCATTGATTTCAAAGGAAGTTAAGTGCCTAAATACCTTTAAAACCTGGCCCTTAGTCTTTACTCAGGGGACTAGCTCCCAGTGAAATCAATGGGACTTATATGTTTAAATACCTTCAAAAATCTGGCCTTCTCTCTTTTGAAAGACCAAATAAGGTGTAGCTAAAAATCGGTGTATTTCTAAGGTTACCAGTGGGATAACCTCTAAGCTCTCCCTACCCGTTAATAAATTCATCCTGTTTTAGCTGGAAAGCTTGTCTCTCTCACCAACAGAAGTCGGTCCAATAAAATATATTTCCTTCCCCCACCTCGTCTCTCTGTTTAAGACAGGCTGGTATCGTATTACAGATGGGAAAACTGAGTCATGGAGTGATGCAGTGACTTGCCTGAGGTCATTCAGTGAATCAGTGACAGAGCGGGGGATGCATCCTGTAATTCCCAATTTGCAGTCCACAAAACCACTGCTTCCTTCAACTGGGGCATCCTCCCTTGTTCTATAATTAAAGTCTTCCTTCTTTAGTTTAACGCTGAATGCTACATAATCAGACAAAGTCATGCCTGAAACACCCACTTCTCTGGCATACAGGGATGTCATGTCAAAGTGTTCCATGAAGTCCTCTCTCTCCCTCTCTTTCTCCAGAGCCCCTCACATTAGTCATCATAATCATAAAACATTCATTTGCGCTCCTGACCAATTGGAAGGCCCTCGAGGGAGGCCATAATGGGGGGGGGGGGCATCGAGGTTATAATGAATGTAAATGCCAGGTGTTTAAACTGGATAATGTGCAATTTGCAACTCAAGCAATCTGCACAATAAGCAAGCCTAACGTTATGGTACCTGATAGGGGCACGATAGCCATTCAGAGAGAATGAAACATTTTACGACCTCTATGTTACCCTGATCTCATGATCTAATAATAGTCCAGACAAAATTAGTTCCTGCTATAATGTGTTAGAGTGTTGGGGGTGGAGGGGGCGCATGAAGGGGGGAATGAAAATTATCTATCAGGTGGCTGAGCTGGAGTTTCAAAGGATCAAACAGGGAATTGCAAGCTGGATGTTCTATTTAAGACAATAACCTGCTAAAAGTGAGGAGGTCGGAGCCAGGGCTTTCATAACCATCTCTCTCTCTCACACACACACATATATACCCCTGCTCTCCAGAACTCAGACGCCAACGGACTAAAAATAGGCCGATCCCTGTGAAAGGGTTGTTTTACAGGCAGTGCTCGGCTGGATAGACCGTTCCCCAACTGCCTTGCAGTGCATCAACTCTCCTAGAGATCAACTAAATCCGGAGCTAGGAAGAACTGCAAGGAGGAGCATGTTTTCCCCCCAGGAGGATATTTTCTTTTTCTATTCCCCTGCCCTGCAATGTCAGCCTTTGGTATGTGGGAGGAGGGGTGGGTATTGCTTGCTACAACGTACCGTTCCTCCTGCTGTAGGATATGATGTCGTGAACAATCCTGGCCTGCCCAAATGGGACGACCTGAATAAGTTCTCTCCCAGCTCTGTCTTCTGCAAATTCTGTGCAGTGCTCTGTGAAATGCTGTTCAGATTGCAGGGAATATGGGGGTGGAAATCCTTCAAACGTGGGCTTGAAAGCTTCTGAACTCACTGATCCCCCTGGGGGAAATCAATCAGGTTTGTTTCTCTAACCCACATGATACAAATGCTTTCCTCTTATGATACCCCAGCTCCATATGCATGCATGACAACTCCACAGAGCAGGAGAAGGCTGCAGAGACTAACCTAAAGGGCAGGCAGACCTGTCAAAACCAATGGCTTAGTGGAAGTTAGCTGAAAACCAGATCTTCCCTCCCTCCCTTCCCCCCAACACTAACTCCTCCTTCCATTGCTCTCAGAGCCTCATCAGCTTGGTGCATCTCCGGGACCAGGTTAACACATGGACTAATTGGAATATTCATTACTTTGCTCTTTGGGATGGCATTATGATATACACATCTCATTCCTTTGACTGTCCCAGTGGAAAGCAATCAAACCACATTTCTCTAGCATGCTATGCCCCAAGGAATAGATTGCTGGGAACTAGCCACCAGCTGAACATCACTGAACAATCACTCCTTGTTGTCCATTTTATGCTGAAACAGTTTCTTCAAAGGAGAGATTGAAACAGCCTCAGAAACAAGTAACTTGGTCACTTTCTCTAAGGAAGCAAAATCAGCTCGGCACAACTTTTTGAGGAGATTTCTACAAGCAGATCATCTGAAACTTGTGAGAATCCAGATATGTTTCAGATGATAATGCAGCCATCTCTTGGACTTGAATCCAGCAAAAGTGCACAGGGTCAGCAAGTCTTGAATTTTGCTTAATTTTCAAAAAAAAAAAAAAAAAAAAAAAAGGAGGACTGTTGGCACCTTAGAGACTAACTAATTTATTTGAGCATAAGCTTTTGTGAGCTACAGCTCACTTCATCGGATGCATTCAGTGGAAGTGAGCTGTAGCTCATGAAAGCTTATGCTCAAATAAATTTGTTTGTCTCTAAGGTGCCACAAGTCCTCCTTTTCTTTTTGCGGACACAGACTGACATGGCTGCTACTCTGAAACCTGGCTTAATTTTCAGGAATTCGTAATGGACTCTTTCTTGTCATCAGCTAATTGCCCCAGTGTTTATCTAATCTCAACTAGTGAAAGAACAAACATGCGAGAGACAAAGAGCTGCCTGGGTGAGTAGTTAGATAGGGCAGAGCCAGTTGTAGCTACATATGATTTAGATACTATAGTAAGCACAGATGCAGCAGATTATAGTTAAGGTTGTAATGAGGTTTCCATTATAACCCAGCTTTTTCACGCGCTCCTAACTTTGAGAAAGAAATTCCTTTTGGGCTAAAAGTTTGCATGGCCAGAGGTATATTCAAAGAGGACTATGTGAGTAAAATCTCATGAGCATATTTGGAGTTTCAGGAGACTGGCACAAACAAACAGCATACTTGACCTCATAGATTCCAATCAGAAATCTCCTGCACACATTCATTCAGTGATGGCTGGACAAATGGTGATCATATTTGTCTTGTTCATATTTGATCTCATTGTGATCTAAGGAGGAAGCTGAGGGAGAAAGAAATTGGCGACACTGTTTGAAAACGTTGACTAGCAGAAGTGTTTTTCACCCATCCCCTGTCAGAGTGGTTGGTAGGGGGTTTTTTAACTTGATCTATAGCTTACTAAACTAGAGCAGCAGCTTGTTTAAAACTTCCAACGGGCTTTTAAAGCCTGCCAAACCTTCCACAGTTTGGAAGTCTTGTAACACAGCAATGTCGCTTAGACCAGGCATGGTCTAGAAGCATAAACATGGGGTTGATAGACCAGGACTCCTCTGTTCTGTTCCTACCTCTGCTGCTGCCTAACATCTATAGAAAACTTTACAAACCTGATTTCACGTAGGTCTCACAAAGCCCTTTTCAGGTAGCTGAGTATCATGGTCCCCGTTTCATAGATGGGGAAACTGAGACACAGAGATATCAAGTCATTTGTCCAAAGTCACACACCAAATCAGGATTCAAATCCACTTCACATCACTCTCAGCCCAGCCTGACCCCCTGGACCTTCCCCCTCTGCCCCAGCCATCATGAAATGAGGCAGCTGGGCCAGGTGCATTCATGATTTCAGGTGAGCATATAAAACCAGCTTTGCTTAGATCCCAACCTCCCGATAGCTTTGAAGGCTATAACATCCCTGCAAGCGCCTTTCTCCCCTAACCCTCTCCCTCCCCTGCAATCTACACACACAAGGCCTTCAAAGAAACCCCAATTTACTTCCAATGTAAATCTTCACATCAGGCAAAACCTTCCATCGTGGGGGGTCCATGGGTTTTAAGGCCAGAAGGGACCGTCGTGATCATCTTCTCTGCCCACCTGGACAGTAGAAGCCATATAACTTCCACCCAGTAATTCCTATATGAAGCCAGAAGAGGAGTTCTTTTTGTGGTGCTTCAATGCTCCATCTCATACCTCGAAGCCAGGTGCCTCCTTCTGTTTTTTTGGAGCGGCTACCAGCATCCACCAAACGCTGCCAATGGGATTTGGCTCCGATGAGGCAGAGCTTGGCAGGTCTGAGCAAGTCTCTTCGCGTTTTCCTGTGTTTCAGGATAGCAGCCTGAAGCGACTTTCATTTTGCAAGGACAGGGATGCAGGGTAGTGAGTTTAATTTGCCGTACGGGAGAGTTTATGGATTGGGCTTTTTAACTCCGGACTGGTGAAATAAAATCATATCTTGGGGAAACAAATCCTCCTCCACAGCCCAGATTCTACTGGTTTTATTTCCCAGAGCAGATAATGATCTTTGTTTATGAGAGAAATCAAGCCAAATCCAACATTTTCACAGATCACGATGGTCCCTTCTGGCCTTAAAACCCATGGACCCCCCACGATGGAAGGTTTTTCCTGTTGTGAAGATTTACATTGGAAGTGAATTGGGATTTCTTTGAAGGCCTTGTGTGTGTAGATTGCAGGGGAGGGAGAGGGTTAGGGGAGAAAGGCGCTTGCAGGGATGTTATAGCCTTCAAAACTATCGGGAGGTTGGGATCTAAGCAAAGCTGGTTTTATATGCTCACCTGAAATCATGAATGCACCTGGCCCAGCTGAATTATTTATAAGAGGTTCATGATTTTTTCCCCCTCCTGGTAAATATCAAGGCCTAAAAGGCTGATATTTCAAAACTAGAATAGCCTCAACATCACCTAACCTAAAACAATTATATACCCTCTCTTGGAACATAGAAATTGCCAAAGTGGGTCAAAACCATGGTCCATCTAGTTCAGGATCCTGTCTCTGGTCAGTCCAAACTGCTTCAGATGAATGTACAAGAAACTCTGCAGTAGGCAGTGATGAGATAATTTGTCCCCATGGAAAGTTTCCTCCTCACCCCTAAAAGATACAGGTTGACGTATGCCCTGAAGCATGCGAGTTTAGATCCTTTCCTAAAGTCTTTGTTTGTGTTCTATATTTAATATGTACCATTCTATCTCTGTATAGTTTTGTTATCTATATAAAGCCTTGTGTTGAATCCTGAGTTCCACAGGGTAACTGGGATTTGAGCTCCACAGGGTAATGAGTTCCACAGGGTAACCGGGATTTAGTCTGGGGAAGAGTGGAAGGACAAAGGGTGCTTCAGCAGGGACGGAATTTTGAGAGACCAGGAGCGGAACTAGAGCTGGGCAGGAAATGATTTTACCATCTTGAGAGAACTTCTGAGATTTCAAAAACTTTTCCCATTCCAAATCAGAATGAAAAGTCAAAATCTCAAAATTTTTCACAAACTGAATGTCCCCAAAGTATTTCAGATCTGGCCAATTGAAACATTTTGTTTTGATAATTTTGAAGTGTTTGATTTTGTTTTCAAACTTTTCCTTTTCCTTATAAATTAGCTTACATTGCAAAGTAAACAGTTCTTTTGAACTGGGGGGAAAAAAGGTACTTCTCATTTGGAAAATGCTGACAAGTCATATTCTGAGAATTTCATAACTTCATTTTTCAAAAAAAATTTGAAATGGGAAGTTTGTCAAAACTGACCCTTTCCCACAAAAAAATTAAAAATCCGTTTTGACAAATTGACTTTTTCCTGTGAAAATGGGAGAGGGGAGGCAGGCAAGGAATAGTAGGCGGCCTTGTCGGTCAGGACTGAGGTGCATTGGCCGTGCTGTGTGTTGAGGGCTAGTACTAGAATGGTGCCTTAGATCATGGTTAAGATATTGGTGAGATTGTGAGGACAGTGCTACCAATAATACGTGGGGTACATTGACCAAAACGTGGAAAAGTGTGTTCCTCACCAGCCCAACCTACCAACATTATACCGGTCCCATGCTTTTCTAAGCACACTGTCCAGCCTGTATCTTTGTATTTTCAAAACCATACCATGGCAGATCAGATATAGCTTCAAAGGTTGGCACACTAGTAAATTAAATATGGACAGATCAATTTTAAAGCAATGCATGCAAAGCTCTTGCAGCTAGATATTCAGCAGATCCACAATAGCTCATTGTATTGTGAGGCCCACTTCAAAACGTAGTGCAGTATAATACATACATATCTGAAATAAAACAGATTCAAGATAAGTTGCTCTCTTTCTCCCCTGCAGACAGGACTAGAACCCTGGCACTTAAACTCCAAAACACACTCTTTAGCTTTAACTCTTTAGCTACGGCTCAGGACCTTAGTTAGTAGTTGAAAAAGTAGGTCCCTTACTGCCACCAATAGAGGGTGACATTATATATTCATTGCTACACAAATCCAGTCCATGGCAACATCTGCTGTGAAATCCACAATAACTCTTTTAACACGAAGCACCAACAGTAAAAGGACATTTGTGGAGAGATCATGAGCTGCTGATGTTTAGCAAAGACTGCCGCAACAACCAGAAAAGACATCTGATCAGTCTGCCCCGAGTCCCGGAGATGTGCGCCTGTCAAAGAAGCTGAAACTAAATTGGTTTTCCCTTTTACTGCCATTAAAGCCGGGTTATGATCTACCGATCGGCTGATCTAATGGAGAGGTCAATTTTAGCGAGATGAGGTAGGTGGGGACCTACAGGGATGGGTCATTTTTCATCGAAGTATCTGGTTTTGGCACAAAAATAAATCTTTTTGTAAGCGATTTAAGATAAACAAAATAAATAAAGATGTTTAATGAGTGCTCTAATTTCTTTTCTTACCGGCTTTGCTTCATCTCTGGTAAATCTCAACACCCTCGAGAGAAACCACAGTGATTATTGGGCTAAACACAACCCCTCTACGACAAATTATTTGCTCACCTGTAATTTCTCAAGCATCTCTCAACCTTCCTCCCTTGCTTGTCCCACCCCACCTCTCACACGTACACAGACCTCCACCCTTTGTGAAGGCTTTGCTGCCCTGGGAAAAGTGGGGAAAAACACTAGTCCGAGAGACTGCACGCACAATTCTCCTCCCATGGAGAGGATGATAGAACTAACCACACATGACCGACGGCAGTTGTGTTGCACCTCTAGAAGGTGCTCAGTTACCACCAGCAATGAACCCATATGGGAAATAACAGAAAAGAATAGAACAGAAGGGGTTTTGTAGGCCTTTGGGCAGAGGTTAATTTTAAAGCAGGATTTAAAAGAAGATATGATTTATAGATTCAAAGAGTTTAGGGCCAAAAAGATCAGTAGATCACCTAGTCTGCCCCCCACCCCCAATATAACACAGGTTATTACATTTCACCCAGTTACCCTTGCATGGAGCCCAATAACTTGTGTGTGGCTAAAACACAGCCCAGAAAGGCATCCAGTCTGGATTAGAAGCCACCAAGACATGGAGAATCCATCACTTCCCTTGATTCGTCTCCCTCACTGTTAAACGTTTGTGCCTAATTTCTAATTGGAATTTGTCTGGCTTCAGCCACTGGTTCTTGTTCCCCTTCCTCCTCTAGGTAGATGATGGCTTTATAAACGGCAAAAAGCAGAGCTGGGCCTGGGAACCAGAGTTCAGATTGAGACTGGGATGAGAATTTTCCCGAGAGTTCAAGGGGCATTCGTGCCTTTCCATACAACTCAGAGCACTGAAGAGAGAGAAACTCAGAACGGTTCCAGTCCAGTTGAGATTTTATTTCCAAATTTGGAGCGGGGGTTTTGATTTGAAAGCAGCATTCAACTCCAACTGAAAGTAGGGTTCACTGTTTTAATTGGTTGAAAAGGTGAAATTATGTGCAAGGACATACTTAGTTTACCTGAAGAAACAAAACAAGCATGGAACAGACAACTAGTTCATGAGCTGTAACCTGTTATTTAAAAGCGATGTTGTCAGGTAAAAGCCCCACATTAATGTATCTACACACATCACAGGCTATTAGAGAGGCAGTGCAGCCTGGTTTAGGACTCTGGTGACTGGGGTTTTAGTCTCTCTTCTACCATTGGTCCATTAGGTGACCTTGGGAAAGTCACGTCCCCCCTTTGTGCCTCAAGGTCCCCATCTGTAAAATGGGGATAACACCACCAACCTCCTCGTAAAGTTCTTTAAGATATATTGATGAAAAGTGCTAGATAAGTACTATTTTTATTAAAACTGAAAGAATATTAAACATATCAGAGCTTTGGAGCTGTGCTCCAGCTCTGCTCCAGCTCCAGGCAAAAACCTGCAGTTCCACGAGCTGCTCCGCGGGCTCCGCTCCAAAGCCCTGAAAATAGAATTCACTTTTCCACCATTAATACTGTTTGCTTCATAGACTCAGACTTTAAGGCCAGAAGAGACCATCATGACCATCTAGTCCGACCTCCTGCACATTGCACACCATAGAATCTCACTTACCCACTCCTATAATAGGCCATAACCTAAGGCTGAGTTACTGAAGTCCTCAAATCTTGATTTAAAGATGTCAGGTGACAGAGAATCCACCATTTACTCTAAATCAAAACAGCTAGTGACCCACACCCCATACTGAAGAGAAAGGTGAACCCCACCCTCCCAGTGTCTCTGTGTATGACCTGTGGGAAAATTCCTTCCCAACCCCAAATATGGCGATCAGATAGACCCTGAGCATGACCCACCAGCCAAACACCTGGGAAAGAATTCTCTGTAGTAATTCACAGCCCTCCCCATCCAGTGTCCTGTCTCCAGCCAGTGAAGATATTTGCTAACAACAGTTGTGGATGGGACATAAGCCATTGTATGCAATCTCATCATACCATCTCCATTATAAATTTACCAGGCTTAATCTTGAAACAAGTTAGGTATTTTGCCCACACTACTCCCTTTGGAAGGCTGTTCCAGAACTTCACTTCTCTGACCGTTAGAAACCTTCATCTAATTTCTAGCTTAAACGTGTTGATGGCCAGTTTATATCCATCTGTTCTTGGGCCAACATTGGCCCTTAACTTAAATAACTTCTCTCTCTTCCTGGTGTTTATCCTTCTCATATATTTATAGAGGGCAACCATCTCTCTCCTCAGCCTTCGTTTTGCTAGGTTAAGTAAGCCAAACTCCTTGAGTTTCCTTTCATAAGGTAGGTTTTCCATTCCTGATACCCTAGTAGCCCTTCGCCTCATCTGTTCCAGTTTGAATTCATCTTTCTTGAACACGGGAGATCAGAACTGCATACAATATTCCAGATGAGGTCCCACCAGTACTTTGTACAAGAGCAATGACACTTCCTATCTCTATTGCAAATACTTCACCTGATGCATCCTAGGATTGCATTAGCCTTTTTCATAGCCACATCACATTGGCAGCTCCTAGTCATCCTGTGATCAACCAATACACCCAGGTCTTTCTCCTCCTCTCTCATTTCCAACTGATAAATCCCCAGTTTGTAGCAAACATTCTTGTTGTTAGTCCCTAAATGCCTTGCAATTTGCACTATTAAATTTTATCTAATTTCTATTACTCCAGCTTTCAAGATCATCCAAATCTCCTTGTATGATATTACGCTCCTCCTCCAAATTGGCAATTCCTCCAACTTTGCAGTTCTCCCCACTTGCACAGGGAAAACAGACTGATCCAGTTCACTTTTGCTTCTTGTCAATTTCATCTCGAGCCTCTAGACCACTAGAGCAATCATCATTGTTGTTGTTTGATTTATTTATGAGCTTTGCACACCTGCAACAGTGTCTTGTGAGCTGAGAACTTGTCATCTACACAAACATGGTACACATGAGGAAAGGGGAATCTGATGAACAGAAAAGCCGTGTGTGGATGAATGGGGAAGAAGACCTCATGTTTTGTTAATACCATTATTTGTGTGCTTTTTCCCCCTTTGGGTTATGTTTGCTCTTGTGCTTTTCAATTTATTATTTATATTACAGTAGCACCCAAAGAAGTTCAGCGCTCCATTGTGCTAGGCACTGTACACATACCTACAGAGACAGTGCACACCAACCTGAATAGACAAGATAGACAAAAGGTGGGAGAAAGCACATGTTGCTCCCGTTTGTTTTCAGAAGGGGGACTGTGGAACTCAGGGATGTCAGTTGCTAAAGACCGCAGAGGGAGTCCATGGCAAAGCCAAGAATTGAACCTAGATCTCATGAATGCCAGTGAATTAACCACAAGACCATCCTTCCTCAATCAGTTAACTTCTGGCATTTGCAGGCCATTGGAAGTGGTGTGCCATACGGAGGGACCCAAAGGAGGAAGTTGCAATGGTTGAGTTACCATAACTGCAAGGGAATGTGCAAAGTCAAAGGGGATTTTTCTTTTTCTTTTAAGCCCGAGGAATGTTTCTATTGAACTTACATGTTTTACAAAACTATATTTTTGGGTCTAGAACCATCCCTTACAATATGAATCAAAGGAAAGCAATATACCCTTTCCTATCGCTCCAGTAGGAACTGCTGAGCCACACACTCGTAGGCATAAAACAATTCCACTGAGGTCCCCCTGCACTCAGGAAATTCTTCACAGGTCACTGACCATTATTTAAAGGGCACATCTTCTCCTACTGTCCAGCATGAATTTTTCAAATTAGCTTTCAGTGCTGCCTCTGCAGTATACATGCCCACGTTTAGAAAGCCTGAGCTTTTCAAAATGTCCTCCTTAGCAGACTTAATGACAAAAACAAACTGTGTATGTTATATGACACACAGACATACATAGACCCTACAAACTAAAGACACCAGCTCAGATTCTCCATCACTTGGACTTTTTAAATTGAGAAGAGATCTGCTCTTGCTCAACCACAAGGTATTGGGGCTCAATGCAAGCATCTCTGGGTGAAATTCTCCTCTCTCTTTTATGCAGGAGGTCAGACTACACGATCCCTTGTGGCCTTAAAATCACGGAACCTTTCCTTTTTCTTTTTTTTGGGGGGGGGGTTGTGGGGGGACTGAGGTAGGTTTGGGAGAACCTCCCTGAAGTCTAGTCCAGACAAATATCTTGCCAATGATGATGTCTCGACCCCACGTATATTGCAGGTGTTTCTAATGTTCCAACACCTGAGCTCACTGAGCACGCGACAGAGACCGTAGCAGGTTGTTACAGCATCTTCCCTAAGTTCCCTCCTTGAAACTCACCTTTGTCATGACATCTCCAAACCATGCAACCATCACTAGGCAGCTCGTGTGTTAGCTCTGCTCTTTACCAACACAATCATAATCAGCTTACCGTTACCTGGTGCTCCCTCCGTTCGTTGTATCCACCTGTCGTCTGTCATCATATGCTTGGACATAAGCCCTTTGGGAGGCAGAGATCATCAATTTGTTATGTGCGTACAGCAGCTAGCACAATTGGGCTCGATCCCTGATCTGGGTCTCTAAGCGCTACCATAATACAAATAAATAACTACGCTGCATTCCACGGCCATTTTAGAGCCTGATGTACGCATGGCCCCATTTCCCTGCTCATCTCCACGAACACCTGAGACTCCTCAGACTCTCACTTGTTGCCAGCAGGATGAGACAGATGCAGCGACGATATATGATCATCTTGACGGGCAACCCCCAGCTAGAAACATGAAAATGTGCCTGGCGGACACAAACAGAAAACATTCCTTCCTCCTGCATCACATCCATTTCCTCAGTCCTTTCAGACATCATCTCCATCAGCTCAATGCGCTCCGGATTGGAATCCCTGGACCCACTTCAAGAGTGAGTGGAAAAATCCATCAAGCAACTGTGTTTTTTAAATAACTTTTTACACACACAATTTTAAAAAAGCCAACAACAACAAAACCTCTCTATTCTCTTATTTTTTTCCTAACATATGATAATCTGCAATCCTAGCTTGCTTGCTTGCTTTTGTATAATAAAAGTACTCTATACATCTTTTCAGTCACCCAAGATAAAAGCCGCTGGGTGTACTACCTCTGTGAGGTTATTCTATCTTTTTCCAGTAGAATTCAAACTCAATTTTCTTAGGAGATGTAGATGAAATGAAACGATCCTTTTGTTTGTTTTTATCGAGTCACTGGATTTGAACCCACAGATCAGAACATGGCAAGAGCCTTACTTTGACTCAGCACCATCCCTGAGACACACTGTAAATTACAGGGATTACTTCATTTCCTGTGGGACTTTGGTTTCTGTGCACCTCACTTCTCCAGCTGCAGAACGGGCATAACATCTCCCTTCGTCTGTCTTGTCTGTTTGATTATAAGCTCTTTGGAGCAGGAAACATCTCTTACTTTGTGTTTGTACAGTGCCTAGCAGAATAGGTTCCTGCACCTGACTGAAGCCTCTAAGTGCTACTGTAATATAATTAAGGACTGAGCATCATGGAATATGACACCACATTCTTGCAGAAGTTGGGCATTTCTACATCTCTTTGGAAGTCCCCCATCCAAGTACTCACCACAGACCTAGCACTGCTCAGGACCTCAGACCCCAACATGGTATATCTGCATAGATTTAGACACTTTAAGGCCAGAAGCAACCATTAAATCACCTAATCTCACTTCCTGTATGTCACAGTCCATAGAATTTCATCCAGTTACTCCTGCACTGAGTCCAATAACTTTTTGAGTATGGTGCCCATGGAGGCCCTAGTTCAGCAAAGTACTTAAGCACACACTTAACGTTACATAAAGCATATGTTTAAGTGATGCCCTAAACAGGACTCCCTTCCATAATTTGTAAACATGCCCACTCTGCGATCCCTTCATGCTTTCACAACATTTGGGGCTTTTTATAAAGCCCTAATCCTGGAAGGCCGACGAACCGATCAAATGCCTGAAAACATGAGCTGAGTGTAGCCTTGAAGGCACAGACCCCTGAAGGAAAAGGAATCTAAAGTTTAGTATTCTTATTTTTAATTCTAGGGTTGGTAAAATAATCTCATGCCACTCGGGAGCCTGCTGTTCATGACTTTTTAACCCTGGGGCTTGGCAATTCTGCATCACACTTTACCAGTTAAGCAGGAGTCTCTGCAGTGAGCTACTTGTATGTCATTCTGTAGCCCACTGGCATCAGCAACCAACCAAGTGTCCAGTCTGGTGCTATGGATCATTGTGCTACTTAAGGTGTCTATGTTTCGAGTGAGACATAAAATTGAGTCGTGACCACTTGAGGGTAAGAAGATCCCAGATCCCTTTTCATGAGTACTCCCTGGTCATCAGGAACAAATTACACACACATTATTATGTCTGAGCATAAATACATATTTTGGAGGTGGAGGGTGGGAGAAAGAAACCAAAGAAAATATATCCTAGCTAGCAAAGGCAGACCCTCTCCCCTCCCCTCTTTCTGTCACCTTGTGGGCTTTTGCAATAGAGGAGATACTTTATTTGTATTTAATAAAGCCCAGCAGTGGGGCTGCTTATGAATCAAGCCACATCATGCATGGAGCTAGAAAAAAATATATATTGGGATTTTCTAGCTCGCTAGAGTTATTAATCTGGCTCAAAGCCTGCAGTTGGATTTAATATATTAAGTGAAATTGCAGGCCTTTGCTCCCTGTCTTTTCGCTAAGACAACAACATACATACGCCATATTAGATTCCATTTTTTTGTACATTTCAGATAAGAAGTGGATTAAATAATGAATGAGATTCCCATTAGCTTGAAATTTTGCTTATTTCAGGCAGCCTCTCTCTCTTTTTTTTTAATAATCAAAATGTCTCCACTGTGGAATATTTTTGCATTGATTTGAAGGGATTTTCCCCCCCCATTTTTTTTTTTTTTATAAACCGCTTATGAAATTTTCATTTACGCGTCTGATGATACTTTTTGTCCAAGACACCGTGCGTGGCATAGAAGAGACTGCTTTCCTCTTGACTGGCGTGAAACGCTTTCCAGACACAGCGAGAAAGACCACAGAGGTTCCTGGCCTGACCGAGAGCCTGATCAAGTCAACTAAAAGACTCCTCTTGACTTGATTTGGAACTGGATGAGGCTCAGAGATGTTAGCAGCTACGTCTGCAGTGAAACTGGGAGGTATAATTTCCAGCGCAGGTATGTATGCCAGCAGGGTAGCCACAGCAACATGGGCAGAAACTTAGGTTACCCACAAGAATGCAATTCCGTCCAAGATGCTAGGTACATACTGGTGGGGTGAGGGAGGCTAGCCTGAGCTGTCATCTACAACTACACTGCTATTTTTGGAGTGTGCCAATTTGAGCAAAGCTAGTGCATGTCCATCCAACCCAAACTGGAAATTAACTCTTGAGCTGCAGTGTAGACATGTCCAGAGACGGAACACACCTAGTATTGGTTCACCTTGTCCAGTCCCACTAGGTCGATAGGGGAGTGTTCCTTATGAGCTGTTTGCTAGGGTTCTGTCTAGGCTACCAGAGAATTAGATGTCCCAAGCAACAAGACTTCTGCCTCTTCCCTTAAAGAGGAGCCTACAGCCCAATGGAGTGAGAGGCAGAGTGGTGCATTGGATTCGTCACAGTGCTACAAATCAGGGGCTCTAATCCCAGATTTGCTCCCGGCTCACTGCAAAACTCCTATGGAAAATGATTCTCCACATGCCTGGTAACATTGTCATGCCTTTGCAAAGTGGAATGGCAGTATCTCATACTTACTTTGCAGAGAAGGTGACTGGGCACAAGCTGCAAAGCAGGAGAAAATCACTCCCTTTAACTGCAATGGGCTCATCTTCCCTTGAAAATGTCACAGAGTTTGATTGTTCACAACTGAGTCAGGTCACCAAATGCTCTTCTCAACTAATCAGTCTGTGCAGAAATAGACCAGTCATGGTCATCATTGGGTGAGCTACTCATGGGGAAACAGTGTTCCCAATAAGATTTACCCAAAACTAGCTGACATGATGACAACTCATCCTTCTCTGCACTGACCAGGCATCATCACTTTGGAGAACTCAGCTGATAAAAATCAAGTTAAACTTGATTTTCTAATGAAGACAAGGGTCAATGGGAGCAGAAAGAATCTCATGGTAGTTAACCTTGGGCAAGCCCCTTAACGGGCCTGATTCTCCTTTTGCTTATAATTCAGGAGCTACCCTACTGAAGCCAATGTAAGCAAGAGAAGAATCAGGCTGTCTGTGACTTAATTTTACCATCTGCAAAAGGGAATAAACAAGAATATTGCCCTAACTACCCAGAAATGTTGTGTGTGAAGATTAGTTAGCTTCTGTTTATTACAGCACTTTGAACATGTTATGGTATAATTATTTATTTTCATTATCTTAGCCCTTAGCAAAGTTCTCTTGACGTTCAGCTGATATTTTCCTTTGTTTAATTACCTACAACAAGTCCTAGTAAATCCCCCCTTGTACCAATATGAGCAGTTCATTTCCTTCCTTGGAATTTATGCTCTTGCAGAATATATGGATATAAATATCCTCTTCTCTTTAACCATATTTTGGCCAAGCTATACATATTTGGTTCTTTTAATCTCTCCTCATAAATCAGACCTCTCCAGCCCTACATCATATTTGTTGCTCTTATGTGAACTCTTCAATTTGCTGACATCTTCCTGGCGAAGCAGTGCAAGATCTGAACACAGAATTAGAATTGCCCAGCTGTGTGTCACAGACTTCATACTGCTGACATTGACTGAAGATTCTCCTGGTAGGTTTCAGTTGAGCTGGTTGAAAATTTCCCATCAAAACATTTTTTTTTCCAATGGAAAATGGCTTTTTGACTACCTGGAAATTTGTTATCAAACCATTTTAATCAAAAGTTTTCAGGTTTTCATAAGAGCAAACAAACTTTTTTCAGTTTTCAGCAATTGAAACCATTTAGGTTTTCAACACAAACTCAAAATAAGTTGCAGAAAATGAAAAACGAGGTGAAGTTTTGTCAACGGTTTTCACGGGAAAAACATAAATCATTTCCCAACCAGGTCTAGCTGTCAGGCTGTCTTTCTGGAGCCAGGGGACGTGTGTTCTAGACCGACTAGTTCTGCAGGCTGGGGCTTGCAGCATAGTGACAAATGAGTCCTAGGTTACTGATCTACTCTCCCTCCTGGGGTGTTCCAGGCTGTGTTTATTACCATGTGTAAAGTGCCGAGATCCTGCTATGCAGGCGTGACAGAAGTGCAAAGCTTTTCTTGGCAATTGGGATGCCAGCTTCTCCCAGGCTGTCCAAACAACAGGTGTAATCAGCAGTGCAGTTATTTCTCACCCCTACAAAGTGTGTCAGAGTTGGATTTACAGCTGTTTGAGAGCTTTTTTTTAATTGCACAGGGAAAAAAAAACAAACAAACCACAAGGCTTTTTCCTCCTCCCCTTTCTCCAGCAGTGACGTTTGGTTTATGAACCCATCCTGCAACAGGTCTTTCTGGATTTTATTTGCTCTCCAAATGATATGTTGGTTATTCAAAAACACAATTAAATATGAAGGGGAGGAACAGTAAATCCCAAGGAGTCAAAAGAGGAGCTACCAGCCAGCCCCAGCTTTGGAAGTTTGTTTTACAGAGTAAAACCGAAAGCATGTCAGACATTCCCACAACATTCTGGGACAAAGAAGGACCCCTCACCTCAAAGTTACACAGAGTGGTGAGGAGGGCAGGCGGTCTAGTGGGGAACAGAGTCAGGGATTCCTGGGCTCCTTTCCTGACAGCTGTCACTGTGTGACATGGGGCAAGCCATTTCACCTCTCTGTGCTATAGTTTCTACATCTAAAGCAACCACATCACGATACTTGTTTCCTTCACGGGAGGGTTGTGAGGGTCAGTTATGTACTGTTTGGGCCCTGTGGGAGAAAATAAGTAATATCTGTTTTCCCTCTGCCACTATCCCCTCCCCCTACAGGGCTGGAGCAGGTTGCAGACACATTCAACAAGAAATCCCACAAAACGGGGGAAGTTCCTAAGTCTGAAGCCCCTTCAGCACCAAAGCCCAGACCTCTGCCATTTGAGCCACAGGCAAACCCCACTAGAGGGTAGCAGTAATAGGCTGTTATCCTCTATGTGGCTCAACCACTAGAGGGTGATATGACACATTTTACCAGCATGTTACATTACACTTGTGCCACCTTGTCTTTGCATTACCCAGAGGGCCCTACGCTTGCAGGGATGGCATTCCCAGTGGAATAACCAGGACCAGGAGACTCAAACAGCCCTTGCTAAAGGGCTCCTTTCCAGTAGGCCTACATCATTAGGAGCAGCCTCTGGGAACCTGCATCCCTTGAGAGACAAACATAGGAGCATCAGAGTGGGGTGAGTATCCATTCTCCATGTATCCCCTACTCCTCTCTCATCACCCAGGATGGTGGGCTGACATTTACAGCGAGAAAACAGACAGACAGGCACAGACAGAGAATAAACGCCGGCAGGGTGAAGACTGGGGGGAAAGGAGAGGGAGAGGAGTTGTCTTGCTCTTTCTTCTTCCAAATCTTGAGCAAACAGCTTGGCTGAGCTTCCTCCCCTGCCCCTGGCCTGGAAAACGAACAGCACCGCAAGCTCAACAGCAGCAGACCCCTTCCTGGAATAAACCAGGAGGCAGGTGATAAAGAACAGTGGTGGTACCGCTCAGGGATTTGAGCAGGCAGTCTGCGCTGTGGGTGCTAGCAACGATCACTAACAGATTGCTCAAAACCTTCTATTCAGCCAAAAGAAAAAGGGGGGGGAGGGAACCCTCTGAAATGAAAATAAATCGATACAAGAAGCTGGTGTCTGCTTTCATTTCGTGCTTACGACAAGCTCCCTTTTTGAACACAGGGGTCTGAGCCTATTGGCTCACTTTCCACCAGTGGCGACACATGACAGAAGAAGGAGCAATGGTCTCAAGTTGCAGTGGGGGAGGTCTAGGTTGGATATGAGGAAACACTATTTCACTAGGAGGGGGGTGAAGCACTGGAATGGGTTTATCTAGGGAGGTGGTGGAATCTCCACCCTTAGAGGTTTTTAAGGCCCAGCTTGACAAAGCCCTGGCTGGGATGATTTAGTTGGTGCTGGTCCTGCTTTGAGCAGGGGATTGAACTAGATGACCTCCTGAGGTCTCTTCCAACCCTAATCTTCTATGAAGAGCATTGCTATGAAAATATCTCGCAGTCCACGGGCCTGCTGGGAGGGCTAGCCGGAGAACAAGCTGATGTGCAGGAGGAGTTTTTCTGGTGAGTGAGGCTGGGGTCAGGAGAAGGAAACGCGTTGCTCTCCACCAGCCTCCAGCCTCATCTGGGGGCAGCACTGAACGGCCCTAGGCAGGACCATGCCTATGCCTTGTGCATCCTTTGATATAATAGGATCGATGGGGTGGGGGGACTCAGGAGAGCGGATGGAGGGAGAAATGGCAGGACTTTCTCCTTCTGACACAACCGCCTGTCTCCTGCAGAAGAAACTAGCTGCAGTCACACCGATTCAGGAGCACGGGTTAAAGGAGTCTTCTGAACACGTACAACAAGTGTGTCAAAACCTGGCTGCCTCTCTCATGCTTCCAAATCAGATCTCATAGAGCTTGAAACAAAGGTGGTCAGTATCATGATCACCACTGTACAGATGGGAAAACTGAGGCATGGAGCATTTACATGATTTTCCCAAGGTCAGTAGCAGAACTGGAAGTAGAACCTGGGTCTCCCAAGTCTCTGTCCAGTGCTCTATGCACTAAATCACAGTGCCCCTCCTATGTCCCAAACTACGTCACCAGACTGAACTTAGCTTGCTTGAAAATAGCAATAAAATGGCAGCTGACAAGCTCACAAACTCCAGGGTCACAGATGGTTCTGGGGACAGTGACAACTGTATTCATCAGCCACCCAATCACCATGGGATCTGCATATCTACTTACATAATTCTGTATATCGGTATATTCTATAATTCATAGGGATTCTATCATGGCAAAGACACACACAAAAGATGTATTTGGTCCTCCAGCCTGTCTCCACCAATCCTGGGTATCCCCCACCATCGGATCCCACCATTATCTTGTACAATCTAGTTGTGCATACCTCCGACTGTGGTTTCCATCGCTTCTTTTAGGAGACTATCCCACACAGTAGCAGAGAGAGGGACGACATAGCGGTTAAAAGACACAATCAGGTGTCCAAAGACAAAAGCTCAGCTCTGGAACAGAGTTCCTATGTGATCTTGGGACAAGTCCCATCATCCTTCTGTAGCTCAGTCTGCCCATCTGTATGGTGGGGAGAATAATACTTACTTGCCCCCTGGAAGCGTGTTGAGGTTTAATACATTAAAGTTGACATTTTTAAGGGAGCCTAAAGGAGTTAGGCTCCCAATTCCCATTGAGTTGGTGCTTGCCTGCCTTAAAAGGTTGCAGGCTTAATGTTTATAAAGTGCTTTGAGATCTTCAGATGGATAGTATTATAGAAATGCAAAGTTTTCTAACAGAATATCTAGCTCTCGGTGATTCTGCTGGCTATTCAGACTGCATCTGGCCTTAATTTCACCAGGGGAAGGTCATATAAACCGTTGGGATAGATTTTCAGATGTATATAACCCAGCATCACTCCAGTGACTTCAATGGTGTTATGCTTGATTACACCAGATGAGGATCTGGCCCCTTATATCTAATCACTGCAGCTTTCCTTTAACCTCCCTTGTTATTTTTGTTTTAAACACACCTCTGCAGATCCTTCAGGGACATGCATCCCTGCCTCCCAGATGGAATGTTGTCCTGCTTTTCTTACGTGTGAAATCTGCTCCTTTCTTCACACACTTGAGCTATTATTTGGAGCCTACACTGCACGGGGATACACAGCTTTTCAAATCACACCACAAGGAAGGGAAGGAGCCAAGAGGAAAGCTTATCAAGGCTTTGAAGTGCACTGTTATGTTGTTTTTACCCTCTGCAAAGAGGGGATGGTTTGTGATCATGTATAGCTTCCCCGCCGCATTCAACGTTCTGCTCTCCACTTGCAAAGCTCAACATAAGCTTCTCCCAGCCTACACCTCTCACCACCTCCTCCAACCCACCCTCAGTCCAGGCTTCTCTCCTGACCGTGCCTTTTGCCACCAAACCTCATGACTTTTACTGTGTCACTCAGAACACCTTCCTGCTTATATGCCACACTCTCACCCTTACCTACTCCAAAACCATTGCAGAGCCCCACCTCCTCTGATGCATCCCTGACAGAATCTGTGCACATCATGACGAGGGCCTTTGAACTGTAAGCGGCTCGATTCTGGGAGTTGGTCTTTTTCTGAGGTATAGTGCAGGCTACGTACTCCACTGGCTCAAAGAAGGGCTCAGATTAAGGGTGGAGAGCGTGCTTTTACATTCAGAAGGATCTCCCTCTCTCCCCAGACCTCCTCCTCAGATGTGAATCAACCCTAGTGTTTACTGAGGTTGGAAAAATGTTGGTCACACGAGATAACAAGAGGCTGAGAGGCAAGAATCTCTGACTTCCAATCTGGTAAGCCACTGGCTTCCCCTCTGGCCTTGGGCACATCACTTAATGTCTAGCTGAGCAGAGGAAGAGGATCCTGAGCTCTCCAGCTTGCAATGACTGTTTCTCATAGGGGCAGTCTGGCTTGACAGATGTTCTTTCCATTAATTACAGCTGTTTTTGCTTCCTCCCACCAAAAGAAAGGGCCTGTCACCATTCCTGGGCTGAGGGGATTCCTATTATCCCCTCTCTTTGTTATAGTGAAACTCCACTCAGAGCCAGTACGGAAATGTACTGATTTCTCATGAAAAATTTCAAAGAAAACATTTTTTCCTCACACCATTTTTTGATTTTCCCAAGATTTTGGGGTTGTCAGCTATCCATGCCCCCTGCCCCCAAGTTTGATGTCCGGGTTTTTGCTGAAATCCCAAAACATTTAGATAAAACTAAATATTTTGTTGCGATGATTTCCATCTGGTTAAAAAGGTGGTTTTTTGGGGGGTCAAAATACTCGTTTGCAGCCACCTCTAACATTGTAGACAGGAAATCACTTTGCTATAGGGCCTCAGAGGTGAAGAATGGCATGGCACTTTGTGGAAGATGGTAGCATCCAGCGTCTTACAGGACTCGCCCCTCTAAGATACATTGAGCTATTATGGTAGCATTCCTATTGAATGTATTCAAAATGCATGCAAGAAGCTGGCTAGGGGGCCAATGGGAAGGAAAAACAGGAAGAATCCCTTTCCTCTACCACTGAACAAGCAGTTTTATTTGAGTGAGGAAAACAGCATTATCTCTAACGCTAGTCTGTCTCTTCCTAGCATCTTTCCCAGCCCGACTTCTCACTACTCATTTAAAGACACAATGCACATATCCTTTCAGGCTTCTTCTTCCCACTCCTGCCTGGAAAATTACCGTCAGATTTCAGCCATTCAATTTATGTCTCCTTTCTTTCTGCTGTACCCTCTTTCCTATCCTTTCTTTCTCATCAAGTGTAAAAGGAGAGCCCTCGAGGTCAAAATCTTTTGTTTAAATCTCTGAAAGATGAGACTCTAAATGGATTTTTAAAAGGTCAGAGATCTAAGCCTCCAATTCGCAGGGAACATGAAAAAGTTTGACTCTTTCCAAGATTCTGCTGAACAGAAAAGCACTCTGGAAAAACCTGTGCATGGCCATGATGTACTTCAGTCCGATTTCCCCACACCCTCTACACACACAGATCTCTAAGCTTCCCTTTGCAATTCCCCAAAATCAATAAACCGGGGAGAATTGTGTTCGCCCCCCCCACCACCACCACATTCGCTATTCGCTTTTCTGTAGTGACAATATAGAACGCCCCATAAAGGATCCTGTTTTTAAAGACAGCTAAAGGTACGGGAGGAAACAATCAAGCCAGCCCCAACGGACAGAGAACATATTTCACAGGGTTTAAAGCGTTCAAATCACAACTGTACCTGATTACCACAAAGCACATCACTCACTTTAGAACCAAATTTACCTGAGCAAACTCAGCGTTCGCGCGCTGTTTATTCCTGTAAGTTATTGCCCTCAGAAATGCTGACTCATGAAACCGAGCTTCTGGAAAATGATCTACATGTGAAAGCAGCGAACCCCTGCAACCCCACCATGATGCCTGGCTCACGCCTCTTCATTGGGAGGGCGAGTTGTCTAGCAGATAAAACAAGGAACTGGGAGCTTGGACACCTGGTAATTAAATATTCATGGTAAATAAGCCCAATGGCCTGTGATGGGATATTAGATGGGGTGGGATCTGAGTTACCCAGGAAAGAATTTTCTGTAGTATCTGGTTGGTGAAACTTGCCCATATGCTCAGGGTTTAGCTGATCGCCATATTTGGGGTCGGGAAGGAATTTTCCTCCAGGGCAGATTGCAAGAGGCCCTGGAGATTTTTCGCCTTCCTCTGTAGCATGGGGCACAGGTCACTTGCTGGAGGATTCTCTGCTCCTTGAAGTCTTTAAACCACGATTTGAGGACTTCAATAGCTCAGACATAGGTGAGAGGTTTTTCGCAGGAGTGGGTGGGTGAAATTCTGTGGCCTGCATTGTGCAGGGGGTCAGACTAGGTGATCATAATGGTCCCTTCTGACCTTAGTATCTGTGAAATTCCTGACTCTACCACTGATGGTTGGAATGAGCTTGGGCAAATTCTTTACCATCGGGGCCTCTCTGGTGTAAAATGGAAATTAAAATCCCTAGCCCTCTCAACCTCAAGCATTTACACATCTTGAGCCAGCCACCCCCCAAAAATGACAAGATTGGCTGAAAAATCGTGAAACTTTTAATATTGTCTTAGGTTCCTTTTAGTTGCCTTCCGGCTTTTGAACCTTGCAGGTTCACATTTTTAGTCAGCTTTGCAATTGTGAAGGCTAGAAACTTTGTTTGTTTGTTTTAAATAAATCACAAAATTCCAGGGGTTGGAACTTTAAGGAAAACATCAAATATCACCAGACTTGTGAACAAATCATGAGTCAGCAATGCTGAATATGTGGCCTCCACAGAGGAGCTGTCAGGCTTAATTACTTCATAGCTATAAAAGTGCTCTGGAGAACCTCGGAGGGAAGGTGTGGAAAAAGCACAGCGGGGTGGTTGTTTGGAATCTGAAAGCTCTGTGTCACATTTTAAAGTCCAGGGGTGCACAACGAAGTCTGTAGGGGCTCCCTTATGGGTGTGAGAGAGGAACTTGAATGGGATATAACAGAACAGGGCCGCTCTACTCTACCAGTTTATGATCTTTACTCTAAAAATTAAGCAGTACTAGCATAGAATCCCCTAGCTCACAAAACATAGAAACACATGACTGGAAGGTCATAGAGTCCAGTCTCCTGATACGACAGGCAGCTTCATCAGTACAATATGCTACAAGCTGTGGTCCCAAACACCAGGCTACAGCTCAGAAGAATAGCTGGCTCCCACAAGCACTTCTGCACATGCTTCACGATAGTCTCATTGAGTTCAAAGAGGTTACTCACATGGGTGATGTTACTCATGTGATTGAGTGCTTGCTGGATCGAGACCAAGAGCAAACAGTTCCAGGAAAAAAATTCCCAGGGATCCCCCCAAAAGCTTTGCCTATCTCCATAACTAGCCCATTTCAAAAGTGCTGAATGTTCAACACTCTTTGCCGGTCACTATCATTCTGATGTAGTTTTCAATTTTAATATTAGGTTGAATTTGCCCTTCAGGATTCCAGCCTGGAGCAAAAGCACTGAAATACCGTGGGGAAGGCTATTCTCGTATTAAAGTCCTGGCCCAACCAGAAGCATAGAATCATAAAATATCAAGATTGGAAGGGACCTCAGGAGGTCATCCAGTCCAACCCCCTGCTCAAAGCAGAACCAATCCCCAATTTTTGCCACAGATCCCTAAATGGCCCCCTCAAGGATTGAACTCACAACCCTGGGTTTAGCAGGCCAATGCTCAAACCACTGAGCTATCCCTCTCCCCCAAGAAAAAACACAAATGGCATTGAGAGAGCCATTTTCTACAGGCCTTGCAGCCTCAGGAGGTTTGGAGTACAGGTTGTTGTAATTCCCTCCCCCTCAAAAAAAAGTGAAAATTGAATGGTTTTCATTGGCATTTTCCCCTGGAACTTTTTGACTATTTTTTTCAAATCCAAACCTTTTTGGCACACAAATTGCAAATGTTTTATTTTCACCCAATCTTTTTTTTGAGTTTTGATAATAAGTATTTTCTGCAGCAAACAAGCACTTCCTTCAAACACATTCATGTTGTTGGAACCTCAATTTTCCATCCAAAATCAGTTTTAACAGAAAACGTCCAACCGGCCCTAATGTGGACAGACCTCTCAACTTGCAAGCAATTATCTGTGCCCCTCCTGAAATCCCTCTGGCAGTATCATGGCAGTGTCTTTCAGCTGCAAAGTCTGAGAAACACGGGCCACTTCGTAACACCTTAGACCTGAGGAGAGGATAGATCCTTACAGAAAGGATTTCAAGCCCCGGGTTTAGCCAGTCTCAGTCTGCATCTCCATGATGCTCTCCAACATATACAACACTTCAGGTTGAACTCGCCTGAGTCGCTTGTGCCCTCATATACTTTTCAAAATCCCTTTCAGAGCCCTGCTGGTCGGCCGTTTGCTGCAGCCTTTCAGCTGCTTTGGAGCCCCCTACTAGACTGGGGCACAGATTCTTCACCTAGCAGGCAAAGTGCTAGATAAGAGCTGGGTACTATTATTATTATTATCTAGATCAGTGGACCCCGAAACATTTTTGAATGGAGGTGCAGATCCCTTTGGAAATCTATTGTCTGTAAATGTAGTTGAATTCTGTTGCGTCCATTTTCAGTCTAAGTCTTTTGCAGAGGTAGTCTGCAGACCCCCAGGGGGGCGTGGACCACAGGTTGAGAACCACTGATCTAGATATTTTTATAGGCCCCACAGCCATAGGATCGGATCACCTCCAAACCAGTAATGCATCTAGCCTCAGAACACCCCTGTAAGCTGGGCAGAACTGGTCTCCTTTCCCCATCCCGATCCAGAGGCGTTTCTTGTAGCTGCTCCGCGCTGGGCAAGGCCTAGAAGAGCTCACAGATGGTTAAATGCATTTGACATTTCACTGCAGGGCCTGCAGCACAAACCCTTGCCTGCCGGAGCCAGAGCCCCGGATAGGAGCGAATCAAGGCTTGTGGCTCCGGCGTTCTGGGTGCACACTCTGCTGTGCGTTAATATTATTGGCTCGCTCCTCAATCATGCCTTTTCCAGCTAGCTGCTCCTGTCAAAGCACATCTCATTAGGCCTGAAGGCTCAATGAAATGGAAATTCATGTTTAAATTTAAAAACAACATATTGACCCTGGGAGCCAGTGATGGCCACGTTTTTAATAACTTACTGAGACTAAAAGAAGAGTATGTGCGTATGGGGAGAAAGTGGGAGCAGGGCGGTGGAGACCCAGGAGGAGTGGACAGTGCCAGATGACCAGCCTAAGGCTCCATCCATGCACTTTTCTCCCATTTAACTTCCACTTTATCTGTTCCCTTCCTTATACAAAGAAGTGCTCAGGATATCACTTAAAGGGACCTTGCGTCCTCATCAGCAGAGAATGACCATTGCCAATTAATAAAAGGGGCAGGGGAGGGGAAGGAGTGTGGTCTCCAACATGCTGTATTTTTCTTTTCCCCAACCTCCTTATTCTGAAATGTCCAAGGGAGGTGTGTTTTATTTACACTGAGAAGAAGCATGCAGTGGAGTTTGAGTAAACACAGAGCCTTTAGGAGGAGCAGATTAAGGCAACCCTGCTGCACGTGCCTTGCCATGTGGAAGCAACCTGACATCACTGCCCATCAGAGAAACATGCCATCCAATTGCTCTCCCCAGCAAGCTGAGTGGGTTATTCAGATGGAGGCAGGGACGGCACGCGTCTCTGCTCTGATTACAGAGGTGCTGTTCTTCTTCACGCCACCAGGCCTTAGGTGTCACATTCCAGACACCAGGACCTTCAGGATAGGAGAGAAAGCCAAGGTCCCGATCCCTTGTGACCACTGCAGACCCCATGGCTCCTTTCTTAAGAATGAAGGCATGACAATGTTGTCTTGGCCAAATTCCAGCTCAGGAAATTACGTACTTCTTGGCTAAACTCTCCCTGCAGTTTCAATTGGCTGCAGAGGTCTCCTCCACTTCCTAGCCTTAAATATTGGACTGCAGGCTGTTGAGTAGCTGCAGTGTTCCATCCCAGAGAAGGCTGCATTTCAGTGGGTGGGTGAGGTGAGTCCCTAGGTACATCATGGGAACACCGTGCACCATGTTTGTAAAGGGCTTTGAGATCCTTGGAGGAAATCACTATGGCAGTGCAAACTATGTATATTTCTAAGACTAGAGAGTTGGGGAGGACTGCAAAAGCCCTCAATCCTGGTATAAATGCATGCACTCCCCCCTCTCAGCGTGACATCCCCTGTTTGTAATGAGTCCTCTATTGAATACTGCAAGTGTGTGTGTGGGCCCACACCTCTAGAATTAGGCTACAGTCTGGATCAGGGTGAGAAAGCCCTCAGCCCCTTCAACCTTCTCAATCCAACCCTAGACAGAGGAGGTACGTTGCTTCCCCAGCTCAGTATCCTTCTTCCTTAGAAGTCCAGGCTGAGGCAGCTTCCTTTCATTCTACCTTTGCCTCAGGTAATCCACCTGCCCTCTTGGTTTCTAACCCACCATTTTTCACTTGCCCTTGATTCTTTCTTGGCTTCCCCACAGACTCTGTTTAATCCCTATGGCTCTTCTGACTGCTTTCCGACTTTCACCAGCCCTTTTCAATTCTGCTTTCATCCACTATTGTTCCTCAGTCACCTTAATCTGAGATTTTAAGGCCAAAAGGGACCATTAGATCATCTAGTCTGATCTCCTGCATAACCCAGGCCATAGAATTTCACCAGTTACCCAATAACCTGTGTTTGGCTAAAGTATATCTCCCAGAAGCACATCCAGGATTGGTCTGAAGACACAGAGATGGAAACTCCACCACTTACTTTGGTAATTTGTTCCAATGGTTAATCGCCTTTACTATTAAAGCCGCTAGTTCTTGTGATGCTTTTCTCTGATAGATTAATGACATTTTAGTACCCAGTATTTCCCTGGTATCCGAGGCTTTCAATACTTTTCTATCCTTTCCAACAATCCACTATCTTCCTCTGGCCCTCTCTAGTGTTTAGTGACCGGCTGTTCAATAATTCCCTGCCTATACAACCTACACTTTTCCCAGACTTCTGCTCTTGCTTTTCCTCATAGATACTGCCCTCCCATCTAGCATCCATGTTTCCCTTGGCAAACCTCAGGGTTTACAATGGTGCATAGGATTTGCGTTGGCCCCTCTGCACACGGGTCAATTTCACTCTACAGACTTGATTCAACAACTATTGAAGACACCGGAAAGACTCCCATTGATTCTGGTCTGTAGGTCTGATCCAAAGTCTACTGAAGTCAATGGAAACACTCCCGCATTGAGTTTAATGGCCTTTCCATCAAGCCTTGTGTGTGAACAGGGGTACCAAAAGGGATCGGACATTCCACGAGGTAGATCATATCTGAAGGTTTTTTGAGAGAGAGAGTGTGTGTGTGTAGGTTTTACTTAAGCCAGAAGGGAAGTGGGAGAAGGGATGGAGGCACTTTGTTTCCCAATTTGTGTCTATTATCTATTGAAATTTGACATAATGTCTCCGCAGTTCCCCTTAATATTCCACTGTATATGAATGTGACTGGCTCCACCATCTAATGTGACAGCTTAGGAAGATTAAACAGAAAAGCTAAACTAGCAGTAGTTGGAGATGAGGAAAAGTAGCACATTTATGAATAATTTCAGCTGAATTCTAACAACATTGCATTCCCTGGACAGGACACATTTATTATCTTATTCACCATGACTACTGCAACATTAGTGATTTGTTACTGAATCAATTATTAATTCATATGAGTGAATAAGGCTCTGTCACTTAACTCTTCGGTGGGCTGTTCCCACCATTTGCTGACTGCATTTTTAACTCTCTGCTTTCTCCTTACCCGGTATTATGCTCTTGCTCCCTTCACCCCAAATATTAATCGTGGGGGAGAAGGTAGCTCTCCATTTTATTAAACAGTTCAGCAAAGATTAATTTTTATAAAGATATTTTCCCAATACCCTTCCCTTTGGAAACCATGAACTCCAGGCCACCGAAACACAGTGGCTCTGCATCCAGAAGGTTGTTTGGGATATCACAAGTCAAATTGGATCAGACGTGGGTTATATAAAAAGAATTGGGAAAATAAACACTATTTTACTTATCCCACCTTGTCCTCACAAATGGGGAGACTTAGCTTGTCTGTAGTGCTTTCAGTGGGTAAATCTCAAAGCACACTACAAAAAATTGGTTAAAAGCATGATTATGTCCATTTTACAGATGGAGAAACTGAGGCATGGAGAAGTTAAGCGATTTGCTTGAAGTCACACAGCGGATCAGTGGCAAAGATAGGAATTGAACGTAGGTCTACTGGTCCCAAATCTTCTGCTGCTTGCACCGGACCTCCTCATGCACTGAACCAGTGTTTACTTTCCTGTCTAGTGGTTGGGTCACATGGCTAGTAATCTGGTGGCCTGGATTCTAACCCCACTTCTGCCACTGATTCACTGAATGGTGTCTTGGACAAGTTTTGTAAAATGGGGATTATGCTGCCCACTTCTAGGAACAATACTGAGCTCTCCAGATAAACGGAGGCATGTTCGCTGGTCACGCATTAAAATCATTCCATTAACCATTTGCAAGCCGTTAAAATCACAGTCATGTTCTCTGGGTAAAGTACAGAGAATAGCATGAATATCAACATTCCTTAGACAAAGGGTGAAGCTGTAACTGTTTCAATCACAATGACTGTAAGTGAAATATATTGTGATTAAGGACTAGATTGTGAGTTGTCCCTACATGTGGCAGATGGGAGACTGCAAGGAGGAATCTCCTTTCTGGCAAGGACTAGGCATAATCACAATCTCTCCTAGCACCTCCAGGAGAGCAAATGCACCCCACTGCCTTCTCTCCCTAATCCACAGGGGACAGGGGTGTGTTACAGCCCCCAGCTGCAGAGATGGGCCCTACAGCTCACGCTGTAGCAGCACGTGCTTTTAGCTCTGGCCGTCCCCGATTCAACCCCTTGAGTTGGCCAAGATGGTGGCAGACACACAAGCCAACTCAAAGAGGATGGGACCCTGGTCCTGCCCCTCCTTTGTGCCAGCCAGAGAGGAGAGTGTGCTGAACCATCCTGAGGACCTTCCGGTGCATGTACTTCCTGGAACTCCAGGAGGGCACAACCCGCCCAAAGCTCTCCGTCCGGTAGTGTAACTATAACCCCCAAGCATGTGTGGGAGGCAAAGTACAAATTCTGCTCCTAAGCATCCACCTCTCTGAGCTGGGGGAGCCACTGGAGATTATTGGCTTTGCCCAGAGGAAAATCTAGTTTTCACGATCCAGGACCAAGGAGTGAATTGCTGTGGGCAATGCCAGCAGCGGGAAACTCCAGCTGAAGAAGCTCCACCCCTCTGTTTCTTCAAAGCCCCACGAGGTAGCATCACTGATAAACTAGGGTGAGTTTTGAAAGAAAATGTAAGGAGTTCAGTCTTCAAACCCAGACTAAGGTTCTCTCAGTGACCATTGGTTCTGGGTCCTCGATCTGAGATGCCATAATAGAGCCTGGTTTTCAGTGCATGGGTGCTCTGCACTTTAAAATGGCTCCGGTTGGGCATCCAAAATCATTAGTCATTTTTTGAAAAGCAGGGTCTTAAGCTTCTCTGGTTTTGCAAAGACAGAGCTGTTCTGACGAGATCAGGAAAAGAACATTTATTTTTGGTTTGCAATTTAGCAATACGATCTTAATCTTCGGTTCCCATAGCACCATGCATTTCACAGGTGCACATGCAAACAGCAGACACGTACTGCAGTCATTTCTGGAGTGGCAGGCAGACAACAGGTGCATACCATGCTAGAGGAGGCTGCACCAACGGGAACTCTGATGAAGAGACATCAGGACACACTCCTTCTTGCAGGCAAAATGCTTGGGTTCCATGCAGAGCAGAAAGCACGTTGGATTATCCTGGGTTTCTTCTGAAGGGACCCTACGGAGCAAATTGTGTGGAACGGCCAATGAAAGGCTGCACTGACCTCCATGGGATTCATGCATGCATTTGTAGGAGGTGTAGGTAAAGTATTGCAACTCTGACATTTAGGGCCAGATTCTGATCTCAGCTGCATTGGCAAACACCTGAAGTGACTGCATTCAAGTAAGGAGTTACTCTGGAATGGAGATCAGAATATGGCCCTTACACAGAAAGCATTCAAAGCCCATTGAAGACTTTGGGATCCTTCTTATTGACCTAATTGAGATTCCAATGAGGCATTAAGGGCCCAATCCTACAAACATTTCCTACCAAATATAGTGCTTACTGCTGGATGGTTTCCATAACATGACTCATAGAAGTAAGCCTTTCAGTCAGTAACATTTAAAGGGTCAGGCCCTAAATTGTTAATCCATCTTAAAAAAAAATCCCTGCAGTCCTCTAAGGCTGGAGACACAAAACACAACAGTGGAAGAGGCCCAAAGGGAGAATGGATGATGATCCGAAGTGCCCCCTCTCCCGCCCCCAAGTCTCACTGCCCAAGATGAGAGCAGACCAAGAACAAATGTAAACAGCCTGAATGGCGAGAAGTCAATTAGATGATTGAAATCATGTCCAAATTAATCATCCGAGGTGTTAGAAGTAATACAGGAGGGATTTTTGTATGTGCGCATGGGAGTAAATAGTTGATGTTTTATCTTGACGTTGTCCTTTCAAGGAAAGTCAGCGAGGGGGAAACGATGGCGATTAGAAAGATGCTACAGGCTGGGCTCCGAGCGTGAGTGCAGCAAGTTATTTCTGGCTGGGATTAGGTAGCGCCTAGAGACCTCCACCAACCCATCGTGTTAGGTTCTGTACACACAGGCGCGCACAGGCATTGCTCCCAAGAGCCTGCAATCTCAATAGAGAAGAAGAGCAACAGATGGGAAACCGGGGGGTGTTCACAGCCCCGCTGTACACCGCCCATTGGCTCCCCCATCTCCCTCCCCTTCCCCAGCCACTATCAATCTCCCCAGCCACCTCCCATCGGCTCCCCCATGTCCCCTCCACTTCCCCAGCCACTATCCATCTCCGTAGCCACCACCCATCAGCTCCCCCATCTCCCTGCCCTACGTTCTCATCCCCAGCCACTATCCATCTCCCAGCCACCACCCATCGGCTCCCCCATCTCCCTCCCCAGCCACTACCCAGCTCTCCAGCCTTTCCCCCCCATCTTCCCAACCTCGCTTTCCCTCCTGCAGCCTCCCGTACCCCTTAATCCCCAACCTCCTTTCCCCTCCCCCCATCCCCAGCTGCCCGGGGGGGGGAGGGTCAGAGATGCAGACAGGAGTAAGGGGGCCTAGGCTGTGGCTTATTGTGTGGGGGGGCAGGAGTGGGGCCGGCACACGGGGTGGGAGAGGAGCTGGGTGGTGCCCCACGTGGGGGCTGGCCCAGGCCCCAGCTGCACCTCCCTGAACTTTCCTCTGTGCCCCCCTAGGGGGCGTGCCCCAACATTTGGGGACCTCTGCTTTAGACATTAGTCTGAAAGAAATGCTAACAGATGTACCTGCAATGGGCGAGAGCAGGGACTTCATAGGTGTGCCCTATCTGCACATCCGATGCAGTGGCCAGGAGCAGATGGAGATGGACCTAGCGTTTGGCTCCTCTCTGTATAGTCTATGGGAACACATCCCAGTACGCACTGACAAGTTGCTGCTGGTTCAGCCGCGGCTGGGCTGTCCCAAAAAGAGGCCCTGCAGGAGGCGGATGAGCAAGCCCCAGGGGGCTCGAAAGGAACCAAAGCCCCTCTGAACAGAGACAGTCCGTGAACGCCTGATCGGAATTTATTGCAGCCGGCGCCGTGGAGGTAAATGCCACTTTATGAACTCCACCATTTATTGACTCACCAGTGGTGTTTGCTTTTGGGGGGGAAGCTTTAATGCCTCTTGTTCATCTCAATCTCGCTGCAAGGAGACGCCTATTTATTCATCTGGCTGCTCGGGCATGCCACGGTTCCTGCTGCACATGGTCCCCTGCTCCCTGCCACGGATGCTGCTCCATTTCAGCTCTGAGCCTGTCCCTTTAATGGTACATCTCATCCTTTTGCAAACCCCAGAGTAATTCCAAACCTGAGGGGTTCAGAGGTTCAGTCTTTCTCCGTGCTGAGCAAATGAACTGGAAGGCACCCAGAACTTGGGATATTTAAAGGGGCGGCAGCTGTTTCTAGTTCCAGTTGCCCTCTGAGAACAAGCTGATGTTTCTGCTAGTGTGCAGAAGCGAACGTTTGTTTATCTGACCCTTGAAGGAAAGATGGGCCAGTGATGGTGAGGGTGCCAGCCTGGGACGCGGTGCTGCTGGCTTCAGACTTCCCGTGTGACCTGGGGCAAGTCACTTAGTCTATCTGTGCCTCAGTTTCCCATCTGTACAATGGGAATAATAGCCCTGCTCTATATCCCAGGGGGGTTGTGAGGTGCTCAGATGCTACAGTGATGGGGACCAGATAAGTATCTAAGAGACGGACAGAGCTAAGGAGCTACTGCCAGAGTTGAAGGCAGGCACAGGGAAGATGCTTAGGCCTCACTAGAGTAAGACTGAAGTAACCGCAGCCCATTTCAGCACAAGGGGATCGTTACAAGAAAGGTGTCCCAAGATGAGTGGGAGCAAGATCAAAACATTAGCCGAAGCCTCTGAGCCTTTAACAGTCACTGCCCACCCCTCGTCACCCTCACACCTCTACCTTCTCCGCCCGGTCAAGGCACACTGAGGCACAAACGTAGTTGCCAGCACCGATGTGGAGTGTTGGGCGGGGAACCCGGCGCTGCTACGCCACTGCCTAATTACTCCTGCCTGCTGACAGGAACAGGGTGGAAGAGGGGAGCAGGGAGCTGAGCGCCTCACAGACAGGCCGAGGATCCCAACGAAGCCCGCAGCTGGCCCTGTCGTTATACCCTGCGCTCAGACTGAGGGAGTGGGCACAGAAGGGCCGGGGGCGAGCCATCCAGGTGCTATGTGCCGAGGGCTAACGTCCAGCGCTCAGCCTGGCTTATCACCTCCACTCACTCTGAAGCTGGCATGCCCCAGTCCTGCTCTGCGACTATGCAAGGACTGGCAGGGATGGGGGCCAGGGTATAATGAATGAATCTCTGTATTAACCACAGAAGCCCAGGACAGTCAAATGAAAGGGTAAAAGTGTGGTCATGAAAGACAAGCAGTCACTCCGACTGTGTGCTGGAGGTAATTACTGCTATATAAATAAACCAGAGGAAAAAAAATCTTTTAAAAATCTAATTACCATGCAGCACTGTGGGTTTCAACCTTGGTCAAGTACAGGCAGACCTGATTTACGCTCCATCATAAAATCCCAAGCACGAGGCTAGTCTATTTCTCTCCCTGTGTCTAGTGTATGAGCCAGGGAAGCACAGGACAGGGGAGCTCAGAGAGGAGCTGCTTATTAGCTTAATACACCCACAACTGGGTTTGGTTCAGCTGGTATATGGGCCTGCTGCACCAATCTGACCAGTGAAACAGCTTGGTTTGTGCTCATCACAGCAGTCCCACCTCTTAGGGGATCTTGGTGATAGCTTTATAAAAAGCCATTATTTCTCATTCCCCCCATGACTTTAATAAGACTTCACCTTTCTACAGGTCTTTGCCCTTCTGTAGATCTTTAAGTGCTTCACAAAGGTGAACATTGGTACATTATCTTCATTTTACAGAACAGGTCAGCTGCGGCATGAGGAGTAAATTGCCCACAGTCCAGTGGCACAATTGGGACTAGAACCCAGGTCTCCGACTGCCAGTCCCTTGATATAACCACTAGACCATGCTGTATCATTCAGATACAAATGAATCAGAACCCGACCACC
The DNA here is from genome assembly GCF_965152235.1 of Eretmochelys imbricata. Taxonomy (NCBI): domain Eukaryota; kingdom Metazoa; phylum Chordata; order Testudines; family Cheloniidae; genus Eretmochelys; species Eretmochelys imbricata. The sequence goes on from NC_135576.1 coordinate 6,979,897, forward strand.
TCATTATGGCCCGGCATTGCAGCGTACACACTGCAAAGCTGATTGTAAAGACACCTCTATATCTGGAGTTGTTCTATCCAAATTAAATACCCTCACCACAAGAGAGTCTTTAACTGTTTATATCTACATGGTAGACTGGGTAATTGCAACTGTCCATTGGGTTGGTAACACACCTATGAAAAAGCCTCTGCAAAGGCCACTGCCTTGGACAAACTAGAAAAGGAAAAGAGAAATCACCCAGGTAAAATAGTCTCTGATTTTTTCTTTAAAACCACATCAAAAACGTTGTCCCATTTTGGTAAATTTCATATTGGAAATATGACCGACGGGCTGAGATGTCACAGGCTTTGAAAATCTCCGCCATAACCAACAGCACTTTTATAACAGCGCTTCGTAGAGTGGGCTTACCCATTCCATGAACTTTGCTGCTAAATTCTATTGATCTGTCGGAGACCCTCTCTATCAGGTCTCATGTAAGCAGAGATCTGGGTCTGCCAACAAATCGCCTTATTTCAATTTTAAACAGAAAAAGAAACTACAATTAAAATCTTTCTGCCTGACTAAAAGGAGTGAGAAAACACCTGAAATAGCTCTTGGGAAATGCACTCATCTCTTGAATACATTTCAGTTGACAACCTTCTGAAAAAAAAAAAGTGTTTTCTTTTCCCTATTTTCCCCTCACAATGAAGTAAACACACACACACACACTCTGCTTTACGTTGTAATGTACAGCGGGGTTTGATAAGCCCCAGGAATGCTGAGTGTGTGTTTTATATCATGACTTAAGGAGAAGTATGTGACAGCATCAGCTCCACATTTGCTGCCTTTAGTAAGTCTATGCCACATGCTAAACATTTCTGGACGGGTCTGCAAAGCAAAGAGCGCAGGACAGCCATAACCCTGCACCTGCTGGATGAAAGACACAGTTAAAAGACAGAAATGCAGAGAAGTCAAGAGGAGCTCAGGTCTGTCTCTTCATCAGGCAAACGGATCTGCTTATCTCACCCTCCACCTTCAATATACTGCTTTCCATCCTCACCCTTCTATCTCTGGGCCCCCCAGGCAGGCCGCTATAGCATTTACTGTCATTCTCCCGGACAACAGGCTGGCTGGCAGAGATCTTCCCAGCTTGACTTCTGTGGGTTAGCACTGCAGAGGAGACTAATTTTTTGGTTTGAATGCCTGGATGAAGATCGGCAGCTGACTTCCCAGAATGGAAGAGCCCCGACATCTGCGCCAGCTCTGGATGTGATGACAGTCAAGCAGCAAAGGGAGCACTATGCTCTCATGGCAAGATGAGCTCTCCCGTTGCAAGACTCTCTCTCTGACATAAGGCGAACAGCTGCAATAAATCTGTTACCATGACTCAGAGAAGGGCTCTCTAATGGTCAGAGGGTAGGGCTGGGAGCCAGGAGCTCTCTGAGTCTGAATACCGGTTCTGACTGCCTTTGTGTGGGGGCAGCATGCACAGAGGGAAAGCTGTCCACACTGACTCCCATCCATACGCAGTGGGGATCGTGGGAAACTGTCATGACTGCAAAGTGCTTTGAAAAGTGCTATTTTGAGTCCACATTCAGGGTGCATCTTCACCGGGGCCTGCTCTGCAGCGATCAGCATCCAGATCTGAAAAGCCAGATTGAGCAAAGCCTTACCCGAGTTACTGGGCCCACCCTGGTGCTGCACTTGCTCCCCCATGTGTGTCACTAATAGTCCTGGGGGCACATCCCTGGTTCTTTGTGCTGCATTCAGCTGAGCCACGCTACGATTCTTACCCAATTCACTGGAGGAGAACTTACCTGTCCTGGGCACGTGGGGGGAATTGTGGGACGGCACGAGAGGACCATCAGCACCTGAGTGATTTAGCCTGTGTCCTCACTGCCAAGTGGATGGGTTAGCAGCCCAAGCGAACCCTGGCTGTAAGCCACGCCCCCAACTGAGCCGGCCAGCCTGGATTTAAAGAATCACAAAAGTCAGCTGAGAGGGTTGTATGGGTGGAAAAGGGGGTTAAGGACAACAGTTAATTCTGCAGTGAAGACGGAACTTCAGACACAATTGAGTCATTTCATAAACCAAAACAGGTGGGCAGTTCCCATTCCCCCACTCCCTTTCGTATTCCACCAGAGGATCACAATAGGGCAGAGGTTACTGCTAATTTGCGGGCCACTGCCTGCTGCTGGACACCCCTCTGTTCTCAAAAAGCTGGTAGGAGAGCACAACCAACCCCTCCAGGGTTAGTAGCCAGTTATAAAAACAAAACAAACCACAGTGCATTAGGCCACTTCAAATAAGCAGATAGGACCTGTGCAGAAAAGCCTGCCTACCCACTGTAGCTATTTTATAGGAGGATCTGGAATGATCAAGCAAGAGGCACCAATATACCCAAATCTCAAAGGATGCAGTGTTCAGACCTGTTTTGTTGTTTTTGTTCATTTAGAGCCCATAGCAGAATCAAGTCCTGGTGGTCATTTTGTTTTCACCAGTCTAACTCCATTGGCTTCAGGAGGCTTACTTCTGATTTGCACCAGGGTGAGAAGAGTCAGGCCCACAGGATCCAGCTGTGAAATTCACATAGTCTCAGGGATTTTGGTTTGGTCCGTATAGAAAGAGGATATTCCAAACTCACAACTGGAACTGAATGCCCTTAGAGTTTGGGAGCATTGGCACATCTTGAGAATAGAGGAACAGACTTTCACAAAGTGCTTAGCTCCTATTTTGGACCCAAAGCAAGTGACCAGATTGGCAAAAGCACTCAGACCCAGAAAATCCAGAACAATGGCAGCTGCTGGGGAACAGACAAGATGCAAGGAGATTGGTCTGGTGATTAGTGCACTAGATTAGGACTCAGAAGACCTGAGCTCAATTCCAGGTTCAAACGGAGACTTTCAATGTAACCGAGGAAAAGTCATTCAAGCTCCCTAGTGCCTCAGTTTCCCCATCTGTAAATTGAAGCTAATAATGCCCTATCTCACAGGGGAGTTTCTAAAATGCGGAAGTATGTACAAATTCATAGAAAGATAAAGGACTTATACAAATTTAGCCCTTTTTTCAGATTGCTCAGTGGAAGGTTTTGGGTACGCAGCATGTCTGAAAATTCCTGAATGTCTTAAGAAAAAGCCAGAGGTCACTGGTTTTCTTTTCTCTCATAACAACAATAAAAAAAATACACTTTATTTTATAAAACACTTCTCCCTACCTGCAAATCTATCTCCAGTATTTCACAGAATTTATAATGGAGGTTATGAATTGCATCACAGGGTTAGAGAATTAAATTATAAATAAGGGGATAATGAAAAATAGATAATAATAAATAATTGAGGTACAGAATTAAACTATAACTGTTCTACTCCAGGAGGAGGAAGGAAGGGCAGTCCAAATCTAGAGGGTGGGATCCCAGCCACTGTGTCACTAGCAAACTTCAAATTTACCAAGCGATTAAACGGCTATCAACGTTACAACAAATGTATTCTGAAAAATTTAGGAGCAAACGGTGGATCCTGACACAGCACAGAGCTCGGATTTCTACCTTGAATTTATGGTCCTGCCCTGACAATGGATATTGGGAAGAGTTAAGAGATGGCTCTAGCATGCACATCCTTTCTTAGGCCCTAATCGAGCAAAGCACTTAAGGACACTTTGCCAGAAGCTGGGAATGGGCGACAGGGGACGGATCATTTGATGATTCTCTGTTCTGTTCATTCCCTCTGGGGCACCGGCATTGGCCACTGTCAGAAGACAGGATACTGGGCTACATGGACCTTTGGTCTGACACAGTGTGACCATCACTATGTTCTTATGACATGCTTAACTTGGCTTCAGTAGGGTATTGCTGGATTTACACTGGTGTGACAGACATCAGAATCAGGCTATTTGATTGGAAAGGTCTTTGGGGTAAGGAAGTCACCCCCCTATACAAACATATATGGACATACATAAATTAAAGATCATCAGAACGCACCCGATGGATTTATCGGCACACCCCCCACTGAAAACCACTGAGAACCGTGTTCCTAAAGTGACAGGCACTTTCCAAAAAAAGATATCATGGAACATAGATAGTTTCTTTATTGTAGCTTTAAGGTGACTTTAAACATCATAACCTGTTTATATTATAGGCACACACATACACACATGTTCATTATATGGCAAATGTAAGCTTCCCAGCTGGGTTAAAAACCGAGAGATCCACTAAAGCTGATCCAGCCCTGGAAGCTACCGAAGCTATGTCAGTTTACACTACCTGCGGATCTGACCCGTAGGTCTTAATCAGGCAAGGAACTTCTAATTTGTGCTACGGCATCACAGCATTGCAACAGCAGGGCGCCCACGTCGATTTATGGATGCGTCCGACCAAGGAAGACAGATGCTGGAAAAGGTGGAATGGAATATTTATTGTGCATCATTTAGGGGACGCATGGTATTGCTTTGACACTTCAGTAGATGCATGAGTGTTAACTGATTTGCTCCAAGGTATTGCACGCTAATCAGATGGGGTGCACGACATAAGGTCACATTAATGCTGTAATAAAGGAAATCTCTGTATGTGCTGTAATGTCTTTATGATTAGCTTTAATTTCAGATAGCTAGTGAAAGAATACGTGTTCAATACTTGGATCTGCTGTCTAATTAGGTACGACGTAACAAGAACCAAACGTACGATAAAATGCCAGATTTGTACCGGACATTGCTGGTGACATAAGCCATGAGAAAATCTTATGATCTGTGCACGCCACTGGAAGCCTGTGATAATGCAGCCTGATAGGCAGGTGTAATTGTGTAGGTGTGTTTGGATTTCTTTTCATCTTTAGCTGGCAACCTGGAAAAACTCAGACACCTAGAGGTACATTTTCAAAGCCACTCCCAGAAGGATTAAATACACTAGTCTAACTGATATTCTACATTTACTTCTTCAAATAAACACACCCACAATTCTGTCATTCAATTCAAGACATCTCTTATGCCTGCTATAGTCTCCAAATTGACATTACTCCAAGTCCCTTTCTCATGTCCTTCAAAAGACTCATTAATATTCCCCTTTCCAATTCAGCTACAATCCAGACATACCTGGCGCTGTGCAAATAATAGATGTGTCAGCTCACTAGCAAACACACACAAAAATTTCAAATTTTTCAGCAAATTGAAAAGAAGGAAAAAACAGTTTGAGGTTGAACAAAACGTTCTGTTTTGACAACATAGAAATGTTTTGTTTTGATTTTGATCTTTTTTAATGTTTTGGAGTCTTTAAAAGTAAATATAAAGGAAACATTGAACTGAAAAATCGAAACATTTCACTGGAAAAATGTCAAAACGTGTTTAGATTTGGGGGTGGGTGGGGAGGGAGGGTTTTTTCCAACTGAAACAATTCAGGAAAAACAACACAAAATCGCAAAATGTGTTGGTGTCATTGAATCTGCATTTTTTGCCTCTCACCCCCAACAAATCTGAAAATTTTTGCCCACCTCCACACTTTCCACTATGGATTTGTCTATATGGTTCTTGGGTGTATTGCTTCAAAACCACTCAGGTTTTAATACTACCACTCTGGTCTTATATAGTGTTTTGCATCCATAGTGCTCAAAGCAGATTACAAAGGAAAAGAAGTAACATTATCCCCATTTTACAGATGCGGAATTTGAGGCACAGAGATATTAAGAAACTTGCTTAAGGTCATGGAACAGTCTGCAGCCATCACCAGGAACAGAACCCAGGCGTCCTGACCATTGTCTTAGCAGTGAAGCTCTTTGGGACAGGGATTCCATGTACACAATCAGTGTGTGCAAAGATGAATAGAAACACACATTATTTAGGGGCAAATCATTACCTCAACTTGCATAGCTAGGGAAGGTCTTGGATGAACAGGAGTGATTACAGTTGTGCTATACTGGGATGGGGGAAGTATTTAGGGATCTAGTGCAGGAGCAGCATAAGGTAATTTCCGGTTCAGGACCTGCCCCAGTGGATGTGATGGATTTATACTCTTCCTCCCACAATCAATCATTTCAGCTTAGTTTTTATAACTCCTTGCAAACCAGTCACTTGACAAATCTGAGCTGATTTACTCTAACAACAGGCTAGTTGAGCCTCTGAAGGACCATTCCTCACCATGGACATGTGGTTGTCCCTCCACACCTTCTAGTGAGTCCCCTCACTTTCACACAACTGGCATTTACTCTCTCTCAATATGCAGATTCAACAGGCTGTCATTAATGGAGTTACTCCAGATTGACCCTAGTATTACTGAGATCAGGTAATTCCATTTGGTTCCAAAGACAGACAGATGGGAGGCAGCAGTCAGTTCAGAGGTCCTGATTCTAATCTCTCTTACAGTGGTATGAACTAGGAGTAGTTATTGTCAGGTCAATGGAGTTACACCGATATAGAAGTTAGATGAGAACCAGGTCCATGGATTAGAGCAGGGATGCTGCAGAAGTCCAAAGAGACAGAAAGAAATCTCTGTGATAGAGTAAAATCCTAATACAATGTGCAAAGCAACCTGCAGGTGAGTTCTCTCTCAGCATCTGTAATGCATTTCCCAAAGCAGAAATCAGATGACTCTTTGCAGAGGAGCAAAGCCATGGAAAGAGGCTCCCGTTTAATGACACCAATGCATGCCAGGTTGTGAGGGTGAGGAAACTGGCTTCCTCATTACTTGGTTCTATCAAAGCCACTCTGTGGTTTCCAGGGCTGAACACCAGGGTCATTTACAGTGTGGTCGAATAGACAGTTCAATCTAAAATAAAGTAGGGTTTTTTGAAACATGGGATCTACTGCATTAACCTCTGGAATATGAAAGTTGCCAGAGATAGGCCCACGATTGGAGAGAGATCTAGGAAGAGGCCTTCCCAAAGTTTAGTTGGGGAGCAGAGATGGGTTCAGCCCATTGCAGAGACAGGAGCCAGATGTGGAGTTCAATTCTAGGTCCCAACTTCCTTGGTGTTCACAGGCTCTTGGATCTGGTGCTTTGCTTCAGGCCCATCTCGAGAAGGTACTGAAGCAAAATGCTAACCTGAACAAAAGATCCACCCTGCTTTTCATTGAGTTCTCTCTTCTGAGATTGTGCATCTAAATCTCACAGGCAGCTCTGAAATGCCCACCCTGGAATTTATATATTGCCTATAGATGTGCGAGTGTACCTAGATGGCACCTTCATTAAATATACCAGATAACAGGCTGGCCAGCTACTTGAGTGATTTGGTGAAGAGGTAGCATAGTACAGTGTCCAGAATGCTGGCCTAGGAGTCAGACAACCTGGGTTCTAGTTTCTTCTGCCATTCACCTGTGACTTTGAACAAATAAAGCTCGATTCCCTGTGTCCGCCTATTTAGATTGTAAGATCTTCAGGGCAGGGACTGTCTTTCACTGTGTGTTATACTCTAACAGAATGGAGTCCCAATCCTGATGTCTAGGCACAACCATTATAAAAATTGTTGTTAATAACGGAGACCAGAGATTCAAATGGCAGCCTGATGTCCCACTCACGTTGCTGTTCAAGGGGAACTTGCCATTTGTGCCTTTGAATCTCTCATTGGAGTAGCTCTAGGAAAGTGCTAAGTATTAGTATTACTAATTATAATAGATGGGCTGAATTCTGCAGGGGGGTCTCAGTCAAAATACTCATTAAATCCCTTTATTTCTCCCTTATTTTTCCAGGCAGTTCATTTTGGGGGCCATTTTCCAGGTTCCCAAATTGTTCTCTAACATGTCATCATTTACAGGGTAGCAAGAATCATGCCAGAGGTAAGTGTCCCATTGTTTGGGTTGGTTGGGGGTGGGGAAAGGGTTAGATGAAAGTTCCAAACCTCAGGTCTAGGACGTCACCTCTCCTAATGCAAGGGTTAGAAAAACTGTCCGCTGCAGAGCACCCTGGACTTCCATTTATCCTACAAATGCTGCTGCAGCAGAGTCAAAAATTGCACGGACAAACACACACACACTCTAACCAAACTGGCTGAAACTTGAATTGAACCTGAATAGTTCTGAGTTTGCTTAACCTGTATTTCTAATGCTGTTTGCTCTGAGTCAGCAAGCCCCAGTTTCCACAGGGAATGTTTGAACTTAAGTCCTAATCCATATGAACCACGGTGAGAACACATGAGAATGGGAATCGTAAATCTAAAGCTTTTTATTTTATTTTATTTTTCATTGCCTGATCGTTCTATGGCTCTAAGCAGTGAGCTTTTCACCGAGGGTACCAGCACACCGCCAGCAGCATACTTAATTAATTTTACCTTACATGTTCCATGGTTTTTTTTTCCCCCTCTCCTTCCATTTCTCTGCTGGAAGGGCTAAATGACTAAGGAATAGAGGAATCTTTAATTCTGGTGAAGGATCAAAGCTTACATGAACCCAACATTGACTAGGCCCCTTGGCATTTTCCCTCCGGGCCTCCCTCCTCCCACTGAAATCAATAGGAGTTTAACGTGGTCTTCAATGGATTACCGTACACCTCTTGAGAGGTACCGAATACTTGGCACTTACTCTGTGCAGTGTCTTTCGTGAGAGATGCTTGCATTCTCTCACTTCATTAAGTCTGGAGTGGGGGGGGTAGTAGTATCCCCATTTAAGGAATGTGTAGGCTGAGGCCCAGATATGAACTGGATCCTGTGAGGTACTGAGCATACTCAAATTCCAGTGAAGTCAGTGAGAGATGAAACCACTCAACACCTTGCAGGATTATGCCCATGCCTGAGCGATAAAGGATCTCCAAGTGAGTTCCAGAACAGAGTTGGCCTCCTAATCCTTCTGCAAATAAGCATTGCCCCAGCAGAGCAGTGAGGGAAGCAGAAACGTTCTAGTGGAAAGGGAACAGCACTGCAGCAATTGGATTCTATTGCTGGCTTTGTCTTAAACTCAGCTGTGATATGGTAATGAGAGGCTTTTAAGAATCCCCGTTGTAGCTGAGTGCCTCACCATCTTTAACCTATATATCCTCCTGTGAGGCAGAGCATTGTTATTATCCTCACAGCACAGGTGGGAAACTGAGGCACATTTAGATGGCAAACTGAGGCACAGTGAGGCTACGTGACTGGCCCCAGGCCACACAGGAAGTCTATCCTGGAGCAGCAAATTATAAGTCCTGAGCTAGTGCCCTAACAATTGGTCCATCCTGCCTCTCCAGGCATTGCCATAACACAAATAATAAAGGGCTGGCTATGGGAGTGCAGTGATGCTAATATGCCTGCTGGATGCTACCCCTTGCCATGGATTACAAAATGGCTGCTTTACCCTCACTCCTCCTTTCTGCCCACGAAGCTGCATGTATTTATCACATACTAAACACTTCCATTCTTTCTTTACAGATGAGGCAAATCTGCTGGCCTCATTAAGCCAAGGCTCATTACAAACACCCAGGCAGGCAGCTCCCTACCCAAATTAGCGAACCTACCCAACGAGATGCATCATTATCAGAGGAAAGAAAGGGAATAAGGACACTTTGCCACAACGCAGACTGCACGGAGAGACAAACAGCCAGCTCTCTGTTGAAATCAGGCATGGTATTTTTGTATGGCAGCTGTAAAACAGAGAATTAAGTTAGCGCGTCACTGAGCCTGGGTGCTCTCCGACAGAGGATAATCCATACCATCACAGCATAGCCATTTCCTGCTGCAGATTCAAGGAACCGCTGAGCTTCTGCAATAAGGCCATCTAATTGCAAACACTCGGTGTTAATGTTGGATAGCTGGGTGCACAGCAATGCTAAGGTGTATTTCAAAACAGAGTGAACATCATGCTTCCTTTTGCTTTGGGAGCAGTGTTTCTTTGCAAAGTGTGTCCACTGGAAAGATCACTCTGTGACCATAACTGGATAGCTTCGATGACCATAACCAAATGGACATTAGTGATTAAGAAGGTCTATTAGGTCATCTAGTTCATCCCACTTGGTCAGCGCTGAAAGGTTCCATCCCAGTATTATCCCCCAGTGCTTTGTCTAGTCATCAACTTCCAGATTTCGAGACCAGAAGGGATGCTACGATCATCTAGGCTACACTACTTCTATAACAAAGGCCATAAAACGTCACCCAGTAATTCCTGCAGTAGAGAGAATTATTCTTTCCTGCTTCCTAAGTGACCAGTATTGAGCCCAAGAAATTGAGGTTGATCTAGAGCGTATCTTTTAGAAAGATATCGGATTTAAAGACCACAAGCAATGGGGAATTTATCACATCCCTTGGTAAGCTGTTTCAAAAGTTAGTTACCATTGATGCTGAAAGTTGCATGTGCTCTCCGTTTTATTTTTCTTCTAACTTCAACTTCCAGCCATTGGATCTTGTTATGCATTTGTCAGCTAGATTAAAGAGCCCCTAATATCAGATATCTTCTGCTTGTGTAGATACGTATAGTTCAAAGCCAGGGGATTTCCACCACTCTACCCATAGCCTAAGAATTTTTATGATAGGATACTTTCTCCCGGCTAGTTAAATATCCCTTAGCACATTTCCACCCATCATTCCTAGTTATAAGGTTTAAGATAACCCTAACAAATTCCACCTCTTCTATATGCACCCTCCAAATACTAGTGTAACAACGACAGATGCCAGTCATCGGCATGCGGGATCAAACCTGGGATCTCTGGAGCTTAGTGTATGAGCCTCTACTGCACGAGTTAACAGCCACATGCACCTTGGATAAGGCTGTAGCAGACTCATTAACCTCTAGGTGGTCTCAGCGTCACCAAAGAGGACAGCACACTCAGGAGGTGGGTGGGTTACACTAACACTCTAGTTATCTATTTTTATTTATTAGTTATTTCATTCTATTAGCACCTCTCTCAAACGCTGGATATTTTGCAGTGTTTAGAATAAAGTATTTTTTTAAAAAAAATCTATAGTAAATATACTGGCCTCCTCATGCCTAAAAAACCTAAGATGAACAACCCATATTATAATGACCCCAATATATGCCACCCATTAATCTATTTCCTCCCCTAAACACTTGAGAGAGAGAAAAATATCTTCCCTTCCTCAACTACAATTGTAATATTATTAGACACACACACACTGTCCCCCTATCTCCTGGACAGATAGATAGGTAAAATTAGATTAGATTAAACAGTCCCACTCTTGCTTTATGTACTTTTCACTCTAGAACTATTGCTATCAGTGATAACTCGCATGTTGAGTTTAGATGAGGACCAACCTAAGACCTTTGCCTCAAAACCTCCAACCAAACCTCAGCTTTGAATCTTGAACTTTCTTCCCTTGTTGTTTGTTGTTTTAACTGGACACACAACTCTGAGCTTCCTGTTTTCCATTAGAACTAGAACCCAAACCCCATTAAGACAGGGCATGTTGTGAGGCATTTCCAGGAGACAATAGGAAACCATAACAGAAGTCTATCCTCATGAGACGTCCAACCCTGGCTGTAGACATGTTCTGTGAGGATTTGAGATGTGCAATACTGTACTGTCCTTCAAGTAAGATACCACTTCATCTTCAATTCAAACAAGTCCTGTTTCCTTCTTATGAAGGACAACAAGAGGCAACAAACCTGAGGGAGAGAAATAGGAGGGGAAAAATATGACAGATGGATGCTCAGATTCAACTGTGAGGTGCACTGTATAGGAACCTGACTAGAATATCATACCTCGGGACTGATATAAGAATCTAAACAGGATAGAATAAGAAGCCTATAAACATCAGGATGCTGCTTTTCAAAGAGCATGTACTGTTGCCCTTAAAAAAAATGCAGTCGACCTACAGAAACAGAGAGGTAAGCCAGCTTCCCAAGATTAGAAAAGAGGAATTACAAACTAACTTTCAAGAGGGTCATCTGAAGTCCTTTCCCTCAACAAAGGAAAACAAATGGGTGACACTATGCTAATGAGGACAATTCACTCCCAGGATGTGTCATTCAGCAACAACAAGGTCTTCCTGTCCTGCCTGTTGATTCATATTTTTTTTTCCCTTTAGCATCAAGAAGAGTCTTAAAAAGGTTGGCTGGGTGACCTACCCACTAACGAGTTTGGGTTTGATTGTGTTATTTATTTGGTATTAGCATAGTGTCACCCCCAAAAGATTTCCATTCAGTGATGGAACACCCTCTGGATTATTTTCTGAAGGGTGGGGACAAAGAAAAGCAAGACAGTACACTAAAATCGACTACAAAGGAAAAAGGGAGATTCAGAGACGGAATGTCTGCAGAAAGTCCAATTTCATTTCCACACAAAACTGAAAAAAATAAGATTCACATTTTTCTCCTCATTTCCTTGGAGTGTCATTGCTGCTCTGTGAATCATCGTGAAACAATTTTTTAAAACGTTTTTGCATGGAGTGTGGTGCATAGGAGCGATATTTTTATACAGACAAGGTGATGGAGGTAGTATCTTTAATTGGACCTACTTCTGTTGGTGAAGGACCTGAAGAAGAGCTCTGTGTAAGCTCGAAAGCATCTCTCTTTCACCAATAGAAGTGGTCCAATAAAAGATATTACCTCACCCAACTTGTCTCTCTAATCTCCTAGGACCAACATGGCTACAAAAACACTGCAAATAAGTTTAGAGCAGGTCGGCTATTTGGATAGATGTTCATCTCAATCGAAACTAACAGCCATTACAGGATACAGGTCTAATTGAGCAATGCTTGTTTAGGCAAAACTCTATAACTAACTAACTAAATCTTAAACGATGATGATAACAATGGAAGTTATTCCTGAGATAGGGCTATAGTTTTTGGCTTTGACTACAGTGAAAGCAATTCTCTGCATTG